>NC_090443.1:763618549-764232774 GCF_031143425.1 Pleurodeles waltl | reverse complement strand
TGTACTGGTCAGCCAAACACACCACCTGGATGTTCATTGAATGGTAACTTTTTCTGTTCCTGTACACCTGCTCCCTGTCTCTTGGGGGAACCAAAGCCACATGGGTCCCATCAATGGCACCAATTACTTGGGAATATGTCCAAGGGCGTAGAAATCACCCTTCACTGTAGCCAGTTCGCCCACCTCAGGGAAAATGATGTAGTTCCTCACGGATTTCATCAGGGCAGACAACACTCTGGATAACACCTTTGAAAACATGGGCTGAGACATCCCAGAAGCAATTCCCACGGTTGTCTGAAATGACCCACTTGCCAAGAAATGGAGTACTGACATGACCTGCACCAGAGGGGGAATCCCTGTGGGTTGGCGGATGGGGGACATCAGGTCGGGCTCCAGCCGGGCACACAGTTCATGGATAGTGGCACGGTTAAGACGGTAGGTCAGGATAATGTGGCGTTCTTCCATTGTCGCCAGGTCCACCAGCGGTCGGTACACGGGAGGATTCATCCGTCTCCTCGCCCAACCCAGCGGACGGTGCCTAGGAAGGACAACATGGAGCACACAGTCAGGCAACCCACAGGTACGTACTCACAGCTAGCACAGTATACGATTCTCTATGCAGTGAATGGCGTGTCTGAGTGGCTATGCAAGGCCTAGGCCTGTGTGACGCAGTTGAAATTGAGCCATGTGGGCCCTGGAAATGGCGGCTGCCTGACCTGTGAAGTGTGACAATGGGATGTGAGGTCAATGCGCTGGCGTGGCACACCGCGGCGGGCGGCGGCCGAAGACCGCGGCGCGAAGCCGCATTGGTTAACATTGAAGCCTATGGGTTTCAGGAGCCAATGGCGAAGGGCGCCGGCGGTGGCGGGACGCACCGCCGCGGTACGCACCGCCGCGGACGTGACCGCCATTTTCTATCTACTTATCCACTTGCGACTTGAACTTTCACAGGAGAGGACCTATACTGCAAGTGTTGCTGTGACCTCGGTCTGGAAGGGACAATGGCTGCTGCGACTGGGGAAAGGGCCCCTGCCTTCACTGGAGAGGAGTTGGAGAAACTTGTGGATGGGGTCCTCCCCCAGTATGCGCTACTCTACGGTCCTCCAGACCAACAAGTGAGTTTAATTCTATCTGGATTTGGGGCCACTGGCTGGCTTGGGGGCCTGGCGGGGATGGGGGGCATGTTGGGCATGGCGGGGGGCCTGGCGGGGGGCCTGGCGGGGATGGGGGGCATGGTGGGCCTGGCGGGGGGCCTGGCGGGGATGGGGGGCATGTTGGGCATGGCGGGGGGCCTGGCGGGGGGCCTGGCGGGGATGGGGGGCATGTTGGGCCTGGCGGGGGGCCTGGCGGGGATGGGGGGCATGTTGGGCATGGCGGGGGGCCTGGCGGGGGGCCTGGCGGGGATGGGGGGCATGTTGGGGCTGGCGGGGGCCTGGCGGGGGGCCTGGCGGGAATGGGGGCCATGTTGGGCCTGGCGGGGGGCCTGGCGGGGATGGGGGGCATGTTGGGCATGGCGGGGGGCCTGGCGGGGATGGGGGGCATGTTGGGCATGGCGGGGGCCTGGCGGGGGGCCTGGCGGGGATGGGGGGCATGTTGGGCCTGGCGGGGGGCCTGGCGGGGATGGGGGGCGTTGGGCCACTGGAAAGGAAAATGCTGAGTAACTTGAACGTGGTATTTCTCCCTCCCTGTACGTGTCACATAGGTCCGCGCCCATGAGAAGATCGGGATTTGGCGTGCCATCGCCAAGGAAGTCCGAGCCCTGGGGGTCCACCATCGACGGGGCACCCACTGCCGCAAGAGGTGGGAGGACATCCGCCGCGGGACCAAGAAGACCGCCGAGTCTCTGCTGGGGATGGCCTCCCAACGTAGGCGGGGTGCCTGCTGTCAACTGAGCCCCCTGATGTTCCGGATCCTGGCGGTGGCCTACCCTGATTTGGATGGGCGCGTGAGGGCAGCACAGCAGACACAAGGGGGTGAGTCCAAGCATTATCTACTCTGTTGTTGCGCAGTGGAGGTGTCTGGGTGGGGGAGGAGGGCTGTGGGTCCCCCTAGGCCAGGGCGATATCTGTAGGCTGGGCACCCCCGTAAGCCCCTGTGTCCCCAGCCACCACCCTCAGTAGTGTGTCAGTACAGCCATCCCTGGGCCGTGTCATCCATGGGTGCAGTTGTCAACTCTAGGCGTGTAGGGCATGTTCCACGGAATGCGTAGCGGACCCCAAGTGCGCAACTTAGTGCAGGGGGCATCTGTGTCTGTCATGTCCGCTAACTGTACCGGAGATCCATGTAATCAATATCCCTTTATTTCTCTCTCCCCCCCCCTTTTTGTTTGTCTTTCTGTGCTTGTGTGCATCAGCATCATCAGGCGGAGGAGAAGTGGCATCGGGGCAGGAGGGAGCTGCATCTCACATGGCCCAGGAGGGCCATGCCACAGAGTCAGACTGGACCAGTGAGACGGAGGGCGAGGGGAGCTCCACGACGGGGACGACTGGAGCCTGCAGCGACACGGACACGTCCTCGGAAGGGGGCTCCCTTGCGGGGGTGGCACCATCCGTGCCCCCCGCCATTACAGGTACAGCCGCCACCCAGCGCACCATCTCCGCCCTCCCAGCAGCCCCTCCGCGTTCGCCCCGTGCCCGCTCTGGCAGGAAGCCGGGCATCTCCTTCGCCCCAGGCACCTCAGGCCCTGCCCCTGTTACCCCCGCTGCCCTCAGTGAGGAGGTCATTGACCTCCTCCGAACGCTCATTGTTGGGCAGACTACCCTTTTGAATGCCATCCAGGGGGTGGAGAGGGAGGTTCATCGCAGCAATGCGTACCTGGAGGGCATTCATTCGGGTCAGGCTGCCCATCAGCGATCGTTCCAGGCTCTGGCCTCAGCACTGACGGCAGCCATTGTCCCTGTCTCCTGCCTGCCTCTACTAACTCCCTCCTCCCAGTCTCCTGTTCCTCTGCCTGTCCCACCCACACCATCAGACCAGCCTGCACACACCTCAACACCCAAGAGAAGCTCATCCAAACATAAGCACCACAGATCACGCAGACATTCACACACGCAACATTCCGATGCAGACATGCCAACTGTCACTACCACCTCTGTGACCCCCACCTCCTCGTCTCCCTCCTCCCTCCCTGTGACGTCTACACTCACACCTCCATTCACCTCACCATCAGCCAGTGTTTCCATCACCAGCACACCCTCCACTCCAGTCCGCACACGTGCAGTCACCACCCCCACTGCCATTTACATGTCCCCTGTGTCCTCTCCCACTGTGTCTGTCACCCCCTCTTCCACACCACACAAACGCAGCCACCCACCCACCCAACAGCCATCCACCTCACGACAGCCTATCCCTCCTGCACCTGCACCCAAAGACAGCAAACGTGACTCACCTACAACCACATCCTCTCCCTCCACTCCCATTCCCACTGTACCTACCACTCTCCATTGTCCCAAGAAGCTCTTCCTCGCCACTACTAACTTCTTTCCTGACCCTGAGCCCCCCCCTCCTTCTCGTCGGGGTAAGAAGAGCACCTCAGCCACCACCAGCCCTGCAGCCCCCTTGACAAGGGTGCAGGGGTATTGGAGCCCGCCAGCCCGCATGTCTGGATCTTCGCCCAGCAGCAAGGGGACAGCCAGCCCACCCCCTGGGAAGAGGAGCAGAAGGCGGAAGGGGCGCCGCAAGAGCCCGCCTTCTACATCCCCCCCGGACACCACCCAGAGACAGTCACCAGCCACAGCTCCAAAGGTAGGAAAGGGCCACAGGCCGACGACTAAGGAGGGCAAGGGCAGCAAGTTGGAGAGGTCAGGCAGCAGGCCTGCTGCCCAGGAGGAGCCCACAACCCCCATAGCCGCTGCCCCGGGAGGAACCGGCACAGCTGCCCCGGGAGAGCCCACCAGCCCCATAGCCGCTGCCCAGGGAGGACCCAGCCCAGCTGGCCAGGAGGGCCCCACCACCCACAGCCCAGGTGGGCAGTGAAGGAGCACCATCCCCGCTGCCCAGGAGGGCACCACCAGGCATTTAGCAGTTGGCCATAGACCGTCCGCCGTCTCAAGAACCGCTGAACTGGGCCCTTCAAGGCAAGAACCGCTGAACTGGGCCCTTCAAGGCAAGAACCGCTGAACTGGGCCCCGCCGTCTCAAGAACCGCTGAACTGGGCCCTTCAATGCAAGAACCGCTGAACTGGGCCCCGCCGTCTCAAGAACCGCTGAACTGGGCCCTTCAAGGCAAGAACCGCTGAACTGGGCCCCGCCGTCTCAAGAACCGCTGAACTGGGCCCTTCAAGGCAAGAACCGCTGAACTGGGCCCTTCAAGGCAAGAACCGCTGAACTGGGCCCCGCCGTCTCAAGAACCGCTGAACTGGGCCCTTCAAGGCAAGAACCGCTGAACTGGGCCCTTCAAGGCAAGAACCGCTGAACTGGGCCCCGCCGTCTCAAGAACCGCTGAACTGGGCCCTTCAAGGCAAGAACCACTGAACTGGGCCCTTCAAGGCAAGAACCGCTGAACTGGGCCCCGCCGTCTCAAGAACCGCTGAACTGGGCCCTTCAAGGCAAGAACCGCTGAACTGGGCCCTTCAAGGCAAGAACCGCTGAACTGGGCCCCGCCGTCTCAAGAACCGCTGAACTGGGCCCTTCAAGGCAAGAACCGCTGAACTGGGCCCCGCCGTCTCAAGA
Organism: Pleurodeles waltl; assembly: GCF_031143425.1. Lineage (NCBI taxonomy): Eukaryota > Metazoa > Chordata > Amphibia > Caudata > Salamandridae > Pleurodeles > Pleurodeles waltl. Next base: position 764,228,104 of record NC_090443.1, on the reverse strand, counting down.
ACCGCAGAACTGGGCCCTTCAGGGCAAGAACCGCTGGCCCTTTGGCAGACGTGCCAGGGCAGGATCTATCTCGGGCAGGGCTGCAGGATGTCCTCTGGCCAACTTGCCTCCTCCAGTGGCAGTGGGGTCTGTTATGGACTGTATGGACTGTGGCTTTGCTCTCCCCAGGATGGCCCAGTGGGCAGGCCACCCACTGTATGGACTGTATGGACTGTGGCTTTGCTCTCCCCAGGATGGCCCAGTGGGCAGGCCACCCACTGTATGGACTGTATGGACTGTGGCTTTGCTCTCCCCAGGATGGCCCAGTGGGCAGGCCACCCACTGTATGGACTGTATGGACTGTGGCTTTGCTCTCCCCAGGATGGCCCAATGGGCAGGCCACCCACTGTATGGACTGTATGGACTGTGGCTTTGCTCTCCCCAGGATGGCCCAGTGGGCAGGCCACCCACTGTATGGACTGTTTGGACTGTGGCTTTGCTCTCCCCAGGATGGCCCAGTGGGCAGGCCACCCACTGTATGGACTGTATGGACTGTGGCTTTGCTCTCCCCAGGATGGCCCAGTGGGCAGGCCACCCACTGTATGGACTGTTTGGACTGTGGCTTTGCTCTCCCCAGGATGGCCCAGTGGGCAGGCCACCCACTGTATGGACTGTATGGACTGTGGCTTTGCTCTCCCCAGGATGGCCCAGTGGGCAGGCCACCCACTGTATGGACTGTTTGGACTGTGGCTTTGCTCTCCCCAGGATGGCCCAGTGGGCAGGCCACCCACTGTATGGACTGTATGGACTGTGGCTTTGCTCTCCCCAGGATGGCCCAGTGGGCAGGCCACCCACTGTATGGACTGTTTGGACTGTGGCTTTGCTCTCCCCAGGATGGCCCAGTGGGCAGGCCACCCACTGTATGGACTGTATGGACTGTGGCTTTGCTCTCCCCAGGATGGGCCAGTGGTCATGGAGTCCCCTCGTGGATCTGGCGTCGTGTACTCAAGTGGCTGAGGTGCCCCCCCTTCCCTTCCCCCTGAGGTGCCTGTCCTATTTTCTTTCTGATGCCCCTGCAGTGTTCTCTCCGTGGAGTTCTTGTCGTGGGACTGGGCCTTGCCCCTTTGCACAGGACCCCTGTGATCCACGGACAGTGGTTGGACTACATTTAGTAGCTGTATATATTTTGTACATAGTTTATTTATTTTTTGGGATTAATGGCGTACATATTTCAATATATCTGCCCGTTTATGATCTCTTCTTTTGGTCTTTGCATTATTTCGGAGGGGGGTGGTTTGTGGGTTGTGACAGTGATCTGTGGGAATGCATTGATGTGTGTGTTGTAGTGGGTGTGGGTGGGTGGGTGTGTGCCGGTAATCTTTTCCCTCCCCTGTGTCGTAGGTGCAGTACTCACCGATGTCTTCCGCGCCGCCGGGCGTGCTCCTGGTATATGAGGAGGAATAGGAGTGCGGGGATGACCTGTAACTCTGGCTCCATACTGCCGGAATCTCGCGTGGAGTGCGTAGAGGTGAGCGTTTTCCCGTTCGTAGTCTGTTTCCGCCGTGTTCTTATCGGCGGTGCTCCCGCCCCGGAAAAGGTGGCAGATTGGTGGGTCGTAATAGGGTGGGCGGTACTTTGTCTGCCGCCGGGCTGTTGGCGGGAACCGCCGCGCTGTTTGTTTGTACCGCTGTGGCGGTCGGAGTGTTATGTTGGCGGGCTGTGTTGGCGGTTCCCGCCAGGGTCAGAATGCCATTTTTAATACCGCCGGTCTGTTCGCGGTCCGACCGCCGCCTCTCCGCCGACCGCCAAGGTCAGAATGAGGGCCTAAGTCAGAAGGTAACTTTTTAACCGAGGCCTCCCGCGACCTGTAGCCGAGCAGGGCTCCATCGCGGTCGGCCTGAAAGTTTGACTTTGCCCCGGTCGAGGTGCAACCAGATGACCCGATTGGCGCTTTTTGTTTCTAAGCGCTAGAAAAGTAATAATTCTTTAAAAATTCATATCTCCGGTTCCCCTGAACCGATTTTAATCGTTTTTGTGTCATTTTAAAGATAAAAATATAAACTATTTTTATAAATTGGTTTTGGATTTTTAAACTGTTTCCTGTGTTTTATTTAATTACTGTTTTGTGATATTTGAATGCTTTACACTTTGTCTCCTAAGTTAAGCCTTGACGCTCGTTGCCAAGCTACCAAGGGTTGAGCTGGGATTAATTTACTGAGACCTAACTGTACCTAGGTGGAGGTTAGTGGCTTGTTGCTAGGTGTAGGTACCTACCTGCCCTACCAATAACCCATTTTCCAACACCTGTGTACTGCATCTTCTTCGCCTTCTGAGGCCTCTGTGCATTCTTTGCAAAATTTCTTTGTGCACAGCCTGGACCCGGTCCCCAGCATTCCATCCTGTGATGCTCAACTCACTGAGTTGGTCTCTGGCGGCGTGGGAACTTCTTTTGTTGTGCTGCATCAACCATGTTTTGTACCTCCTTTGAACCTGGATCCTGTAACTCCTGGGGGTGCTGACTGGCATCCTGAGGGATCTCTAAAGTGCTGAGAGCCCCCTCTCCCTCCTCACACAGAGTTGAGGCCTCCAGGTCCCTCCTGGGTCCATCTAGCACCACTTTGATGCAAAATATACTTTTGTCATAGCCAAGGCTTGTTGGTGACTTCCAACATGAAATCTCTTATGCAACGATCTTCACGCCACGGGACATTTTTTGCATCATGCAGGAACCCACTGGCATCTTCCTAGGTTGCATTTCTGCAGTCTTCGACTAACCAGGGACTCTTCTTTTGCTCCCACTTCTGGGTTGTCAGGGGCTCCTGTCCTTCCTGGAACTTCTTTCAACTTCTGGACTTGGTCCCCTTCCTTTACAGGACTTTAGGTCCAATAATCTAGCAGTTGTTCTTTGCAGACTTGGTTGGCTGCTGCAAAATCCCCAAAACGAGGTGTAGTGGGTCCAAGGAAACGTGCTGTACTTTTCTGGTCTCTGGGGTGGTGTAATTTACTTACCTTTACTGTATTCTTACTCTCCCAGCGATTCTGCACAAATTACACTTGTCTAGGGGGGAATTTGTGATTTGCATTCCACTTTCTTAGTATGTGGTTTGTGTTGACACTACACCTATTTTCTCCCAGTGCATTCTATAGGATTTCCTACTGTTTGCAGTGTTCTATGAATATTTACTTGTCTAATTTTGATGTCTAGTATATATATTGTGTATAATACTTACCTCCAGAAGGAGTATTGTCTCTAAGATATTTTTGGTACTGTGTCACCCAAATAAATACCTTTATATTTGGTAACACTGAGTATTGTCTTTACTTGGGTATAAGTACTATGTAACTATGGGCCAGATGTAGCAAAGGTTTTTACCCATTCTGTGTCTATGGGAAAAAGTGTTTGTACATATGGCCCTACAAGTGGTATTGCATGAGCTTTGCATGTCTCCTAGTTCAGCCTAAGCTGCTCGGCTATAGCTACCTCTATCAGCCTAAGCTGCTAGAATACTACTAAATTTCACTAATAAGGGATAACTGGACCTGGTATAAGGTGTAAGTACTGAAGGTACCCGCTACAAACCAGGCCAGCCTCCTACAGGTCCCTACTTAACTCCTGACTACCATGTAACCTCTACAGGTAGGGGCATCAATGGGGCAGACAGGAACAACAGAGTTGATCTTGGGGCTGGGGGGCTTGTTTGGGTTTGGGCTTAGGAGGGGGGAGCCTGCTGTGGAGGGATTGACATCTTGATGAAGCAGGGACAGGGGTGCTTGAAGGTGGCAGGGGAGGCCTTGGGAGTGGAAAGGATGGCCTTTTGAGGGAAATGGTCCTTTTGGGGGTGCTGTGGGGGATGAACAGGGGTAAGGCCAAGCTCACAAAGGAAAAATGTCTTAGACACACTGGGATGGTCATCAGAAATGAGTTGGGATTTGGAAGTTGAGGAAGTGGTTGTTTGATGTGCAGGTGTGGATGTCTTAGGTGCTTGTTTGTAAGAGGTGTGCTTGTATGTGGTGCGTGTCTGTTGGGTAGGTGAGTGAGGGCATTAATGTGGTTTGGGCTGGGGTGGCAGTGCAGGGGGATGCTGTGGTATGTGGTTGGGTATCTGTTGGGGTGGTGACTGCAAGTGTGGTGGATGTGCTACATGTAAGTGTGTCTGTGGTTGTGGTGTCTGCAGGTGTGGTGGTTGGGATAGATGTCTGAGAATCTGCTGGGGAATCGTCTGTGTGTAGGATGGGTGTGGTGGCTGTATCAGTGACAGTTGATGTGGGATCTGTATGTGATCCATATGTTATGTGCGTGATGCTGGGGTTAGGGGGAGTGTCAGGGCAAGTCATGATTCTTGCTGTGTCTGTGGGTGGATGTTGTCTGTGTGTGTTCTGGTTAGTCTAGTGGTGCTTACGTTTGTGTGTGTTACCCTTGTGTGTTGAAGTGGATGCATGCGAGTCTGTTTATGCGATATGGGTGGGGCCGTGGAAGGGACCATTTAGACTGGGAAGAGGAAAGCGGAGGGGTGATGGTAGACAAGAAGTGACTGTTTGCTGTCAGAGTGGAGGCCAGAGATTGAAAAGTTCTCAGTAGGCCAGCCATTGCACCGTGAATGTCCTTCAGAACTGCATTGCTCTTCAGGACTTGAGTTGCCAGTCCCTGAATGGCACTCATAATGGCTGACTGACCCATTGAGATCGACCTCAGTAGGTCGATAGCCTCCTCACTGAGGGCAGCAGGCGTAACAGGGGCTGGGGCAGAGATGCCTGCAGCAAAGGAGATGTCCACTTTCTTGGGGGAGCGGACCCAAACTGGGTGGGGAGCTACAGGAAGGGTAGAGACAGAACGAGATGGTACTGGGGTGGTCCCTGATGACTCCGGTACCACTAGGGAGCAGCCACTGGAGGAGGAATCTGAGGATGTAGATGCAGATCCTGTCTCCCAAGTGGTACTCCCCTCGCCTTCAGGGCCAATGGGTCCTTCTGTTTTGGTGGTGTCTTGACACGAGGTCCGTTGGCCAGATGCTTCCCCACTCAACTTGGCCCTGTCTCCTTCACCTGCTGGTGCTGATGCTGCCAAAAGAAAGTGAAGTGGCGTCATAACAATGACATGAAAACACTTCATTCACAACTCTGATAAACACAATATAACATCATGTCAACTAGTCCTCTGCATGAAGTGCCATCAAAGTGGCACCATCATGTACCAATACAAAAATATGCATGCCATCTGGAATTACAAAGATAACACTAGAGCAAATCAGACAACTACAATAACATGGATGAAGTCTAGCTCCCACACCAACCATACCACAACTAGGTGACAACTCCATCTCAAAACTGTGCCACATACAGCACACCCCAGTCAGCCAGTAGCCAACAATCGGATCCCATTATAAGGTACCCTACCAATTACACACACACAAGCCTCTGCACACATCCAACTTGCACTGATGTAATGTATCAACAATACCAGATGTTGCTAAATAAATGCAGACATGCCATCCCTGGATTAGGAGACATGGAAGCATCCAAGTCACAATGGACACATCCCAACTATGTACAGTCCTATATGTAACATCTGCCCTAAGTTAGTCCAGAGGGTAGTAGAAAAGCCACTTAGATGTGCCCTATTTGCGGTGTTGCAAGGAACAGCAATGAAGTCAGGGCCTAAACATCATGGAGAGATGTTTCCAGAATACACACAAGAAAGGTCCTGTAAGACCTAGGGTAGCCCCACCAAAGTCAGACACCCATTTCCATGTTAACTTCTGAATGTAGACAACTGTACCGTGAAGGAAGGAGAGACAGAGACCTTGCAACCACTAACTGAAGGACACCAGATTGTTGTATAATGAGAAGCTACATCACTACCCACATATCAGAAATGACAACTATTGCATCTGTCTGTGGATGAATCCCTGAGCACGAACACATGTGATGCAAACATCACTGCAAGCCAATCCATGATGCTTCTCAAAAGTCAGGGCACAATTTCCAATCAGCACACAGGTACTGTGCACCTACAACCAACATTCCACATCAAGGGTACAAATGATCATAGAGTGGATCAACACCCTGGCCCTACCTGTCATGTCAATTATCGCTACTGCAGTTACACATGACTAATGACATACTACGAGGCATGAATGTATCTGTCTGACAACATATGATTGTGACACAGTCACTGGGGCATCACAGTAAATGGACAACCATTGCAGATGTACCTTTCTGAAAAAAGGACCCCATGAACATAGATGTTAAAGATTCCAGACATTATCCCATCTGAATGACCAGCACATGCCAGCATCTAATGCATAGTTATGATCCTATTGGGAATGGAGCACATGCACACACATAGGAAACTGAACTTTTGGCTACACTGATGACACATCACCCATGAAAATGCACATTCCCCATTTACTAAGGGAATAAAGTATGTTACAGCTGCCAATGATTTTCCATGTAAATTATGTCACATGTATGATGGACACCCATGCATCACAGACTAATTTGATGCACCAACACAGAACATACAATAGAAACAACTTGCCCATGGTTTGCAGATATCAACCTACACATATCCCCAGAGAGATGGCAGTGGACAGTGAGCCACATCTTACGTAGACTGACTTTTATGAGGAATGATTTGTTGGTGGAAACGTAACATCCACCCGAGTAGGTAAAGCAGAATATTTGTACACTAACACAGTCATATGTGCTCCTTGCTGTGCAGTTTGACTGAGGGTTTCCAACACATGGCCCGTCCACACCAATTTTATCCTAGGTGATCTGTGACACACGACACATCCCACATTGTCAGGGGGAGCAGTCTATCCCTCTCTCAATCACCTGGCAAAGGGTCAGGCATGAATTTGGCTTGTACTCACCCCTTCTGGCTTATGTGCTGCCCTCAAATGCTCATCCAACTCCAGGTTGGCCTCCTCCAAAATGTGAGCCATTAGAAGGGTCAAGGTCCAACGGGCACTCCATCCTCATTGGGAGGATAGCCCCAGCTGGGCCACTGCAGTCTTCCACAGTGGGCGCTCCACCAGCTGTGGACCCCCAGGGTCTGAACTTTCTTAGCGATGGTTCTCCAGATCCCCTTCTTCTGATGGGCATTGACCTGCATGGATACAAATGACAAAACAAGAAATTATGTCCATAAACCCCATACAAAAAGACTGAGTCAAGTTATTAACAACCTGTCTTGACCATCCTGTTCACCTGTGGCACATAGCAGTAATTGGACAAAGGGACATTACTACAAACACTCCCCAATGGGGTGCCCTATGCCCCCCCAGCTCAGGCCCTGCACTGGCCAGGTAGGCCAACTGTGACTTTTGTGGGACATGAGCTAGCCATATGTCATTGACCAGGAACACAATGGAACACATCACACAAAGTGGCAAGTGACATACAATCCACCCAGCAAAGATCGAACCTAAGCATCCATTTTGGCAACATCACATGCAGTGCAGGGTTACAGGGTGTGGGCACGGTGTCACACTTGCATTGCAAAAGGGAATCAATACCAGACCAGATTTCAAATTTTGCTGTGAGTAACGATAGACAGGTCCCGGTCTCTGCAGACTGAGCAGAGAGACCTACACAAAACACAATGTATAACAAATCACATGCATCACAGTACATCATGTAGCCTACAGCCTAAGTGTCTAAGTGCAGAACTAAGGGGCATTGTGAGTCATTACCTGGCTGCAGAAGAACAGCCCAACAAGGCCAAATGTGGCCAGAGGTCATTGGGCAACACACAAAAAGAGATCAAATAGTGGCCAACCAACACATGCAGCATGTATTCACACATCCTGCTGTCATGAAATCACATGTGATCACACATGAAAAATGTTTAATGGCAAAGGTTGCCTGGGGATGGCTGTCATGGCATCTCACCTACTCATGGGCATCCAACACAATATGGGTCAGGGAACACCCAATACACACTCAGCACATTGTCTCAGGACTCCAAATCTGTCACTTGACATAGATACATGCCCATTGACTCAACCATTATTGCACACCCCTACAGGGCTTTGAGGACACACTTTGACAAACTGGGCCTAAGCCTAGGCTGACTAAAGCTGAGATAAATAGAGGTACAGAGAAAACTGTGCACATGGGGCACTTACCTGCTCCTCCGGTGCACCATAGAGCTGTTGATAAAGGGGTAGGACCTTATCCAACAGCTTCTCTAGTTCTTCTGGTGAGAAGTCAGGGGCCCTATCACCTGTTGGGTGAGGCATAATTGGTCCCAGACGTTATACACAGCAGCCAAGGTAGTGGAGGTCTTGCTGGTAGCAGTGTTAGGACTCAAGTGAGGAATTCAACAAAAGACAGCAGTCACATCCACCACATACACGACTGTCATCACCGGCAGACACTGCCACTGGCCCAAGAACACCACAGACAGCAATATTAACCTATGGCAAAATCCTCCACGGTAGCATCTGCCTACCACAAACACTTTCACAGGCATCACAGGCAGTTCCTAATGTCCAGTGGAGTAGGTCAGACAGTCACCATTTTAGAGGCATATAATGTAACATTATGCTATTTTAGATGCATCACAGTTTGGAAAATGTTGTCCTGGTGACTCTTGAGTGCTGGCCATGTCCTGTCATGTAGGTCAATCATTTTAGTGAACATATTGGTATGTGGTCCAGCACATATGACAACATAATTGGGGGCATTACACGATTTGAGTCATTAAATCAAAGCCAGAGTTACAATTTAGATGCACATATTGTTGCTGTCCAGATAGAGGATGTTTACAGAAACGTTGAAAAGCAAGGGGGTAACGTGTTACAAATGTGAAAATGTTAGTCTTGAGGAGTGCTGTGTATCATGTTTTCAGTGACTCACGACATGTCACAGTTCGTATATTACATGTATTATGTAATATGCAATGGACACAATGAAAGACGGCCATAACTTCCTTTTTCCCCCATAGTTACCCTTGGAGGAGAAGGATCAGACAACCTACTGTGTACCGTCCACTAGCAGACTTGCAGGCCATGGAGGACAGACATGTAATCCAGATGTACTGCCCGGGTGGGTAGACAATCGTGGATCTTTGTCCTAAGCTTGAGGCAGATGTGATGCCATCCATCTATCACCCAAATAGTACACCACCCATTTTTCAAGTCATGTCAGTGTTGCGCTTCCTAGCCGCAGGGTCCTACCAAAATACAGAGGCCCTAACTGCTGGCATGTCCCAGCATATGTTCAGTCTGGTCTTGAAGGATATTCTCTCAGCATTGTTGAAATACCTGGACAGCTACATCCAGTTTCCTCAACATGAGGATTTTGCACATGTGGAGGTAGAGTTCTATGGTTTGGCACACATCCCACATGCTGAAGGAGCCATTGATGGTACCCATGTAGCCTTGGATCCACCACATGGCAATGAACAGGTCTATCATTACAGGAAGAAAAACCTTTCCATCAATGTTGAGGTAGTTTGTCTGGGGACCTCTGCATTTTCCAAATATGTTCCTTTATCATGCAGAACAACGCTATTCCACAGCTGATGACATGATTGTACCCAAGGAGGGCATAGCTGGTTGGTAAGTAACATATTGCATGTGTTTTTATGCTATGTGTGCTGCTAGTTGTAGGAAGGTAGCCTCTTTCTAGCCTTGTTACCCCCACTTTTGGCTTGTGTGTGAGTATATGTAAGTGGGTTTTTACTGTATCACTGGGATCCATCTAGCCAGGACCCCAGTGCTCATAGTGGAAACCCTATGTTGTCAGTGTGTTTGATATGTGTCACTATGATCATGCTAGCCAAGACCCCAGTGCTCATAAGTTTGTGGCATATGGGGGTCATTACAACCCTGGCGGACGGTGTTAAAGTGGCGGTTAGACCGCCAACAGGCCGGCGGTAAAAAAAAGGGAATTATGACTGTGGCAGAAACCGCCAACAAAGACAGCCACTTTAACACTCCGACCGCCACGGCGGTACAGACAAACAGCTTGGCGGTCACCGCCAACAGACAGGCGGGAGACAATGTACCGCCCACAGTATCACAACCTACCAATCCGCCACCTTTTCCAGGGCCGATTCACCGCAGATAAAAACACGGCGGAAACAACCATTTCAAAGGGAAAACGCTCACCTCTACACACTCCACAAGGAAGGAGGGCACCATGGAGCCGGAACTCCAAATTCTCCCTGCGATAGTCTTCCTGCTCCTATACGACCATCATCAATACCGGTGGTGAAGACAACGGTGAGTACTGTACCTACGACATAGGGGAGGGGGAGGCAAAAGACAGGGACACACACACGCAACACCCCCACCCCCACCCCGACCCTCACCCACTACAACACACACACCAATGCTTATCCAAACATTACAGCAACAACCCCCAATCTCCCCAGAAGAATGCAAAGAAAAAAGGAAATGAGTTCAATCATTGTAATATATCAAAATACAGTAACCAAATATATACAGATATATATACACATTCAAGAAAATATACATCACGATTAGTAGTGCAGGTAATGCACTATTCATTGTCCGTGGACCACTGGGCCCAAAATGAATGGGCGAGGCCCACATCAGATACCTGATCAAAACGGAGCATCAGATAGAAATACAACAGGCACCTCAGGGGGAACGGAAGGGGGGCACCTCAGCTGGATGAGTGCACCACGTTAGATCCACGAGGGGGCTCCATGCCCATTGATGTATCCTGGGGAGTGCAAAGCCACAGTCTCTCAAGTCTCTACAGTGGGTGGTTTGCCCACTGTACCATCCTGGGGAGTGCAAAGCCACAGTCACTCAAGTGGATAACAGTCTCCACTGGTTCTGGAGGGGGACTGGTGCCCAGAGTGCTTCATCCTGTTAAGGACAGAGGTAGTGGATGCATGTCTCCACTGGTTCTGGAGGGGGACTGGTGCCCAGAGTGCTTCATCCTGTTAAGGACAGGGGTAGTGGATGCATGTCTCCACTGGTTCGGGAGGGGAACTGGTGCCCAGAGTGCATCACTCTCCCCGTGACGGTCCCAGTTGCGTCACTGCTGCTCATGGGCTAGTGGTGCTTGAGTTGGTGGTCCTTGCCCTGTTCAGCGGCCTCCTCACTAAGGGCAGCAGAGGTGACAGGGGCAGGGGCTGAGGTGCCTGGGGCAAAGGTGATGCCCACCCTCCTGGGTGAGCGGGCACGGGGCGAAGGCTGAGGGGCTGCTGGGAGGGCGGTGCTAGTAGGGGGGTGGCGGCTGTACCTGTAGAAGTGGGGGGCACAGATTTTGCCGCCACCACAAGGGAGCTTCCATCGGAGGACGAGTCCGTGTCACTGGTTGCTGATCCTGTGGCCGCTGTGAAGCTTCCCTCACCCTCCGTCTCACTGGAGTATTCAGAGTCCGTGATGGGTCCCTCCATGGGCATGTAGGATGCAGCTCCCTCGTGCTCCGGTGCCACTGTACCTCCGCCTGATGATGCTGATGCACACAAGAACAGGGAGACCACAAAAAGGGGGGGGGGACGACAGAAGAAAGACTGGTTGAGTGCATGGCTTACTGCTACCGTTGGCGGACAACACAGACACAGCAGCCCCCTGCACTACGCTGCGCTGTTGGGCTCTACAGATGCAGTTCCTGGGATATGGCCTACATGGCTATGGTGGACATCTGCACACATAGATGACACAGGGGCATGTATACCTGTACTTGGCACTCTACAGAGGTGGGGTGAAGTGCCACATGGCCTGCATTACGGAGGGGCCTAGCCTACGGAACTCGCCCTGGCCTAGGGGAACCCACAGCCCTCCTCCCCCACCCAGACACCTTCACTGCACGCAAAGTCTGCAGAATGATGTTGTACTCACCCCCTTGTGTCTGCTGTGATGCCCTCAAGCGCCCATCCAACTCAGGGTAGGCCACCGCCAGGATCCAGAACATCAGGGTGGTCATGGTGCAACGGGCACCCCTCCCACGTTGGGAGGCCATCCCCAGCTGAGCCTCCGCCTTCTTCTTGCTCCACCGGCGAATGTCCTCCCATCTTTTACGGCAGTGGGTGCTCCGTCTGTGGTGGACCCCCAGGGTCCGGACGTCCTTGGTGATGGCACTCAAATATCCTTCTTCTGGTGGGCGCTGACCTGCATGAAATGTACAGGGGAAGAAGAGAAGTCATTAGCAACTGCACCGTCGAAGTGAGTGGCCCACATCCCTAGCCTTGCCATGTGGCACATGCATTCACAGTCCTTCATGCACGCAGAACTGTGGCCCTTCTTCCTTACAACCAGCCCTCTCCACTCATGCATAGCCCATACACCGTGCTCCCTGTGTACTTACCTGTTGGTCTGGAGGACAGTAGAGTACCGTGTACGGGGAGGACTCCGTCGACAAGCTTCTCCAACTCCTCTGCAGTGAAGGCAGGGGCCCTTTCCCCAGACGCACGAGCCATTGTCTCTTCCAGACTGAGGTCACAGCAGCACTTGCAGTGTAGGTCCTCTCCTGTTGAAGATCAGGTATCAAGTGATTGAACAGATAGAAAATGGTGGTTACGTCCGCGGCGGTGACGTCCACAGCGGTGCGTATCATCACCGCCGGCGCACTTCGTCATTGGCTCCGGGGACCCATAGGGTCCGATGTTAACCAATGCAGCATTGCGCCGCGGTCTTCGGCCGCCTAGCGCGTCGGTGTACAACGCCAGCGCAGTTACCTCACATCCCATTGTCCCAGTTTAAAGGTCAGGCAGCCGCCATTTCACGGGCCCACATGGCTTCATTTTCAACTGTGTCACACATACCTAGGCCTAAACTCAACACACATACAGGCAAACTTTTGGATTATGTTTCGTGTTCTGTGTAGACTGTGGGTACATACCTCTGAGTTGTTTGACTCTGTGCTCGCTGTTGTCCTTCCTAGGCACCGTCCGCTGGGACATGTGAGGATATGGCGGAATCCTCCGGTGTACTGTCCGCTGGTGGACCTGTTGACAATGGAGGAACGACATTTAATCATCACCTATAGGTTTGACCGTGCCACAATCCAGGAACTGTGTACCCAGTTGGAGCCTGACCTGATGTCAGCAATCCACCATCCCACAGGAATCCCCCCTCAAGTGCAGGTGCTATCAGTGCTCCATTTCCTTGCAAGTGGGTCATTTCAAACAACAGTGGCCATGGCATCAGGGATGTCCCAGCCTATGTTTTCAAACTTGTTGTCCAGAGTGTTGTCTGCCCTGCTGAAACACATGTGGCGCTACATCGTTTTCCCTCAGGTGGAGGATTTGGCTACAGTTAAAGGTGACTTCTATGCCCTTGGACATATCCCTAACATCATAGGTGCCATTGATGGGACCCATGTAGCTCTGGTTCCCCCCACAGGAGTGAACAGGCGTACAGGAACCAGAAGAGTTATCATTCCATGAATGTACAAATGGTATGTTTGGCAGACCAGTACATCTCCCAGTTAAATGCTATGTTCCCTGGCTCTGTGCATGACGCCTACATCCTGCGGAATAGCAGCATCCCTTATGTGATGGGTCAACTCCAGAGGCAGCGTGTGTGGCTGTTAGGGGACTCTGGTTACCCCAACCTGTCATGGCTACTGACCCCAGTGAGGAATACCAGGACCAGGGCAGAAGAACGCTTCAATGAGGCCCCTGGGCGGACAAGGAGGGTGATCGAACGCACCTTCGGCCTCCTGAAGGCCAGGTTCAGGTGCCTCCATATGACAGGTGGTTCCCTATTCTACTCACCAAGGAAGGTGTTCCAGATCATTGTGGCCTGCTGTATGCTTCACAATCTGGCTTTGTGACGACAGGTGCCTTTTCTGCAGGAGGATGGTCCAGATGACGGTGTTGTGGCAGCTGTGGAGCCTGTGGACAGTGATGAGTAGGAAGCAGAGGAAGAAGACATTGACAACAGGGACTCAGTTATCCAGTAATATTTCCAGTGACACACAGGTGAGAATACATTCCTGCCTACTACAAGTACTTTCACACTTCTACCTCTATCCTGTCTGTCGCTTTCAACCAGTATATGGTAACTGAGTTGTACATTTCCATTACGGTTTCACAGGTGTGGTTTCCAACGTGTGTCATCTGCTTAGATTCCTCATGGACTTGAGATGTGTGACATAGGTATGTTGACATTACATTTGAGAGTGCATTTTGTCACTGTCATTGCTAATATACATTTTCTAAATCACAGACTGACTCCAGGTTGTTTTGTGCTTCACGGGTGTTTATTGAAGTGCTCAATATTGGAGGGGGGTTTTAAAATGGTGAGGGGTGATGGTGGAGGAATGTCCATGGCAGAGTCCAGTCTATTAGTCTCACAGGTACATTGCCCATATGGGCATAAGAAGTGGAGCTGGGGCAGTTCCAATATGGACAGGGTTACAAAGTGGGACAGTAGGATGACAATCAGGGTGGTCTTATTTCTTGGCGGGGGTCTTGGCATTGTGCTCTGTCTTGTTCCTGGTTCTCAGGGACCGCTTGCAGGATGGTTCTCCGTCTGCAGGGGGTGGGGTGCTGGTGTGGTGGTCATGTGGCAGTGCCTCCTGTCCACTTGCGCCGGCAGAGGTGGTGGGCAGTTCATCGTCCAGGCTAGTGTCAGGGGCCCCTTGGAGTGCCACAGTGTCCCTCCTGGTGTTCAGTATCTCCTTCAGCACCCCTACGATGGTGCCCAGGGCGCTGCTGATGGTTCTGAGTTCCTCCCTGAAGCCCAAATACTGTTCCTCCTGCAGGCGCTGGGTCTCCTGAAACTTGGCCAGTACTGTTGCCATCGTCTCCTGGGAGTGGTGGTAGGCTCCCATAATGGAGGAGAGGACCTCGTGGAGAGTGGGTTCCCTTGGCCTGTTCGCCCCCTGTTGCACGGCAGCCCTCCCAGTTCCCCTGTGTTCCTGTGCCTCCGTCTCCTGGACTGTGTGCCCACTACCACTGCCCCCAGGTCCCTGTTGTTGTTGGGGTGGTGGATTATCCTGGGTTCCCTGTAGTGGTAGACACACAGCTGATTGACGTGTCCTGGGGACGGAGGTATGGGCACGCTGGGTGGGTGCTGTGCTGGTGATACCAGAGGGTGGAAGGTCTGTGGTGGGCTGTGCCTGTGTGAGGGGAACCGACTGTCCGAGGCCCACGATGGTCCGGCTGGTCATCTAGATCCAGGTGGACAGAGCTGCTGTCATCACTGTGGGCCTCTTCTGTAGGTGGGGTGGAGATGTCTGGACCCTCCTGTCTGGTGACGTTGGGTAGTGGTCCTGCAGGGGTGGAAAGGCATGATTATTGCATCTGTGTGTTTCATGGTGTGCAATGGGTGGGTGACTGTGTACCCCAGTGCTAGCATTCCTGTGTGTGGGCTTGTGTGATGATGGTTGAGGGGGGTGTTATGGGTATGTGCAGTGGGCATGCTTTAGTGATGGGTATCCATGCTTTGTTTTTGCATGCAGGGCTTGGTGTTGGGATGGGTGGTTTGTGATATTGGTACATTTGTGAGGAGTTGGAGTGATAGGGGTGGGGGCGAGGGCGAGGGTGGGGGTCTGTTAAAGCATACAGGTAGGGTGGGGATATGATAGTTAAGATTTGACTTACCAGAGTCCATTCCTCCACCGACTCCTCTGAGGCCCTCAGGATGCAAAATTGTCAAGACCTGCTCCTCCCATGTTGTTAGTTGTGGGGGAGGAGGTGGGGGTCCGCCGCCAGTCCGCTGTACCACAATGTTGTGTCTGCAGACCACGGAACGCACCTTCCCTCATAGGTCGTTCCACCTTCTCCTGATGTCGTCCCGATTTCTTGGGTGCTGCCCCACTGCATTTTACCCTGTCGACTATTCTTCTCCATAGCTCCATCTTCCTAGCAATGGAGGTGTGCTGCACCTGTGAGCCAAATAGCTGTGGCTCTACCCGTACGATTTCATCCACCATGACCCTGAGCTCCTCCTCCGAGAACCTGGGGTGTCTTTGCCGTGCCATGGGGTGGTGTAGGTGATGTGTGGGGTGGTGTATGTGGTGATAAGTCTGGTGATATGTAGTGGTGTGTGGTGTTTTGTGCGTGGAAGTAGTGTGGGTGATGCTGTTGTGTGCCTCTGTATGGTGGGGTTGTCTATGCTGTGCTGTCTCTCTGGCCTTCATCTAAATCTTTTGTCGTAGGGGTTTGTGTTTTATATAGTATTGATTGTGTGGGAGTGGTGTGTGTATGTGTATCAGGTGTGTGTACTTCGAATTGTCCAATGTGGCGGTGTTTTGGAGATGTGTGTGTATTTTGAGCGCGGCGGTGTGTACCCCCAATGGAATACCGTGGTTGAAAGACTGCTGCGTGGATTCGTGGATCGTGATAGCGTGGGCGTATTTCTGTTGGCGTGCCAGTGGAGGTTTTGTTTTTCGCCAGTTTATCACTGACCTTTGGTGTGGCAGACTTGTGTGGGTGTCTGAATTTTGGCGGATTCCGAGATGTGGGTCATAATAGCTGTGGCGGAATTCCGCGGCCGCGGCAGTGTGTTGGCGGTCTTCTGCATGGCGGTAAGCGGCTTTTACCGCCAATGTTGTAATGACCCCCTATATGTGTTCCCGGTGTGGTGCCTAACTGTATGACTGACGTTCTGCTAACCCGAACCTCAGTGTTTATGCTCTCTCTGCTTTTAAAATTGTCACTGCAGGCTAGTGACTAATTTTACCAATTCTGATTGGCACCCTTGAACACCCTTATAATTCCCTAGTATATGGTACCTAGGTACTCAGGGTATTGGGGTTCCAGGAGATCCCTATGGGCTGAAGCATTTATTTTACCACCCATAGGGAGCTCAGACAATTCTTACACAGGACTGCCACTGCAGCCTGTGTGAAACAATGTCCATGTTATTTCACAGCCATTTTACACTGCACTTAAGTACCTTATAAGTCACCTATATGTCTAACCCTCACTTAGTGAAGGTTAGGTGCAAAGTTACTAAGTGTGAGGGCGCCCTGGCACTAGCCAAGGTACTCCCACATTGTTCAGGGCAATTTCCCCAGACTTTGTGAGTGTGGGGACACCGTTACATGCGTGAACTACATATAGGTCAATACCTATCTGTAGCTTCACAATGGTAACTCCGAACATGGGCAAGTAACATGTCTCGGATCATGGAATTGTCCCCCCAATACCATTCTGGTATTGAGGGGACAATCCCATACAACCCCGGGGCTCCAGCATGGACCCCAGGTACTGCAAAAGTAGCTCTCCGGGGTATTCTCTGCAGCTACCGCTGCTGCCAACCCTCAGACAGGTTTCTTCCCCCCTGGGACCTGGACAGCCCAGTCCCAGGAAGGCAGAACAAAGGATTTCCTCTGAGAGAGGGTGTTACACCCTCTCCCTTTGGAAATAGGTGTTAAGGGCCTGAGAGGAGTAGCCTCTCCTGGCCTCTGGGAATGCCTTGAGGGGCACAGATGGTGCCCTCCTTGCATAAACTAGTCTGCACAAATTCAGGGAGCCCCCAGCCCCTGCTCTGGCATGAAACTGGACATAAGAAAGGGGAGAGACCACTCCCCTGTCCATCACCACCCCAGGGGTGGTGCCCAGAGCTCCTCCAGTGTGTCCCAGACCTTTGCCATCTTGAATGCAGAGGTGTGAGGGCACAATGGAGACCTCTGAGTGGCCAGTGCCAGCAGGTGACATCAGAGACCCCTCCTGATAGGCTCTTGCCTGGTTAGGTAGCCAATCCTCCTCTAAGGGCTATTTAGGGTCTCTCCTGTGGGTTTCTCTTCAGAGAACGAATGCAAGAGCTCACCAGAGTTCCTCTGCACTTCTCTCTTCGACTTCTGCCAGAATCGACCGCTGACTGCTCCAGGACACCTGCAAAACCACAACAAAGTAGCAAGAAGACTACTAGCAACATTGTGGTGCCTAATCCTGCCTTGACTGTTTCTTGGTGGTGCATGCTCTGAGGGCTGTCTGCCTTCACCCTGCACTGGAAGCCAAGAAAAATCTCCCGTGGGTCAACGGAATCTTCCCCCTGCTAACGCAGGCACCAAACTTCTGCATCACCGGTCCTCTGGGTCCCCTCTCATCTTGACGACCATGGTCCCTGGAACATAGGAGCTGGATCCAAGTGACCTCGACAGTCCAGTGGTCCTTCTGTCCAAATTTGGTGGAGGTAAGTCCTTGCCTCCCCACGCCAGACAGTAATCCTGTGTACTGCATGAACTGCAGCTGCTAGGGCTTCTGTGCACTTTTGCAAGACTTCCTACGTGCAGAGCATAGCCCAGGTCCACAGCACTCCGTCCTGCATTGCCCAACTCGCCGAGTTGGATTCCGACTTCGTAGGACCCTCTTTTGTTGTGCTGAGATGACCGCCATGCTCAGATTTCCTAAACTCCTGTTCAGGTACTTCTGTGGGTGCTGCCTGCTTCTGCGTGGTCTCACTGTGTTGCTGAGTGCACCCTCTGTCTCCTCCTCCACGGGCGACCTCCTGGTCCTTCCTGGGCCCTGGCAGCACCCGAAACCTTCAACCGCGACTCTTGCAGCTAGCAAGGTTTGTTTGCGGTCTTTCTGCGTGGAAACAACTCTGCATCCTCTAGCACACAGTGGGACATCTTCTGACCAAAGGACACCTTCCGTTGTTGCAGAATCTTTGGCTTCTTCCACCCAGAGGCAGCCGTTTTGCACCTTCATCCGGGGTTTAGTGGGCTCCTGCTCCCCCTGGACACTTGCGTGACTCTTGGACTTGGTCCCCTTCCTTTGCAGGTCCTCAGGTCCAGGGATTCATCTTCAGTGCTTTGCAGTCAGTTGTTGTCTTTGCAGAATCTCCTATCTCGACTTTACTGTCTTTCTGGGGTAGTAGGGTAACTTTACTCCTACTTTTCAGGGTCTTGGGGTGGGGTATCTTGGACACCCTTAGTGTTTTCTTACACTCCCAGCAACCCTCTACACATTACACTAGGCCTGGGGTCCATTCGTGGTTCGCATTCCACTTTTGGAGTATATGGTTTGCGTTGCAACATGGCCTATTTTCTCCTATTGCATTCTATTGTGTTCTACAGTGTTTGCACTACTTTTCTAAGTGTTTTACTTACCTGATTTTGGTTTGTGGGTATATTTTGTGTATTTTACTTACTTCCTAAGGGAGTATATCCTCTGAGATACTTTTGGCACATTGTCACAAAAATAAAGTACCTTTATTTTTAGTAACTCTGAGTATTGTGTTTTCTTGTGATATAGTGCTACATGATATAAGTGGTATAGTAGGAGCTTTGCATGTCTCCTAGTTCGGCCTAAGCTGCTCTGCTATAGCTACCTCTATCAGCCTAAGCTGCTAGAACACTACTAATCTACTAATAAGGGACAGCTGGACCTGGCACAAGGTGTAAGTACCACAAGGTACCCACTATAAGCCAGGCTAGCCTCCTACACTAGTGAGATGATGCTTTGGATTCATGGTTTCACACATCACATTCTCTTACAGGGGACTCTGCATACCCAAACTGTCCCTGCTTGTCGACACCACTGAGGAACCCAACTACGCCAGGGGAAGTCCGCTTCAACGAGGCACATGGAAGATCACAGCATGTCGTGGAGCAGGCTTTTGTGCTCCTGACGGCAAGATTCCGACCAGACAGGTGAAGCCCTCCTCTACTCACCCGCAAAATTGTGTAACATCATTGTGGTCTACTGCATGCTCCACAACCTTAGCCTGAGGCGAAACATCCCATACATCCCTGATGAGGGGGAGCTAGCAATGCCACGTGGTGAGCTTCCTGAAATGCCAAGTGAGGATGACAGTGATGAGGATGAAAGTGGAGAGTTCGAGCAGATCTCTTCAGTCAGTCCCACACTTGAGTGTCAGGATGTGATGTTCTGTGATAACTGTGACTGCATGGGGGTACTGTAAGGGTCGGTATTTGTTGAGACGGGTATCTCTGTCACCTTGAGACAGAGCATCTTTTGCTATGCATCATACAACCAGGGTTTGCTGGCTACATCTGGCTTGAAGATGTGACTCTCTTGAGGATCTCTTTTGTTTGGGGCAGTCACATTGCGGTGAAACAACTAAAGTTTGAAATGAGGTTTGTGTACTATGTATGCATTTACCTGCTTAAGCCCCTTGTAGCCACTTATTCCTTCCAGGTCTAGTCATGATGTAATCCTCATGTAGGCATTTCAGAGTTGTGTCAGCAGGTGGCTGTTGCTGGTCTGACATGTGAAGTGGACATGGATTGATCCAGTTACTGTTTGTTGCAGATTTGGGGTGTGAGTCCTATGCGCAGGATTCCAGGACAGTGGGAGGGAAGGAATCAAAGCTATACAATAGACCTGCTTGCCATGGTGTGTAGGGCCAATGGCCTCATGCATGTGATCATGTGGCCTTGTAACATGTCATCCTTTGCAATCCACTCCTTCTACCTTCACATTGTATTGACAATGATCCTGCAGGACTTGTCAGTGTCTATGTGTTTCCTCATTGCAGGGCAGAGTGCCTGTGCCACAACACTGAAACAGGTTTGTGACATTCCACCAGGTGCCTGCTCATTGTTATGGGAAGGGTCTGGTCTCATGCTCTTTTGTACTGCCCTCTGTCCTTGCCATGGCCTATGTTAAGTTGGCAGGCCTGGTTTTGGTATATGATAAGTGTCAAACTGGAAACAAAATCCTATGTTCTCTTTGCTTAACCTCTTAACCTACGGGATAATGTCTTACAGACCCTATCTGGTTTGGTCTGGTACATCCTAGTAATAGGATATCTGTCTTGAATCCATTCTTAACATCTTGTGTTTAACATAGCACAAAAAAACATTTGATGTGACCACACACCTGTGACATTGTGTTGCTAGTCATCCTCAGCATGACACTACCTGAGACATCTCCCTCCATCCATTGTCTTCTAATGTCTTAAGCATGTACATTACATATGAATGCCATTCACCATTACAGACAGATAAAAAAGAGAGGTAGTAGGTAGTGTTTAAGTGAAGGGGTGTTAATTTACATTACACAAAAATGAATAGTGACACAGAAGAAAAAAACAACACTTAAGGTGATGGCATCAGTCATGGTGGATGCAATCAATAGAGTAGAGGCCACAACATTTGGGGTTCAGTGTCCTACTAGCATATAATATGGAAAGTGGTTAAGGAACATCCAGCAGAGTGAGTCTGTGACACACAAAGGATTGAAATCAGGAAGTGGTCAGTTGCTGGCAGTGGTTGTATCTTGCCACCCATACTTCCTGGATGCTTGGCTGGATGTCCCCGCTTGCAGGGGTGAGGGGGCTCAGTAACTACAGAGGCAGGGGTATCTGAGACAGGTGCTTCCCCTGGCAGGGCCTCCCTTCCAGTGACTGGCACCGATGAAGGGCCTGGTGTTGCTGAGCCAAGGGAAGGGGTGGGATGTTGTTGCTTATCCCTGCTTATGGTCCTGTTCATGTTCTTCAGTACCCCTGTTAGGAAGGTAATGTTGGAACTGTGGGCCTCCCAATGTTCCCTCATCTCACCGTTCACATCTCTCTTAGCTCATTAATTTCCCTGAGTTCATTCAGTACCTGGCCCATCATGGCTTTGTAAAGCTGGTAGGCACCCAAGACCTGGCTGATGGTATCCTGGCCTCTTGCCATTGGGCCACACTATCCTTCCCAAGCACCCTACCTCCATGTGCCTGCACTTTTGGTGCATCCTGCCCTTTTCCAATGGTTTCAGGCCCATCATTGTCAGGGTTGCCAGGTTGTAACTCAGGAACCTGGACTGGGGTGCAAAAGATGCAGGAGACTGCTGTAGGGATGCAGGTCTGGGGGTTACTGGTTGCCTGCGATGTTGAAGCCATGATATTGCAAGGAGTCAATGTGGACATGCTGAGGTTGAACGGTGTCATCTTCTGGTTGCCCAGATAGGCATGAACCACTCTCAACGTTCAGCGGTCCAGGAGTATTTGTTTCACTGAGGTCTTCATCCATGGGGCTAGTGGCAGTCTCCACTGTGGTGGTCAGTAGTAGCAATCCCAGTTGCAGTGGCAGCACAACCTGTTGATGTGGAGAGATAATGTTAGAGGTTGTACTGTGACATTGACTTCCAATAGTTGGCAGTGACTATGTGCTGGGGCCATGCTCACATTGCATTTGATGATTTCCCCCATGTGACAGGTACACATAGTGCCATTTGTACTAAGCTGACATTGTAGCCACATACCAATTCCTGTTCAGTGACCTAGCCTCAGACTGTCTGGAATCCTTACCTGTTGGAGGGATGGTAATTGGCTCATTTCTTGCCAGGAGTGCAGGCAGGACATTGGCTGGGCAGGATGTTGTTTGACTCATCTTGAAAGCTATTTGTTTGTCATGCAGGCATTGTCAGAACTTTGGATGATATGTGATAGTTGTCATCCTGTGGTCAGTGCATTGTGGAAGTGACTGCTGCTAATACAATACGATACAGCAGGAACATTTTGGGGCCTTTGATCTGTTTAGGAAGTACCTAAAAGACAATTTGAGCTTTCCTTCCTGTCTACACTATTTTCATCGTGGCATGTCAGACCCAGATGGATTTGGGTGTGTAGCTACATCACAGGGTGTACCATGACTTGTATCCATGTCCCTCACAGGTGTATCACGTTCATTTTGGGTTCAGGGACTGTGGCACATTATCACCTGGACAGTGGTCTGGTGTTTGGGGTTGCATGGCCTGGTCCTCCCTGAATTAATTCAGATGTTACTCTTAACACAGCGCACAGTTCAAATTGTCCATCCTCTGAGGTGAGTGGACTGTCATAACAAGTATACCAACAAGGATAAATGACCATATGCAGAGTGGACTGGGAAATTCGATTGGGTAGACATATCCTCCTGGCCTTAGCAATCATGTGACTCCCTATACTACATGCAGTTTTTGAATTATACTCTTTCAGGTATGTACACGTCATGCATGTGTTTTCAGGTAAAGGCATTTTTGCAGGTGCACAGTGTACTGTTGCTTGGAGTGTGAGTAAGGTATCCTCCTATGAGTACTAACCATTTCACTCCCTGTATTCCACATAGTGTAGAGTTGTTCTCCTGTCAGGTGAGTACTTGTCAGGGGCTTATTAGATGGGGAATTGTCCTAGTAGCAGATTACTCAGTTGTGACTGAGTGTAGTGAAAGTCCCAGTGCCTCTTGGCCTTAGCATTCTGGTCATTGCCTGTTCTTCCCACACACTATGCAGTTGTGATCCCCTCAGGTGGGAAACTTTGTATGACTGATTAGATGGAAAATGGTCATAGACCAGTATAAAACATTTAAACACAATTAAAATACAAAATAGTTTTTATTAAAGACAAATAAAATCAAATACACTTATCCATATTAGAAAATGATTTTAAAAATGCATACAAAATGTTTTATTGTATTTAAAATAAATGCACTTCCTGCCCTACTACTCAAAACATCAACAAACAATTAAAGATACTATTTTTTGTAAATCAAGCATTATTAATAGTATGGTTAATATTAGATATGGAAATTACATTTGAAACAAATAATAAGAATAAATATATTTTGCAAAATGGTGGAACTAAATAAACTAATCAACCAATTGACAATAAAGTGAAAAACAATCAATAATTAAGATATAAATGAATCAATTAACAATGTACATAATTAGTTATCAATTCATAATTACATTAACACAAAAAATACAAAAACAACAATGTTCAATTCGAATAACTTCCCTTCCTACTCTCCAATAACTTCAAGAAATCACTTCTAAACTAAAATTGCCAATTAAACATGAACATTTAAACTGTCCCATTAAATATAAAACATTACAAATTGCATAAAAATAAATAAACAGATATTATCAAAATCATAATAGTGATCATACTTTATAATAATTAAAGAAATAATATATGTATTAAATTAATAAAGCAATTATATTTTCTACATATATATTATAGAAAACAAAATTATATACATCAATATTAAGAAAAAAACAATGTTATACTACCAAAATATATGCTTATTTATGTGCAGGCTCTGCAGTTAGGTATATCTAATGTGGTGACATAAAACTCCCCAAGTTATTTGTGAATTGCATTTTGTAGTATTTTTTTGCAATACAAAAAGTACCACAAAGTACAGTTTGTGAATCAGGTCAGTGATGTATAACAGATCTACTGTTAGGTTGGATGGCATGTTTTAAAAAACATTTTGTTAAAGATTTCCATTGGTGGTTGGATATACATCTTGACTTGCAGATAAGCAGATATCAGTGCCCATGTTTTTTTCCTATTTCCTCCGCATATTCTATTGCGTGGGGTTGGTAGCAGATGTGATGAGGGGCAGAAGAGTGCTTCACTTCTGTTGGTATAAGGTTAGTGCTTTCTGACGGCTTATCAGAATTTGCAGTAATAACTGTTCAACCACTATTTGTATTTTGATGTCTTTGTAATCATTACTTAGTTTTTGAAATAACGTTTTTGGGGATTAGCAACTTATATATTTCTTAATTGTAATGTTGTATTTGGTACTGGAATAAACAGACATTATGGCTTTTGACAAGCTACTGATACTAATATCTCACGAGAAAAGAAGTTAAACTGCTAGAGCCAGATGAGTGTGTTTCAGCACTAACAGAGTCATCTCGAGGATCATTCAACATACAAATATCACTTTTCAAATAGTGCAAACCCTGTATCAAAACATCTCAGCACCCCAGCCGCAACGAGGTGAAAATGAAACAATGAAAAAAAGAAAGGGGGAGTTTGAAGAAAATTCTGAAAGGGAACAGATAAGGCAGAACCTATTCAGGAGAAAGAAGTCACCCTTCCTCAGGTGGCTTAACAGTGGGCCAGACCAAACACCATGCTGTACACAAAGTACATTTACGATCCCAGCAGAATTAGGACCCCAGTATTAAGATGATATAGTTTGCACATTTTGGCATTCACTCATGGCATCCTTGAGTGATAATATTGCACTTTTCCCCCATAAATGACTCAGAGTCTTACTGGGTTCCATAGAGATGCAGTAATATTCATACCAAAGACCTCTTTCTAATGAACTGTCATGTTTTGTAAATCAGACAGAAGAAACAATATTATATAAAACAATATTCAGAAGAAAACAATGTTGTAAAGTACCAAAATGTATGCTTAATATGCGCAGGCTCTGCAGTTAGGTATATCTAATTTGGAGGCATAAAACTCAACACTTAGAGCCTCATTATGACCTTGGCAGACGGAAACGCCTGTCTGACAATGTTCCGACTGTGAGGTTGCCGCCATTGTGGCAGCCTCCCTGCAGGACCCTTTATGAGTTTCCCTCTGGATCAACTGGTGGAACCTCAGTTTTCTCCCGCTGGTCCAGTGGAAACGGCCTACAGCATTGTTTCTGGCTCATAATAAAGCCGGCGGGATTGCTATAGTGCATAGGGTGCAAAGCAGACAGTGAACATGGTGATCGTGCTGGCCAGGGGGAGCTCTGCACTTTCCATGCCAAGTGCTTGCAGTTCTGCCCTTGTGGATTAGGACCACCATTACCGCCGGATCGCTGGGACCACTAATCCTGACAGTGCTGGTGGTCTGACCCTGGTGCAACCTCTGCGGTCATAAAGTGGGCCGCTGCATGGGCGGCGATCTGACTGCCAATGCAGTCAACTGCCAGACTCGTAATGATGCCTTTAGTGCCTGATTACTAATTTCAGACAGCCAGACCCCTGGTGCAGAGATCGCAGTTGAGGTGCAGTCTCCCCACCAGCCCTGTTACAACTTTTCCACTGGGCTGATGGGCAGAAACCAAGATTCCCACCTGTCAGTCCAGTAGGAAAGGTGCAGCAGCAGTTCTCGTCTCATAATGGAGCCGGCAGCAATGCTGCCACATGCAGGGTGCACCAGCACCCTTGAAATGCAGACTGTCTGCATTTCAAGAGTGCATGCTGAGCAGGAGGACCCCTGCACTGCTCATACCAAGGGCATTGGCAGCACAGGGGCTCCCCTGTGGCCCTTTTGCTTGTTCTCTGACAGCCTTTTCATGGTGGTGGTGGGTTGTAAACAGCAGGACGTCTCTGAGTTCAGCGCTGCCTTCACTGATCCTATAACTAAATCACATAACTGAAAGTAAAAAGCTCTTGGTAAAGAGTTGTTGCTGTATCTTGAATACTAGTAATCAAATTGAAAGCCGTGGCTGAAAACAATGTTTGTTAGTAGACTGGAGTCTTTGCAGGTGCCCCCAACTTTTTGTTTGACTCTGCTAACCAAGCCCCAGTCTATGTGTTCTTTTCCTAAATTATTTGTCGACAAGGTAATTCCCTGATTGGTAAAACTTTACCCCTTTGTAAGCCACTAGTTCTTGCACATTGGCTTTAGGTGGTAAATGGGTCCCTAGGGCTCCAGCATGAGATTGTGCCATCCTAGGTGACCCACACAAATGACTGATGGAAGGTCTACCACTGCAGACTTCCAGAGTGGTGCAAGCTTCTCAAGTTTGAATGTGCCTTCACCATGAGCGTCACAGTGCTATGCATTGCCTAACATACATGTCAGACCACCCTAAGGAAGGCCTATGCAGCCCAGGAAGTAGGGTGCATTATATTTAAGGCAAATGCACATAAATACATGCTTACATGTCTATATAGCATCCTTTCCATTAATGTACACTATGGGTGCAGGCTATTTAATAGGATACCATGGGACTTAAGCCCGGGCAGATCCGCGTTGCCAGCTCCAATATGGTACCACCAAGATGTGTCAAGTTTGGGGTCAAACAACTTGTTTTCTCTCCCCCAACCTGAATCCAGTGTTGAGAGATAGCTGGTAGGTACCCAGGTGGCACATTAGAGGTTGTCCACCTGTTAGGCACCCTTCTTTGTGCTCTGGATGATCAGTCTGTGTTTTTTTCCTGCACTTGTTCCTACCAAGACATATTGCTGACCTCCTCCCAGGCAGCATGGATGCTCACAGAGGTCAGGAACAAAGGCTGAGCCAGGAAGGAGGTAACCCCTCCCGCCCCTCCAGGTGGCTAGTGAATTGAGCCATCAGGGTGGTGAGCTTCAATGGATTCACCACCCTGCTAGACTGATCACACCTCCAGCAGGCTGACCACAACTCTAGAAAGAGCAGCCTGATCTGTGCACTACATTCTAATTTCTGCCATCTTAGGAGTGGCAGAATAGAGGGTTCTGGGTAGATAAAGGTGACCTATCCTACCAGATGTGGTGACCTCAGGAACAGATTAGCTACAGGAACTGGCTTCCAATTGGTCACTAGCCTCCACACCACTAGCTCCCCTTAAGCCAGGATTTTAGGAACACCCCTGACACCAGAACCTCACATTTAATAGACTACCTACAAAAAAGGACAAAGAGGAGCTCTGCATCATCAGCAACCAAACTCTGCCCACTGCAGCAAGGCAAAAGAGGGATACTCTGTTCCTCAGGCAACAGACTGGGAAGTGAGTGAACAACCATTGCCCTTGGTTAAAACTTAACAATCACTGGTATTCGGGCCTGTCAAAGGATCAACTGGATCCAGTTGATGAAGTGTGTTGTGGGAGTCCTGATCCAACTGTCCAAGAAGTTACAGGCTCCTACCACATTCCCCTGGACCTCCAGATGTCCACAAAGCATTTTGCTGTGCTTACCTCTATGAAGACTTGTTGGTCACCAGCCTGGTAACTGACCCCTTAACTCAATGCTGCAGCAGGAGAACCATCCCCAGCACTTGTGACTGACAGCAGCAATGACCCCACTGCTGAGTTTTTGCATTCCCTTGGTCGCAGCACTGTGTGAATGGGAAAATCAGTACCAGCTCAAGTCCCGTTCAGCACCACAGGCAGCCAAGACAACTCTGCACCCCATGGACCAAGAAGAAGTGAACTGACTGCTGTGGCCTAGTCCCAGTACCCACACAACCCTAACCATGCAAGGGTTACCCGCAGCTCGATCTCCAAGTGGTTATTTATCAGCAGTGGCTCCCTGCCATTGACTTCAACTTCGAGTACCATTCAGCACCACGGACAGCCAGGACAACTATGCACCTGTTCACCATGGGCCAAGTAAAACTGCTCTGATGGTTGTGATCTAGTCATAGGGACTGCACCACTTTAACCTTAAAAGGGTTCCACGCAACTCACTGTTTAAGTGCATTTTTGCAACCTTTGATACTTCTCCCATAGACTTCAATGCAACGTTTAAGTGCCGGTTCTGCTGTAATTTAATATTGCTTCTAAAATCTATAACTCCAGTTATACTGATTCAATTCTGTTTGTTTTGGTCTCTATTTTTATAAAATTGGTGTCTGATTTCTTTTGAGTTGTGTCAATTACTTATCGTGGATGTTTTATACTGTGGAAAGCTTAACACATGTTCCTCTAAGTAAAGCTTGACTGCTCTTCACCACACAACCAGGACTGAGCTAGGGTTTTACTGGTGGAAGTCCAAGGTGAGAGTATTACATGGTGTGGACTAACCCCCACACCACATAATACATCACTTTTCTACAATGTTGAAAAAAAAAGTTGAGACTTTTCAATTAAAACGTCCCTAAAATATGGGAAACGATTCTCCAAGTATAAAAAGCAGAAAAATAGAATGCATTTGGTCTGAAACGTATCTGCTGATTTGTTCTAGGCTAGATAGACACTTAAAAGTACTTCTGTGGCTCCAGCCTCATTTAATAGAAATCCATACATGCAGAGGGCTCTGCATGGTTGGAGCACAGTGGACTAAGTGATCTTCAACTGAATAAATCCCTCCAGAGAGGCGTTCCTTTCATTGGTGGTATGCAGTGGTAATGGGTTAGAACATTTGCTTCAATCACTTGTTTCTGAAAAACCTTTGAATTAGAATGATGTTATATGTTTTCAGGAAACTTGTCACCGAGGAGAATGATATTAAAGCACCAATCGTTCTTCATATTAGTTCTGATGCGGTTTAGAAGATCACAGGGTGCAACTTAGTGGGTGAATTACTATAGTATCGACCCATATTGCTATGACGTTCACTCAGTTATCTACAAAAAGTGATTGGTTGCAGACACGTAAGATCAATATGTTTTGCAACAAAGCAGCAATAGGAAATAATATTATAATAAATGTGCACATAAATCTCAGGAAAATCCCCTATTATTCTATACAATTGCCACTTTTATGGGAGATGTAGTGCAGATTTGCTTATGCTTTACTAAAGCTACTGTTTTAATTACGGATGACTTGAACATGTGCATGAAATCCCGAAAAGATGAACCCAATTTTGGTGATCTGATGAGGGCCCACTCAGTTCCGCTAATTTCTTCGAGTGCATAAGCTCATGGCCAGCAGGGTAAATGCAAAAAATATCTAGAAAGCTGCAAAATGTTTGTCTGAATGGTCATTTCCAATTGCACTTCTAGGCAACTGAGACATTTACATTTAAAAAGTCCAAAAGTCTAGGTGTTGCACTTCCTGTTAATTTGAGACTTTCAACTTCTCGCACTGATGGTAAGTGATAATCTTCTCTTAAAACCTTGATTAAAATTGGAAATACTAACTAGAGATAGGGTGCTGCCCCTGACATGGAATTTCAAAGATGTTTTACGGCTATAATAAGTCCATATCATATTTAAATCTTACTTGCTTTACAAAAATATATTGACTGAAACAGTTTGGCCTTGGTAACAGTAAGCCCGTTGATAACTCTGAAGTAACAATGAAAGACTTGAGGCCTGATTTAAGTAAAGTGGCGCTGCACCCAGTGCAGTGCCAATTTCCTTGTGCCCCCTAACACCACCACGTGTGCACCGCATCCAAGATACGGCACACCATGGCAGTAGTTAGCTAGCTAGTTTGGCGTTTTGCAGGATTACCATCAAAAATCTTGACACTAATCCTGCAAAGCCCATTGAGGCCCATTGTAAACAATGGTGTACCTCCTTTTAACACCTGCTCTGAAGTAGGCATTAAAAGTGTCAAACAATGACGCAAAGTAATCTCTTAGATTTCTTTGCGCCATTTTTCTGCCCCCCTAACGGGGGGACACCCCTTTTGCATACATTATGCCTGGCACAGGCATAATGTAGCACAAAGTGTTACAAAGTGGTGCAATGCATGCATTGTGCCACTTTGTACGTTTGGCGCTGCAATTTTGGTCTCATTGGGCCACATTAGCGTAAAAGAAAATACACTAATGTGACATAAGGAGTTGCTAGTGGCTCTTAAAAATGCCCCCAAGTCAACTGCTTGAAAGATAACAGGTACACTCATTTCACAAGGACGTCTGATTCTCAAGTCTATAACTAAGAAAGAGGGCATTGCAGTTCCTTGCCAGGAGATTAAAAATAAGTGAAGTTTGATTAAACATGCCAACATCTCACACCTTGACAGAGGTTCTTATTCTGAAATTTACAAGAAATACAAAGCCAGCAGAGCAGAGGCTTATTATAAAGGAAGAATTGGGATAAAATGATAGTGGTAATCTCTACTAATGATGAGCAGAATTGCTGGAAATTGGTACATTTTGAGATTCATGGTAGAGACATAAGTATATGAACTATGGAGTCCAAAGAGGGCTGGGAGGACCATTGATCTGCAATATATGCAGAGGGAGAGGACAATGTCATTAAAGCCAATGGACATAAAGTTTTTCTTCCTGTTCTCCGAATCTGCAGTGAGGGATATCATCACACAGATAAAGGTAACCAAATCTACTTAACCAGGAGATCTGTTGGCACATATAATAAAGACTTACTTAAATTGGTGGCTACTTTTTTTTCTGAGGTGTTCAAACACTTTACTGTTGCTCGAACTTACCCAGACAAATGGAAAGGTGCCATCATACAACTTATTCATGAAAAGGGTGATAAAATAGTTCCCCAAAACTATGAGTTAATCAATGTAATGGATGTGACCTCAAAAGTTTATTCCACAATTTCACTTCAAGCTCAAAATTGATGGAGTGAAGAGATGAGTCTGATCCCACTTAAACAGAATGCTTTTAATACTGGGTTTACCACTATTGATCATTGTTTTAGTCTAAAGGACAGTGAATCCGCAAAAATTGGGGGTTCTCTATATACCTGTTTGGTGGATTCATGGGCTGTCTTTCAGTTGGTGGAATGGGAAATTCTGTGGGCCAAATTAGAAAGCATGGACATTACAGATACTCTTTCAGGGATATTAAAAGAGCTCCACAGCAAAAACTGGGCTTGAGTGGAATTAATTGGATGCCAATGGTAACCTGTCTTAGGAGATATGTATTAAGAATGAGCTGTGCTAAGGTTGTGTGATGGCACCTGCTCTTTTTGCCCTGTATTTAGCCAACCCTCCAAAAACTGTTCTATGTACCCACTCCTTTTCTCATAAAATGGGGACTTCCTACATATCTTGTCTGCTTTATTCTGATGACCTCGTTATTCTGGATCAGATCCCCGTTGGTTTACATAGGGAAGTTGGTGGGATTCAACAAGTACTGTCAGGAATTTTGGCAAAACAGAGATTATGGCCTTTGGTAAGAAGGCACACAATGTTTTATGGTCTATTAGGCAGTCTGGAATTTGAGGAAACCGAAGAAGATGTTATTTAGATATAGACTTTAATAAACCATTAATTTGGTCTTCCCATACCACTCACTAAGAGTAAAAGCACCATTGACCATCAACGGTTTAAGGAAATTTAAACATGAATGTGGAAGGCCCTCATTTTACCCAGTCCGAGTAGCTTACAAAACATTAATCTTGCCCCAAGTTCTATATGGAGCAGAAGTGCTGGGTATGTGCCATATCTTACACTTGGTCTAAGATAGAAGGTTGTTGCCTAAATAATCTATCATCACTCCCCAACTGTAAAATGCCCCAGCTATTAGGATGGAGATTGAGCTCTAATCCTGGTCCACTACTGCACTACAGTGCACTCAGGTCCTAGAGGAAATTGGTGACATCCAAAAAAAAAACAAAGAGATGCCCAACATGAGGGTGAGATTTTTACAAGTGACCTCAACTTGGCTTATAAGATAAGAAATCAGCTACAAGTGATGGCGGGTGTACTGAGAATTAAAAATTGCAAGGCGGCATTTCCTTTGACTTACTCTAGGAAAGAACTATCTGAGTTAGGCAGGACAGAATCATTGAGTGAAAAGGATCGCTGCTATTTACGGCTGGGAGGCTAACTCTTTGTTCATCTCCATAGCCTCCCAATAACCCTAATTCATTGCACTATTTTTACATTTATAATAGGATTAAAGCCTCTCCATTCATACCCTTCTGGGGTGTGTGTTTTCAAGAATGAAGAAGATTTGTGTGTATGTGGACTGCAGATGTATTGCACAAAGGTACATATACTTAATTACCTTTGATGAGAAAACATTTTAAAACCTATTTTTTTATATATAATATGAGGTCTAGATTGTCAGCACTGCAGTTTTTTATTGCAAATATAATTTATGGTTGTAACATGTGCCCCAACTTGATATTAATGGCTCTAAATTATTTTGCATTATGATTAGATTTTGCAATTTTCTGTTGATGTAACGTTTGTATTACAACTATGTGTGGCGTATGTGTTATAATTTGTTTTATTTTTCAAGAGACAGGCCCTCATTGCAACCCTGGCGGTCGGTGATAAAGCGGTGGTAACACCACTAACAGGCCAGCGGTAACAAAAATAGAATTATGACCACGGCGGAAACTGCTCAGACAGACAGCCACTTCAACACACCGACCGCCACGGCAGTAGCAACAAGCACCATGGCGGTAACCGCCAACAGCCAGACGGAAGACAATGTACCACCCGCTGTATTACGACAGGCCTATCCAGCACCTCTTCCGGGGCTGTACCAACGACATCAAAAGCACAGAGGAAACAGAACACAGAAGTCAAAGGACTCACCTCTCGAGACTCAGGGAACAACCACAACGCCATGGAGTCCGAGCTGCACATATTTCCCAAGCTCGTCTACCTTTTCCTGCAATATGAGCAGCAACGTCAGCAAAGACAACCAGGGTGAGTACTGCCACCTTGCACACAAGAGAGGGGGAGGAAAAGAGAGTGACACACACATGCAACACTAAACACCCCACCCCAACACCATACACACAACCAGATGCACAAACATTACATATCTACCCTGTACCCCTCAGGGATAATGCAATGACAAAATGATTGGAAGAAAGTGACTGTAATGCAAAAACATAACATGAATACGAGCATCAAAATACAAACGTATATACATATTTACAAATGGAGGGACACTGCCCAGTCCTCAATGTCCGTGGCCCACATGGCTACATCACATAGGCCAAGGCCCACCTCACTCCTGCAACAACACGGAGAGAACACTGCAGGGGCATCAGGTCAAAAATACACAGGCACTTCAGAGGGTTGAGGAAAGGGAGGGCACCTCAGCTGGAAGATGGTATAACACCACTGGTCGTCGAGGGGGCAACATGCCCTGTGGGCTGTCCTGGGGTGTGCAAGGCCACAGTCTCTCAAGTGGGTGGTTTGCTCACTGCTTGGTCCTGGGGAGTGCAAGGCCACAGTCTCTCAAGTGGGTGGTTTGCCCACTGCTTGGTCCTGGGGAGTGCAAGGCCACAGTCTCGCAAGTGGATGGCTTCTACACTGGTTGTGGAGGGGGACTTGTGCCCAGTGTGCTTCATCCTGGGAAGGATGGGGTGAGTGGATGGTTTCTTCCACTGGTCCTGAAGGGGGCCTTGTGCCCAGTGTGCTTCATCCTGGGAAGGATAGGGTGTGTGGATGGTTTATAGGTGATGGTGGTGTGTGGCTGTGCTCTTGTCTGTGGTCTTGCTAGCTCTCTTGGGGCAATTGTTTTTAATCGTAAAGGGTTGTGGGTAATGTGGGTATGTGTTTAATAGTGGCGTGGGTGTGTGGGTGTGGTGTGTGTATGTGTGTCAGGTGTGTGTATTTTGAATTGTCCAATGCGGTGTTGTTTTGTTAGATTGTGTGTATTTTGCACCCCCAATGGTTTAGCGCCTTTGAATGTCCACCGTGGTGATTTGTGGCTCATAATGCTGTGGGCATAGTTCTGTTGGCGTAATGGTGTGGGTTTTGCTACCGCCAGTTCATCACTGACCTTTGGGCTGGCAGATTTGTGTGTGTGGTTGTATAGTAACGGATTGCCATGTGTAGGTCTTTATATGGTTGGCGGTAATCTGCTGTGGTGGCGGTATGTTGGCGGCAGTCAGCATGGCAGTTAGCGGTACTTACCGCCAATGTCATAGTGAGGGCCACAGTGTCTCAAATAAACAATTTTTTATCTGAATTAGTTTGATTGTTACAAAGCACTAAAGAGTGGATCAAGCATTCCAGAAAATGATCTATGATCATTTACTGGAGGTTATTTATAAGTTCCTATTGTGTGTGGACAGTACTTGCTGAAGAGCAGAAGCACAGAAACACAATTAATAATCATTGCGCAACACTAGTTTAACCTATCCCTTTCACTCGATCTGATATTCCCTTTTCATTGCCAAACATCTGTTGAACAATACCTGATCTATGTAACCCATATTTGAAAGAAAATGTTTTGAAGAGGTCTGCTGTCTGTGATACTGAGATCTAATGTGTATATATACATATACTTATATTTCTTCCCTCTGCCAGTTTCTGGCAGCTGCCATGCTCCAGAACATGCTTACAATTGCTTAAAAGGGAATTCTAGTAAAGGTGCCTTAATTAACAAAGGCAAACAAATGCCACTGTCTTTGATGTGTAAGTTAATAAAACTTGAAGGGTGGGCTCTAAAATGCCAACTGCTCTTTCTCACTCTCTCAATCTAGAATACTCTCTCATTTGTGTCTATATCAATACCTATGCCATTTGCCTGTATAAGAACTATAAGATGATTGCCCTTCGTTAAAGGGATGTCAGTGCGAGTAATACTTAACCCATATGTCCCATAAAGAATATTCAAATCAGAATCACAATTTATGTCTCAAAGAAACAGAACCCATGTAGATATATAGCTGTTCTCAATGCATCATCTCATGTAGATTCCTCATTTTTCCAGAAGAATATATGGTTACATCAAAAGTGCACATGTAGTTTTGCATCCGGATTCAAGCTCCTTGGCTGTTCTGTTTTCATCAGTATGAGCCATCTCAGTCCCATTGTCCATAGATCATGTTCTCTGTCTCCTCCACAGAGTTTCTTTCAAACATTCTGAATACCAAAAAAGTGCAAGTTCCTTGTATCCCATCATGTACCTCCCACAGATGTTTAGCCATAGAGTATGTCAAGTCTCTGGTTTTCTTGGCTCGTATGTGCTGAAGAATGCATAATTTCATTTTGTTCACCAGGCTCCCAACATATCTTTGTCCACAGTAGCACTCCAACACATAATTTACAAATGGAGGATTGCAGGTTATCCACTCTTTAATCTTACTGATTCTACCATTGTTTGTCTCAAATTGAGTCTTATTGCAACCGTAAGGACAAGCTTTGCACTTTTGGCACATCCAAAACCCCTTCATATTTTTTGTGAGCCAGTTCATAATTGGTATTCCCCCCATTTTCTCTTCTGGTTGCATAAAGCTGCTTGTCAGTTTATCTCCTAAGGAAAAGTTTTTTCATATGTGATGTTGGGGTGTTCTGAGATTGAATCTTTCAGGGTCTATTCCATCTTTAGGATCTGCTAGCTCAGTTTTAGGAGTTCTCTTATTTCACAATGGAATAAATTGTACTCCTTTATGTACCTTATGGGTTCTTCTCTATTTTTCTTAGTCACATTTTTTGCTTTCACTAGCGGTTGTTCCTCTCTTTTCATTTTACTGACTCTCATCAATGCATCATCCAATACTTTTACCAGGTATTGCTTTGCTTCAAAGCGCCAGAACATTTTACCTGCGTGTACCTTGAATTCTTCTGTTTTAGAGCAATTCCTTCTTGCTTGGAGGAATTCCCTACAGGGGACACTCCATTCAAAGACATGTGGATGCTCACTGATGGCATGGAGGATGTTATTGTTGCTGGTAGCTTTCCTGAGAATCTTTCTACATAATTTATCAGCCTTCACATACACATCGATGTTGAGGTAACTTATGTATGTGTTGTTGATCTCAAAGGTGAAATTGAGCTTTTGTGGATTGTTGTTCAAGGACTTATTGAATCCCCCAAAGTCCTTTCTTTCACCTTCCCACACCTGAAATAAATCATCAATATACCCACAGGATGACCTGATCCACAATAACCATGTTTTGATCATTCCACACAGTCTCCGCCTTCCACCAAGCCATGATGATATATATACATTCAATATATATAGTCACAGAAAAAAATAAAGGTTACAGGGATGTTATAGTTAGGAAATAGAATTAAAAGAAACATAGAAATTCACTTAAAAAATAAGTTTACAGGGATGCTATAGTTAGGTTCTAAATTTACTCTCGCAGAGATCAGCAGTTATAGTTATGGTTAGCTGAAGTAACTTTAACTCATGCCCTAAGGTAACTATAACTCATATACCTCATACCTGGTTCAATGCAATCTTTTATGGGGAAAGTTAACTTCCTGGGCTATACCCACTTGAATGTTAAAAGCCATAAAGATGCTATATACTGACACATGGGTTAGAGTAAAGGTAGGGGACGGCTCCTCTTTATCAAGAAAAATTGAGACTAATCAGCCCCATAAACAGGGCTGTGTACTTGCGCCATATCTTTTGAATCTTTTCTTATCAGATCTGTCTACTAAGCTAAAGAAGATTAATGCACACACCCCCAAAGACTGGGGACTACTTATTTCATATCTGCTTTATGCAGACAACATAATCCTCTTAAGCCAAACTAAAATTGGATCACAGCAACTGATCTCTAAATTAGCTGAATTTGCTAGCGAAAATGTAATGTTAATAAATGAGAAGAAAACTAAAGTTATGGAAATAGGAAAAAAAAAAAAGGTCCAAATGGCATCTTCAAGGGCTTGATTTAGAACATGTTAAAACCTACTGATATCTGGGTGTACTATTAGATGAGAGGAGATATTTTACTTCCCAAATACTGGATCTACAGTGGAAAGGTAATACATTGCTGCTAGCTTTCCATACCTTGCAAAGATCGATAGCCCCAGTTACCGCCCTCTACTGCAAGTAGTGGCTGCTAAACGTATACCCAGTATTACTTATGATAGAGAAGCTCTACGAGGAAGAGCTCCTGCCAGTTTGAACAGGATAATCAGAACGGTGTTTAGGTCACTGTTCCACCATCCATGGAACTCCTCGCAGGCACAGATTAGGCTAGAATTTGGGTATTTGAACTAAACGATAGCAAGGATGGGCAACTATATTAAAACTGGGAATCATGTTCAGCCAGCGAACGGGAATCAGTTGTGTCAGGCACTCTGGAAGGAGATGAGCCTGAATCCTTTGGCTCCAGCTCGGCAATATCTTGATCAAGTCCTGGACACCTTGTATTTTCGATCTTTGAGGGACAAAAGTCTACCAGACAACGTATTTTAAAAAAACCTAAACCGTTCAATGAAGATCAAATCTTTCATCATGGATAAGGGTCTTTTAGCTAAGCAGATCCCATGCGTGTATGCTAATAAATGATTATAAAATCCTGAAATTCCAGCTATATTTGGAGTCAGGCTGGACAAAAACAGATAAAGACCTATGTATTAAATATCAATTCAGCCATCATCCAGGCAGCCCAAATGTATTCCCCCGGGTTTACTCCGGGCAAGCTCCCCTTGTAGTCTGTGCGATAGGGGAGTGGAGAACCTTACCCATCTGGTTTGTTTATGTAGGGAATTACTGCACGAGTGTAGCAAACTCCTGAAGGTTGCCTTTAATCAAAGTGGTATACGAACGTGTAGGCAAGAGGTGATTTCTAGTTTTAAATCATCTGACACTATATTGAATGCAAGACTAATAAAATTCTTACTCCTCCTGTAAAAAAAACTGAACGTACAAAATAATATGAATACAAACGAGGCAGTCAAACGAGTTTTTCCATAGCATGATTTAGTATTTTAATAAAGTAAATGAATTTGCTTTTGTTCCATTTTAAAACTCACAAAAGTGAAGTATATATGAATTTTAAGCTTAAGCTGATTTTATGGGTTCAGATCGAAACCTTTTAACTAATGAGTTCCTTTACTTGAATGATGTAATGGTTTTGACTAACTATGCACCTCAATAAAAATTGAAGGTAAAACTGAATACTCTTTTAGACCAGATGAGTGTCTTAGGGTGCAGGCAGCAGTCTTTCCGAAAATGATTACGCAATGTCATACAAAAGTAATTCCATCAACTTGTGTATATTTGTAAATTGTTGTGTAGTATTGAGGGAAAACAGCCTAAACCACGACTCCAAAACAATGAGGTCCATTGTCCACGTAAGGGGAACAATGCTTTTGTGAACAATGACTCTGTTTTCTCTGCTTTAACCATGCATGTCCTGAACAACAAACATGCGTGGTTAAGGCAGGGGAAAACAGACTCAGGGTCGGGAGAGGACGCAGACAGATAAGTGGGGCTGGGGTAGGGTAGGGGGTAATTTTATAGTTTTATGGAAAGGGTGGGGGTTGAGGCAGTTTTAGTTTTTTAAGAGTGGGGTGGGGGTCGAGGTAATATTCGTTTTTAGGGGTGGGGTGGGCGATCAGGGTATTTTTAGGTTTTGGTGCGGGGTAGGGGTAGTTTTAGGGGCGGGGTGGGGGTCGTGGTAGTTTATGCTTTAGGGGTTGGGTGGGGGGTCGGTGTAGTTTTGGGGGTGGAGGGTCAGAGTAGTTTAATTCTAGGGGTGTGGGTTGGGATAGTTTAAGTTTTAGGGGCAGGGTGGGTGGTCTGGGTAGTTTTAGGTTTTAGGGGCGGGATGGAGGTCCCAGTAGTTTTAGGGGTGGGATGGGGGTCGAGATAATTTAAGTTTTTAGGAGTGGGGTGGGGGTCTCAGTAGTTTTAGGGGCAGTGGTGGCGGTCGGGGTAATTTTATTTTTTTAGTGGCGCGGTGGGGGTCACAATAGTTTTAGGGGCAGGGATAGGTGGTTGGGGTAGTTTTAGTTTTTAGGGGCAGAGGTGGAGGGTTCGGGTAGTTTTAGGTTTTGGGCAGGGGCGGGGGTTGGGGTAGCTTTAGGTTTGAGGGCGCGGTGTTGGGGTAGTTTAAGTTTTAGGTGCGGGTGGGGTCAGGGTAGTTTTAGGTTTTATGGGTGGGGTGAGGGGGTTAAGGTTGTTTTAGGGGCGAGGTGTGGGGTTGGGGTAATCTAGGTTGTAGGGGAAGGGTCCGGGTAGAGGTAGGATTGTTTTGGGGTGAGGGTTGGTGGTCGGGGGGATCGCATGCTGGAACCATGCATGCCGTCCACGCATGCCTTTACCAGGCGTG
This sequence comes from Pleurodeles waltl, assembly GCF_031143425.1. NCBI lineage: Eukaryota > Metazoa > Chordata > Amphibia > Caudata > Salamandridae > Pleurodeles > Pleurodeles waltl. The sequence continues at coordinate 764,188,944 of NC_090443.1, read as the reverse complement.
CCTTTACAATGAAAAATTGTTGGTAAGGCATTAGTGGTAACAACATGGTCATTGTTCCAACCACGTTGTTCAGGCATGGATGGTTCCAGCATGTGTTGTTCCATCGTATATGTTCTGTACTGAGTTGTGTGTGTAATAAATGTACTTTAACTTCATCAAAAGAAAAAGTACAGACTGGACAATCATTTACTGAGTGTTATTCTTGTGTGCTCGTGAATGGTGATTACTAACCCACACCACCTCCCTTGAGTAAGCCTTGAACTGCTCTGCAATGCTACCGTATGACAGTCAAGTGCTACAATGGGGTGTTTGGTTCCCATTAGTGGTCGAGTGTGGACCCATTACTTGTGCAGACCACACAACTAATGACTTACCCTCCAACAAGTTCTTTATATGTGAAGTAGATATCTCCACCGGTGCAATGGAAAATGTTGTGTGAAACGAAAAGAAAAACCGCAATCACCAAACCTAATGAGCAGAAGTTGACAGACTGTGCCAATGCCTATCGGGTGGAGTTATATACTACTGGGACGGGCAAGATGAGACTGGGAGCTTGAAGGAGACGGTTTCCAGCATACAGGAGGCAAATGCTCTTGATGGAGTCAGACCCACATGCTTTGTCCGTCTCACCCTCCTCTTTGAAGTTACCTACTCCATCATGCATCCTGACCTGCCAAACCTCATGGTAGTTCTGGGAAATCTCAAGATCAGGCTAGGTAGAAACTAAAACCCCTCTATCTTTCCACTACATTCGAATTCCCTACACAAGTCATACTGCCCTCCTCTCTCACAGTGGTTGTATGCTGTATTATCAAACACAAAAATATTAAGCCTCATTATGAGGTTGTAGGGCCGACCATTGGATTGCCAGCCCGTGGAGAGGAGAACACCGCAGAGCTGTCAGTCTCCCTCCCAGGTCAATTACAAGATTTCCACTGGGCTGACTGTCAGAAACCTCAGAAATGAGATTTCTTCCAGTCAGCCATGTGTAAACCATGCAGCAGCATTGGCCTTGACTCCTCATGGAGCCAAGGCCAATGTAGTTTCACAGAGGGGGCCCTCTGCACCCTCTGAATGTGCATTCTGAGGGTGCCTGGCGGGGGGGGGGGCGCTGCAATGTCTATGACATGGACGTGGGCAATGCAGGGACTACCCCCTGTGGACCTCATCACTGGCTTTTTGCTAGCCTTTTCATGATGTGGTCCCCACCATAAAAAGGCTGGCAGAAACTGGACTTATGGTCTGCACGGCGGTGCAGAACTCAGCGCCGCCATGGCTGAACACAAGTCTGACCGCCGCAATGACACTGGAAACCATGTTCCTTGTGGTGGTGCCGGCTCCTTGGCAGTCTGACCGCAGTGGTTGTAATGTGGCGGTCGGACCACTAGGAGTGTGGCAATCCAACCACCATGGCGAGGCTGACGGTCCCAAGTCCTCCAGCCTCCTAATGAGGTCCATTGGCATACAAAAATATCAGTTGAAAAATAATATAAACTCTAAAGACAAGTTTGTTAAAGTTCATTAACAAGTTAAACATTTTCTTGGGAACTATTTTGGCATCAAAGGTATGGTAAAACAAACAATTTCAAATGCAAAAACATTAAAAAACCAACAATATTGCCAACAGAATAGAGCAAATGAAACACCATCTAAACATTCCTGCTGGAGCCTTGCAATCCGAATCTGAGAAACCAGCCCAAGGAGAGACCCGAAATAGCCCTGAAATGGGGATTAGTCACCTAACCAGGTAAGCACCTATCAGGGGAGGACTCTGACATCACCTGCTGGCACTGGCCACTCAGATGCTCCCAGATTTCCCTACCAACCTTGATTCCAACCATGGACCCCTTGGAGGAGCTCTGAGCACCACCCCTGGGGTGGTGATGGACAGGGGAGTGGTCACTCCCCTTTCCTTTGTCCAGTTTCATATCAGAGCAGAGACTGAGGGTTCCTGAACTAGTGTAGACTGGTTTATGCAAGGAGGGCATAAAATGTGCCCTTCAAAGCATTTCCAGTGGCTTGGGGAGGCTATCCCTCCCAAGCCTGTAACATCTGTTTCCAAAGGGAGAGGCTGTAATACCCCCCTCCCAAAGGAAACCCTTTGTTCTGCCTCCCTGGGCTCGAGCATTTCAAGCAACAGGAGGGCAGAAACCTGTTTGGGAGGTGTCAGCAGTTTGGGCTGCCTGGAAACCCTCAGAATGCTGAACTGGCAATAAAGGGGGCCTCTATGGAGCCCCCAGAGTGCATGGAATCATAGAACCAATGCTTGCAAAAGCCTTGGGGTATGATTCCAACATGTTTGATACCAAACATGCCTATGTTCGGAGTTACAATTATGTGGCTGGACATAGGTAGTGACCTATGTCCAGTACATGCATAAAATGGCATCCCCGCAATCACAAAGTCTGGGAAAATGGGCCTGGAGCTCATGAGGGCACCTCTGCTAGTGCAGGGGTGCCCTCCCACACAGGTACTTTGCACCCTGCCCTTGGGGTAACCATGCCAAGAAAGAGAGTACTTTCCTACACTAATTGAAAAAAGAATATAAATAGAGAACAGCAAAATGACTAAAACTTCTGCAATTGAAGCCCCACAAGAGAAGCCAGTTACTCGGTCTGAGTAAAATGCCACCGGGAACAACTGCACCAATTAAAGTCCCCACAAAAGTAATTGAAAAACATTTTAAAATATTATAAAACAGTGAGAAAATAGATTTTTTTAAATAAACATCTTACATTTTTGTATTTGAAATGATAGATTCACACTACGGATAAAATAGTTGAGGAAGAGAGGACTAGATATTAAGAAAAAAAGAAAAAGCCTGAAACATACACATAGGAAAACCAACAAAAATAAAAAAGGGAACATTTAATTATAACTCTAAAAATCTGATACTTTATAACTTAAAATCAGAAACACAAAAGGAAAATAAATAATTATTAATAAAATATAGTGAAAAAAATAAACACAAACTATTTTTAAAACATACTTTTAAAATAAAATGTTTTTCCTTCACATACAAATCAGAAAATAATGAGAAAACCACCAAAAGGAACTTTGAAAAAAGAACCACTTTAGAAATCCCATAAGTGACAAGAGAAAAAAGAAGAGCAATTGAAGTAAGTATGGTGTCTGAAATGTAAAAAAATTTATACACAATGATATATGGCAGAAAATGTGTTATTAGTTGAAGTGGCAGTGAGTCCACTTGAAGCAATAGGTCCCATAATCTTGTCAGTTAAATATGCAGTTTCAAAAAATGAATTCTGTGTTTAACCACTGGCCTCTGTGGCACAGAGCAGGCAGTCTTGACTGAGGGAGATATGTTATGTGACAAGCAGTGCCAACACAATGAAAAAGTCAAAACACAATACAATAAAGTCCCCCAACCAAGATATAAAAATCAAGAAAAATGAAATAAGAAAATATATGAGAACTCGATTAAGGGAACCAATGATATAAACCATAATTCACTATTTGTGAGTGACTGGGACAAGTTGCAATTTTGCGATGGAACCAAGATTAGAAATACCAAGCAAGTCCTCTTGGTCACAAAAGTTGCCTTCTGACTTAGGGCCTGATTTAGAATTTGGTGAATGGGATATCCGTCACGTATGTGACAGAGTAAACCCTCTCCACCAAACACTAAACCAGGCCAAAAGGGGCATATTGACAAGGAATTACTGCCGCAATTGTGCCATTTTGTTGGCGCAACGGGGGCGCTAACCCAGCGCCATGTTTACAAAATGGTGCTAAACAGGCCTGGTGCCCCTTTTACAAGGCTTGCATAATTTTTTAAGAGCACCACCTCACCTTGCTCATTTGCCGACAATGACGCAAGGTAGGCATTCCCCTGTAAAAAATGATGCTAGCCTGCATGCGTCACATTTACAAGCCTCATAAAAAAAGATGCGCAAAGAAAAAATTACATTAGCTCTCATTAGCATCAAAACGTTAGTGCCTGGTCAGACCAGGTGTTAAAATGACGCACAGGCACAGGTGTATAAGGAGAGCACTCACAAAACATTCTGGTAGCCTACAGGACATCATGGACCTGCTACTGCTCCAACTTGGAGCCCGCAGATGATTCCAGCAAGGACGCCAGGCATCACCAGCACCACTGCAACACTCACAATCTCCACCACAGCAACTATAAAGGCAGCGCAGGAGGAGGGAGTACATATCATAAGGTATTACTATTTGGAGCGGGAGTCAATCATCCGGATGCTCCAAGAAATTTCACCCACTATTAAGGCAAAAGCAGGAAGGCAAACCAGCATTCCACCCCTCACAAAGCTACCTGGCTGTGCTTCACATGCTGGCCTCTGGGTCCTCTGAATCAACTGCAGAATGAGTAGGTGAAATATTCCACCCCTCCTTTTCAGCATTCCTGCTTAGTGTACTGGATGCCATCGTCCACCTAACTCTCCACCACATACTCTTTCCCAGCAACCAACATCTGCAGCAGGAGAGTAAGGAAAGCTACTATGCTGGACCTGGTTGTGGGTGCCATAGACTGCACGCATCTGCAACTTGTTCCACCTGCTGGTATGGAACACTTGTACCAGAACAGGAAGCATACACATTAAATGAACATGCAGGCAATTGTGGACATCGAGCCCTCTTCACACGTGTCCTAGAGAAATATCCTAGAAGGTTTCATGACATCTTCATCTAAAGGCACTCTATCATCAATCAACTTTTCCAGGATTGACATTATGGAAATGGCCTGTGTGAGACTTGGCATCATTGGCATGGTCTCCCCTAACCTTTTGCCTCTACTTCCCAGATTGTTTCTGCGTGCTGGACTCTGTTTTTGCAGTTTTTGTTTGTTCTGGACACTTTTACCACTGCTGACCGGTGCTACATTGTATGTGTACATTGGCTATCCATGATTGGCATATTTGATTTACCAGTAAGTCCCTAGTAGAGTGCACTAGAGGTGCCCAGGTCCTGTGAATCAAATGCTGCTAGTGGGCCTGCATTACTGGTTGTACCACCCACATTAGTAGCCCTGTAAACATGGCTCAGACTTGCCACTGCAGTGTCTGAGAGCGTGGTTTTAAACTGCCAATTCAACTTGGCAAGTGTACCCACTTGCCAGGCCTAAACCTTCCCTTTTTACACATATAAGGCACACCTAAGGTAGGCCATAGGTAGCCCCATGGGCAGTGTGCAGTGTATGTTAATGGTGGGACATGTACTTATGTGTTTTACATGTCCTGACAGTGAAATACTGCCAAATTCAGTTTTCACTGTTACAAGGCCTTACTCTCTCACAGGTTAACTTGGGGGCTGCATTTAAATATGATTAAAGCGCAGATTCCCTTTGGGAGCAGATAGTCATGTCGTGTTTTGGGTCTCTGAACTCAGAATTTGAAAATACATCTTTTAGTGAAGTTGTTTTTAAGATTGTGTGTTTGAAAAGGCCACATTTAGAAAATAGGCAGTTTCATGCTTAAACCATTCGGTTACTCTGCCTGTTTGTGGATTTCCTATCTGGGTCAGTTTGACAGTTGGGCTGTTTGCACCTCTCCTCTAGACAATGACACAAAGGGATCTGGGGTGTAGCCTATATGTCCTGATGAGCCATCTGGGCTGAGGGGAGGGGAGGAGTGGTCACTTACACCTGAAAGGGCTGTGCCTGCCCTCATACAATGCATTCTCCAATCCCCTTGTGTCAGTCTGGGGCCTGGCCCGGGCAAGGCAGGATCTTGAAAACAACAGAGATTTTCTTTTGAAGTAGGCCTACTTCAAAGGCAGAAAGGGGTATAAGAAGATCACTCAAAACCTCTGTAAATCAGATTACTTCTGGAACCAAGAGGAACCTCTGCCAAGGAGAAGATCTGGAGAAGCTGGAGGAGGAGTATTGCCCCTTTGCCTATCAATGTGCTTTGCTGGGTTGGCCTGCAGTAGCTGCTTCTGCCTGAGAGAGGACAAAGACTGACTTTTGTGTGACTTCCCACTGGTGAAGAATGCCCAAGGGCTTGAATGAGCTTGCCTCTTGTTGTTGAAGTCTCAGGGACAACAAAGTCTTCCCTCTGCAGGCACTTGGGCTTTCTGCTGAGAGTCGTGCCTGCCAAGTGGTGCCCTCACCTGTCTCTGGGCCCTTGAAAGGTGCAGCTGGTGGAAAAGGATGGAAATCTACACAAAGACCACTGTGCAGGGAAACTTTCAATGCACCACCCGCCTTGCGGCTTAAAAATGATGCGCCTCCAGCTTCGCGGCTAAAATCAACGCTCCACCTACATCATGGCTGGGAGATTGAAGCAACGTGGCTGGAGAAACGACGCACAACACCCGCAGTGGCTGCGATGCAAGCCGCCACACAGCGTGGTTTCTTGACACTGTGCGACAGGATTTTGATGCAACATTGCTGGGTGCGGAAAATCAACACAAAGCCTGCTCAGACCCAAGATGCCCGTCTGGATCGATGCATCGCTTTCTTGCGGGAGAGAAGAAATGACGCAGGCCGACCTGTCCGGGGGGTTAAAAAGATGCAAGTTCTCGCTTATGAGTGAGATATTGACGCATCACTGGCCTTTATCGAGGCACACTTGGCCGTATGGTTTTATTGTGATGCTACCCAGGTATTTTTGTACACTAGCAACGTTCTCACTGTTATCTAAAGTATTTCTGCTTTTTAAATTCATAACTTGACTTGTGTATGTTGGATTTTTGTCATTTTGGTCTTGTTTTGTTTAGATAAATATTATCTATTTGTCTAAACCTGTGTTGTGTCATTTTGCAGCGTTTTCACTGAGTTACTGTGTGTGTTGGTGAAAATACTTTACACCTTGCTTCTGACGTTCAGTCTGCCTGATCATGCTAAGCTACCAAGAGGGTGAGTGGGGGTTAACTGAAGGTGATTCTCCTTTACCCTAACTAGAGTGAGGGTCCTCGGTTGGACGGGGGTAGCCTGACTGCCAACCAAAGACCGCATATCTAACAACGTGATTGTTGGTAAGCCAGCAGACAATACATAACATATACGACCTATAAAACACATGGGCCAAACAATGCACACACCACACTCTGCACACATTGATAGTCACTTATAGATGTCTGCTCATCAACAGATATGCAACATGCATCAATCGATACATCCAATGCACAACATCCACACTTAAGGACTGATGTAGAAGCACCTTTTACCATTCGAGCATCACTTTTAAGTATGCTCTGCTGGAGCAGTGTCCACTCTGCATTTACAAGGCGGTTTCAAGTCACTTTTTTGTCTTAACACCATCTTGTAAATGCGCACCTTCATACATCACTTATGGGCATATTTACATGCCCCTTTTGCTGTCTTAGTGCCTCCTTAATGTCATGTCTAATATGCTACGGTGGAGTTAAGGTGACCAGACCCATGACATGTAACAAGGTACCAATGTGCATGCATTGTGCCACTGTGCAAACTCTTGCGCCATATCATGGCTCTATTAGGCATAGTTTGTGCGAGGGGGACATTTCCACGCAGGGATGACTGAAAAAATGTTGCAGTGAAATTCACAAGATCTTACTGCAATTTTTTGCCCTCAGTTGAAATGCCTGCTCAGTGTAGGCACAAAAGTGATGCCCCATCATAATCTATTGATCTCCCAGACCTTTGCTGCAGTACCATCACGTTTTTTGACACTAGTCCAACAAAGCACCTTAACATCATCAAACAATCGGACTATGTTGTGGCAATGACAGCCTTGTTGCACCAGATAGTAAATACCGAAAAACCATGGTATTGTCAGGAAGGGCAAGGGGGACACATGAAAACAGGTGCATTGGAACCAATTTGCCTCTTCCTAAAAATATGGCCCTTAGTCTGAAAGATGTGTGCAATGGATTTTGCTGTGGATGTCCCATCCACAACAGCAATTGCATTTTGGCACAGCTCCACATTTATGGAAAAATGGTAACCTAATGCACCATGGGTGGCATTACCATGGTGCAACCAGGAAAAAAGCCTGATTTTGCAAAATAAATGTTCATCTTCCTATGTTTAATGCATTATGCAGCACAATTATGAAGACTAAGGGCCTCACTTCGAGTTTGGCAGTCTGTGGACTGCCATGTTGGTGGTGGCAGTTGTACCGCCAGCAGGCTGGCAGAGAAGACTGCCAAATTATGACATTGCCGGCATTCAGTACAGAACACAGTCAAAGCACAGACACTGTGGTCTGGTCGCCACTGATGACTGTAGCCACCTGCAGGCCAGTGGAGACCATGTTTCCACTGGACAGATTATGAGGTGCACACCTCCAAGGTTTTGGCCATGGTCGCACCACCACAGAAGCCCTGGTGGAAACCAACTGCATCAAAAGGAGACAAACCTTCAGGAAGCCATACTTATTCAGAGCTGCCATGGAACCTGAACTAGACATCTTCCCACTTCTCACTCAACGACTCCGGAATCTGCAACAACAACAACAACCATAAGTACACACACACACACACTTACCTAGTACTGTTGTATATTGTCAATATTGTCAAACACTCAATCCCAACACTACAAAAAATCTTGAACACACAATTGTCCATCACACAACAAACACTCTACCACTTTCAGACAAAAGCACTACACACAACCTCACATACTGCCTAAACAACACAGGTAGCCCAAGCAGCGCACACATAAAGACACACAACTAATGTCAGCCACAACACCTCCATACTAGGGAAAGAAATGCATAACAACAATTTAAGCAGGAAACCAACAACAGGTTGGCTCAAATTATTATTAAATTTTAATTAATTGTAAAAACCAAGGCCATAGGTCAGTCCATAAAAAAATAGTTCCAATAGACACAGTGCACTTATGCGTGCCCTGCACTTGACTCCTGACTTTCATGTAGCCTCCACAGGCAGGGGCAACTATGGGGAAGGCAGGTACCTCAGGAGTTATCTGGGAGGGTGGCAGAGGGCGGGTTTGGTTTTAGGTTTTGGAGGGGGACCTTTGGGATTTGGTTTAGGGATCTTGGTTCAATCTTAAGTTGAGAGGAGTGTTGGGTTTTCTTTGGAGGGGAAGACCTCTTGGCTCGGTAAGGGCATGGATACTTGCAGATGGGGTAGGAGGGGTCCTGGAGGTGGTAGGTCCAGACTTGGGGAAGGACACAGAACATTCAGGGGTATCACGGGATGGAAGACGAGTAGGGAAAACGGAAAGCTCCGAAAGGAAAGCTTTTTTTAGACACACAAGGATGGTCAAAGCAAAAGGGTTTGGATGTGAAAGAAGAGTGAGTGGTTGTCTGAGGTGTGGCTGTAATGGGTACATGTATGTGCTACGTGTGTTTGTGGGTGGTGGGCGTATGTTGGGTAGGTGAGTGCAGTCTTTTCTGTGTCTTGGGAGGAGGGGGTGGAGGTGCTGGGTGGTAAGTGTCTGTCTGTTGGGGTGGTGATTGCAGGTATGGTGGATGTAGATTTGTCAGTGTTTGTGGTGTCTGCAGGTGTGGTGACTGGGGTGTGTGTCTGTGGGTCGGCTGTGGTACTCTCTGTGGGTAGGATTGGTGTGGTGGCTGGATCAGTGACTGTTGGTGTAGTGTCTGCAGGTGTGCCAAGTGTGCTGTCAGTGATGCTGAGGGTGGTGAGGGTGTCAGAGCAGGTTGTGACTGTTGATGTGTGTGTATATGAATGTTGCTTGTGTGCATGCCATAGGTTTGTCTTGTGGTGTTTGTGTTTGTCTGAGCTACCCTTGGATGCTGAGATGCATGTTGAGGTCTGTGTGCTTTGGATGGGTTGGGGAAGAGGGGTTTGGGATTGGTAAGAGGAAGGTGGAGGGGGGTTGGCTGCCACCAGTGTGGAGGCCAGAGCCTGAAAGGTTCTCCATAGGCCAGCCAGTGCACCATCAATCCACTTCAGGAATGCATTACTCTGTTGGATCTGAGTTGCTAGTCCCTGGATGGCATTCACAATGGTCCACTGACCCACAGAGATGGACCTCAGGCGGTCACTGAGGGCAAAAGGGCTGACAGGTGTCAGGAATCCCCAGGATGCCTCCTGCATTATCTGTCAGCATCCCCAGAGATTAGGGTTAAATCATATCTCTGTTCATGATTGAACCTTCATGTTTCTAAATAAACATAATGTGCAGTGTTACACAATTGGTTTTATCAATGCTTGTTTTACCAATGCTTGTTTGCTAATGTGAGCAGGTGCAGACATGTGATTCTAACTGGATGTGGTGTAGACATGGGCTTCTAATTGGGTGTGATGACTCATCCACATGTGGAAACTCAACTGCTTTCCTGATTGGCTATGAATAGCAGAGTGAAGCATACCTCCCTGCTTGGCTTTGTTTTGCTTCCTGATCTCAGCATTTGATTTGGCAGTCCAGCCCCTGCTGTCACCCTTGTATTCAGGACTTTTGAAGCAATTATTTTCTTCGTTCCTGTACCAGCTGACACCAGGCATTCCTCCAACACTCCGGAAAAGACTGCAGCTAAGTGACTAGTATTCTCCAGGGAGTTTGTTCTTTGAGTGTTGCGCTTTCCTAGAACAGCTGGTGTATTTCAGACCTCGTATTTTGACATAGTTTTTATCTTAAAGAGACAAGTGCATCTCTGAACATTCTACATTATTATTGTAGTTACTTGCCTTTCTGTGTTCAGGAAATCTGCCTGAGTTCAAGTGCAATTTTAAAAGAGGATTTAGGTGACTTTTCTTTCTCTAATAGGATAACTCTTGGATTTAAATTGTGTCATTCATGCCTGTGTTTCAGGTTTGAGGAATTTGCATTTGCAGGGTCATCCCCAATCTTTTTGCCTCCCGCCTTCTATTTTTTCTGACCTGTTGCTGTTGGCTTTTGAAGTCTGAGCACTTTACCACTGCTAACCAGTGCTAAAGTGCATATGCTCTCTGTGTAAGATTGTATGTAATTGGTTTATCCATGATTGGCATATTTGATTTACTAGTAAGTCCCTAGTAAAGTGCACTAGAGGTACCAGGGCCTGGAAATCAAATGCTACTAGTGGGCCTGCAGCACTGATTGTGCCACCCACATAAGTAGCTCTGTAATCATGCCTCAAACCTGCCACTGTAGGGTTTGTGTGTGCAGTTTTAACTGTAAATTCAACTTGGCAAGTGTACCCACTTCCCAGGCCCATACCTTCCCTTTTCTTACATGTAAGGCACGCCTAAGGTAGGCCCTAGGTAGCTCTATGGGCATGTTGCAGTGTATGGTTAAGGTAGGACATATAGGTGGTCATTACAACCCTGGCGGTCGGTGTTAAAGCGGCGGTAAGACCGCCAACAGGCCGGCGGAAAAAAAAATTAATTACGACCGTGGCAGAAACTGCTAACAAAGACAGCCACTTTGACACTCCGACCGCCACGGCGGTACAAACATACAGCGCGGCGGTCACCGCCAACAGACAGGCGGGAGACGATGTACCGCCCACAGTATCACAACCTACCAATCCACCACCTTTTCTGGGGCGGATTCACCGCAAACAAAAACACAGTGGAAACAGGACTTCGAAGGGAAAACGCTCACCTCTGTACACCCCACGAGGAACCAGAACGCCATGGAACCAGAGCTCCCCATTTTTCCAGCCTTTATCTTCTTGCTCCTCTACCAGGAGCACGAACACTGGCGGCGAAGACCACAGTGAGTACTGCACCTACAACATAGGGGAGGGAAAAAACAGTGACACACACACGCAACATGCAACACCCCCACCCCCACCCTCACCCACAACAACACACACACTAATACAGCATGATACATTACAGTTACACCGCCCAACCCCCTCGGAAGAATGCAAAGACAAAAGGAAATGAGGTGAACGATTGTAATATATTAACATTCAGTAGTCAAATAATATACATACACTATTTACAAATATATACACCAAGAATATTAGTCCAAGGTATATTACCCTTAAAGTCCGAGGCCCACACAAGATACCCGAACATGACGGAGAGAACACTGCAGGGGCATCAGATAGAAAAAAAATATACACCTCAGGGGGAAGGGAAAGGGTGGCCGGTTGAGTGCACGACGCCAAATCCACGAGGGGGCCCCATGCCCACTGTTCAATCCTGGGGAGTGCAAAGCCACAGTCTCACAAGTCTCTACAGAGGGTGGGTTTGCCACTGCTATATCCTGGGGAGTTCAAAGCCACAGTCTCTCAAGTCTCTACAGTGGGTGGTTTGCCCACTGTTCAATCCTGGGGAGTGAAAAGCCACAGTCTCTCAAGTGTTTACAGTGGGTGGTTTGCCCAGTGTTCAATCCTGGGGAGTGCAAAGCCACAGTCTCACAAGTCTCTACAGTGGGTGGGTTGCCCACTGTTCAATCCTGGTGAGTGCAAAGCCACAGTTTCACAAGTCTCTACAGTGGGTGGGTTGCCAACTGCTATATCCTGGGGAGTGCAAAGCCACAGTCTCTCAAGTCTCTACAGTGGGTGGGTTGCCCACTGTTCAATCCTGGGGAGTGCAAAGCCACAGTCTCTCAAGTGGATAACCGTCTCCACTGGTTCTGGAGAGGGCTTTGTGCACAGAGTGCTTCATCCTGCCAAGGACAGAGGTAGTGAATGTAAATCTCCACTGGTTCTGGAGGTGGCTTGGTGCCCAGAGTGCTTCATCCTGCCAAGGACAGAGGTAGTGGATGTAAATATCCACTGGTTCTGGAGGGGGCTTTGTGCCCAGAGTGCTTCATCCTGCCACAGACAGAGGTAGTGGATGTAAATCTCCACTGGTTCTGGAGGGGGCTTTGTGCCAAGAGTGCTTCATCCTGCCAAGGACAGAGGTAGTGGATGTAAATCTCCACTGGTTCTGGAGGGGGCTTTGTGCCCAGAGTGCTTTATCCTGCCAATGACAGAGGGAGTGGATGTAAATCTCCACTGGTTCTGGAGGGGGCTTGGTGCCCAGAGTGCTTCATCCTGCTTGTGGCGGCCTCAGTAGCGTCAGTGCTTTTGGCACTCATGGGCCTGTGGTGCTTGTGGCGGCGGTGTCCTTGGTAGCGGGGCTTGTGGCGGCGGTGCAGCGGTGCTTGTGGCTGCGGTTTCCTTGGCAGCGGTGCTTGTGGCGGCAGTGTCCTTGGCAGAGCTTCAGCTGCTGGCGGTCCTGTCTTGGGCAGCGGGGCTGTTGGCGGTCGCCTCCTGGGCAGCGGGTCTGCAGCTGGCGGTCCTGTCTGGGGAAGCGGGGCTGCTGGCGGTCGCCTCCTGGGCAGCGGGGCTGCTGCTGGCGGTCACCTCCTGGGCAGCAGGGCTGATGCTGGTGGTCCTGTCTGGGCCAGCGGGGCTGCTGCTGGCGGTCCTGTCTGGGGCAGTGGGGCTGCTGCTGGCCGGCTCCTGGGCAGCGGGGATGATGGTGTCTTTTCCGCCTTGCTGATATTCCAAGACTTTCCGGGTTTCTTGTGCCCCTTCCCTATCTTGGAAGGTGTCGCAGCTGACTCCACACTCCCACCTGTACCCCTAGGAGCGGCTTTGGTGGCTGTTGTCTTCCCCCAGAATCCGGTGGCTACTGGCACCACTGGTCCAGCGGATGTTGTGGCTGAGGTGCTAGGTTGGGACCTGGAGAGGCGGGCCCTAGGAGACTGATGGGTTGGGGGAGGTGAGGGAAAGAGGTCAAGGGTGGACAGGAAAAGTTCCTTAGGAACACTGGGACGGATAGCTGGAGGGGGTTTGGGAGCGGAGGAAGAGGTTGTGGTTGTAGGAGGTGTACGTTTCGTGACTTTGGGTGAAGGTGCATGCGCTAGAGGCTGTTGTGATCCCGAACCTCATGGGGTTCATGGTGCGATGGGCACCCCTCCCATGTTGGGAGGCCATCCCCAGATGGGCCTCCGCCGTCTTCTTGCTCCAGCGGCAAATGTCCTCCCATCTTTTCTGGCAGTGGGTGCTCCGTCTGTGATAGACCCCCAGGGTCCGGACATCCTTGGTGATGGCATGCCAAATATCTTTCTTCTGGTGGGCGCTGACTTACATGAATTGTACAAGGGGAAAAGAGAAGTTATTACAACCTGCACCATCACAGTCATTGGCCCGCATCCCTATCCTTGCCATGTGGCACATGCACTCACCGTCGTATCCTGCACGCATCATTCTCCCCCCCTATCTTTCATCCACACCACTCCACACAGGCTTTGCCCATACAGCATGCTCACAGTGTACTTACCTGTCTGTCTGGAGGACCGTAGAGTAGCGTGTACTGGGGAGGACCCCATACATGAGTTTCTCCAACTCCTCCGTGCTGAAGGCAGGGGCCCTTTCCCCAGACGCATGAGCCATTGTATCTTCCAGACTGATATCGCAGCAGCACTTGCAGTGTAGGTCCTCTCCTGTCGAAGATCAAGTATCAAGTGATTGAACAGATAGAAAATGGCGGTCACGTCCGCGGCGGTGCGTACCGTCATCGCGGGCGTACATCATCATTGGCCCCTGGGACCCATAGGGTCCAATGTTAACCAACGCAGAATTGCGCCACGGTCTTCGACCGCCTACCGCGACGGTGTACAACGCCAGCTCAGTTACCTCACATCCCATTGTCCCACTTTACAGGTCAGGCAGCCGCCATTTCAGGGGCCCACATGGCTTTATTTTTAACTGCGTCACACATACCTAGGCCTTGCCTCAATACTCATACAGGCAAAATTCGGGTTATGAATGGTTTTCTGAGTAAGCTGTGTTTACGTACCTCTGAGTTGGTTGACTCTGTGCTCGCTGTTGTCCTTCATAGGCACCGTCCGCTGGGACATGTGGCATCCTCCGGTGTACCAGACCTGATGTCAGCTATTCGCCATCCCACAGGAATCCCCCCTCAAGTGCAGGTGCTGTCAGTACTCCATTTCCTTGCAAGTGGGTCTTTTCAAACTACAGTGGCCATAGCATCAGGGATGTCCCAGCCTATGTTTTCCAACGTGTTGTCCAGAGTTTTGTCTGCCCTGCTGAAACACATGCAGAGCTACATCGTTTTCCCTCAGGTGGAGGATTTTCCTACAGTGAAAGGTGACTTCTATGCCCTGGGACATATCCCCAACATCATAGGTGCCATTGATGGGACACATGTGGCCTTGGTCCCCCCCGCAGGAGTGAACAGGTGTACAGAAACCAGACTTACCATTCGATGAATGTGAAGATGGTGTGTTTGGCAGACCAGTACATCTCCCATGTTAATGCCAAATTCCCTGGCTCAGTGCATGACGCTTACATCCTGTGGAATAGCAGCATCCCTTATGTGATGGGGCAACATCAGAGGCACTGTGTGTGGCTATTAGGTGAGCACCTGGAACCAAATCAGTGGGAATAGTTGTCTGGGTCTGGGGATATCCCTGCAGGTTAGTGTGTGTCTAACAGTTGTCCCCCGCCATTTGCAGGTGACTCTGCTACCCCAACCTCTCATGGCTACTGACCCCAGTGAGGAATCCCAGGACAAGGGCAGAGGAACGCTACAATGAGGCCCATGGGCGAACTAGGAGGATTATAGAGCAGACCTTCGGCCTCCTGAAGGCCAGGTTCCGGTGCCTCCATATGACAGGTGGTTCCCTATTCTACTCACCAAAGAAGGTGTGCCAGGTCATCGTGGCCTGCTGTATGCTTCATAACTTAGCTTTGCGACGACAGGTGCCTTTTCTGCAGGAGGATGGTCCAGATGGAGGTGTTGTGGCAGCTGTGGAGCCTGTGGACAGCGAAGACGAGGAAGCAGAAGAAGAGGACATCGACAACAGGAACTCTGTGATCCTGCAATACTTCCAGTGAGACACAGGTAAGAAGACAAACCTGTCTACTACATGTACTTTAACACTACTACCTCTCTACTGTCTGTCCTTTTCACCCAGTGTATGGTCACTGAGTTGTCACTTTCCCTTACGATTTCACAGATGTGGGTCCCACTGTGTGACATCTGCTTTGTTTCCTCATGGACTAGAGCTGTGTGACATAGGTATGTTGACATTACAATTGAAAGAGCATTTTGCCACTGTAATTGCTAATACACTTTTTCGAAATCACAGACAGACTCCAGATTGTTTTGTGCTTTAAGGGTGTTTATTTAAGTGCTCAATAGAGTCCAGTCTATTAGTCGCACAGGTGCATTGTCCAAAGGGGCATAGGAAGTGGAGCTGGGGCAGTTTGAGGATGGACAGGGTGACAAGGTGGGACAAAAGGATGACATTCGGGGCGGTCTCATTTCTTGGCAGGGGTCTTGGCATCGTTCTCTGTCTTTGTCCTGGATCTCAGGGACCGTTTGCGGGGTGGTTCTCCCTCTGCAGGGGGTGGGATGCTGGTGTGGTGGTCCTGTGGCGGTGCCTCCTGTCCACTAGCGCTGGCGGAGGTGGTGGGCAGTTCATCGTCCAGGCTAGTGTCAGGGGCCCCTTGTTGTGCCACAGTGTCCCTCCTGGTGTTGAGGACTTCCTTCATCACCCCTACGATGGTGCCCAGGGTGGAATTGATGGATCTGAATTCCTCCCTGAAGTCCAAATACTGTTCCTCCTGCAGCCGCTGGGTTTCCTGAAACTTGGCCAGTACCGTTGCCATCGGCTCCTGGGAATTATGGTATGCTCCCATGATGTTGGAGAGGGTCTCGTGGAGAGTGGGTTCCCTGGGCCTGTCCTCCCCCTGTCGCACAGCAGCCCTCCCAGTTCCCCTGTTTCCCTGGGCCTCTGTCCCCTGAACGGTGTGCCCACTGCCACTGCCCCCAGGTCCCTGTTGTTGTTGGGGTGGTGGGTTAGCCTGGGTTCCTGTAGTGGTGGACGCACTGCTGATTGATGTGTCCTGGGGACAGAGGTATGGGCCCGCTGGGAGGGTGCTGGGCTGGTGTTTCCAGAGGGGGCAAGCTCTGTAGTGGCCTGTGCCAGTGTGAGGGGAACTGACTGTCCCGAGGTCCCACATGGGCCAGGCTGGTCGTCTAGATCCAGTTGGACAGAGCTGCTGTCATCACTGTGGGCCTCTTCTGTTGGTAGTGTGGACATGTGTGGACCCTCCTGTGCGGTGACGTTGGGTAGGGGTCTGGCAGGGGTGTAAAAGCATGATTATTGCATCTCGGTGTACCATGGTGTGCAATGGGTGGGTGACCGTGTACCCCAGTGCTTGCATTCCTGTGTGGGACCTTGTGTGATGATGGTTTAGGGGGGTGTATGGGTATGTGTAGTGGCCATGCATTGGTGATGGGTGTCCATGCTTTGTTGTTGCATGCAGGGCTTGGTGTTGGGATGTGTGGTTTGTGATATTGGGACATATGTGAGGAGTTGGAGTGATGGGGTGAGGGCGAGGGCGAGGGTGGGGTTCTGTGATAGCATGCAGGTAGGTTGGGGGATGAAGTAGCTAAATTTTTGACTTACCAGAGTCCATTCCTCCAGCTACTCCTTCGAGGCCCTCAGGATGCAGAATAGCCAAGACTTGCTCCTCCCATGTTGTTAGTTGTGGGGGAGGAGGTGGGGGTCCGCCACCAGTCCTCTGAACCGCAAGGTGGTGTCTTCAGACCACGGAACGCACCTTCCCCCGTAGGTCGTTCCACTTCTTCCTGATGTCATCCCTATTTCTTGGGTGCTGTCCCACTGCGTTGACCCTGTCCACTATTCTTCGCCATAGCTCCATCTTCCTAGCTATGGAGGTGTGCTGCACCTGTGATCCGAATAGCTGTGGCTCTACCCAGATGATTTCCTCCACCATGATCCTGAGCTCCTCCTCAGAGAACCTGGGGTGTCTTTGCCGTGCCATGTGGTGGTGTGGGTGATGTGTGGGGTGGTGTGTGTTGTGATATGTGGGGTGATATTTAGTGGTGTGTTGTGTGAGGTGCGTGGATGTTATGTGGGTGATGGTATTGTGTGCCTGTGGATGCTTGGTTGAAGATTGTAGTGTCTCTCTCTGGCCTTCTGTCGCAATTGTGGTCATAGGGGTTGGTGGGTGATGTGTGTGTGTGTTTTATATTGTATTGGGTGTGTGGGAGTGGTGTGTGCATGTGTATCAGGTGTGTGTATTTTGAATTGTCCAATGTGGTAGTGTTTTGTATATGTGTGTGTATTTTGAGCGCAGCGGTGTGTACCGCCAATGGAATACCGCAATTGAAAGATCGCCACGTGGATTCGTGGGTCGTGATAGTGTGGGCGTATTTCTGTTGGCGTGACGGTGGAGGTTTTGTTATCACCAGTTTATCATTGACCTTTGGTGTGGCGGACTGTGTGGGTGTCTCCATTTTGGCGGATTCCGAGCTGTGGGTCATAATGACCGTGGCAGAATTCCGCTGCTGCGGCGGTGTGTTGGCGGTCTTCTGCACGGCGGTAAGCAGCTTTTACCACCAATGTTGTAATGAGGGCCATAGTGATGTGTTTTATATGCCCTGACAGTGAAATATTGTTCGTTTTTCACTGTTGCAGGCCTGTCCCTCTCATAGGTTAATATGGGGGCTACCTTTAAATCTGATTAAAGTGTAGATTCCCTTTGGGAGTGGAAGGACATGTGGAGTTGGGGTCTCTGAGCTCACAATTTAAAAATACATCTTTTAGTAAAGTTGATTTTAAGATTGTGTGTTTGAAAATGCCACTTTTAGAAAGTGAGCATTTTTTTGCTTATTCCATTTCTGTGACTCTGTTGGGCTGGTTGCACCTCACACTAGACAGTGACACAAAGCGAGCTGGGGTGTAGTCTGCAGTTCCTGATGAACCATCTATGCTAGGAGGGTGGGGAGGAGTGGTCACTTACACCTGAAAGGGCTGTGCCTGTCTTCACACAATGCAGTCTATGACCCCCTGGTGAGTGTCTGGGGCCTTGCCTGGGCAAGGCAGGATTTCACATTCAACAGAGGCATTACTTTGAAGACTTTGAAGTAGGCCTACTTCAAAGGAGAAATTGGGTATAAGAAGGGCACCCAAAACCACAGACTTTAGAACACTTCTGGAAAAAAGAGGAACCTCTGCCTGGAAAAGAGCTGAATAGCTGAGGAAGAAGAGCTGCCCTGCCTGTGACTGTGTTTTTTGGAGCTATCCTGCAGCTGCTGCTTCTGTCAGAGTAAGAGGGCAAAGACGGGACTTTGTGTGCCTTCCATCTTGAGAAGAAATCTCCAAGGGCTTGATTTAGAGCTTTCCTCCTGTTGTTTGAAGTCTCAGGAACAGCAAAGACTTCTCTTTGCCAGCACCTGGAGTCTCTGAGGAGACTCCTGCTCTGACAAGTGGTGCTCTATCCAGTCCCTGGGCCCTTGAAAGGAAAGCTCGTGAAAATTCAAGGAAATCGACTTTGGACGACTTCGGACCGATGCCGCTGCTGAATCCGGTGACGCCCCCTGCACCCGACTCCGTGATCTTCGCTGGAATGCAACGACCTTTGCAGGCCCGACATCGCTGCAGCCCCGCCAAAGTCCGCAACTCTGTGGAAGTCGGCGCACTACGTTGTGACCGAAGGCACTCGAAGTGCAAGGATTCAACGTTTCGTACATATGCCGTGATCCCAAAGTTCGCGCATCAGCTCGTTTTCATTTCTTCACCAAGGTACTGTACCTGGGGGTCTACGCAACTCTGTGTCCGGCTCCGCTAGTGTAAGATTATTGGGAACAACTCCATTACGATGCCCCGTTAACACCTCATCAAAGCATTTTGTGTTTCTAAGCGCTATTTTTTAGTTTAATCTTTAAAAAATCATAACTTGACTTGTGTATGTCAGATTTTTTGTCGTTTTTTTGGTCTTGTTTTGTTTAGATAAATATTTCCTATTTTTCTAAACTGGTGTTGTGTCATTTTATTGTGTTTTTCTTTGAGTTACTGTGTGTGTTGGTACAAATTATTTACACCTAGCACTCTGAAGTTAAGCCTACTGCTCTGCCAAGCTACCAAGGGGGTAAGCAGGGGTTAGCTGAGGGTGGTTCTCTTTTACCCTGTCTAGAGTGAGGGTCCTTGCTTGAACAGGGGATAAGCTGACTGTCAACCAAAGACCCCATTTCTAACAAAGGGTTTTTCATACACACAGTGAAACCAAACCAAATTTTGCCACCCTAACTGTTTAAACCCAGAGTGGACATTTGTATTTCTTTGATTGTTTTTGTTCCTTTTACTTTAACCCTCTGCATGCAGGAAAGTTATACGTGATATATTTAATGCCCTTTTTTGTCTTTCTTGTGCATGATAAGTGCAACCTCAGTTCTAATTGTACTGTGCAACAGTGAATCTATTTGAAGCCATCCCTAGTGTTGCAGTACTTATTGTTATGGTACTCAGTTTGGGCTTTTGGTAATGCAGTGTTGGTAATTATGCCAACAGTTATTATTATCCAAGAAAAGTGCTGGAGCATCCCAGTGTTCTTCTACCACTCCCGTGCCCATATCAGAAAGAGAGATTCTGTTTCAAGGAAGTTGAGTGCACTAACTCTACTCTCACTCTGTCAACAACGACCTGCCCCTCCCGAAGATACAGGGTGCTTGGCTGGACCGGCAAGACGTGGCAATGTTTTGTCTCTTTCTCTTCCACTCCCCCTTTCCTTTTGGGACATCTGCTGGGGTTTCTGTGTCTTCCAGGAAGTGCTGAGAGGTGTTCCAGGAGGTTGGGGGCATACGATCGCCCCTGTGGACAACCTGCTTTTCAGGTGAGTGGCCCCCTGTCGACAACAGGGGCAGGGGAAGAGGTGCCTGCAATAAGGAGATGCCCACCCTCTTGGGTGAGTGGGCACCGCCAACTGGGTGGGGAGCTACAGGAAAGGCAGTGGTAGTGAGGGGGGTGGTGAACTTAGATGATGCTGGAGTGGTCCCAGATGGGTCCATCACCACCAGGGAATGTCCACTGGAAGAGAATTCTGAAGTTGAAAATGTGGATCTTGTCTACCTCATGGTACTTTCCTCACCCTCTGGGCCACTGTGTTGGTGGTATCAGTACTTCAGGTGTTGTGGCCAGCAGCTTCCCCACTCGGCTGTGCCCCACCTCCTTCCCCGGCGATTGCTGATGCTGAGAAACAGAGAGAGAGTTAGGGTCATTATATTCTTTCCACACACATACATTACACCATACACAACAGTAACATCACATCTATGTATGAAACACTACCAGGTAGGAACCATTTTGGGCCAACATCATGTCACAACAACATAACTATCTGACAACAATGTCACACTCAACATAAGCCTGTTATCTGACCACAACATCACCATCATATCAGTATATCTAAAACACAAACTATTCCTGCAGAAGATGATTTGTCAACATAAAAAGTGTGTCCCTATACAGGGCATCACTGTGAAACAACAAACCTTTAATGGAAATCAGTGTTCACCTTGATTTCAAATTCATACTGTTTCTCCCCCAGGGCTGCTACAAGAGTAGCCCGGGGGCACTAAGGAGAGGCGAGACTCACCCGGAAGTTCTCCTCGGGCGCAGATGGCCCGGAAGTTGAAGAGAGATTCAGGGAAGCTGACAGAGAACACGGAGCAGCAGAAGGGATACCTGGGCACGAAGGAGACAGCGCAACAGCAGAGACAGAAGGAAGAAGACATGCAGAGAGAGGAGAAGGAGATATCCCCAAACTCACAAAGGGGAGACAAAAAGATGGAGACAGAGAGGATGAAGGATCCCAGGGATGACGGAGACTCCTCAAGGAAGGGCCCTGGAGCCCCAAACTACCACGATTTTTCCAGCCACGTCTCAGGAGGGATGTGCCTTGACAAGGTGTGTGGCCAGGGCTGGCACTGGTGGCCTAAGAGAATGGGAAAAGAGGGAAGGGAAAGGCAAAGAAAGTACAAATAGAAGAGAGGTTGCCTAATGGTGATATCCCCTAACCAGAAAAGCCTACCCATGGGGTGTTTTTAGGAGTGGGCACTACCCTATCCTCCCTTCTCTCACGTGCACGGGACCTTCCCTCCCCCTTCCCTTCACTGATTAATTAATCTTAAGATACAAACATTATTCACTTACCTGATCAAGAATCCTCTTTATCTTCTTTCCTTTGAGGGAGGCCTGGATCACCACCACCTTCTGAAAATCCAAAGAGGAGAGACAAAGAAGAATATAAGAAGGACATTACCCCCACAGCCTCCTACAGTAACTTAAAAAGAAGAAGAAACTGAGAATACAATAAACTTTGTTCCTAAAAGGCGAACTCTAAGTTTAATCTTCATTTATCCGGAACATTATCACCCAGGGCATCGTCCCCACACCTCTATAAGGGCATTTGTAATACGTACCATCGTCATCTGGCCAACAACACAGCAGCCTTACCTGGCCACACATACCCACTCCAGATCTATACTTGCTCAGTCCATTGCCTGATGTCAGGTTCTATGAAAGTTTCCTCATCACATTCCAATTACAACACAGCATGTTGCTTAGCTATCACAGCCCTAAAATGTAACTGTGTCTAAAAGATTCACAATGGCAAATAACTCAGATGCATCTACACCATTTGTCATATCCACTTTTGAAGCATAATAGACTCCCAAACAATTTCTCCATCACATATATCAACTGTGTTTTTGCAAAGGATTGCACAGACATTCAGGAACTTCTCATTTTAAGTGCAAAAAGAAAAAATGATGGAAGGACTGCAGAGCAAATCAAACATTCACACCAGTCACAAAGATCTGGGTTTAATCCATCGAGTTTTTGCTCACCACGCCACCCCAGGTTGGACCCAGCCATATGCAAATCAGTCTTGACCCTGTTCCTCATGGGAACAGTCCAGCCCGAACTGCCAAGCCAGGTCCTCCCTGGACCAGAAACAAGCATCCTAGGACCGGTTTCAGGGTATCACCCTTCATCAGCTAGGCTAGCTTGAATCCAGTGGCGCAGTGAGCACGGGACCCACGTCTGGGCATACCATTCCCACTAGGGGGACAAATGCATAAAGAAAAGATGATGGACGGAATGTAGAGCAAATCAAACATTCACCCTCAGTCACAAAGATCTGGCAGTTCGGAGAGTGGGCCAACAGATAACACTACCCAACTCACCTCTGAGATCCAGGAAGAAGGGCCTTGGATGAAACAGGAATGCAGGAAAAGGAGGCACAGTCCCCCACAAGTAACAAAGAAGACCAGGAAGAAACACCTGAGCAGCCACAACCCCAACTCCAATCCAGAGGAGTCAGAGGAAGAAGAACAACCAGGGAATGAGTGTCCAGATGACCAACTGGACCAAGTGACCAGAGTGCTGCAGGAGATGAGGGCGCTAGCCAGCGTCATGGTAGCGTCCCGACCACTATCGCCAGCAACAGCTGAGAAGGAAGAGACCTCCATGGAGGAGGAAGAGCAAAGCCTACCTGCCAACCTGGAGGAGGAAGAGTCGGAGACCCGCCATGTGGGCAAGCCAGCCTCAGAGAAGCACCAAGCAACGGTGGCCCAGACAACAGCCCCCGTGCCGGAGACCTGCCAGGAGCCTGACCAGTCCTGTAAGTAGCCTTGTCACTGTGTAAAAACAGCTAATTACTCTGACTTGATAGTTAGTATTTAAGCCTAAGTTAAACTCTTAAACACTAATTAAGATGGCTATTTCATTGTTTTACATAAATGTGAGAAGTATCAGAGACAAGCGCAGATGTGCTACCACCTTGAACTTTCTTGCCAGCCAGGAATGTGATGTGTACATGATTCAGGAATGCTCCATCCCTTTTGCAGCTTCATACACACACCTAGAACAGCAGTGGATATTTGGGCCTTCTTTTTAGTCTGGGGGAACAGCAGTAGGTCTGTAGGAGTCTCTACCTTAGTCAGAGGTAGGTGCTTCACAATGGACTCGGTCACCGAGCTGGAAGGCGGCAGGGCTCTTGTCGTTGACGGCTCATGGGCAAGAGAACCGGTTAGACTGATCAATGTGTATGCGCCTTCTGATGTAGGTGAGAGACGGGATCTGTTCCTGCGCCTCAGACCACAGCTGGTCACCTCCAGAACAATCATGATGGGTGGGGATTTCAACTGTATACTAGAAAGTGGTGTTCGATGTGGGACCAGGGCTGGGGAAGGATGGATGGATGATGCCGCGAAACTCCTGGCAGAGATGGTGGGTGAGGCCTCCCTGACAGACGTCATTGGATCCATGGGGCCGGATGCCAGGAATTTCACCTGGAGCCGTCCTGATGGATCTGTGCGCTCCAGGATAGACTTTCTTTTCGCCTCTAAATCAGTGAGGATCAGGCAACACTCCATTGTGACAGTGCATTTCTCTGATTACAGGGCTATCAGGTTCCACGGGGAACTAACAGGGAAGTTCCTGACAGGTCCAGATTCAGGGAAGCTGACAGAGAACACGGAGCAGCAGAAGGGATACCTGGGCACGAATGAGACAGCGCAACAGCAGATACAGAAGGAAGAAGACATGCAGAGAGAGGAGAAGAAGATATCCCCAAACTCACAAAGGGGAAACAAAAAGATGGAGACAGAGAGGATGAAGGATCCAAGGGATGACAGAGACTCCTCAAGGAAGAGCCCTGGAGCCCCAAACTACCACGATTTTTCCAGCCACGTCTCAGGAGGGATGTGCCTTGACAAGGTGCGTGGCCAGGGCTGGCACTGGTGGCCTAAGAGAATGGGAAAAGAGGGAAGGGAAAGGCAAAGAAAGTACACATAGAAGAGAGGTTGCCTAATGGTGATATCCCCTAACGAGAAAAGCCTACCCATGGGGTGTTTTTAGGAGTGGGCACTACCCTATCCTCCCTTCTCTCACGTGCACGGGACCTTCCCTCCCCCTTCCCTTCACCGATTAATTAATCTTAAAATACAAACATTATTCACTTACCTGACCAAGAATCCTCTTTATTTTCTTTCCTTTGAGGGAGGCTTGGATCACCACCACCTTCTGAAAATCTAAAGAGGAGAGACAAAGAAGAATATAAGAAGGACATTACCCCCACAGCCTCCTACAGTAACTTAAAAAGAAGAAGAAACTGAGAATACAATAAACTTTGTTCCTAAAAGGCGAACTCTAAGTTTAATCTTCCTTTATCTGGAACATTATCACCTAGGGCATCGCCCCCACACCTCTATAAGGGCATTTGTAATACGTACCATCGTCATCTGGCCAACAACACAGCAGCCTTACCTGGCCACACATACCCACTCCAGATCTATACTTGCTCAGTCCATTGCCTGATGTCAGGTTCTATGAAAGTTTCCTCATCACATTCCAATTACAACACAGCATGTTGCTTAGCTATCACAGCCCTAAAATGTACCTGGAAACTGAATTGTTCTCTGCTGGGGAGAGAGGATGTACAGGAGGAGGACTTACAGTGAGTGGCAAGACATGAAAGACACCTTCCAGTCAATAGGGGAATGGTGGGAGTGGGTGAAAGGCAGGATTCAGGATTTCTTTAAGGACGTGGGCAGGAAAGCAGCAAGGGAGAAAAGGAAGGAGTTCAGTAGACTGCAGCAACAGCTGCAGGAACTGCACGACCTCCAACTTTGGGGATGGGACGTCATGAACCCTCTGGAGGCAGTCAAGAAAGAGCTGAGCGAGTACTTTCTTGACGAATCCAGGAGGATCATCTTCCGTTCTAAGGTGGAGAACCTAGAAAAGGGGGGAGAAATGCAACTCCTTCTTCTTTAAGAAAATCCACTCTCGCACACCCCTCTAGTTCAACGGCTCAACAGGGAGGGAATTTTGTGTGACACCAAGGAAGGCATTAGGAAGGCTGTGACAGACTTCTATGGGGATCTCTACTCAGAGAAGATGTCAGATGGGGATCAACCAGAAAAGTTTTTGTCAGGTATCCCGAGAAAGGTTTCCACACCAGCAAGGGAAGCCCTGAACGCACCCCTCACTCTGGAGGAGCTGCATATAGCAGTTAAATCCTTCAAGTCAGGAAAGACACCAGGTAGTGACAGTCTACCAATTGAATTCTACACTTCACTGTGAGACGTAGTGGGACCAGACCTTCTGAAGCTGTATGAGGAGATGGAGCAGGAGGGAGTCATGCCTCACACATTAAGGGAAGGAACGATCGTGCTCCATCACTTGTTCTTTTTGCACTTCTCATTTTAGTCATTCTCATGTAGAAAACAAAGCAATATGGCTCTACTTAGCACACAGGATACACCCACAGAAAACCACAGCGAGCTCACCTTCAACACAATGGGCACCTACAATTCCACTAATCATGCGTACCACTGAGGTACTGGGTTTTTCAGAACCGGTACTGATCCGGTAACCCAGCGGTGCCAGGGTACACCCAAAGACCTCGGGTACTTTCCTGATTCAGACCACAGAAACTCAGAGTCTTCTAGGTGAAGTCAAAGATCGAATTTATTGGCTGCAACCAAGTAACAAGCGTCCTAGAAGTACAACAGCACGGTTTGTATGTTCTCAGGAGACTGTGTGTCAATGCAAAATCAGGTTTCCTTATATACAGTTTTTTAAGCTTCAGGCAAACATTCTTGACATTTTGGTTGGTCATTCACATGTTTTCACTACAAAGGAAAAAACAGTGTCATGATGAAACCTCATATTTCATGTCATCCAACCCATAATAAATTACCCGGCAAGGCCTAGTATTTTACATCAGA
Source organism: Pleurodeles waltl (assembly GCF_031143425.1). Taxonomy (NCBI): domain Eukaryota; kingdom Metazoa; phylum Chordata; class Amphibia; order Caudata; family Salamandridae; genus Pleurodeles; species Pleurodeles waltl. The sequence continues at coordinate 764,162,550 of NC_090443.1, read as the reverse complement.
TAAGTGTGGACCCCCAATAAAAACGGGCACCTCCCCCTCGTAAAGTAAGAAGAAGAAAAGAGCAGGTGCAGGTGTGAGCAAGATTAGGCAGGGTGTGTTAGCGATAATAAGGGTTTTATGGCATGGTGTGCCTTGATGCTATCTGATTCGGCCACTGGGAGAGGGACTGACCAAACAGGTTTGGCCTGACGCAATGGTTCCAGCTTGCCCAGGTCAGAGAAAAGTCAATCAAGGTGTACGTGTCCTTGGAATCAAATCTGACTGTATTATAAGCCTATGTGAGGGCAACTTTTAAAAATGGCTACCGTGTATAAAATGGGAGCCACGAGTGCAGGACGAAAATGGCGATTTCGAGGTGAAAACGCTGCTGGAATTGAGCGAAAATGCTCATGCTTAGTGTACTAGTCATTATCGGTCTTTTGATACTAAAATCGTACTGCTGTGGCAAAGTAAATTACATGGGTCCAGAATTTTTAGAACCACACCAACCTCAAGATTACCAGATAAAATGACCAACATCACTATCATCACTTCAGACATGAGTCATCTTACATCTTTGGAGTACAGTTACAATGACATAAACAACTTCTAACAACAACAACTTGACAGACAACATATACCATTCCATCCAACATGTTACTGTCAACTACAACACCTGTACCACTATGTAGTCATGCTTAAATAAGCTGAATCATACTAAAATCATTAAAAACATTTTGATAATAGCAAAAGTAAGTTACCAAACCTAAATCTTAAATCTTAAAAATGGCAAGAAGTACCAATGCACACATGATGTTGGCAAAAAAAAGTGGATGAAGTACCTATATATTATATGTTATATATTATATGTTATGTTATGCCCTATGTAGCATGGGCAAAATAAATTGGCTAAGTGAGTAGCAGGCTAGCCACTTACCTTCTCAATAACACGTATATGGTACAGATAGTCTGATCTCTCTTGTCTATGATATTTCTTGCACTAGGAATGTATAATTACCACCATGCTTTTCATCATGTTGATGGCCACGCTGCTCAAACATCACATTTGCCAACGTACAGTCCACTCTTGATAATGGAGACAACTTATCACATCTCTGAGTAAGTTTAGCAAGTATGCCATGGAATGGACTCAGACCAAAGAGCTGGGCAACTTACCAACAGGATATCTGGACTATGGATCAGTAGATGAGAAGGATGACGCAGCATATATATATATATATATATATATATATATATATATATATATATATATATATATATATATATATATATATGTGTGTGTGTATACATGCATATATTAGTACATACATATATGTATTTATATATGTATATACACACACACACACACATATATGTATGGCAATGTAGATGTACACATATGACACAGTCACATGTGTTTCACCACATGCTGTCATACAATAGGCAGAACATAGGTTAGTTATATTTCCCTATACTCGATACCATGTCCACACCTGTGTATCACTGGTACCAAATGTGTGTTCCTAGGAGACTGTTTACCTTTAGCACTTAACACGTTGTTACATTTTAGATTTTTACACGTCAGACACTGAACTGGCAAAGGGTTTTTAATGTCTGTAGTCAATACTTACCCCCTTGTGGCCCTCAAACACCCATCCTACTCAAGTGAGGCCACTGCCAAAATGTGGGCCATTTGGGGGTGTCAAGGTCCGACAGGCACCCCTCCCTCATTGGGAGGACATCTGTGGTCTTCTGGGCCCAGAGTCTGAGATCCTCCGACCACTTCCTACAGTGGGTGCTCCGTGGGCTGTGGACCCCCAGGGTCTGCACTTGCTTGGCGATGGCACACCAGATTCCCTTTTTTTGATGTCATCTCCACATGCACCCTACCAACACAAGTGATCAAAACACGTCAGTCAGAGCAAGTAGGCAAACATTTCCATCCTCTAAGTTCAAACACCTTCACAAATTCGCCTCTGGAGGCAGCCCTTGTGTTAAGTGAAATGTCCCATACAACATGCATGATCAGTACCCGATATTGACTACACACATGTGACCAGACCACATGATTGTCCATAACACGGAGTGTCTACAAAACATTTCTCACACCATTATTGTTGGCCATGCTGAAATCTATGTAGTGTATGGAGGAAATTATATTGCACACTATCTACCATGTGACACTATTGTATTTCTGCCTGTGCACATTTCCATGCACCCACATATGAGTAGCGAAACCTTCTCTAATTCACTAATTCACATTTCATGTCCACCATCATACACTCCAACGTTCACCAATTGGTATACCATTGGACTCACCTGCGCTTCTTTTGCATTATATACTTGTTCATACAAGGGTAGGACCTCCTCCACGAGCTTGCCCAGCTCTTCTGAGGTGAAAGCTGGGGCCCTATCACCTGCAGGACTTGGCAAGATAGCTCTCAGAGGTAGAATACAGGTGCTCTGGTAGTGGAGGTCTTGCTGGCAGCAGTGTCAGGAGTCAAGTGAGCAATACTGCAGAAGATGGTGGTCATGTCTGCCACGTACAAGACCACCACTACCAGCAGACATCACCATTGGTCGCTAAAGGCAGCAATGTGTTCCAATGGCAATGTCCACCACGGTTGTGACTGCCTACTGCCATGACGACATCCACCGGTGGAGTGAGGTCACTTCCTCATATCCAGTAGAGTAGGTCAGCAGCTGCTATTTGGATGCAATTATATGTATTGAGAAGTATTGGAATCTGCTTCTTTAATGGTTTCCTATATTATATGAAATATCAGTGAGTTCTGCCTTCACGTTTAGTTGCCTAATTGTGCATGTGAGTAGTGAAAGCTGTGTGACAGAGGGAATAGTGTAAATGGAAATGTACACTTATTCTCAGCATCCTATGTGCGTTGGTAATGTAGCATATGTGCAACAAATATGTTTCAGAATGTACACTAAGCTGGAAAAACACTGACAGTCACAGATAAATATGCATGTACAGAACATGAGAGGATTCAGGGAATCTGAACCAAAGGGAGTGTCATACGATGCATAGCAAGATGCTATACTTCAGATGTCATATGTTGTATACGATATCAACAACAGATATGTCAGACTTGTATATGAACATATTCATCATGTCCACATTGTAAAAGTCACTTACAATCAAATTGTTTTTATACATAGTTACCCTTGCATAAGGAGAGGACGACAACCTCCAGTGTACGGCCCACTAGTGGACCTGCACACCATGGAGGACAGACATAAAATACAGGTCGATCACCTAAGTAGGCAGACAATCATGGTTTTTGTGATCAGTTGGAGCCAGATCTGATGTCTGCCATTCTCCATCCCAATGGCATAACTATAATTGGTCAAGTCATGTCATTGCTACACTTCCTGACCATTGGGTCCTTTCAGAATACAGTGGTCCCAACTGCAGGGATGCCCATGTTCAGTCTAGTTTTGAAGGATGTATTGTGTGCATTTCTGAAACACCTGGACAGCTACAAAACTAGGCTTCTCCAATGTGCAGATTTGATCCATGTGAAGGTAGGGTTTTATGCAATGGGACACATTCTACATGTGGTTGGAGCCATAGATGGTACCCATGTTGCCTTGGTTCCCCCCAGTGCCAATGAACAGATATACCGGAACAGGGAACACTACCACTCCATCAACGTCTAGGTGATGCGTCTGGCAGACCATTACATTTCATAGGTCTGTGAGAAGTATCAAGGATCACTCCATAATTCCTTCATCATGCACAATAGCAATATCCTTCTGCCAATGGCACAACTCTACACAGAGAGGAACTGGCTGTTTGGTAAGTCCCATTTGACATGTGTGTTTGCTAAGTTTATCTCTTGCTATCACAAATGAGCAAGTCCTGGATATACCTTTGTGTCGTTATACCTATTCCTTACAGGGGACTCAGGCCATCCAAACAGTCCTTGGTTGTGGACACCAGTGAGCTACTCAACTATGCCAGTGAAGGTCTGCTACAATGAGGCCCACAGAAGGATAAGGCGTGTCATTGAGGGAACTTTTGGGCTCCTGAAGGCAAGATTTCACTGCCTGGATATATCTGGAGGAGCCGTCCTCTGTTTACCCAACAAGGAATGTCAAATACTTTTTTGCCTGCTGCATGCTCCACAACCTTGCCCTGAGGCGTCATATACCATTCATACCAGATGAGGAGGAGGCAGCAGAACCGGTGGGTGGAAATGCAGATTTGCCAAGTTATGGTGAGCCAGATGAAGATGAAGCTGGAGAGTTCAGGGCAGATCGCATCAGGCTCTTCATCATTAGCAAGTTGCAGACAGTGTCAGAGGCAGATGGGAATTGCAGGCAGACATGAGAAGTGGGCATGAATGAAACCAGGTACTGATTGCCATGAGTATGTGGACTGTAAGTAATATGGCCAGACTGTCAGGACACTGGGGGTGGAAGTGTGTTTTCCCAACTAGTAGATCTGTTTGGTACTGGAGGTTGTCAAATGGTGTCATGTGTGTGTCCATATGTGTCTAATACTTGTGAAAATGCTGAACCAGAGCATCTATCATAATAGTTTCTGTTGTATGTGACCGACCTGTAACATAGCTGTCAGTTTGTTCCTACTTTGCCGACCAATGTGCATGGCTCTGTGGACTGACATAGGTGAGTGGCAAGCCTACAGGAACGTGGCTAATGTAAGTGAAAGGTCCCTGGACTGAGGACATCAGTATTGATCTCTCTCTGTATCATGGAGTATGATTATTAGGAAGCTAAGGTATGGGTATGTGATAAGGTGCTGCATGGTTTTACAAAGTACCAATATGTATGCTTCTTGGCTTGTAGGAAGACTGACATGTCCCTAACTCCTCTATCCTATGGGTTACTCGTGTATGCCACCTAAACTGGCACTCATACGTTACTAGCAGTACTATTTCATCTGCTGTTTGCAAATCTAAAAATAAATGTGTGGAGATGTAGACAACAGCTGTATTGGCTTCTGTCTATGTTATCATTCCAATGTAATGAGTCTCCTGGTGACAGAGTATATGTGTGATGCCCATAAAAATGTTGTACAATACAGAGGGATATATTGATACTATAGTTTGCATACGTGACAGTTGTACATGGTTGATAAATGACACTTACACAGGACCTGTGTTGAAGTGTTATTTATTGGGGAGTGCAAAACAATATGTGTGAATAGTAACCAAAAAAACACAAAGTAAACAGTGAAAGGATCATTCATGGTGGCAGAAATCATCAGGGTATCTGCTACACCATTATGAAACACAAGTCCAGTGTCCTTGCACCACATGAAAATGGAGCTAGGTTTCAGAACAGTCAACAGGGTGCATCTGTGGCACACAAGAGGAAGCAGCCAGGAGAGGTTTACTTTCTGGCAGTGGGTTTTGTCTCAGCATTTGTTCCTCTTGGATGTCTGGGTGGACTTCCACATTTGCTGGGAGGTCCTCTGCTCCAGAGGGTGGGGTGTCTGAGCCATATCCTTCCCCTGGCAGGGCCTCTATTCCAATTGCAGCTGCAGATGTTGAAGGGCCTGAAGAGTCATTACTAGCGGAAGAGGCCTGATGTTATGGGGCAGACCTACTCAGGGTAGTAGTCTCTCAGCACCCCAGCAATGGAAGCCAGGATGGCATTTTGTGCCTGCCACTGCTGCATAACCTCCTGGTGGTTGTCCCTATGCAACTGTTGGATTTCCCCCATCATGCCTTGAGAATAGGCTCCCAAGACAAGGGAGATAGTTTCTTGGTCAGTATTGTTCCTTGGAGCCTCTTTCCTCTGGCCCACACCATCCTTCCCACACACCCTACTCCCACATGCCTATGCCCCGCCTCAGTGTTCCCAGTTCCAGTGCTGGCAGGACCATCATTGTCAATTGTGACAAGGTGAGACTCAAGTACTTGTCCTGGGGGGCACACAATGATGAAACAGTCCTTGGGACACAGGTTTGGGGGCGAATGGTTGCCTGTGATGTTGATGCAACAGGGCTGGGAGGAGTTGCTGTGGGCAGGGTGAGGCTGACAGTTGTTGACTGACCAGGTGTCCCTGATTGGCCAGCTTCATCCTCAGTGTCCACACATCCAGGGGTGTTGTCCTCACTGGGGCCTTCATCCAGAGGGTCAGTCTCTGGTATCCTTTCCATGGTGGCAATAGGAAGGTTACCTGTGAAAGAAGTGGAACGCAGAGTTGCAGTAAGCGATACAACAAGTGATGTTTCATTTAGAGTATTAGTGATCTTGTGTGAGATGCACACAATGCCTTAACATGATCCCCAGAAATGACAAACAACAGCTACTGTAAAATCTAACTTAGTACAAAATGAGACTCTGTAAATTCTATACCATACACCATGCTTACAGATGTTAAACTATGTTGGTAGTCATTAGACTGCTGGTGCCATCTTATGTTGTTTGACCATTGACATGGGTTCACCTTTGTTGCCTAGTAAAGTGTCTGGCATGATGCATGGCACAAGAAAAGCTGGATAATGCACAATAGTGTCAGGATAGGGACATAGGCCCTCATTACAACCCTGGCGGTCGGTGATAAAGCGGTGGTCAACAGGCCAGCGGTAACCAAAATGGAATTATGACCACGACGGAAATGGCTTAGACAGACTGACACTTTAACACACCGACCGCCACGGAGGAATCAACAAGCACCACAGCAGTAACCGTCAACAGACAGGCGGAAGACAATGTACTGCCCACTGTATTAAGACAGTCCAATCCGCCACCTTTTCCAGGGCGGTACCAATGACATCAAAAGCCTCGCGGAAACACTGCACAGAAGTCACAGGACTCACCTGTGGAGACTCAGGGAACAACCACGATGCCAAGGAGCCCGAGCTGCAAATATTTCTGATGCTCATCTACCTTCTGCTGCATCATGAACATCAACATCGGCGAAGACGACCATGGTGAGCACTGCCGCCTAGCACACAAGGGAGGAGGGAGGAAAAAGAGAGTGACAAACACACACAACAACCAACAGCCCCACACCCAACACAATACACACAACCAGATGCACAAACATAACGCATTCACCCCGTACCCCTCAGGAATAATGCAAGGACAAAATGATTTTAAGAAAGTGAGTGTAATACGATAAAATACTAGGAATAAGTGCATCAAAATACAAACTTATATACATATTTACAAATGTTGGGACAGTGCCCAGTCCTCAATGTCCGTGGGCCTCAAGGCCACAAAACATAGGCCAAGGCCCCCACTCACTCCTGCAACAACACGGAGAGAACACTGAAGGGGGAATCAGGTCGAAAATCACCTCAGGGAGATGGAGAATGGGGGGGGGGCACCTCAGACAGAAGATGGTACAACACCACTGGTCCTGGAGGGAGCTACATGCCCTGTGCGATGTTGTGGGGAGTGCAAGGCCACAGTCTCTCAAATGGGTGGTTTGCCCACAGCTTGGTCCTGGGGAGTGCAAGGCCACAGTCTCTCAAGTGGGTGGTTTACCCACTGCTTGGTCCTGGGGAGTGGGAGGCAACAGTCTCTCAAGTGGGATGTTTGCCCACTGCTTGGTCCTGGGGAGTGCAAGGCCACAGTCTCTGAAGTGGGTGGTTTGCCCACTGCTTGGTCCTGGGGAGTGCAAGGCCACAGTGTCTTTAGTGGGTGGTTTGCCCACTGCTTGGTCCTGGGGAGTGTAAGGCCACAATCTCTCTAGTTGATGGCTTCTTCCACTGGTTCTGGAGGGGGTATTGTGCCCAGTGTGCTTCATCCTGGGGAAAGGATGGGGTGAGTGGATGGATTCTTCCACTGGTCCTGGATGGGGCATTGTGCCCAGTGTGCTTCATCCTGGGAAGGATGGGATGAGTGGATGGCTTCTTCTACTGGTTCTGGAGGGGGCATTGTGCCCTGTGTTGCAGATCTTGGGGAGTGCAAGGTCACAGTCTTCCACCTGGCTGTCAGACCCACAGGATTTGCAGGGGCCAGGCTGCACAACAGCCCATGGACCCAGGACTACACATTGTCCGCCGACGGTGACAGCTGCTCAGTGGTGGCAGTGGCGGTGCTGGCAGTGGTGGAGGGAGGCTCCAACCCATCCCCCGCAGCCTCGGATGGCTTCCCACTGGGGCTGCTGCTGCTGGCAGTGGTGCTGCTGGTTGAGCTGTCGACTCTACTGTGGCCGTGGACTGGGTGGATGAGGTGATCGCCTGGGTTCTGACCTCCCTGGCCCGACGTTAAGGATGGGGGTATTGGTAGGGAAGAGGTCAAGGGTGGAGAGGAAAAGCTTCTTAGGAACATTGGGGCTAGAAGAGGGTGAAGGTTTGGGAGTGGAGGAAGAGGAAGTGGTTGTAGGAGGAGTCTGTCTGCAAATTTTGAGTGCAGGTGCATGGGATGGATTCTATTGTGAGGTGGATGGCGGTTGGGTGTCTGAGTGCTTGCGTTTGTGTACTTTGGGAGGAGGGGACACAGACACAGTGGGAGAGCACACGGGACGTGTGCATGGATGTGGGGGTGGTGACTTCCAGTGAGGGTGTGTACTGATAGGTGTGCTGGTGATGGAGGTAGTGGATGAGGATGTAGTGCATGCAGGTGTGTGAGTGTAGACACTACTGGGAGGGAGGTAGATGACGAGGAGGATGGGGACACAGTGGAGGCAGTGGATGTTGGTATGTCTGCATCTGGATGGTGTTTGTGTGAGTGCCTCTGGGATGATGTGTGGTGTTTGTGTTTGCCTGAACCACTCCTGTGTGTTGTCCAGGTGCATGCTGGTCTGCCTGTGTGCTTGGGATAGGTTTGGGTTTAGGGGAATGGGATTGGGTAGACGAAGTTGGAGGGGGGAGGCTAGAAACAGGGACAATGGCTGCCATCAGGGAGGAAGCCGGAGCTTGGATTGATCTCTGTTGGGCCACCAGGCCAGAGTGAATGCCCTCCAGGAATGCATTTGTTTGTTGTAAATGGGCTGCCAGCCCCAGAATTGTATTCACAATGATTGACTGCCCAACAGATATGGATCGTAGGAGGTCAATAGACTCCTCACTCAGGATAGCAGGGCTCACTGGGGCAGGGCCTGAGGTGCCTGGAGCGAAGGAGATGCCCACCCTCCTGGGTGAGCGGGCACGGGAAACATGCTGGGAGGCTGCTGGGAAGGAGGTGCTGGTACGGGGATGGCGGTAGTACCTGTAGCTGGGGTGGGGACAGTCACCAGTCCATGGACAGTGCTACCTAACTCCAATTGCAGTATACCTGAGACCCATAGACCCCTTCCCAGTAGTGATGCCTACTAGCTTGGTTGGGGGAGGTTTATATCAGACCCTGCCCAACATGGGACCTATCCTGCAATGTCCGGCCTTGCCTAGGGGCATCCACAGGCCCACATCCCACACCCGGATACCACCCTACCACGCGCAAGTAGTAAATTGTGGCACTGTACTCACCCCTTTGTGACTGCTCTAATGCCCCCAAGTGCCAATCCAGTTCCGGAGAGGCCACCGCCAGTATGCAGGCCATCGGGGGGGGTCAGGGTTCGACGGGCACTGCTTCCTCATTGGGAGGCCATCCCCAGCAGGTCCTCAGCCGTCTTTCATGCCCAGGGTCTCAGGTCCTCCCACCGTTTCCTACAGTGGGTGCTCCATCTGCCATAGACCCCCAGCTTCCGCACATCCTTAGCGATGGTACGCCATATAGTCTTTTTTTGATGGGCGCTGACCTGCAAAGAAATACACATAGGAAAAGGTATCAGTCAGACCGTTCTGCCTGTTACACTCATGCCCACCATAGCCCTCACATCCCCTTACGCACAAACATGGCCCGCCATACATGCAACACACTGCCCAGGGCCCTTCCACCAAACCCCCTACACGAGGCTCTCACACACAGCACTCCATGCATTCATGCCCCATCCATCGTGCTCACAGTGTACTCACCTGTTAGTCTGGAGGACCATACAGCATTTGGTACTGGGGGTAGGACCCCATCCACAAGTCTCTCTAACTCCGCAGCAGTGAAGGCAGGGGCCCTTTCCCCAGTGACACAAGTCATGGTTGGTTCCAGACACAGGTCCCAGCAGCACTTGCAGTGTAGGTCCTCTCCTGTTGAAAGTCAGGTAGCAAAGTGAGTGAACAGGTAGAAGATGGTGGTCACGTCCATGACGGTGCGTACCGTCAACACCGGAGCACATCACTATTGGCCACTGTAACCCACAGGGCCCAGTGGTATCCAATGAGGAGTTGCACCGTCAGCGGAATTACCTAATTTCCACCTGTCCCTCCATACAGGACAGGTGGATGCCATTTGGAGGGGGGGACATGCCATGGCACCTAACTGCGTCACAGTACACATAGGCACCATTTGGGACTATCCAGCAAGTTACAGTCACAAGATGCAATGAAGTCTAGTGTTAGGAAATGTGAAATACTGACCAGATGCTCACAGTTTTGCCCCCTAGATTGCAACTGCTGCAGATTAGTAGGAAATGGAGACATCCCCCTGTGTACAGGCCCTAGGTGGACTTGGCAACAATGGAGGACAGGCACATTATCCTCACCTATGGACTGGACAGGGCCACAATCACAGAGCTGTGTGCTCAATTGGAGCCTGACCTGATATCTGCTATCCGTCAGCCCACTGAGATCCCCCCTCTTGTGCAAGTCCTATCTGAGCTCCATTTCCTGGCAACTGGCTCCTTCCAAGTGACAGTGGGCTTGGCAGCAGGAATGTCTCAGCCAATGTTCTCATTAGTGCTGACCAGAGTGTTGTCTGCCCTGATTAAACACATGCGCAGCTACATCGTTTTCCCCCAGGTGGAGGATTTGGCCACAGTGAAAGCAATGGGACACATCCCCAACATTATTGGGGCTACTGATGGTACACATATAGCATTTGCCCACCTCCCCGGAGAAATGAACAGGTGTTAAGAAATCAAAAGACCGATCGCTCCATGAATGTGCAGATAGTGTGCCTGGCAGACCAGTACATCTCCCATGTCAATGCAAAGTATCCTGGGTCTGTGCATGATGCCTTTATCCTGAGGAATAGCAGCATCCCATATTTGATGGCTCAACTCCAGAGGCACCGGGTGTGGCTAATAGGTGAGCCCTGGTTCCCACCCAGTGGATGTTGGTGTATGGGTATGGTGTGGGCCCTAATGGTTAGTGTGTGGCTAACAGTTGTCCCTCTATATTTGCAGGTGACTCTTGTTACCCCAACCTCTCATGGCTACTGACCCCTGTGAGGAATCCCAGGACAAGGCCAGAGGAACGTTACAATGAGGCACATGGGCGAACAAGAAGAATCATATAGAGGGCATTCGGCCTCCTGAAGGCCAGGTTTCGTTGCCCCATCTAACAGGTGGATCCCTGTACTACTCACCCAAGAAGGTCTGTCAGATCATCATGGCATGCTGTATGTTGCACAACCTTGCCTTACGTCGCTAGGTGCCTTTTATGCAGGAGGATGAGGCTGGAGATGGACATGTGGCAGCAGTGGGCCCTGTAGACAGTGAAGATGAGGAGGCAGAGGATGAGGATGAGGATAACAGGAATGCAATATTATGACAATACTTCCAATGACACACAGGTAAGACACTGTAATTTCACTTTTCATTGACAGTTTTGTGTTTGAGATTGTCACTGGCAGGCTGATTTTCCCACTTCTATGGCCACTTACTGCACCCTTTGGCATCTCTATTTACAGTTATTTGTGTCCCACTATCGCTCCTGGTGTGTTGACTGCAGCCAACTACAGGTCATTCCTATGTATACATTACTATTCAATTGTATTGCACTGTTTATACCTTGTTAAAAGAATTCATAGTTCAATCATTTGACAGACTCCATACTTGTATTATTTTTTAAATGGTGTTTATTTAAGTGCTAATAAGTAGAGGGGGATGTGCAATGGGCTGGGTTGATGGTGGAGGAAAGTCCAGGATAGAGTCCAGGCTATGTGGATCACAGGTTCATTGTCCAAGAGGGCATAGGAAGTGGAGCAATGGCAGTTCAAGGTGGACAGGGTGACAGGGTGGGACACAAGGGTGACAATCAGGAGAGTCTTATTTCATGGCAGGTGTCTTGGCAATAGTCTCGGGCTTCTGCCTGGATCGCAGGGACTGTTTGCGGGGTGGTTCCCCATCCGCAGGGGGAGGGGTGCTGGTGGCCTGTTGGTCCTGTGGCGGGGCCTCCTGTCCACTAGCAGCAGCGGAGGTGTAGGGATGTTCATCGGTTTGGCTAGTGATAGGGGTCCGGTGGTGTGCCACTGCCTCCCTCATAGTGTTGGCCATGTCTGCCAGCACCCCTGCAATGAAGACCAGGGTGGTATTAATGGACTTTAAGTCCTCCCTGATCCCCAGGTACTGTCCCTCCTGCAGCCGCTGGTTCTCCTGCAACTTGTCCAGTATCTGGCCCATCGTCTCCTGGGAATGGTGGTATGCTCCCAGGATGTTGGTGAGTGCCTTCTGGAGAGTCGGTTCCCTGGGCCTGTCCTCCCCCTATTGCACAGCAGTTCTCCCAGCTTCCCTGTTGTCCTGTGCCTGTGTCCCCTGAGTCGTGTGCCCCACCACTGACCCCAGGTCCCTGATCGTCCTGTGTTTGTGGGGTGGTCTTGGGTCCCTGTAGTGGTGGACACACTGCTGAATGACGTGTCCTGGGGACAGAGGTATGGGCCTGCTGACTGGGTACTGTGGTGGTGTTTTCTGAGGGGGGAGGTTCTGTGGTGGTATGGGCCTGTGCCTGGGTAACCAACCGTCTGGAGATCCCTGATGGGCCTGGTTGGTCATCCACATCTAGGGGTCCAGAGCTGCTGTCATCACTGTGGGCCTCTTCTGGGGGGGGGGTTGCTGGCACCTCCTCTCCAGTGACGCTGGCTGTGGGACCTGTGGGGATGTAAGTGCAGTGTTATTGTTTCTGCGTGTGACATCTTGTGCATGGGTGTGTTGCCCTCTGAGGTTGTTATTGCCCTGGCAGCTTTGCCTTGTGTGAGTAGTTACTTGGTGGGCTAGCTGTTATCCTCTAGTGTGCATGCTTTAGTGATAGGTGTCCATGCAGGTCTGTGATGGGGGTCCATGCATTGGTGTTATATGCAGGGCTTGGTATTGGGAGGGGTGGGTTGTGATGGTAGGGTGTGTAGGATGTGGTGGAGTGATGGGAGTATGGGTAAGGGTGGGGGTTTGTGATGGCATGCAGGAAGGGGGGATGATAGTAATAGAGATTTGACTTACCAGAGTCCAGTCCTCCTCCTACTTCTACCAGGCCCTCAGGATGCATGATTGCCAAGACTTGCTCCTCCCATGTTGTTAGTTGTGGGGAGGTGACGGGGGTCCACCGCCAGATTTCTGTACAGTTATTTGGTGTCTTGCTGCCACGGATCGCACCTTCCCCCGTAGGTCGTTCCACCTCTTCCTGATGTCATCCCTTGTTCTGGGGTGCTGTCCCATGCCGTTGACCCTGTCTATTATTCTCCGCCATAGCTCCATCTTCCTAGCAATGGATGTCTGCTGCACCTGTGATCCGAATAGCTGTGGCTCTACCCGGATGATTTCCCCCACCATGACCCTCAGCTCCTTCTCAGTGTCGTTGTGGTGACATGGGTGTAATGTGAGTGGTGTGGGTGAGGGTGTGTGGGGTGACGGGTTGGGGTGTGTAATGTAAGGTCATTGGATGGTGCATAGGTGATGGTGGTGTGTGGCTGTGATCTTGTCTGTGGTCTTGCTATTTCTCTTGTGGCACTTGTTTGAATTTGTAAAGGGATGTGGGTAGTGTGGGTGGAAGTTTTATAGTGGTGTGGTGTGGTGTGTGTATGTGTGTCAGGTGTGTGTAGTTTGAATTGTCCAATGTGCTGTAGTTTTGTATGTGTGTATGTAATTTGAGCGTGGCGGTATGTAGCGCCAATGGTTTACTGCCATTGAATGTCCGCCATGGAGATTCGTGGGTCACAATGTTGTGGGCGTAGTTCTGTTGGCGTAACGGTGTGGGTTTTGCTACCACCAGTTTATCACGACCTTTGGGCTGGTGGACCTGTGTGTGTGGTTGTATAGTGACGGATTGCTATGTGTGCATCATAATATGGGTAGCGGTGATCCTCCGCCACAGCAGTATGTTGGCAGCAGTCAGCATGGTGGTAAGTGGTACTTACCGCCAATGTCATAATGAAGGTCATAGTATGAGAGTAAGCAATAGACATTGACCTCTATCTGGATGTATTGCATGCATGTGCATCCACTTTAGCATCTAGATTTCCAGCCCAGGTGAGTAGATTACAATCTTAGGAATCTTTTTTCTAAGGGCAGTTTGATGGAGCTCTCAGCTGTATCTGTGTTTTGCTTGTAATGATAGTGGGCCTTTGCATTGCTGTCATTGCCATAAACTTTCTCACAGTTGGACATTCATGATGGGTTAGATTGGTAATTAGTTTTACATGCATGAGATCTCACTTTTGGCATTCTGTTCATGTTTTCTTAATGGTGGGATATTGCCTTCTGGGAGCTGTAGTGCTATCAGTTCCCAGTACTTCACATGCCATTCCCAAGGGCTGTGGTGCCCGATGAATTTAATGGACATGTGTCATACGAGTGAGGCATATTAGGGCATTTGGACAGAGGGGTGGTGGGTAGTTTGTTAATTGAGGTGGGGTAAAGTGGTGAGGTTGCATGCAGGACAAAACAATTGGGTGACGTATGATGTGGGGACTTACCAGACTTCACTCCCCCAGGTATTCTTGTCAGGCCCTTAGGATGCAGTATGTCCAAGACGTTCTATTTCCAAGATATGAAAGTAGGGGGAGGAGGTGGGGGCCCACCGCCAGTCTTCAGTACCGCCAGCTGGTGCCTGGATGCCATAGAATGCACCTTCTCCGGAGATCGTTCCACCTCTTCCTAATGTTCTCCCTCGTGTGTTGATAGGTGCCTACAGCATTGATCCTGTCGACTATCCTTTGCCACAACTTCATTTTCCTTGCTATTGTTGTTTGCTGGACCTGTGCTCCAAACAGGTGTGGCTCTACCCTGACAATTTAATCCAACATGACGCTCAGCTTATCATCAGTGAAACATGGGTGTTTTTGTGGGGACATGGTAGTGGTGGTAAAGATGGTGAGGTAGTTTCAAAAGAAAAATACTGACAAAACACATAAGTGATGAGGTGTAGTTGCTGTGATGTGAGTGAGTGACTGTTGTATGTGCTGTGTGTAAGAGTAAATTGAGTGTCCTGCAGGTGTGAGATGTATGTGAGGTGAAATGTACATAGGTGCCAGAAGTTGTTTTATGAAATCTGCATTGGTTATTTATCCTCTGTGGCTGTGTGTGGCATTTGTTTGCAAAGGACTGTGGGTTGTGTAGGGGTGTGTTATATAGTGGAGTGTGTAGGTGTATTGAATATGTGGATGTGTGTCAGGTGAGGGATTGTCAAACTATCCAATGTGGTGGTGTGTTCAGTGTGATGTGAGTTATTGGACACATGTACAAGCATCTGCAACATCACAAAGATCCCGCTTGGGTGAACTGTCATTCCACACAAATCAGCCTGTCACCAAGCCCCTAAGCCTGTATCAGTGACTGGAAGATGCACTATCCCACACAACTACAATCATGCATGCAAAGAGGAAACTGTACAACACCAGGTGCAAGTCTGTATCACAAACAAATACTAAGCAAGGTCAGTTGGTACACAACACAAGGGCAAGTCTGGCACTGTCTCTCCTCTTCCATTGTAGCTGACCAAGGTTATGGCATCTAGCCGTGGGTGATGATACCTTATGTAAATCTACAGTGTGACAGAAAAAAGGCCTACAATGTGGTACTACTCTGCACTAGGAACATAGTGGACCGTACATTCGCCATCCTCAAATCAATATTCCAGTGCCTAGGTGTCTCAGGAGCGAGACTGATGCAATCACCTCCACTGTTGTATAAGATGGTTGTTGTATGTGCAATTTTGCACAACATAGGTGTATGGACTAATGTCCCCTGGGAGGAACAGGTAGAGGACCTCAGGGAGGAGGATGAGGGCAATGATGCCCAACCTCAAGATAGGGGAGGACAATACACCACTGCTAGGGCACACAGGCATGCACACTTTGTTGACAATTTCTTCTCTTGAATTTACACTGCAAATTGCGCTTCTAACAAACTTGTAAATAAATCACTTAATCACACAAATGTCTTGGAGTATCTGTCATATGCAAATGCAACAGCAAATCATATATATTTATGAAAGCAAGACTAGGCCAAAACAGTGGGTAAACAACTAGGAACATACTCAGGAACACCATCCAACTACACACAAAGCAATAAGATTGGAATGTGCAGGTGTTATATTTGCATTGCCAGGTAACATATATGTCACTTTGAAATATAAATATCACACAGGTTTGTTGGGCTGACATTTGACAGCAGCCACAAAGTCACTCCTTGTAAGGAATGTTATGCAGATGTCAGCCCCTGGTAGGACAAGAGCAGTCAGTCCCCACAACAGTAGGTCAGTGTCAGCTGTGTGACAACGCAATTTATTCATGTCACAATCACAGGTGAAAATTTCCCAACGTATCCCTCAGTGACACCCACATGCATGACAGATAGTGTTTCATATACAGAGGACACAGCACCAGTATGTCTAGGCCTGTCCTACTGAAATAAGTACTCATCGCCAATGTATGTCAAAATATGTAATTGCATCTCTCACTCCCCTGCCGAAATCCATGTGTCAATCTGGACACAGACATATTTACACATGCATGTGTGTACCATAGCTTTCAGAAGAACACATACAATTCATCCACATTCATTGTGCATCTGACAAAGGATGTTGGCAGCAGATGTGTGTGAGTACCCTTATTAAACAGACACATATTGAAGGACAGCTGAGATACTCCTGTACTGAGCTGGCACAGCTACTTTGTGAAGGAGACTCCCAGACTACAGAAGTGCTGTGGCAGGAGTCCAGAGATTTGTGGATGTCAGTCACCATCCTGCATACAATTGATTAGTAACAGTTAATGTTGCTTGCCCCTAAAGCAAACTCAAAGTGCATTGGAAAATATCACATGGACAAGAAACAGTGACATATCACATGGACAAGAAACAGTGACATTCATGAAGGACTGGACAGTTAGGATGAGGAAGATGAGGAGCAAATACCAATTGTCCAAACAGTGCCACCAATGTGGCAATCGAGGCCCAAAGTACAATGTTTTCTTATGTTTATGGTCTTACATATAGACAGCATTGTATTGTGGATTGATATATTGGAATTGTTTAGACATTCCTACCTGTAGAAGCCAGTATATATCAATCCACAATACAATGCTGTCTATATGTAAGACCATAAACATAAGAAAACATTGTGTAGGCTACTTAACATCCCAGTAAACTGTCAGAAAGGCCACCTATATGCTTGCCCAACGTAAACAGGTATGAGTGATGCATGTGTAAACTGACAATATCTGTACTTGGGGTCTACAGACATGGCCCTGTCCCACTATTTACAAATGAAGTGCCAATGCAATCAAGGCTGAAATAAATTTCCAAATCACAGACTCTTGTGATTCCCAGTAGATAACAGTTCAAGGCTGACAGAAATCTCTTATAAGTCCCTAGTAGATGATAGGACAAGGCTGACATCAACAACCTGTAAGTCCCCAGTAGATGTGATTTCAAGGCTAAGAGAAATTTACGGTAAGTCCCAAGTAGATAATAGGGAACAGCAGACAGAAATTGCCTGTAAGTCCCTAGTAGATAAAAAGGCAAGGCTGACATCAACAACCTGTAAGTCCTTTATAGGTAACATCCCAGAAATCCCTCGTTGATAATTGGGCAAGGGAGTGTAGATGTCCATTTGTGAACCTGCACTTCATTGTGCATTGATGTGTAGCCTGCCATCCGTGTCTGATTGCAACTCTGCCATGCACAGTGTGTGCTAGAAAGGAATTCTGTGCAAAACTACAATGTGAGGAGTTGTACTGTTTACTTTGAGAAAACATTGTCAGAATATGCAAGCTCAATATCTCCCCTAGGTGCACCAGATTCTGTGTGGCCCACGTTGTGAGCATTGTCTAATGCTTAGTATCATAGCCACATTTGTTTTGGCAAAACACCTACTAACACTTACAAACAGAGTGATGTACCTGCAGATGGTAACATGACAGTCACTGATATGAACTAAGATATCTTACTGAAAGTGCACTATGACCCATGATTGGATCATGTAGATTGTTGCACTGATATTACATACATATAACTGTAGTAGGCAGGAGGAATCACATATGAAGAACACAAACCAACCACATGCAAGGGACGACAAACACATCCATGGCATGTCTGTCCTAAAAATCCCATCTCTTGTCTGCATGGGGAACTGTAAGTTATCCATGTAGGCTGATGTCTGTTCCTTTGGACACACATTAGACTGTCACACAAATGCGCTGCCATAGTGGTGGGTTAGCTGGCCACTATCTAAGGAAATTAAAATGCATCCCAGGAAATACACTTTGCAAGGGTATTATGTGAGTGAATATGTCAAACACATTGGTTATCTATCTTAAGCTGAGTGGCTCACCAAACTGTGGAACTGTCCTATCTGTGTAGTCAGATTCCTTGACTGCATGCACTCTCACAGACATACACTTATAGAAAACGTATTGTACACATGGGAAGGCAGGGAGGTATGAAATAGTAATGCTCCTGTCAAGCACGTGGCTCGTCAATTAGATCACCACACTTGCTATCACCATGCAGTTTGAAAAACACCACCACTTGCATGAAGTCTGCTGTCTGTACATTGGGACACAGCATATATTGTCTGGCATGTGTACAGTCCTACATGTGGGTGTATTTGCTACATTCCATGGCTAGTCCATGGCAATCCTGGGTGTTAACTGATCTATGGCCTAAGGTGACTACACATACGGGCATATTCACAAGAAACTGAAGCATTGGCAGTGATGTGCAAGTTTCATTGGATTTCCCTGTGATCTCCTAAAAACACCATGGTAACACTGTATTCACAATACAGTACTCCATGGCACTCGTAAGCGCAATTGTGCCAAAACAATGGGCGTAGTTGTGACGCTTTGCTGGCACCAAAAACTATTGCACAAGGCAATGAAAGCTCAGGAAAAGCCAAAGGACATAGCACTAGTATTAGTCAAATGCCTGCTGTGGGCAGCTGTTGAGAAATGATGCAAGAATGGTGCAACAACATCTTGTAACTTCTCCAGTGCAATAGCTATTAGGCCTCCATGCGGGGAATGCCCACCTTGCACACATCATATCTTGCACAGGTATGATGTGTCGCAATGGCTTTAGAAAGTGGTACTATGCTAGCATGGTGCCACTTTGTACATATATAGTGCATGGTGAGGGCCTGTTTAGTGCCACTGTACCGTAAACTTTTATGACAGTACAGAAGCACAAAGATACGCTAGGGCCTTTTAAATGTGTTGCATTGTTGGCAAATAAGGCCACCCTTTGAAGTTGCCATTGACATAACTCATTTGAAAAGTGGCCCATGTATTGTCTGGTCCATGTAAGGTGTGTACCATCACACATGAACACTCACAAGACATACTTTAAACACATGGAAAGAGAGCAGGACGTTGATCTGAAATATATACAGATAACCCAACACTATACAATACTGGTCACATGTAAAAAAAACATTTTCTCTAGGACACTATACATTTTAGTATTTCTAGCATGCCGTGCATCAAAAAAATTGACACATTGCCAATATGTGTGTTTTACTGATGGCATTGCATCCACCAAAGCACAACACATCCCATGAGATACTTTGAACTTTCTCATCTCATGTGGCCATGCACCATTACAAAACATGCACAGGCATGTAGCGTAAAAAAAAAAATATGGATCGTCAAGAACTACCATGCACACCAGAAATCACAAACTTACTTTCACTTTCTTTTACAGTCACAGTTGTTTTGTCTATCTTGGTGAAAGGAGGTATTTTTGAGAGCTGTGTCACAGAGTGGTTTTTGAGGTGCCTTTTGTGCTCTCTGCTGCCCAATTATTCTCCCTGACCTCTGTATTGTCCTGCCTATTAGGCATTTGTATTGTGTTGTTATTGTATTTGTTTAGTGTCTGGCCCCGGGGTAGCACAGTGATGTGGGTTAGTTGGGGGTTGTTTGGCTGAATTTCTTTTGGGATCAGGGTACAGTGGAGGTGTGTCACAGTATGTCAGGGAGGGAAAGGGCGTTCACCTCAGAACTGAGAAGTTAGGCAGATTTATCTGAATGATGCTCCATTACCTGCCCAACATGGTAGCCAGGGGTGGCCAAGTGATCCAGGACTACCAGAACGAGGTGAGGAAGCTGCGGAGGGGGAAGGTCCTCTCCCAGATGAACCGGATCTTCAAGGTGGAGCAGACTGTCCAGCAACTTAAACATCACTGGAGAGACATTGTGAGCAGGGAGCAAGACCTTCTGGACCACATTGGAATTGAGGTCAGAGAAACTGTGGGTAAGTACAAAGTCTTTGTGGTTAACTCTTGTTTTACAATTGCTGGCACATGTTTGTTGGCCCTAGGGCTGCTTTTCCAAAGTTAAGACAAAGTGCAGGATCATAAGTATTGTGCTGAGGCAAAAAAAAGAAACCATGACAATGGCAATTCTGCATCATTAAGGAGACAAAGTGCTTAGTCCTGTCCTTGTCCACTGGATTTTGCTGCTAAGTTCTGATGTACACGAATGCGGGCACAACTATGTCATGGTAGAAGGGTACATGGTTACCAGGAACATGTGTCCATGTCCACTAAGTGCCTAACTATTGTTGTATGTTGAATAGTCATGTACATTTGACGTCACCATAGTCACCTAATATTAGAAGGCCACTCTTGATATGCTCAAATTTCAACCAGCATTGAGGTGTGATGCCCCAATATCTGAGTCATAGTTTGCAACATTTCTAACCTATGTCATCCTCACATATCTTGGCATGTATATTTGGCCAGAGGGATATCCATACTACATTGACATACATACAACATGCCATAAACCACAGCATGGTCTACATGTGGTGATCCAGATGTTTTCCAGGATATGATTTAGAAACAAATGACACACAATATACAGCATTAGCTAGTGCTGTTCAAAGATCCCTGTGCAGGTGTGGCATAGGACATGCCACGCACCCATGAGATGATGGTGCCGAGTGCTATCATGCAACATGCTGAGCAAAGTTTTGGACACATATGCAACCAATATCCAGCATAGTGCGAGGAAACAAGTTACTCTGGGATTATGCATCAAGTCATGGCACAGCTCACATCATCATCCTCTGTGTCATCATCCTCTCTGTGACATAAGTGACTGCATCACCCTACAATTTCACGTACAATGCCTGTCACAATCATTTGAGCTTTTAGCAATATGTCCTGACATCTGTACTTGCCATATGTGGTTCTGTTGTGAGACCACATTTTACTTGCAGTCCTTCCTCAAATGAGTTTGTTAAATGCCAACGGATTTTAGGTCACTTGCACATGATGAGTAAGACATTGTTTGGTCACTTGGCTGATATGTATGACAATCTTAGTCAATGGTGACATGGTCCTTCAATAATTTTCCAAGATGGTTCAATGCTATTGTACAACAATAGCTAGTCTCGATACCATGGACATGGGAAATTTTCAGTTGACGGTTGGTGCGCAGATGTGTGCCCCCCCTGCCCTTCAGGATGTTATGGCCCAATGTGTTACAACTGCAGATGATGTATTCATTGCATTCATGTTCATTTGCCAAAATATACAATTAGCTGACATGTCCAAATCATGTTGCATCTGCAAATATGAGCACATCCAGGTGGCAACAGTTTGCAAAGAGGGCAGAGCGGTACCACCACATCAGACAAGTTGCCAATGGGAGACCGGAGAATGCAGAGGAGATACGACCGGGAGCAGGCATCAGGGGCCAGGAAGGCCTTCTCTCAAAGAGGGCCAGCAGTGGAAACGTAAATTACCACCACCACCCATGCAGCAGCAAGGCCTCTGGTTAGAGGTACTGCCACTTCTTCTGGGGCAGGACCTTTGACCTCGGCTCCATCAACTAGTACTGCAACAGCTACAATTGCAGCACCAACCAACGTCGAGCCTCCTAGTTGCATGGGTTTTGCACTGAGTTGGCAGATCAAAGGTACGGTATTGCCCAGTTGGAGCACCAGTTTTGTCGCTGCTACGTGAACTGAAATCACATATCATGAAGCGCTGAGGGGGCACACAGACTCAGCACATCCCTTCCGTTTAAAAATGTGCATGTATATAGTTGGGGTAGTTAGTTAGTTAGGGTTTGGTAAGGTAGCATAGTGAAGGTTAGTTTGTAGTAATTAGTGATAGTTTTTCCTTAGAGGTGTACGGTTTCTCTTATTTTTTTTTGGTTTGGCAGGTGGGTGATGTTTAGGGTATGTATACCAAAAAAAATTAAAAAATACAAAAAAATATGTTATTAAAAAATCGCTATAAGTGATTAGGCCATATGTTTGGTTAGTCAATGTTTAGCTTTAGTTACTGTTGTCCTTGTCATTAGATGTATATTAAGAGAGTGTGAGGTTGATGTTTATCATGTGGCGTTATATGTACAGAATAAGTAGAGATACATTAAGATAGTTTTAAGAATAAGGTAAGCTAGGACAGTGTAGTATATGTTAGTGCAGGTGGTTTAGTTGGTTTAGGATTTTTAGGTTTGAAGTTAAATACATTATTTTACTATTCCCAATACATGGTCTCCAATCTGATTTACTACTTAGGTGGTAGCTTGTATGCACAGGTCATGCTAGGCACATGCCTTTGTAAGTTGTAGTCAGTTTACATGTGTGACTATGTGTATCCCCCATGGTCAAGTTCCTGTCAGGTTGGCAATGGTGTCACATCTGCAACTCCAGACATCTTTCAGCAATGTATGTGACACTCTGGATGTGTATGGACACACATCCCAAAACAGGTATGCATACAGCATTTCTCTGTATTGTGAAGTAATGTGACTTGCATTGTCATTATGTTGTAATTGCACTCCCCCTAAATCTAGATTTTGCGACTGAGACACTAATGACTGTCCCTCAGACTCAATGGTTTTCCTGTAACTCCCATCCTTGCAAGGGCCAACCACCTGTGTAGTGATTGCTATCTGTCAAGAATCACAAAACACGCATGCTAATTGTCAAATGCCTTGCTTGGGATTCTCAGGTTCAACTTGCTTTTTCACATAACTATCAGTCATCTCAATCATGTTACATTCAGTGTGTATGTGATGTGATTGTATGTCACAAATCCACACATATCCCATTTGCAAGTACTCAGGGGAATAATGCCAAGCCCCTAGCACCACCAAGCATCTTTTTTGTGATACTCCAGTGGCACTGTCCCCTTCCAAATATTTTCAAGGTGGCATAAAGCCTTTGTGAGTGGCTTAACACTGCATTGTATACATGGATCCCCCCCAACATAGATTTTTGTGGCAGAGGGACATGCAATGGGTGTTGCTGTGGGCTTAGCCACAAATCACCCACTGCATTTGGTACCATCTCAGATTTACAATGGAATGCAGACCTAAGACAGTGCCAAAACAATGATGTTAGCCCAGGGGTGTGGTTTGCATGACACAAAAGGGAGGGAGATTAATCTTTTGCTTGTTTTTTGCTTATTTTCTGTGTGCTGCATTTTACCACTTACATAGTAGGAGCAATGAGCTTTTACTGTTTATAAGGAAGGAAGGTAAGAACACTTCCTGCACATAAGCATCCAAAACCTGCAACAGAGACACCCTTGCAATATTGTGCAGGTGTGCCTGTATTGGCATTAGACAGCTGCATCTACACTAGCACTAGAGAATAAAAATGGTTGGACATTATCCTTTTGCATTTAGTACTTACCTGTGTTTTAGTTATGATGCAGCTCAGCACAGCGACATTGCTTGCATCACTATGCTGCCCAATTTGTTTTGTTACATAGGCCCCTCAGTGTATAGGATTCACACAATGCATGAAGTTCACCCATTTCCTGCCTCATACACTGATTCAAGACAATTGATGTTTAGATAAAATGTATCAGGATGTGGAATTATGTTATTGGTTGCACTGTGCAGTACACAGCAGACTAACCCCATTAAAGATTCCAAACCATTGAAAGAAAGTCCAAACAGTGGGCACATTGTTATGAGATATGTGTTGGAGATCAGTGGATCAGTGAGGGGGTGATCACATTGCCAATATGTAGGAACTGGCTACAATGACAGTTCACATGTGTGATTGGTCAACAGTGGGAGAGTGAAGGCCGGACATGGATATATGTTGTGACATTGGCATGATCTTCACCATAGAGCAAAATAGAAACTGTCCATGTGCCACAGACTGAAGCTACTGGGTGTTTTTTTCAGGTGAATGATGTTCCTTCCACATCTTCATCCTCTGATGTGTGCAGTGCCCCCATGCCATGGGTGGCGCTGGTGTTGAAGTTGAGAGAGGCACACACACATCATGGGTTGGAGATGTGGATTCAAAAGTCCCGGCAGCTGTCATCTGTGGAAAGATCAAAGGCTTCACTACAGAAAGGAAATACTGCTAGATTTGCAACACAGCAGCTACATGACAGTGGTAGGCAGCCAATTTGTCACTGAGGGACCCCAGCAACAGCTGCATGAACTCCAAGATAGTCTGGTTAGCCCCCAGCCTGTTGTCAATCATGCTGGTACCACTTTGGAAGGTAACTGTTCAAGCCTCTGCCTCTGCCTCAGGACACCAACTATGTTGGCCAGGGACTGCTAGAGTGCACATATCAGTGTGGATGCCTCTGATGGCAGCAGAGTTGTCCTTATTCGAATTAAAGCACCTCTAGACTCCTGATGTGCCAGCTCCCACTGGATTCCTTCTGCTGCATTTTGGCAGATGATAATGTCTGGGTACTGGGAGTCCAGGGCTGTGGTGAGATTGCAGCAGGTGTGTATTGCCAGTTGGGTGGTTCATTTGATGACCCCACAATATTGTGTGTCCTCCTTGCGAGCGGAGATGGTGTTTGAATGGCACCCAGGATCTGCTGGAGAGTGTCGGAATTGTTGCTTTGCAACTGCTCATCCCCATCATTGGTGAAATCCAGGACAGTCAGCTGGCCGTGAGGTATGGCATCATCCTCTGCAAGGAGATGTCGATATGTCAATGTTGATCTGTGTTACCTGTTCACAAGAGTCATTAGGTTGTTAATCATGGTGCCTCAATTACATTGCACAGAGCCACAAATCAGGTCCCTCATTTATGGGGCACATTGTTCCACCAGGGTGTCATGTTTTGGAACACACAGTTGGCACAATATGTCAGTTCACATTTCCTAGTCCAATTTAAGCCATCTTGTGTGGTTTTATTTGGGCTACTGCATATAGATCCCTTTCATGCATTACACTGCATGGCAGTTGCATGTCATGGGTATTGCTTGGAGTGTACCCAGGCAACACCCATGGGAACGTACATAATCTGTTGCATTGCCAGGTCTATCACTTTTAGTATGTGTCACAATCTTCTGCCAACCCACAAGTGTTGTAACAGTGATGTAAGGGTGAGAACTGTCCACATGCATTATCCTTGTCACCTCTTATCATGTGTGCTGTATCCTGAACCACACTTAGTAAGAGAAAACAATAAGAGGCACTCGTTGAATCATTAAGAGTATACTAAATAGTACAATAATATCTGCCAAAGTTGCTGGAACTGTCTTTTAGGATACCATACACTGTGTCCTAGCGATGGTGTGAAATACAAACATTTAAATCAAGTGGAGAAACAATCTTCAGTCCGAATCCAACAGAATTCCTGAATTTTAATTTTTGATGTCCAAAATCAATCCAGGAAGATCAATATCCAAGTTCAATATTCAAGTTCAATCCAGTTTATTGATTCAGCTGCAAATGCCTTGAGTAATGTTCCAATCCTGATGCCAAAGCCAACACGTGTTTCGTCGGGGGGGTGCCCCATCGACTTAGTCAGGGCAGAAATTTACCAAAAAAAAGCCTAATAACCAAAATAGAACAATCTACAATTGCTAAGACGATAGTGAGCCTGTCACCATATCGAAGAACGTGGGATGGATAGTTGTGAATGTGATGGGAGACAGAAGTTATGAAACAACTCAACCTCCGTAGTGTAAAAACCAGTGAAGGTGACATCAAATGTGGTTATTACCTATATAGTTCTATAGACTAGGTTTCTTATTCCTTAAAGACACTGACTGTCTCTTTATGGTTTGATTTCAATTGGACCAATGTGTCTTTTTACACCACATATCTTTGATTTAGGATTGAATTTACACTAGTAGGTCTTTTTTAAGAACTATATAGGTAATAACCACGTTTGATGTCACCTTCACGGGTTCTTAGCCCTAGGTACAAATGGTAGCAGGTCTAGCCCTTTAGGACTTTAAACAGGTCACAGAAAGCAGATCCAGTTCTCTTCCATTCATCTACAGGTTCAGGTCTGAGGAGCTGGGATGAGATGCTACTTGTATTTTCCAATATCCTTGAGTGAAGGTAACTTCTGCCAACCCCTTAATAATGAGGCAAGCAAAAAAGGATACACTTTTCTCTGTTGTAGCTCATTCATTTTTCCATTATGCAAACTATTCTGTTTTGCACTATTTTAGTGAAATTTGAAGCAGAAGAACACACCTTCTGGTTGAGGAGGATGGTTGGTAGCCAGAGGTGTGCTTAGGTAAATAAGTGCCCCCCTCATCCTCAACCATACCAAAGTGATCCTGGGACCAATTCCTCTTCCCACTGGGATTGTGCCAAGATGGCTGCAATTTGCCTTGGGATCTAAAGGCCTTTCTTCAGAAGGTCTCACTTTACAGCTATCTTTGACTGGTCCCCTTCATGATAATTAGGTTACCCCCATCCTCACCTGCTGTCTTCAGAGGATAAGTCACATACTTCATACTCAGGTCCTTCTGACAAAAGGTCTAGCCATTGCTTTTACTCTGGGAGCAGTTTGCAAATTTTGCAAGGAGAAAATACTGATGGTGGCAGGTTCTGGCAGGCTAATGCTAATTAGCCCACTGGAGCTTGAGGGAGGCAGAGTATACAGATTTATAACTTATTTTTCCTGAATATTTATCAAACATTCAACTTCACCAGTGAATATGATTTTTATTATTAAACATACAAATTGTAATAGAAAAGTGCTTAATAAGTCAAACCATAGGAAATTACTTGAGGTATTCTATTCCAATCCATCATTGTTTTGCCTCCCCTGCCAATTTAGTTTAGATTCAGCTGTATGCAAATCAGTCTTGACCATGCTCAAATAGGCAAAGTCCAAACTGCCTGGCCAGATCATCTCTGAACTGGAACAAAAGCCACCCAAGTCTGGTTTACTTTGATGGGGTTTGTCAGTCGGTGCAACTTGTTTCCAGTGCCATAGTGAGCAATAGACCTACGGGAGGGCATACCATTCCTACTTTGGGCATTATGAAAACACACAAAAGGTGATGGGAGTAATGCTTTCAATATGTCCCACAACTGGCAATTGCTATTCGGGGGTTGCTTGTGGTCCATTCTGGAGGTGGCCTTACCTGGTATTTTGGGATGGACTGTACTCAAGTGGGCAAGGTCAGTACTGTTTTTGTATAAGGTAGGCCTTTGGGTTTAGTGGCATGGTGGGCAAAAAGTGATGTATAGGAATGCTACCCCAAGATTAATTCAAGCATACCACCTATCACCTAGCTGCTGTATGATTTTTTATTAAACATTAAAAGCAGCAGTTGGATTCTGTAGCCTATGCCAAACTAAATTTAGCAAAAATAATATTGTTAAATACAGTTTAATCTCAAAGAAACAGCTACAGCCCTACACTGTGAACATATCTTCTGATGGCTGGTCACTGCAGACACATGCCAACCTTTATATACTAGGCCACCTACCATTTGGGCTACAATCCTACTCAACGACCACTTACCTAGTATTTAAAAGTAAGGGTTCCTTCAGTAAGAAAGGTTTATTTTGCCCCTGCTGCAACAATCATACTACACATATAGTACTAACACCATGATTTTCTTGTCAGTCTGGTGGATGGCACAATATGTGCTACTGTCCAAGTGTGACATTTAACTTTCCATGTCATTGGCGTATTTGCTGCACAATACACCACAGCCTTACTGGGATGTTAAATATACAAATTGGGGATTAGTCAATTTTACCATGATTTGGGTTGACAGCACATGCACTGGGGACTGATCAACAGTGCCCCAATGTTAAAGGTTTAAAAACAGAAATGCAGAAAATCACAGTCACTCAACAATATCTTAGTACGTAGCTATCTTACCTGACAAGTGGACACAAACTGAATGGGGGAACAATAAGGTTTTTTTCTGCTGTGGGAGGTGTACAGCCTGCAAAAGATGTAGAAACAGGAAAATATACATGCTACCTACAGGCAGAGAGGTCAACATTAGGCAACATATTACTTGTTCATCAGATTATTGTAACTATGCATGGGAATGCCCGTGCACTTTTCACCACATGGACATTTGTAACTTACTCACACATCACTTCAAACAAATTCATCCTACATTAAAACTATGTAATCCATCACAAACAGAGCTTTGCAAAGTATGTCAATGTCACCCTAGGATTCAAAATGTCATTTTCTCCTTCCAGTGAATTCTCCAACAAACAATGTAATTTCAATCAGTATTACATATAGGCCCTCATTACAACCCTGGCGGTCAGTGATAAAGTGGCGGTAATACCGGCAACAGGCCAGCGGTAAAAATTTTTACCATGGAGAAAACCGCCAACACAGACAGCCACTTTAACACTCCGACCGCCATGGAGGAAGCAACAAGCACCGCAGCGGTAACTGCCAACAGCCGGGCGGAAGACAATGGGGGTCATTATGAGAAGCGGCGGTAAGACCTCCAACAGGCTGGCTGTCTTTTTTTTGTATTATGACCATGGCGGTTACGCCATGGTCATTCGCCGCTTCTCCGTTCCGCCCGCCAAGACGTGATTCACTGGGAGGTGTTCTGTTGGCGTGGCAGTGGAGTTGGAGCAACTTCCACTTCCCCGCCTCCCGCCAGTATGGCTGTTGGCAGCTCTCCGCCTGTTAAAGGACGGAGAGCTGCCAACGGTCATAATAGGCCGAGCGGCAAACCGCCACCACTGGCGGTCTTCGACACGGCGGTCCCTCGGCGGTCTTGGAAAAAGACTGCCGAGGTCAAAATGACCCCCTATGTACTGCCCACAATATTCCAACTGGCCTATCCGCCACCTTTTCTGGGGCATTACCAACGACATCGAAATCATGGCGGAAACAGAACACAGAAGGGAAAGGACTCACCTCTGGAGACTCAGGGAACAACCACGATGCCATGGAGCCCGAACTGTAGGTGTTACCCATGCTGGTCTACCTCCTCCTACACCAGGAGTACCAACGCCGGCGACGACGACCACGGTGAATACTGCTGCCTAGCACACAGTGAAGGGAGGAGAAAGAGAAAGTGACACACACATGCAACACGCAACACCCCCAACACCACTCACACAAACAGATGCAGTAACATTACATATTCTCTCCGAACCTCTCAGAAATAATGGAAGGAGAAAATGATTTGAAGAAAGTGAGTGTCATAAGATAAAATACTAGAAATACGTCCTCAAAAATCAAAACACTATTTACAGATGTACAAATGTAGGGACACTGCCCAGTCCAAAATGTCCGTGGGCCACAGGGCCATATCACATAGGCCAAGGCCCCACTGGACTCCTACCTCAAAACGGAGAGAACACTGCTGGGGCATAAGGTCAAAATACACAGGCATCTCTGGGGGAAGGGAAGAGGAAGGGGGGCACCTCAGCCGGAAGATGGTACAACGCCACTGCTCCTGGAGGTGGCTACATGCCCACTGCTTCATCCTGGGGAGTGCAAGGCCACAGTCTCTCAAGTGGGTGGTTTGCCCACTGCTGGGTCCTGGGGAGTGCAAGGTCACAGTCTCTCAAGTGGGTGATTTGCCAATTGCTTTGTCCTGTGGAGTGCAAGGCCACAGTCTCTCAAGTGGGTGGTTTGCCCACTGCTTGGTCCTGGGGAGTGCAAAGCCACAGTCTCTCAAGTGGGTGGTTTGCCCACTGCTTGGTCCTGGGGAGTGCAAGGCCACAGTCTCTCAAGTGGGTGGTTTGCCCACTGCTTGGTCCTGGGAAGTGCAAGGCCACAGTCTCTCTAGTGAGTGGCTACTCCACTGGTTCTGGAGAGGGGCCTTGTGCCCAGTGTACTTCATCCTGGCAAGGATGTAGTGAGTGGATGCCTTCTTCCACTGGTTCTGGAGGGGGCCTTGTGTTCAGTGTGCTTCATCCTGGCAAGGAGGGGGTGAGTGGATGCCTTCTTCCACTGGTTCCGGAGGGGGCCTTGTGCCCAGTGTGCTTCCTCTTGGCAAGGATAGGGTGAGTAGATGCCTTCTTCCAGTGGTTCCAGTGGTTCCGGAGGGGGCCTTGTGCCCAGTGTGCTCCATCCTCGCAAGGAGGGGGTGAGTGGATGCCTTCTTCCACTGGTTCCGGAGGGGGCCTTGTGCCCAGTGTGCTCCATCCTGGCAAGGAGGGGGTGAGTGGATGCCTTCTTCCACTGGTTCTGGAGGGGGCCTTGTGCCCTGTGATGCAGCACATTGAAGTACAAGGTCACAGTCCCTCACCTGGGTGTCATACCCACGAGATTTGCAGTGGGCAGGATGCATGACACTTCATGGAGGCAGGACTACAGTCCATCCGTCGGTGGCGATGGCTGCACTGTGGTGGCAGTGCCGGTGCTGGTGGCTGTGCTGCCAGTGGTGGGGGGAGGCTCCAGCCCTTCCCCTGCTGCCTCGGGCGGCTGCGCACTGGGGCTGCTGCTGCCAGTGGTGCTGGTGGCGGGGCTGGCAGTGGTGGGGGAGACTCCAGCCCTTCCCCTGCAGCATCGGATGGCTGCCTACTGGGGCAGCTGCTTCTGCCAGTGGTGCTGGTGGCAGTGCTGGTGGCAGTGCTGCCAGTGGTAGGGGAGGCTCCAGCCCTTCCCCTGCAGCCTCGGACAGCTGAAGCGCCATGGTTGGTGGTGGGGGCTCAGCTCCTGTCACAGCACCAGGCCTCCTGTCCCTCCTGCCTGCAGGGGAAGGCCCTTTGCCCTTGCCCTTGGCAGCTGGTGGTCCCTTCTAGCCCTTGG
Organism: Pleurodeles waltl; assembly: GCF_031143425.1. Classification (NCBI taxonomy): domain Eukaryota; kingdom Metazoa; phylum Chordata; class Amphibia; order Caudata; family Salamandridae; genus Pleurodeles; species Pleurodeles waltl. The sequence goes on along the minus strand of NC_090443.1, from coordinate 764,131,443 downwards.
AAGCTGGTGGTTGTTCCTTGCCCTTGTCATCTGGTGCAGGCACACTGCCAGTGCTGATGGGTGTCTCCTTGGAGTCTCTCACACCTGCAATAGCTGCCGAAACTACAGTGACCGTGGACAGGGTGGCTGAGGTGCTGGCCTGGGTTCTGCTCACCCTGCCCGAAGTGAAGGACGGGGGGGGAGGTGGTAGGGAAGAGGTAAAGGGTGGAAAGGAAAAGCTTCTTAGGGACACTGGGGTGGGAAGAGGGTGAAGATTTGGGAGTGGAGGAAGAGGGCGTGGTTGTGGGAGGTGTCTGTCTGCTGTGTTTGGGTGCTGGTGCATGGGATGAATGCTGTTGTGAGGTGGATGGCTGTTGGGTGTCTGAGTGCTTGCTTTTGTGTACTTTGCGAGGAGGGGGCACAAACGCAGTGGGAGAGGACACAGGGGACGTATGCATGGATGTGGGGGTGGTGACTGCCAGTGAGGGGCGTGTACTGATGGGCGTGATGGTGGTAGTGGATGAGGATGTAGTGCATGCAGGTGTGAGTGGAGACGCTACTGGGAGAGAGGTGGAGGATGAGGAGGAGGGGGAAACAGTGGAGGCAGTTGATGTTGGTATGTCTGCTTCTGAATGGTGTTTGTGTGAGTGCCTGTGTGATGATGTGTGGTGCTTGTGTTGGCCTGAGCCACTCCTGTGTCTTGTTTTGGGTGCATGCTGGTCTGATTGTGTGTTTTCGATAGGTGGGAGTTCAGGGGAATGGTATTGGGTAGAGGAAGTTTGAGGGGGAAGGCTAGAGACAGGGACAATGGCTGCCATCAAGGAGGAGGTCAGAGCCTGGAATGATCTCTGTTGGGCCGCCACACCAGAGTGAATGCCCTCCAGGAATGCATTTGTATGTTGCAAATGCCCTGCCAGCCCCTAGATGGCATTCACTATGTGTAAGAGGCTGGCCTGGCTTATAGTGGGTACCTGACGGTACTTACACCTTGTGCCAGGTCCAGTTATCCCTTATTAGTAGATTAGTAGTGTTCTTCCAGCTGAGGGTTATAGAGGTAGCTATAGCAGAGCAGCTTAGGCTGAACTAGGAGACATGCAAAGCTCCTACTATACCACTTATATCATATAGTACTATATCATAAGAATAACAATACTCAGGGTTACTAAAAATAAAGGTACTTTATTTTAGTGACAATGGGCCAGATGTATCATCACGGCCCTTTGCGATTCGGAAATAGCGATTTTTAAGAAATTGCTATTTCCGACTCGCAAAGTGCCATGTATCACGGTAAGATTTCTTAAAAATCGCAAATTCTATGACTGAATCGCAAATTGCGATACCGGCCCCATTTGCAGCTATGGGCCTGTTGGCCCATATCTGCAAATTTTTTGCATTTCCAAAATTGCGATTTCTGAACCAGAAATCGCAATTTTGGAAATGCAAAACCCCAGGGTGCTGGGGGCCTAAGGCCCCCTCTGCTGCACCCCAACATTTTTTGGGGGGACATGTAAGGTGCACACATGCCAAAAGGGCATGTGTGCTTTACATGTACAATTTAAAAATGCATTTTAAATGCATTTTTTAATTTTGCACATGGTTACCACCAAGTTCAACTTGGTGGTAATTAGAGATTCCTAAATGCCAAAATCTCATTTAGGAATTGCTTCATACATGTGCTAAGAAATCGCAAATAAGGAATCCTTATTTGCGATTTCTAATTTAGAGAGTCGCAATTTGCGACTCTCTAAACAGGGTTGTAATTTTAAGGAATCGCTATTTTAGTGATTCCTTAAAATTGCGTTCAGAATGTATTTCATACATTCTGAAATGGCATTTTGCATTCGCAAACGGGCATTCGCACCGTTTGTGAATGCAAAATGCTTTCATACATCTGGCCCAATGTGCCAAAAATATATCAGAGGGTATGCTCCCTTAGGAGATAAGTAAAATACACAAAATATTCACACAAAGCAAAATCAGGTAAGTAAACAGTTAGAAAAAGAAGTGCAAACGCTATAGAATACAATAGGATGCAATAGGCCTAGGGGTAACACAAACCATATACTAAGAAAGTGGAATGCAAACCACTTAGGGACCCCTGGCGTAGTGTAGTGTGTAGAGGGTCACTGGGAGTGTCAGAAAACACTAAGGGTGTCCAAGATTTTCACCCCAAGATGCTGAAAAGTAGGAGTAACGTGACCCTACTTCCCCAGAAACACACTAAAGTCACGATAGGAGATTCTGCAAAGACCACAACTGACTGCAAAGCACTGAAGATGGATTCCTGGACCTGAGGACCTGTAAAGGAAGGGGGACCAAGTCCAAGAGTCGTGAAAGTGTCCGGGGGGGGCAGGAGCCCACTAAACCCCGGATGAAGATGCAAAATGGCTGCATGTGGAAGAAGCGGAAGATTCTACAACAACAGAAGAGACCAGGAACTTCTCCTTTGCACAGAAAATGTCCCACAGAATGCAGGAGGACACAGAGTTGTTTCTTTGGAGAAAGACCACAAACAAGCCTTGCTAGCCAAAAAGGTTAAGGTTGAAGAAAAAGGGTGCTGCCCGGGCCCAGGAAGGACCAGGAGGTTGCCACTTGGGAGAGGAGACAGAGGAAGCCCACAGCAACACAGAGAGCCCACACACAAGAAGGCAGCACCTGCAGAAGTACTTGAACATGGGTTCAAGAAAACTGAGCACAGTGATAATTTCAACACTACATAAGAGGGTCCCACAAAGCCGGTGGTCAACTCAGTGAGTTGAGCAATGCAGGACGGAGTGCTGGGGACTTGGGCTGTGCTGTGCATGAAGAATTCCTTACAAAAGTGCACAGAAGCCCTAGCAGCTGCAGTTCATGCAGTACACAGGATTACTGTCTGGCGAGGGGAGGCAAAGACTTACCTCTGCCAAATTTGGACAGATGGACCACTAGACTGTCGGGGTCACTTGGATTCACCATTCGTGTTCCAGGGACCACGCTCTTCATGAAGAGAGGAGACCCAGAGGACCGGTGAAGCAGAAGTTTGGTGCCTGCATTAGCAGGGGGAAGACTCTGTCAACCCACAGGAAATTTCTTCGTGGCTTCCAGTGCGGCGTGAAGGCAGACAGCCCCCAGAGCATGCACCACTAGGAAACAGTTGAGAAAGCCAGCAGGATTATGTGCTACAATGTCGCCAGTAGTCTTGTTGCTACTTTGTTGCAGTTTTGCAGGCGTACTGGAGACGTCAGCGGTCGATCCTTGTCAGAAGTCAAAGAGGGAGATGCAGAGGAACTCTGGTGAATTCTTGCAAATCGTTATCTGAGGAAAAGCCCACAGGAGAGACCCTAAATAGCCCTCAGAGGAGGATTGGGCACCTAGTCAGGTAAGCACCTATCAGGAGGGCTCTCTGACGTCACCTGCTAGCACTGGCCACTCAGAGGCCTCCATTGTGCCCTCACACCTCTGGATTCAAGATGGCAGAGGTCTGGCACACACTGGAGGAGCTCTGGGCACCACCCTTGGGGTGGTGATGGACAGGGGAGTGGTCACTCCCCTTTCCTTTGTCCAGTTTCGCGCCAGAGCAGGGGCTGGGGGTTTCCTGAACTGGTGTAGACTGGTTTATGCAAGGAGGGCACCATCTGTGCCCTTCAAAGGATTTCCAGAGGCCTGGAGAGGCTACTCTTCTCAGACCCTTAACACCTATTTCCAAAGGGAGAGGGTGTAACACCTTCTCTCAGAGGAAATCCTTTGTTCTGTCTTCCTGGGACTGGGCTTCCAAGACCCCAGGAGGGCAGAAACCTGTCGGTGGGTTGGCAGCAGCGGTAGCTGCAGAGAAAACCCCAGAGAGCTGGTTTGGCAGTGTCCATGTTGGAGCCCCGGGGATGCATGGGATTTGCACCCCAATACTAGATTTGGCATGGGGGACACCTCAATGATGTTAGACATGTTACATGGCCATATTCGTAGCTACCATTGTGGAGCTACATTTAGGTATTGACCTATATGTAGTGCACACGTGTAATGGGTCCCCGCACTCAGAAAGTCTGGGGAAATTGCCATGAACTATGTGGGGGCACCTTTGCTAGTGCCAGGGTGCCCTCACACTTATAGACTTCCTAATGGGGTGAAATGTTAGGGTTCAACAGGTGCTCAGGATTCAAACTGGCAAAAAATCTCACAGCAAAGGTAGGGTGCCTGCACGAGGGAAATCACCCAACCCTCAAAGGTTCAAATAAACCTTGACATTAACTGTACCAATGTGCGGTACCCCATAAACAATAGTAATAGGCAATATTAACACATACAAATACACAGAACAATCAATTTTGGTGTAATTTCAAATTGTCCAATCCAGTCCAAATATTTATTGTAGCCCATCCATGGTAATACAACTCAAGCCAACACGTGTTTCGTCAAGGGAAATTGTTTTCTTACATCCCAAACAACTTCTTCAGGGTTAGCAATTGTAAACAAATTTATTGGGTTAAAGAAACCAAAATGCTCCAACTTTATAATTAAACAGTTTTCAAAAGATCCCAGACAAAAAGTCAAAATTATACAGGCACTAATCACCCAAGAGGAAAGCACTAATAAGTAAATAGATATTTAATTTATATTACAAAGAAGATAAAAAAGTGGAATCAAACTCCATTGGGGGATCAACTCCAGATGTCTATTAAACATCAAGAGGGACTTGTGTTCTGCCCAACTATCACCATAACTTAGTATATCAAAGTGGTAAACACCAAAGATTCACAACTTCAAATTTATAAAGAAACACCCTCTGTGTCATCACACTAAACACCAACGTGTTGCATATGCAATATAAAATTTAATAGTTTGAAGTGAAATATTGTGAAAAACCAACCAGTGTCCAAATCAGTCCCATAATCCATGGTAGTGTCTTATGATATAAAGTCTAAAAATCCAATAATAATTAACCATGCTTACATGGGTCACTTGATACTCACTACTTAGTGCTAATATGTCCCAACAGTGTTACCAGATTCACAAATGTTGGAGAATTTTGGTTGTTTGGCCCTATAGCACGTGCCATATAATAACTTGTATATGAACATGTATTATATTGATGTCATAAACATATACATTGTAGCATCATTGAAATAGAGATTGAGCAAAAATTACAGTTAATTCTTCATTCTCCCAAGAAAAACTCCAATTCCCTATCAGAGTTGAGACCACATTCTACGGCCCTTAGTTTCATGATCCATAGCGCTTCCTTTTTACGTAGAGCTAATTCTCTATTGCCACCCCTTGGGTCTCTAGAGATATGTTCGAGTCCAAAAAATTCAAAACTTTTATGGGCTGTTTGTGAGTCACAGTCCATAATGTGTGTTACTATTGGATATCTAGCATCTACATTTTTAAGTGCCCAAACATGTTCTCCAATTCTGACATTGAGTGCACGTATTGTGCTGCCAACATACATTTTGGAACATTTACAACGTTTTATATATACAACAAAAGTAGTGTTACAGTTTATCATTGAACTGATTGTATATTGTCTCTCCCCATTTGAAAACTCCTTAATATTATGGCATGCCCGGCGGCATACTCCACAGCCACCACATTTGAAAAAACCTACTGTTTTAGTAGATAACCATGTCTTGTCAGAAAAACTGGTGGTGAAACTAGGACTCAAAATATTCTTTAAATTCCTACCTTTCCGATATGATTTTAAGACTCTTTCCTGTATCAAATCCTTTAATGAAATATCTTGTGACAATATACCCCACTGTTTGGTCATGAATCTTTTTAAAATCAGAGAGGCATCATTATAGTCTGTGATAAATCGAACTTTATTGAACTGATCCACCATCTTGTTACGACCCCTATTTTTCAAGGTATTCTTTCTGTCTAATTGTTTAGCTCTAATCTGTGCTTTCCTCACCACCTTATTAGAATAACCTTGTGCTAAAAATCTCATGCTCATGTCTTCTACCTGGTTTAGGAACTCCTCATCCAGACTGCAATTACATCGAGCCCTCACTAATTCTGCAAAAGGAATCGACACTATTTGGTGTCTAGGGTGTGCACTCTCCGCATGAAGAATAGAATTACAAGCTGTGGCTTTACGAAAGAGTCTACTTTGGATTTTACCATTTGCAATGAAGACCTCTACATCCAAGAACTCAATGCTTACTGAGCTAAATTGATATGTAAATTGCACATTCATGGCATTCGAGTTTAAAAAGCTTAGTCCGTTTTTTGTTTCTATGGCATTAGCCTAGATTTGACCTCGGAAGCTTATTTTACCTTCCGTGTAGAGCAACATGTTGTGCGTACTCGCAACCCGGCGTTCCTAACTATTAACGCCGTTTCTGAAACTGTTCGTCGATATCAGGTGAGCATTTAGAAATGGGTGACCCCGTTAGTATGATATATTTGCTTAAGTATATTATTAGTTTTGTGAGATATTGACGGACACTATATTTAAGGTATTCTATGCGGGATTACTTGCTTATAATAGGGGTATGATTTTTCTCTTAATGCAAGGTTATTTCATATACAGTAGATTTGGTTTCTGTCTTTGACATTAGAGATGGATGATTTAGATCTAAGTGGTGAGTATCAAGTGACCCATGTAAGCATGGTTAATTATTATTGGATTTTTAGACTTTATATCATAAGACACTACCATGGATTATGGGACTGATTTGGACACTGGTTGGTTTTTCACAATATTTCACTTCAAACGATTACATTTTATATGCATATGCAACACGTTGGTGTTTAGTGTGATGACACAGAGGGTGTTTGTTTATAAATTTGAAGTTGTGAACGTTTGGTGTTTACCACTTTGATATACTAACTTATGGTGATAGTTGGGCAGGACATAAGTCCCTCTTGATGTTTAATAGACATCTGGGGTTGAGCCCCCAATGGAGTTTGATTCCACTTTTTTATCTCCTTTGTAATATAAATTAAATATCTATTTACTTATTAGTGCTTTCCTCTTGGGTGATTAGTGCCTGTATAATTTTGACTTTTTGTCTGGGATCTTTTGCAAACTTTTTAATTATAAAGTTGGAGCATTTTGGTTTCTTTAACCCAATAAATTTGTTTACAATTTCTAGCCCTGAAGAAGTCGTTTGGGATGTAAGAAAACAATTTCCCTTGATGAAACACGTGTTGGCTTGAGTTGTATTACCATGGATGGGCTACAATAAATATTTGGACTGGATTGGACAATTTGAAATTACACCAAAATTGATTGTTCTGTGTATTTGTATGTGTTAATATTGCCTATTACTATTGTTTATGGGGTACCGCACATTGGTGCTGCCCTCACACTTAGTAACGTTGCATCTAACCTTCACCAAATGAGGGTTAGACATATAGGTGCCTTATAAGTTACTTAAGTGCAGTGTAAAATGGCTGTGAAATAACATGGTCGGTATTTCACTCAGGCTGCAGTGGCAGTCCTGTGTAAGAATTGTCGGAGCTCCCTATGTGTGGCAAAAGAAATGCTGCAGCCCAATGGGATCTCCTGGAACCTCAGTACCCTGGGTACCTAGGTACCATATACTAGGGAATTATAAGGGTGTTCTAGTGTGCCAATTAGAATTGGTGAAAATGATCACTAGCCTATAGTGACAATTCTAAAGGCAGAGAGAGCATAAGCACTGAGGTTCTGATTAGCAGAGCCTCAGTGACACAGTTAGTCACTACACAGGGATACACATTCAGGCCACAAACTATGAGCACTAAGGTCCTGGCTAGCAGGATCCCAGTGAGACAGGCAAAAACAAACTGACATACAAGTAAAAATGGGGGTAACATGCCAGGCAAGACGGTACTTTCCTACACTATGGTCGACTGCCCGACAGAGATGGATTGCAGGAGGTCAATAACATTCTCACTCAGGGCAACAGGGCTAACTGGGGCAGGGCCTGAGGTGCCTGGGGCGAAGGCAATGCCCACCCTCCTGGGTGAGCGGGCCCGGGAAACTCACTGAGGGGCTGCTGGTAGGGCGGTGCCGGTATGGGGGGTGGCAGCTGTACCTGTAGTTGGGGTGGGCACAGAGGTGTCCACCACCAGCATGGAGCTTCCATCGGAGGAGGTATCACTCTCTAACTGTCCCCTCCAGACTCACCCTCCGTCCCACTGGTGCCCTCACAGTCGGTGGATTCAGCCTCCTGGGCCATGTGGGATACAGCTCCCTCCATTGCCGGTGCTTCTGCTCCTCCATCAGATAATGGTAATGCACATAAGTACAGGGATGACAAAACAAAAAGGGGGGGGAGAAACAGAGGATACACTTGATCAATGCCAGCAACAACACCACCGTTGGCATGCACAACACACAGGGGACAGCCCTACGCACTAGACAATGCAAGTCAACAGGCCATGGACCTAACGCCAATAGCAGCATACCTGAGACCCACAGATCCCTGCCCAGTAGTAGATGCCCACTAGCATGTTTGGGGGTGAAGTGCATCAGCCCCTGCCCAACATGGAACCTACCCTGCAATGTCCGGCCTGGCATAGGGGCACCCACAGGCACACATTCCCCACCCAGAGACAACCCCACCACGTGTAATTTGCAGATTTGGAAACTGTACTCACCCCCTTGTGGCTGCTGTGATGCCCTCAAGTGCCCATCCAGCTCCAAATAGGCCACCGCCAGTATGCAGAACATCATGGGGGTCGGGGTTCGACGGGCACCCCTTCCTCATTGGGAGGCCATCCCCAGCTGGGCCTCCACCATTTTCTGTGCCCAGCGTCTCAGGTCCTTCCACCGTTTGCTACAGTGGGTGCTCCGCCTGCCGTAGACCCCCAGGGTTTGCACGTCCTTGGCGATGGGACGCCATATACCCTTTTTCTGATGGGCACTGACTGCAGAAAAATAAAAATAGAAAAAGAGATCAGTCATACCGTCTGGCCTGTTACACCCATGGCCCACCATATCCCTCCCATCCCATTACACACATACATTGTCCACCATACATGCAGCACACTGCTCAGAACCCCACAACCACCCCCCCCTTACAGGAGGCCTTCACACACAGCACTCTATGCATTCATGCCCCATGCATCGTACACACAGTGTACTCACCTGTTGGTCTGGAGACCCATAAAGCAATCGGTACTGGGGTAGGACCCCATCTACCAGTCTCTCCAACTCCGCAGCGGTGAAGGTAGGGGCCCTTTCCCCAGTGACTCGAGCCATGGTTGGTTCCAGACACAGGTCACAGCAGCACTTGCAGTGTAGGTCCTCTTCTGTTGAAGGTCAGGTAGCAAGTGAGTGAACAGATAGAAAATGTCAGTCACCTCCGTGGCGGTGCGTACCGTCACTGCCGGCATACATCACCATTGGCTACTGTAACTCAGAGGGCCCAATGATAACCAATGAGGAGTTGCACGGCGGTCCTCGACCGCCTCCTGCAATGGAGCACAACGTCAGCGGCATTACCTCATTTCCACCTGTCCCTCAACACAGGACAGGCGTCTGCTATTTCAAGGGGGGGGCATGCCATGGCACCTAACTTCATCACAGCAGAGATAAGCACATTTTGGGACTAAACATCAACATACTGTTTCTGTCACAACATGCAATGCATTGTACTTTGAGGAAATGTTGAAAACTGACCAGATGCTCATCGTTTTGCCCCCTAGATTACAACCACTGAGGATGATTAGGAGATGGAGACATACCTCAGTGTAAAGGCCCCTGGTGGACTTGGCAACAATGGAGGACAGGCACATTATCCTCACCTACAGGCTTGATAGGGCCACAATCCAAGAGCTGTATGCCCAATTGGAGCCAGACCTGATCTCAGCTATCCATCAGCCCACTAGGATCCCCCCTCTTGTGCAAGTCCTATCTGTGCTCCATTTCTAGGCAAGTGGATCCTTCCAAGTGATAGTGGCTATGGCAGCAGGAATGTCCCAGCCAATGTTCTTAATAGTGCTGACCAGAGTGTTGTCTGCCCTGATGAAACGCATGGGCAGCTACATCGAATTCCCCCAGGTGGAGGATTTGGCCACAGTGAAAGCTGACTTCTATGCAATGGGACATATCCCCAACATTGTTGGGGCAATTGATGGTACACATATTGCCTTTGTCCCACCCAGGAGAAATCGAAAGAGCTTTCACTCGGTCAATGTTCAGATAGTGTGCCTGGCGGACCAGTACCTCTCCCATGTGAATGCAAAGTATTGTGGGTCTGTGCATGATGCCTATATCCTAAGGAATAGCAACATCCCATATGTGATGGCTCAACTCCAGAGGCACAGGGTGTGGCTAATAGGTGAGCCCCTGGTCCCCACCCAGTGTATGTTGGTATATGGGTGTGGGGTAGGCCCTAAGGTTGAGTGTCTGGCTAACAGGTATCCCTTGATATTTGCAGGTGACTCTGGTTACCCCAACCTCTCATGACTACTGACCTCAGTGAGGAATGCCAGGACAAGGGCAGAGGAACGTTACAATGAGGCACATTGGCGAACAAGACAAATTACAGAGTGAAACTTTGGCCTCCTGAAGGCCAGGTTTTGGTTCCTCCATCTAACATGTGGTTCCATGTGATACTCACCCAAGAAGGTGTGCCAGATCATCATGGCATGTTGCATGTTGCACAACCTTGCCTTGACACACCAGGTGACTTTTCTGCAGGAGGATGAGGCTGGAGATGGGCGTGTGGCAGTGTTGGATCCAGTGGACAGTGACAAAGAGGAGGCAGAGGATGAGGATGTGGACAACAGAACATCTATCATTCAACAGTACTACCAGTGACACACAGGTAAGACACTGGAACTTCACCTTCCATTGCAGTTTTCTGTAGTAAATTTTAATTGCCAGGCTGCTGTTCCCACTACTATGGTCACTAACTGTACCTTTTGACATGTCTATTCACAGATATTTGTGCCCTACTCTGGCTCCTGGTGTATTGACTGCACCACAATACAGGTCATACCTATGCCTACATTACTGTATAATCTACTTGCAATCAATCAATCAAAGAAAATTTATAGAGCACGCTGCTCACCCGTGAGGGTCTCAAGGCGCTTGTGGGGGGGTTACTGTTCGAACAACCAAGTCTTGAGTTTTTTTCTGAAGAGTAGAAGGTTTTTGGTTTTGTGGAGGTTGGTCGGAGGGAGTTCCAGGTTGTGGGGGTGAGGTAAGAGAAGGCCCTGCCTCCTGTGGTGGTTCGTTGGATGCGGGGGACTGTAGCTAGTGCGAGGTCAGCTGATCGGAGGTTGCGGGTGGGAGTGTGGAAGTTCACTCTTTCATTGAGGTAGGTCGGGCCAATGTTGTGGAGGGATTTGTGTGCGTGGATGAGGATCTTGAAAGTGATTCTCTTGTCTATGGGGAGCCAGTGAAGGAATTTGAAGTGTTGTGAGATTCGTTCGTAGCCGGGGAGGCCAAGGACGAGGTGTGCAGCTGTGTTCTGGATTCTCTGGAGTTTGCGTTTGAGTTTGAGTGTGGTGCTGGCATAGAGGGCATTGCCGTAGTCTAGGCTGCTGCTGACGAGTGAATGGGTGACTGTCTTCCTGGTCTCTGGGGGAATCCATTTGAAGGATTTTTTTAGAGTGCGGAGTGTGTGGAAGCAGGAGGAGGTTAGTGCATTGATTTGCTGTGTCATGGAGAGGGAGGGGTTCAGGATGATGCCGACGTTGCGTGCGTGGTTTGCGGGGGTAGGTGCGGGGCCTAGGGCGGTGGGCCACCAGGAGTCGTCCCATATGGTTTTGTTGGGGCCGAAGATGATGATCTCAGTTTTGTTGGAGTTAAGCTTGAGGTGGTTAGTTGTCATCCAGTTGGTGGTGTCAAGGAGAGCAGCGTGTAGGTTGGTTTTGGCGGTGGTGGGGTTGCGGGTGAGGGAGAGGATGAGTTGGGTGTCGTCTGCGTAGGAGAGGATAGTGATTCCGTGTGGTCGGAGGATGTTGGCGAGGGGGATCATGGAAATGTTGAAGAGTGTGGGGCTGAGGGAGGACCCTTGGGGGACTCTGCGGATGATCTTGGTAGCGGTGGAGTGGAAAGCTGGAAGGCAGACTCTTTGGGTCAGGTCGGTGAAGAAGGAGGTGAGCCAGTCTAAGGCTTTGTGGCGAATTCCTGTGTTGTGGAGGCGTGTGCAGAGTGTGTGGTGGCAGACAGTGTCAAAGGCTGCGGAGAGGTCTAGAAGGATGAGTGCGACGATCTCGCCTTTGTCGACTTTGGTCCTGATGTTGTCACTGCATGCGATGAGGGCGGTTTCCATGCTGTGGTTCTTGCGGAACCCGGATTGTGAGGGTCAAGAGTGTTGTTTTCTTTGAGAAAGTGGGATAGGCGGGCATTGACTAGTTTCTCAGCAACCTTGGTGGGGAAAGGGTGGAGGGAGATAGGGCGATAGTTGGAGAGGACCTCCGGGTCGGCTTTGTTTTTTTTTGGGAGAGCGGTAATTTCTGCCTGTTTCCAGGGGTCTGGGTAGGTGGCGGAGTCGAAAGAGGAGTTGATTATGTTGCAGAATATGGGGGTGATGGTTGGGCTGGCTTTGTTGTAGATGCGATGAGGACAGGGGTCGGAGGGGGATCCGGAGTGGATGGAGTTCATGTTTTTTTGCTGTTTCTTCATGTGTGGTGGGGGCCCAGGTGGTGAGTGTGGTGGGGTGGTCATGAGTGGGGGTTGAGTTGGATGAGTGAGGTGTGTGTGTGGTGGGTTTGTGTGGTATGAAGCTGTTGTGGATGTCCATGATTTTGTGGTGGAAGTGGTTGGAGAGGGCGTCACATAGGGGCTGTGTGTGTGTGGGGTCTATGTTGCTGGCTTTGGGTTTGGCTAGCTCTTTAATGATGGTGAAGAGTTCTTTGCTGCTTTGGGAGTTGTTGTCAAGGTGTGTCTTGTAGTGATCTCTTTTGGTGGTGTGTATGAGTTGGTGATGCTGCGAATGGTAGTTTTGAGGGTGGAGAAGTTGGTTGTAGAGCGTTCTTGTCGCCATATTTTCTCCGCTTGGCGGCATTTGTGCTTGGAGTCTTGGAGTTCGGGGGTAAACCATGGGGCATTCTTAATGGTGCGGGTGGCGATGTGTTTTCTGAGGGGGGATAGGGTGTCTACGCAGGTAGTGATCCATTTAGAGAGGTTGTGTGCTCCTGCGTTGGGGTCGTTGGTGTGTGGGGGAGGTTGTGAGCCAGTTTGGAGCTCAGATGTTCTGTGGGGATCTTGTCCCACATGCAGTAGGGTGTGGTGTGTTGATGGTGGTGTGTGGGGGGTTTGGTGAAGGAGAAGTGGACGCAGTGGTGGTCAGTCCAGTGGAGTTCGGTGGTGTGGGTGTAGGCTATGTGTTGGCTTGAGGCAAAAATTGTGTCGAGCGTGTGTCCTGCTGAGTGGGTGGGTGCGGTGACCAGTTGTTTAAGTCTGAGAATAGTGAGGTTGTCTTTGAGGTTGGTTGAGTTGTGGGCTTGAAGGTTCTCCAAGTGAAAGTTGAAATCACTGAGGAGGATGTAGTCTGTAGAGGTGAGGGCGTGCGAGCTGATGGTGTCGGCGATGGTGTCACGGAAGGTGGGGTGTGGTCCTGGTGGTCTGCAGATTAGTGTACCTCTGAGGTTGGAGTTGTTGTTAATGTGGATTAGGAAGTGCATGTGTTCTGTGTTGTCGATAGTGTCTTGGGAGCTGGTGGTGACTTTGATGGTGTCCCTGTGTGGGATGGCGATGCACCACCCGGCCTGTTGAGGAGGTCTTTGTGTTGGAGTTTGTATCCCTTGGGGGTGGCGATGGCTATGTTGGGTTCCGAGGAGGGGTTGGTCCAGGTTTCCGTGAGGAAGGCAATGTCAGGTGAGTGTGATGTGATGTGGTCCCAGAATTCTATGGCATGTTTGTGAAGGGAGCGGGTGTTGAGGAGCAGGCAGTTGAGGTGGTTGTGGTGGGTGGTGTTGGTGTGGTGCATGAGGGTGTTGTTGTGGGGTATGTTCTGGTTGTGGGGTGGTGTGCGGCGGGGCTGGTTGTTGGGGGTGGGGGCAGCGCAGGTGAGTATTGAGTTGGGGGTGTTGTGTTTGTTGTTGGGGGGTCGCTATGGTTGGTGTGTGGGGTGATGGATGAGGAGCAGGAGAAATGACAGGTGTAGCAGGTGAAGGGGCCATGAGTGTGTGTGGGGCTGGAAAGGGTGCAGGTGGGGCGAGGGCCTGGGTTGAGTGAGTAGAGGATGAGGGGGGAGTAGTTTTGTCTGAGGGGGCCAGGGGGACTCGAGCTGGGTGGTGTCTTGGCGCAGACGGGCGCAGACGGGCTTGATTTTGGCACACCAATGGCACATCTGTGGCGCGTCTGCACCGCGGCTGCCATAAATGGGGAGGGAGTGGCAGCTGGGAGGAGGGAGGGCTGGGCGAATGGGAAGGCTGGGGGGTGGGGGCGCAGGGATTAGCAGCAGCGGGAAAAGAAACTGACGTTGAGGAGGAGGGGGAGGGGCCCCGGGGAGGCAGCGGCACGGGTTCAGCACAAGAGAACGGATGGTGAGGAGGAGGGCCATGGGGAGGCAGCTGCACAGGTTCAGCACAAGAGAACAGACAGTGAGGAGGAGGGGCCGCAGGGAGGAAGCAGCACGGGTTCAGCACAAGAGAACAGACGTGAGGAGGAGGGGGAGAGGCCGGGGGGAGGCAACAGCACGGGTTCAGCACAAGAGAACGGATGGTGAAGAGGAAGGGGAGGGGCCGCGGCGAGGCAGCGGCACGGGTTCAGCACAAGAGAATGGACGGTGAGGAGGAGGGGCCGCGGAGAGGCAGCGGCACAGGTTTAGAAAAAACTGTTGGAGGCTAGAGATACTACAGGCAAAGTGGAGGTGGCGCGGGCTGCGGCGCGAGGAGCAACCTGTCTGCTAGCAGGCTGTATACAGATTGTTAAATGAATACATACTTAAGTCATTTGACATACTACATACTTGTATTTTTTCAAAAGGTGTTTATTTAAATGCTGAAAATGTAATGGGGATGTGCAGTGGGCTTGGGTGATGGTGGAGGAGAGTCCAGGATATAGTCCAGTCTGTTTGTATCACAGGTGCGTTGTCCAAGGGGGCATAGGAAGTGGATGAATGGTCGTTCAAGGTGGACAGGGTGACCGAGTGGGACACAAGGGTGACAATCAGGAGAGTCTTATTTCCTGGCGGGGGTTTTGTATATAAACTACTCCTCTTCCTGCTTCGGCCACAGGTCCAGACACTTACTTTATATTTCTTTCATATTAGATATAGAAGAGCATAAAAACCCCTGCCAATACTGAGTATGGATGGCCTGCTGATATTCTCAAAGATAAGTAGAAATGCCATCTCCCAGGTTTGAATGTGCCTCTGATGATGCAGCACTCTGTGTCAAATGGGAGGGGCAGGGGTTCGCTCGCACTATAGGGTTCATGACATAGGATCAGAAGAAATTCACGGACCACCTTGGCGGCCATACTGGAGGAAGGTGTGATAGTTCGACACTGAAGTGTGCAACCAGGGAAAAGCATGCACTCACACTTTCTGTCTTAATCATAGTGCACTTTTTTACAGTCATAATCAGGCCCACTGGAATTATGTGAATGTGTGGTTATGGCGATTTTCACATAATTATAGATTTGATGCATTTACCACGTAATCCATCATTTGCCTCATAATCTGCAGATTGTAACGAAAAAAATGTTCTTTCTAGCTCAAACCATTCAAAAGTTACTAAAATGCAACAACACGCTGTTAGAAATCAGGTCTCAAATTGGCAGTCAGGTTATACCCTGTCCAAGTAGGGACCCTCAGTATAGTCAGTGTAAGGGAGATACACAGCTCAGATAAACCCTGCTCCCTCCCCTTGGTAGCTTTGCACAAGCATCCATCCTTATCTGAGAGGCAATATGAAAAATATTTGCACATACACACACAGTAACACAGTGTAAACACCACAAAAGGACTCCACACCAGCTTTGAAAAATAGCCAATATTTATCTAAATCAAAAAAGACCAACATTTTAAAGTAAAAAGAGTCTTAGTCCATAAGAATTTATGGATGCTTTGTTTTAGTACAAAGTACCTGGCATGTGTCAAAAATAAAGCAGCAGTGGCGAGGGTGCATCAGAAAAGCAAGCAATGCATCAATTCCTTACTCGCAAGTGAGGCTGTGCATCGATTCTCTCTCCGCCAGGTAAGCAATGCTTTGATTCTTTCCTTGCAGGGAAGTGATGCATCGATTTCTGGAAGGCAGCCTCATGTCTTTGCACTGATGTTGAAGATTTGATGTCCAGGTACGACGCATGGAAAATCCGAACAAATTGCACTAAACATCTGGGCTGAGCTGGTGATACGTCAATTTTTCCAGCGCTGCCTTGATTTTTCAGCCGCAGTGCAGGTATTGCATCAATTTTTCTGCCGCTCACATCTGGTGGATGGATTTCCTCTTAGGTTTTACCAGCTTCTCCTTCTAAGGGCACAGAAACTGGATGTGGCACCACTTGGCAAGTCAGGGGTCTCAGCAGGAGAGCCCAGGTGCTGGCAGATGAAGTCTTTGATCTCTCTGAGAACTCATAACAGGAGGCAAGCTCAGTCCAAGCCCTTGGAGAGATATCATAAGCAGGATATACAACAAAGTCCAGTCTTTGTCCTCTCTAAGGCAGGAGCAGCAACTGGAGGCCAACCAAGCAAAGTACACAGAGCAAAGGGGCAGCACTCCTCCTCACAGCTCTTCAGCTCTTCTCCTTGACAGAGGTTCCTCTTGTTTCAGAAGTGTTCTAAAAGTTTTGGGTCAGCAGTCCAATAATGACACTCATTTCTGCCTTGGAAGTAGGCAAACTTCAAAGGAAAGTCTTTGTATTGCACAAGACCCCCCCTCCTCCTTGACCTGTCCAAGCCACACTCTAGGGGGTTGGAGATTGAATTGTGTGAGGTCAGGCACAGCCCTTTCAAGCTCAGGAATCAGC
The DNA here is from genome assembly GCF_031143425.1 of Pleurodeles waltl. NCBI lineage: Eukaryota > Metazoa > Chordata > Amphibia > Caudata > Salamandridae > Pleurodeles > Pleurodeles waltl. Next base: position 764,114,624 of record NC_090443.1, on the reverse strand, counting down.
TCCTCCCTCCCACTCTAGCCCAGGAAGACTCATCAGGATATGCAGGACACACCTCAGCTCCCTTTGTGTCACTGTCTAGAGGGAATTCACAAACAGCCCAATTGTCAATCTGATGCAGACGTGGATTCAGCAGCCACCCAGAGGCACATAATGGTTCTGCAAGAAAATGTCACGTTCTAAAAGTGGCATTTTCAAATTTATAATCTAAAACTAACTTTACCAAAAGATGTATTTTTAAGTTCAGAGACCCCAAATTCCACATCACTGTCTACTCTCAATGGGAAAGTGCACTTAAAAGGTATTTGTTAGAAATGGGGTCTTTGGTTGACAGTTAGGTTCCCCCGTGTCCTAGCAAGGAACCTCACTCTAGTCAGGGTAAGTCACACACAATCCAAATTATCGTGTGACTACCCTCTGGTAGCTTGGCACTGTGAAGTCAGGCTTAACTTAGAAGGCAATGTGTTAGGTATTTGTGCAATGAACCATGCAATAACACAGTAAAACACCACAAGAATACACCACAAAGTGTTTAGAAAAAATATATACACCCCGCAAACTGTCCCTACAATGCAGGCAGAAGCCAGTGAACATTGCCAAGACCCCGCCAGGAAATAAGACTCTCCTGATTGTCACCCTTCTGTCCCACTCTATCACGCTGTCCACCTTGAACTGCCATTACTCCCCTTCCTATGCCCAATTGGACAATGCACCTGTGATAAAAAGAGACTGGACTCTAACTCAACATTTCTCCACCATCACCCCAGCCCATTGCATGTCCCCCTCTACGTATGTGCACTTAAATAAACACCCTTGGAACAAATACTAATCTTGAGTCTGTCAAATGATTGAATCATGTATTAGTACAACATTCTGAAAACATTGCAAGTCATATATACAGTCATTTATACATTGGTATGACCTTTATGGGCAGCAGTAAACTGTAGTGCTTTCCTCTTATCTAGTTTCTAAGCACTTACATAAAACACCAGAAATGCACTTCTGAGTTCAAAGAAGACTTTTATTGTTGTTAATTCTTCCCCAACCACAATATTTATGAATGACGAATTAGTAGCTTTCAAGCCCGCGTTAATCAAACAAAATATATCAGTTTGCAATATACACAGCAGGTTATATTTATAAGATATTGAGTGCAAAGCAAAACAAATACTTCACCGTGTGGGAAACTATTTACAGCTTCATCTTTCTAAGGTCTGCAAGCTGATGACCCCTTGTCAGCCGCGAGAAAGAGATTCATCTACCCACACGGGATTGCTGGCAGCTGGCGCCAAGCTCCAGCACGAGGTCCGGCAGATTCGAATCTAACCCTCTGCAGCCTGTTACATTCGTTACAAAGGTGTGCCCCCTTCTCTCAGACCTGGGAAACTGAGCAAGCCTTTTGGAGACTGGCCAGGTCTCCAAGACTACTCCTGTTCCCAAGCTCAAGCGAAGAAAAACAACACCCATGTACTCTCTCTCTTATCATGTCTAGTCTACTGTGAAAAACATCTTGGTTCTCTGGTGCAAAAACACAGCTTGGAAAAATACAGCTTGGATTCTCAACTGCAATGTCTAACTCCACGTTAAAGGCAATGGGCAGCTAACCTAAATATCAAATGCAATGTCTAGTGTCATGTCAAAGCCAATAAGCATCTAAGCTGAATACAAAATGCAATGTCTTATATCATGTCAAAGCCCATAGGCAGCTGAGCTGAATACAAAATGCAATGTATAATATCATGTCAAAGCCAATAGGCAGAATATATGATATCATGTCAAAGCCCATAGGCAACTGAGCTGAATACAAAATGCAATTTATAATATCATGTCAAAGCCAATAGGCAGAATATCTAATAGCATGTCAAAGTCAATAGGCAGCTAAACTGAATACATCATGTCAAAGCCAATAGGAATGCAATGTCAAAGCCAATAGGCGGCTAGACTGGATACAGCATGTCAAAGCCAATAGGCAGAATACAGAAGGTAATGACTAATGCAATGTCAAAGCCCATAGGCGGCTAAACTGAATACAGAAAGTAATGGCTAATGCCATGTCAAAGCCCATAGGCGGCTAAACTGAACAAAACATACAATGTGAACATTGAGCAACTAATATGCGCAGTGGTGAAACACAAAGTCATTGGTCAAAACAAAACTTATCAAATGGCAGTACATTCCGCCCTTTGACCAATGAATTTTTGTTTCACATATCTCTTGTTTCAAACAAAAACAAAAAACAAAAAACATCAGCACAAAAAAAAACATTATCAGCAAGTCAGATTTGAATGATCAAAACAATCCCTGTAAAGCAATTGAAGTGAATTAACACATTGATTTCATAACCTTTCACATCAGATACATCTACACAGAAAAGACTGGGCAATTTTTATACTCTGAGTGAGTCTCTAATTCAACAGTGTTAGCAATTTGATGTGGCATGAGTTCTGCTCATGTAAAGGTGCACGGTCCACCTGAAAGGTTTGCTGGAAGGTAAGCAAAAGTCAGAGTTCCATACGAGAGGGAAAAAAAAAAAAACACAGCTTAGTTCCAGTGGAAGAATGCAATCAAACAAGTTGAACTTGAACTGAAGGCGCAGTTTGCGCAAAATGGATCCATGGTGCTGGCACTTTACTCAGCCAGGTTCCGGTTGGGGATTCGGTCCCTTCCCCGACCCCACACGCACACACTGGAAAGGGGACCACACAGCACACTCAGGGACAGTGGCGAAACGTGGTAGGATCTGCAAAAGAAACAAGTATGACTTTTCTTGCAAATAACATTTTTCATTTAAACTGCACCCTTCCTCTTTCTTTCCCTGTTTTATAATCAGCAGGACGTTTTTGAGGCCCTTTGTTATATTTTCTGCAGGTTCTGGAGGATCACTTGGGGCTTCAGCCCACACATCAGCACTGAGGTTTTTATCTGCTGCGCCACAGCTTCCCTTTTCTTGCACTGTCAGAAGGGCTGGGGCAGACTCCTTCTTTACCAAACCTCCATTCACTGCATTTTTGTCAAGTTGGGCCATTCTGTCTCCAATTTGTATGAATGAATCAGATTATTTTCTAGGTATCAGCATAATTTCGATTTTTCCTTGGTAATCTGCAGCAATCACTCTCCCTAAAACCTGATCACTTTGCCATTCCTGTCCTGGTAACGTTCCTCTCCCCAACTGCTCTGTGACTGCTTGCATGACAGATTGCTTTTGTGCGTGCTGCACAGTTTTGATCAAATCTAGGGGAATGTGCATCTCTCTCATCTCTGCCCACCTGTAAGTGGCTGTTTCTCTCAGCTGTTCACATTTCTGGGGCACCCACTTAGCCATCCCCACTAAGGCAGAATTCTGGGTGAACACTTCTCTCTCTGAATTTTTCTCATTAACATCTGCAAGGTAATTGAACCAGTTAGGTACAAGCCATATGTAAAAACAAACAGCTAAAACATTAGCAATAAACCAAAAATCAGCGTAAAAATGACACATCTCACGTAGCTCTTGCTTTAAAATCTGACACACATTATACAACGCTGTTCCTTCTACTGTGCCAGAAAACAACATTTCAGTCAATGAATCATTAGTAAGACAAACATGCTTTTTATCTTCAGTGGACACGAGTTCAAATGGTGCACTCAACTTCATTGATAACTCTTTTACCTGTGGTACTCTAGCCCTGTCTTGCAAGTACCTGATCCATTGTATGATTCTAGCTAGGGGCACTATTTTCTTTCCTTGTTCTTGAGTTACATGTACATAAGTATTTCCTTCTTGCACTGCGCAGAAACCTGAAGTCTGCATTATTTCATTTGCCAAATCACAAGCGCGCAACTGCATATAATTTTTCACAGTGACTATATACAAAAGTGTTAGGATTTCACTCAAATGAGGGCTATTCTTTTTCCAAAAATCAAACAAGCTAATGAAACTCAGGGTGTCTTGCTCTAAAATCCTTCGTTTTACTTGTGCATTTTGCAACGGTAACTCGTAAATCACATTCTGGTCTCTCTCGTCCGTGTTATCAGTTAAGGAATGCATTTTGTCTGCCAAAAACCCTGGCTCACACGAAAACTCAGTGCAGCTCGGAGCTGTCTTAACCCCCTCATTACTGGAATAGGAAAAGAAAAATTCTTCTACAACAGCAGTTTTATAACTTTCAGAATTATTTTGAATTATTGTATCCTGGCTAATTTGCTCACGTAAATTCCTATTTTCATGTTCCAACTGCCTACATTTCTCCTGCATTTCTCTGTAAGCAGATAAAGGTATCCAGACCTTTCTGTCATCATTACTTCCAAAAGACACTTTTTCTACATATGTACAACAGAAATTATTTCTCAAAACACTATCAGGCATTTTAGCTACACCTGCATTTTCAGACATGGTCTGTCGTGCTTCTGTAATTCCCCAAACAGAAAACAATTCACAGTTTTTCCGAGCACCATCGGGCAGTTTAACAACACATGCATTCTCAGACATGGTCTGCCGTGCTACTGTGATTCTCCAAACAAAAAAAAGAATTCCTGTAATTCTCCAAACAACAAAAAAACAATTACACTTTTAAAGTGTGCACTTAGAAATCTACCAACTCGTCAACACCCTCTTAATCACCTCTTAATGACCGACCCCACTTCTGGTACCAATTGTAGTGCTTTCCTCTTATCTAGTTTCTAAGCACTTACATAAAACACCAGAAATGCACTTCTGAGTTCAAAGAAGACTTTTATTGTTGTTAATTCTTCCCCAACCACAATATTTATGAATGACGAATTAGTAGCTTTCAAGCCCGCATTAATCAAACAAAATATATCAGTTTGCAATATACACAGCAGGTTATATTTATAAGATATTGAATGCAAAGCAAAACAAATACTTCACCGTGTGGGAAACTATTTACAGCTTCATCTTTCTAAGGTCTGCAAGCTGATGACCCCTTGTCAGCCGCGAGAAAGAGATTCATCTACCCACACGGGATTGCTGGCAGCTGGCGCCAAGCTCCAGCACGAGGTCCGGCAGATTCGAATCTAACCCTCTGCAGCCTGTTACATTTGTTACAAAGGTGTGCCCCCTCCTCTCAGACCTGGGAAACTGAGCAAGCCTTTTGGAGACTGGCCAGGTCTCCAAGACTACTCCTGTTCCCAAGCTCAAGCGAAGAAAAACAACACCCATGTACTCTCTCTCTTATCATGTCTAGTCTACTGTGAGAAAAACATCTTGGTTCTCTGGTGCAAAAACACAGCTTGGAAAAATACAGCTTGGATTCTCAACTGCAATGTCTAACTCCACGTTAAAGGCAATGGGCAGCTAACCTAAATATCAAATGCAATGTCTAGTGTCATGTCAAAGCCAATAAGCATCTAAGCTGAATACAAAATGCAATGTCTTATATCATGTCAAAGCCCATAGGCAGCTGAGCTGAATACAAAATGCAATGTATAATATCATGTCAAAGCCAATAGGCAGAATATATGATATCATGTCAAAGCCCATAGGCAACTGAGCTGAATACAAAATGCAATGTATAATATCATGTCAAAGCCAATAGGCAGAATATCTAATAGCATGTCAAAGTCAATAGGCAGCTAAACTGAATACATCATGTCAAAGCCAATAGGAATGCAATGTCAAAGCCAATAGGCGGCTAGACTGGATACAGCATGTCAAAGCCAATAGGCAGAATACAGAAGGTAATGACTAATGCAATGTCAAAGCCCATAGGCGGCTAAACTGAATACAGAAAGTAATGGCTAATGCCATGTCAAAGCCCATAGGCGGCTAAACTGAACAAAACATACAATGTGAACATTGAGCAACTAATATGCGCAGTGGTGAAACACAAAGTCATTGGTCAAAACAAAACTTATCAAATGGCAGTACATAAACATATCAGGAGCCAAAGTGTGCCACAGAGATCTGAAAATAGAGATGCCAAAGGGTACAGTAAGTGGCCATAGACATAGGGAAATCACGCTGCCATGTACAATGTCCAACAGAAAACTGAAATGTAAAGTGAAGTTACAGTGTCTTACCTGTGTGTCACTGGAAGTACTGCTGAATTCTATTGCTTCTGTTGTCCACATCTTCTTCCTCTGCCTCCTCTTCCTTACTGTCCACAGTCTCCACCTCTGCCCCAAGACCATCTTCAGGCTCATCCTCCTGCAGAAAAGGCACCTGGCATCTCAAGGCCAGGTTGTGCAACATGCAACATGCAACGATGATCTGGCACACCTTCTTGGGTGAGTAGTACAGGGATCCACCTATCAGATGGAGGCACCAGAACCTGGCCTTCAGGAGGCCAAAGGTTCGTTCAATGATCCTTCTTGTTTGCCCATGTGCCTCATTGTAACGTTCCTCTGCCGTTGTCCTGGCATTCCTCACTGAGGTCAGTAGCCACGAGAAGTTGGGGTAACCAGAGTCACCTGCAAATATCGAGGGATACCTGTTAGACACACACTAACCCTTAGGGACAACCACATACCCAGACACAAACTTATACTGGGTGTTGACCTTGGGCTCACCTATTAGCCACACCCGGTGCCTCTGGAGTTGGCCCATCACATATGGGATGCTGTTATTCCTCAAGATAAAGGCATCATGCACAGAGCCAGGAAACGTGGCACTCACATGGGAAATGTACTGGTCCGACAAACACACCATCTGCACATTCATAGAGTGATAGCTTTTTCTATTCCTGAACACTTGTTCATTTCTGTGGGGTGGTACAAATGCTGCATGTTTACCATCTATGGCACCAATGATGTTTGGGCTATGTCCCAGGGCATAAAAGTCAGCTTTCACTGTGGCCAAATCCTCCACCTGGGTGAATACAATGTAGCTGCGCATGTGTTTCAGCAGGGCTGACAACACTCTGGTTAATACTTTTGAGAACATTGGCTGAGACATCCCTGATGCCATGGCCACTGTTGTGTGGAAGGAACCACTTGCCAGGAAATGGAGCACTGACAGGACCTGCACTAGAGGTGTGATACCTGTGAGCTGGCGGATAGCTGACATCAGGTCTGGTTCCAATTGGGCACACAGTTCTAGGATTGTGGCCAGATCAAGTCTGTAGGTTAGGATAATCGGGGTCATTACAACATTAGCGGTAAAAGCCGCTTACCGCTGTGCAGAAGACTGCCAATACACCGCCGCGGCTGCGGAATTCCGCCACAGCTATTATGACACGCATCTTGGAATCCGCCGAAATTCAGACACCCACACAAGACCGCCACACCAAAGGTCAGTGATAAACTGGCGGAAACAAATCCTCCACCTCCACGCCAATAGAAACACGCCCATGCTATTACAACCCACCAATCCACGCGGTGGTCTTTCAACCGAGGTATTCCATTGGCGGTACACACCGCCGCGCTCAAAATACACACACTTCTCCAAAACAACGCCACATTGGACAATTCCAAATACACACACCTGATGCACATACAAACACCACTCCCACACACCCAATACAATATAAAACACACACCCACATCACCCAAAAACCCCTACTACCAAAAATTAGAGACGAAGGCGACAGAGAGAGAGCACAGAATAGACAACCCCACTACACAGAGGCACACAACACCATCACCCACACAACATCCACACACAAAACACCACACACCACTACACTCACCACAACCATCACCACATACACCACCCCACACATCACCCACACCACCCCATGGCACAGCAAAGACACCCCCGCTTCTCCGAGGAGGAGCTCAGGGTCATGGTGAAGGAAATCATACGGGTAGAGCCACAGCTATTTGGCTCACAGGTACAGCACACATCAATAGCCAGGAAGATGGAGTTATGGCGCAGAATAGTGGACAGGGTCAACGCCGTGGGACAGCACCCAAGAAATAGGGAGGACATCAGGAAGAGGTGGAACAAACCTACGGGGAAGGTGCGTTCAACGTTCTCCAGGCACAACATCGCGGTTCAGCGGACTGGTGGCGGACCCCCACCTCCTCCCCCACAACTAACAACATGGGAGGAGCAAGTCTTGACCATCTTGCATCCTGAGTGCCTCGCAGGAGTCGGTGGAGGATGGGACACTGGTAAGTCAATTCTTAACTATCGTATCCCCCACCCTACCTGCATGCTATCACACACCCTCTCCCTCACCCCCTCCCCTATCACTACAACTCCTCACTAATGTACCCATGACACCAACCACCCATCCCAACACCAAGCCCTGCATGACACAACTAAGCATGGACACCCCTCACTAAAGCATGCCCACTGCACATACCCAGTACACCCCCCCAACCATCACCACACAAACCCACACACAGGAATGCTTGCACTGGCGTACACAAACACCCACCCATTGCACACCATTACACACACACATGCAATAATCATGCACTTATGCCCCTGCAGGAACCCGAAGGACCGTCACCACACCAGAGGGTCCAGACAACACCACTCCACCCCCAGAAGAGGCCCACAGTGATGAGAACAGCTCTAACCTACTGGATCCTGATGACCAGCCCGGACCATTGTGGGCCTTGGGACAGTCGGTTCGCCTTGCACAGGCACAGCCCAACACCGACCTTCCACCCTCTGGTAACACCAGCACAGCACACACCCAGCGGGCCCAAACCTCCCGACCCAGGACAGGTCAATCAGCGGTGTGTCCACTAATACAGGGCACCCAGGGTAACCCACCACCCCAACAACAACAGGGACCTGGGGGCAGTGGCAGTGGGCACACGGTCTAGGGGACGGAGGCACAGGAACACAGGGAAACTGGGAGGGCTGCTGTGCAACAGGGGGCGGACAGGCCAAGGGAACCCACTCTCCACGAGGCCCTCTCCTCCATCATGGGAGCATACCACCACTCCCAGGAGACGATGGCGACGGTCCTGGACAAGTTGCAGGAGACCCTGCGCCTGCAGGACGAACTGTATTTGGGGTTCAGGGAGGAGCTCAGGACCATCAGCTTCACCCTGGGCACCATCGTAGGGGTGCTGAAGGACATACAGCAGACCTTGAGGGACACCGTGGCACTCCAAGGGGCCCCTGACACTAGCATGGACGATGAACTGCCCACCACCTCCGCCGGCGCTAGTGGACAGGACACCCCGCCACAGGACCACCACACAAGCACCCCACCCCCTGCAGATGGACAACCACCACGCAAGCGGTCCCTGAGATCCAGGAACAGGACAGAGCAAGATGTCAAGACCCCCGCCAGGAAATGAGACCACCCTGATTGTCACCCCACTGTCCCACTTTGTTACCCTGTCCATACTTAAACTGCACCAGCTCCACTTCCTATGCCCATATGGGCAGTGCACCTGTGAGACAAATAGACTGGACTCTGCAATGAACATTCCTCCGCCATCACCCATCACCATTTTACAAACCCCTCACATTTCTGAGCACTTCAATAAACACCCTTGAAACACAAAACAATCTGGAGTCAGTCTGTGATTAACTAAATATGTATTATCAATGACAGTGTCATAATGGGTGTAACATTGTAAAGCTAACATACCTATGTCACACATCACAAGCCCTTGAAGGATGCAAGCAGTTGCCACGTAGGTAACCACACCTGTGAAACTGTAATGGGAGGGTACAACTCAGTTACCAAATAGTGATTTAAATCGAAAAACAGGATAGAGGTAGACGTGTGAAAGTAAATGTAATGCTAAAAATGAAAATGTTCTCACCTGTGTCTCACTGGAAATATTGCTGTATGACTGACTCCCTGTTGTCGTTGTCTTCTTCATCAGCTTCATCCTCATCACTGTCCAAAGGCTCCACAGGCTCCACAGCTGCTACAACACCGTCATCGGGATAATCCTCCTGCAGAAAAGGCACCTGGCGTCGCAAAGCCAAATTATGGAGCATGGAGCAGGCGATGATGATGTCGCACACCTTATTCGGTGAGTAGAATAGGGATCCACCTGTCATATGGAGGCACCTGAACCTGGCCTTCAGGAGGCCGAAGGTGCGTTCGATCACCCTCCTAGTCCGCCCATGGGCCTCATTGTACCGTTCCTCTGCCCTGGTCCTGGGATTCCTCACTGGGGTCAATAGCCATGACAGGTTGGGGTAACCAGAGTCCCCCAATAGCCATACACAGTGCCTCTGGAGTTGACCAATCATATCAGGGATGCTGCTATTCCACAGGATGTAGGCGTCATGCACTGAGCCAGGGAACATAGCATTTACCTGCGAGATGTACTGGTCTGCCAAACAGACCATCTGGACATTCATAGAATGATAATTCTTCTGGTTCCTGTACACCTGTTCACTACTGTGGGGGGGGGACCAGAGCTACATGGGTCCCATCAATAGCACCTATGACGTTGGGGATATGTCCAAGGGCATAGAAGTCACCTTTCACTGTAGGCAAATCCTCCACCTCAGGGAAAATGATGTATCTCCTTACGTGTTTCAGCAGGGCAGCCAACACTCTGGACAACATGTTGGAAAACATAGGCTGGGACATCCCTGATGCCATGGCCACAGTTGTCTGAAAAGACCCACTTGCAAGGGAATGGAGCACTGACAGCACCTGCACGTCAGGGGGGATTCCAGTCGGATGGCGGATTGGTGACATCAGGTCTGGCTCCAACTGGGTACATAGTTCCTGGATTGTGGCACGGTCAAACCGGTAGGTTACGATGACATGTCGCTCTTCCATTGTCAACAGGTCCACCAGCGGTCGGTACACCGGAGGATTCCGCCATCTTCTCATATGTCCCAGCAAACGGTGCCTATGAAGGACAACAGAGAAGAACCAGTCATTATTCCTACAGGTATGTACCCACAGTCACACACAAGACTACACCACTCACAAAACCCTTCCTGTATGTGTGTTGAGTGTAGGCCTAGCTATGTGTGACGCAGTAGTAAATGAAGCCATGTGGGCCCCTGAAATGGCGGCTGCCTGACCTCTAAAGTGGGACAATGGGATTGTGGGGTAACTGCGCTGGCGTTGCACACCGTCGCGGTAGGCGGTCGTAGACCGCAGCGCAAAGCTGCATTGGTTAACATTGGACCCTATGGGTCCCAGGAGCCAATGAACAGGTGCGCTGGCGGTGATGATGTGCACCGCCGCAGACATCACCGCCGCAGATGTGACCGCCATTTTCTATCTGTTCAATCACTAGATACCTGACCTTCGACAGGAGAGGACCAACACTGCAAGTGCTGCTGTGACCTCGGTCTGGAAGCGATGATGGCTGCTGCGTCAGGGGAAAGGGCCCCTGCCTTCACTGCACAGGAGTTGGAGAAACTGGTAGACGGGGTCCTCCCCCAGTACACGCTACTCTATGGTCCTCCAGACCAACAGGTTAGTACACAGGGAGCACGTTGTATGGGCTAGGCCTGGGTGGAGAGGGCTGGTTGGAAGAGGGAAGGGTGCAGAGTTCATAGAACATTAATGCATGGGAATGAATGGGCCACATGGCCAGAGTAGGGAGGGGGCCACTCACAACGACGGTGCATTTGGTAATGACTGTTCCTCTTTCCTTGTGCATGTCCTGTAGGTCAGCGCCCACCAGAAGAGGGACATTTGGCGTGCCATCGCCATGGAGGTCCGGACCCTGGGGGCCCACCAGAGACGGGGCACCCACTGCCGTAGGAGATGGGAGGACATTCGCCGCTGCAGCAAGAAGACGGCGGAGGCTCAGCTGGGGATGGCCTCCCAATGTGGGAGGGGTGCCCGTCGCACCATGACCCCCCTGATATTCCGGATCCTGGCGGTGGCCTACCCGGAGTTGGATGGGTGCTTGAGGGCATCACAGCAGACACAAGGGGGTGAGTACAACCTCATTCTGCTGACTTTGGGTGCAGTGGAGGTGTCTGGGTGGGGGAGGTGGGCTGTGGGTGTCCCTAGGCCAGGGCGAGTTCGGTAGGCAAGGCCCCTCCGTAATGTAGGCCATGTGGCACTCTACCCCACCTCAGCAGAGTGCCAAGTCGAGGTATAGTTGCCCCTGTGGCATCCATGTGCGCAGATGTCCACCATTGCCATATCGGCCATATCCCAGAAATTGCATGTGCAGAGGGCAGGAGCACGGCGTAATGCAGGGGGCAGCTGCGTTTGTCTTGTCCGCCAACGGTAGCGGTATGCCATGCACTAAAACCCTCTTTCTTCTGTCTCCCCCCCTTTTTCTGCTCTCCCTGTCCTTTTGTACATCAGCATCAACAGGCGGAGGTACAGTGGCACCGGAGCACGAGGGAGCTGCATCCCACATGGCCATGGAGGGCCACACCACGGACTCTGAATGCACCAGTGGGACGGAGGGCGAGGGGAGCTTCACGTCGGCCATCGGATCACCAAGCAGCGACACAGACTCGTTCGACGATGTGGGCTCCCTTGTGGTGGCGGCACCATCTGTGCCCTCCACCTCTACCGGTACAGGCGTCACCTCCCCTACCAGCACCGCCCTCCCAGCAGCCCCTCAGCGTTCGCCCCGTGTCCGCTCACCCAGGAGGGTGGGCATCACCTTCGCCCCAGGCACCTCAGGCCCTGCCCCAGTCACCCCTGCTGCCCTCAGTGAGGATGCCATTGACCTCCTCAGGTCACTCACTGTTGGGCAGTCTACCATTGTGAATGCCATCCAGGGTGTAGAACGAGAGTTGCAACACGGTAATGCATTCCTGGAGGGCATTCATTCTGGTCAGGCTGTCCTTCAGCAAACCCTGCAATCTTTGGCCTCAGCACTGATGGCAGCCATTGTCCCTGTGTCTAGCCTCCCCCCTCCAACTTTCTCCACCCAGACCCAATCTCTTGTACCCCAGCCCATCCCAAGCACACCTACAGACCAGCATGCACACAAGTCAACACACCCAAATAGCTCAAGCAAACATAGGCACCACACACACCACAGGCACTCACGCAAGCCTCAGCCACATACAGACACAACAACATCCACTGCCTCCACTGTGTCCCCCTCCTCCTCTTCTCCCTCCTCCCTCCCAGTCTCGTCTACACACACACCTGCATGCACCACATCTACAGTCACCATGAATCGCACCAGGACACCGAGCACCACAAGCCGCTCACCTGCACTCACCACCTCCACTGCCATTTACACGTCCCCTGTGTCCTCTCTCAGTGTGTCTGTGACACCCCCTTCCAAAGTACACAAACGCCGGCAATCACTCACCCAACATCCATCCACCTCACGACAGCCTCCAGTACCTGCACCCAAAACACCTAAAGTGACACCTCCTACAACCACCTCCTCTTCCTCCACTCCCAGACCCCCTCCAGCTACCCATCCCAGTGTTCGTCAGAAACTGTCCCTCTGTAAAGTTTACCTTTTTGCCCCCACCCCCCCTCCAATTCATCAGTCCCGTCGTAGCGCCTCAGCCAAAAAGCCTCCAATACCAGGGGTGCCTGTTCAAGGTTTTTGGAGTGCACCGGCCACCAGGGCAGGCAGTAGGACCCGGATCCAAGGCACTGGCAGCGCCCCCCTGTAAAGGCTCTAAAATTGGAGAGTGGACGACGGGACCGTGTTAAGACTCCTGCTGGGAAAACAACTGACATGGGTTCCAAGGGGATTGGAGAGTCAGCTGTGACTCCACCAAAGGTGGGGAAGGGCCAGAGGAAGTCTCCCCAGCCTGTTGTGAGTGTCATGGCGGAGAAGTGCGCCATCATTTCCGGCGGTCGAGACTGGTCCAGAGACCACCGCCAGAGTCACAGCCCAGGAGGGCCCAAGTATAGTTACTGGTCCAGAGACCACCGCCGGAGTCACAGCCCAGGAGGGCCCAAGTATCGTTACTGGTCAGGAGACCACCGCCAGAGTAACAGCCCAGGAGGGCCCATGTATCGTCACTGGTCAGGAGACCACCGCTGGAGTCACAGCCCAGGAGAGCCCAAGTATCGTCACTGGTCAGGAGACCACCGCCGGAGTCACAGCCCAGGAGGGCCCAAGTATCGTCACTGGTCAGGAGACCACCGCCGGAGTCACAGCCCAGGAGGGCCCAAGTATCGTCACTGGTCAGGAGACCACCGCCGGAGTCACAGCCCAGGAGGGCCCAAGTATTGTCACTGGTCCTGAGACCACAGCCAGAGGAGGGCCCAAGTATCGTCACTGGTCCTGAGACCACCGCCAGAGTCACAGCCCAGGAGGGCCCAAGTATCGTCACTGGTCAGGAGACCACCGCCGGAGTCACAGCCCAGGAGGACCCAAGTATCGTCACTGGTCCTGAGACCACCGCCAGAGTCACAGCCCAGGAGGGCCCAAGTATCGTCACTGGTCAGAAGACCACCGCCAGAGTCACAGCCCAGGAGGGCCCAAGTATCGTCACTGGTCAGGAGACCACCGCCAGAGTCACAGCCCAGGAGGGCCCAAGTATCGTCACTGGTCAGGAGACCACCGCCGGAGTCACAGCCCAGGAGGGCCCAAGTATCGTCACTGGTCAGGAGACCACCGCCAGAGTCATTGCCCAGGAGGGCCCAAGTATCGTCACTGGTCCAGAGACCACCGCCACCGCCGGAGTCAGTGCCCTGGAGGGCCCCGGCTGCCACAGCCCGGCTGGGCAGTGATGAAACGTCATGCCACACACCAATGTCCAGTGTAGGTGACGTCACGCCACACACCAATGTCCAGTGTAGAGAACGTCATGCCACACACCAATGTCCTTATCCGAACCGCCATGGCAAAGTACCGCTGAACAGGGCAAAGACCGCCATGGCAAAGCACCGCTGAACAGTCCAGACCCGCCAAGTGAAAGCACCGCTGAACAGGGCAAAGACCGCCATGGCAAAGCACTGCTGAACAGGACAAAGACCGCCATGTCAAAGCACCGCTGAACAGGGCAAAGACCACCATGGCAAAGCACCGCTGAACAGGGCAAAGACCCCCATGTCAAAGCACTGCTGAACAGGGCAAAGACCGCCATGACAAAGCACTGCTGAACAGGGCAAAGACCGCCTTGTCAAAGCACCCCTGAACAGGGCAAAGCACCGGGTAGGAATGAATGGACCGCCACATCATGCATCCTTATCCCATGTGCAGCTGGGACAGTGACAAGGACACGACCTTTCACGGGGAGACTCATCCAGTCTGGGCACCAGTCCCCCCCAGTACCAGTAGAGACCTGCATCAACTTGAGAGACTGTGGCTTTGCACTCCCCAGGATTGAACAGTGGGCAAGCCACCCACTGTATAGACTTGAGAGACTGTGGCTTTGCACTCCCCGGGATGGCACAGTGGGCAACCCACCCACTGTAGAGACTTGAGAGACTGTGGCTTTGCACTCCCCAGGATGGCACAGTGGGCAACTCACCCACTGTATGGACTTGAGAGACTGTGGCTTTGCACTCCCCAGGATGGCACAGTGGGCAAACCAACCACTGTATGGACTTGAGAGACTGTGGCTTTGCACTCCCCAGGATGGCACAGTGGGCAAACCACCCACTGTATGGACTTGAGAGACTGTGGCTTTGCACTCCCCCGGATGGCACAGTGGGCAACCCACCCGCTGTAGAGACTTGAGAGACTGTGGCTTTGCACTCCCCAGGATGGCACAGTGGGCAAACCACCCACTGTATGGACATGAGAGACTGTGGCTTTGCACTCCCCAGGATGGCACAGTGGGCATCCCACCCACTGTATGGACTTGAGAGACTGTGGCTTTGCACTCCCCAGGATGGCACAGTGGGCAACCCACCCACTGTAGGGACTTGAGAGACTGTGGCTTTGCATCCCCAGGATGGCACAGTGGGCAACCCACCCACTGTATGGACTTGAGAGACTGTGGCTTTGCACTCCCCAGGATGGCACAGTGGGCAACCCACCCACTGTATGGACTTGAGAGACTGTGGTTTGCACTCCCCAGGATGGCACAGTGGGCAAACCACCCACTGTATGGACTTGAGAGACTGTGGCTTTGCACTCCCCAGGATGGCACAGTGGGCAAACCACCCACTGTATGGACTTGAGAGACTGTGGCTTTGCACTCCCCAGGATGGCATAAATGGGCATGAAGCCCCGTCGTGCCCCGGCTTTGCAGTCATCCGGCTGAGGTGCCCCCTCTTCCCTTCCCCCTGAGGTGCCTGTAGTATTTCTATCTGATGCCCCGGTAGTGTTCTGTCCGATTGTGGTCAGGTATCGTTTGTGGGCCTCGCCCATGCATTTTTGGACTGTTGGTGCACGGACGTTGTTATGTACATATCTGCACTACTTCTCGTATTGTATATGATAATGACTGATTTTCATATATATATCTGTATATTTTTGTGTGACATGTATATTGGCACATTACATTGTTTGACCGATTTTCGCTTTGTGTATTCATTCTTCCGGGGGAATTGTGGGTTGTTACTGTGATTTTATGTGAATGCATTGGTGTGCATGTTGTAATATGCGAGGGTGGGGATGGGGGTGTTTGGTGGGTGTCCCCCTAACTTTTGCCTCCCCCATGTCGTAGGTACAGTACTCACCGTTGTCTGCGGCGCCTACGTAGCTGTTGGTCGTAGAGGAGCAGAAACACAAGGGCAGGGAGTATTTGGAGTTCCGGCTCCATGGATTCCTCGTTCCTCGTGGGATATGTTCAGGTGAGCGTTTACCCATAGCAAAAGCTGTTTCCGCCGTGTTTTTATCCACGGTGAATCCGCCCCGGAAAAGGTGGCGGATTGGCGGGTTGTAATACTGTGGGCAGTACATTGTCTTCCGCCTGTCTGTTGGCGGTGACCACCGCGCTGCTTGTCTGTACCGCCGTGGCATGCGAAGTGTTAAAGTGGCTGTCTTTGTTGGCGGTATCCGCCAGGGTCATAATTCCCTTTTTTTGTCCGCCAGCCTGTTTGCGGTATTTCCGCTGCTTTAACACCATCCGCCAGGGTTGTAATGACCACCAATGTGTCTTTCCACCATAGACGCAAGGTCCACCAGGGGTCTGTACACAGGAGTTTTGTCATCTCATCTTCATCCTCAGCTGCAGAAGCCTATGGAGGAAAACGGTGAGAAGAGGGTCTTATTCACACATCAATTGAAATAATGATGCATTTTTTACTTTACAGAACCTGTATGTGAATCTGAGAGTCAGTTGCTGTGCCAATGTCTGCTGTGATGCAGTTAGGTGCCATGACCTGAGCCCCCCTGAAACGACGGCTGCCTGACCTGTGAGGATGGACAAGTGGAAATGAGGTAATTCCGCTGGCATTGTGCGCCGTTGCAGTAGGCGGTCGATGACCGTCACACAACTTCGCATTGGTTATCATTGGGCCCTATGGGTTCCAGGAGCCAATGGCGATGTACACCAGCGGTGATGGCATGCACCGCCGTGGACGTGACCGCCATTTTCCACCTGTTCACTGACTTGCATGCCAACAGTATACACCAACGGTAGTGTTGTTGCTGGCATTGACCAAGTGTATCCTCTGTCTCTCCCCCCCTTTTTGTTTTATCACCCTGTCCTTGTGTGCATTAGCATAATCTGGTGGAGGAGCAGAGGCACCGTCGACGGAGGGAACTACATCCCACATGGGCCTGGAGGCTGAATCCACCGACGGTGAAGGCACCAGTGGGAAGGAGGGCGAGGGGAGCACCACGACGGCGACAGGAGGGGACACCACAGACAGTGACTCCTCCTCTGATGGAAGCTCCCTGGCAGTGGCGGACACCTCAGTGCCCACCCCAACAACAGGTACAGCCACCACCCGCCCTACCAGCACCGCCCTCCCAGCAGCCCCTCAGTGTGTTTCCCGTGCCCGTTCACCCAGGAGAGTGGGCATCTCCTTTGCCCCAGCACCTCAGGCCCTGCCCCAGTCAGCCCTGCTGCCCTCAGTGAGGAGGCTATTGACCTCCTGAGATCCCTCACTGTTGGGCAGTCAACCATACTGAATGCCATCCAGGGTGTCGAGCAGCATTTACAACAAACAAATTCATACCTGGAGGGCATTCACTGTGGCGTGGTGGCCCAACAAGGTGCATTTCAGGCTCTGGCCTCAGCACTGATGGCAGCCATTTATTGTCCCTGTCTCTAGCCTCCCTCCTCCAACTTCCTCTACCCAGTCCTAATCCCCTCAACCTCAACCTATCCCAAGCACACCTTCAGACCAGCATTCACCAAAATCACCACACAAAAGTGGCTCAGGCAAACACAAGCACCACACTTCATCTCACAGGTACTCACACAAGCACCATCCCAACATCCACTGCCTCTACTGTGTCCCCCTCTTCCTCCTCGTCTACCTCCCTCCCAGTAGCGTCTCCACTCACACCCGCATGCACTACATCCTCATCCACTACCTCCATCACCAGCATGCCCATCACAACACACCCCTCACTGGCAGTCACCACCCCCACATCCATGCACACGTCCCCTGTGTCCTCTCCCAGTGTGTCTGTGACCCCACCTCCCAAAGTAGACAAACACAAGCACCCACCCTCCCAACAGGCATCCATCTCACAACAGCATCCAGCCCATTCACCTGCTCCCAAACTCAGCAGACAGACACCTCTTACAACCACTCCCTCTTCCTCCACTCCCAAACCCTCTCCCTGTTCCTGCCCCAGTGTCCCTAAGAAGCTTTTCCTGGCAAACATTGACCTCTTCCCTACCCCTATCCCCTGTCCTTCCCCTCGGGCCAGGGTGCCCAGAACCCAGCCCAGCACCTCAGCCACCAAATTGTTGTCCACTGTGGTTCCTGCTGCTATCAAAGTCTCAAAGGGGGCACCCGTCAGCCCAGCCAGTGTGCCACCAACCCCTGCTAAGGCCAAAGCCATTCCGCCACCTGGCAAGGTGAAGAGGGGGACAGGATCCAGCAAGGGGAAGGAGCCCAACCACCCAGCAAGGCCACCTCAAAGACTCCAGCTGCCAGACCCAAGATCACACCACCATCTGCCAAGGTGAGGAATGGGCAGAAAAAAACAGCCAAGGCACTTCAGCCGTCCGAGGCTGCAGGTGAAGGCCTGGTGTGTACCAGCACGACCGACAGCACCTCAACCTGCACCATGGCCAGCACCACCGCAGGCCCCGCCACCTGCACCGCTGACAGTAGCACCACTGGCAGCAGCAGCAGCCCCAGTGGGCAGCCGTCTGAGGCTGCAGGAGAAGGGCTGGAGCGTCGCTCCACCACTCGCAGCACCCCGACCAGCCCCGGCACTACCACCAGTTTGCAGCCATAGCCGTCGCCAGATGGAGTCTAGCCCTGCCTCCATGGACTATCATGCATCCTGGTCCCTGCAAATCTCGTGCCTCAGACACCCAGGTGAGGGACTGTGAACTGCCACACCCCAAGTGTTGCATCACTGGGCACAGAGCCCCCTCCAGAACCAGTGGAAGAAGCCATCCACTCAACCCCTCCTTGCCAGGATGAAGCACACTGGGCACAAAGCCCCCTCCAGAACTAGTGTAGAAATGCATCCACTCACCCTATCTTTAGCAGGATGAAGCACACTGGGCACCAAGCCCCCTGCAGAACCAGTTGTGAAATGCATTCACTCAACCCCTCCTTGCCAGGATGAAACACACAGGGCACCAAGCCCCCTCCGAACCAGTGAAGAAATGATCCACTCACCCTATCCTTGACAGGATGAAGCACAATGGGCAGTAAGCACTTCCAGAACCAGTGGAGAAATGCATCCACTCACCCTATCCTTGGCAGGATAAAGCACACTGGGCACAAAGCCCCTTCCAGAACCAGTGGAGAAATGCATCCACTCACCCCCCTCCTTGCCAGGATGAAGCACATTGGACACCAAGTCCCTCCAGAACCAGTGGAGAAATGCATCCACTCACCCTATCCTTGGCAGGATGAAGCACACTGGGCACAAAGCCCCCTCCAGAACCAGTGGAGAAATGCATCCACTCACCCTATCCTTGGCAGGATGAAGCACACTGGGCACAAACCCCTCTCCAGAACCAGTGGAAGAAGGCATCCACTTGAGAGACTGGCCCTGCACTCCCGAGGAGCAAGCAGTGGGCAAACCACCCACTTGAGAGACTGTGGCCTTGCACTCCCAGGACCAAGCAGTGGGCAAACCACCCACTTAAGAGGATGTGGCCTTGCACTCCCCTGGAACAAGCAGTGGGCAAACCACCCACTCGAGAGACTGTGGCCTTGCACTCCCCAGGAGCAAGCAGTGGGCAAAGCACCCACTTGAGAGACTGTGGCCTTGCACTTCCCAGGACATTGCTGTGGGCATAGAACCCTCTCCTGGAGCAGTGGTGTTGTCCCATCTTCCGGATGAGGTGCACCCCCTTCACCCTCCCCCTGAGGTGCCTGTGTGTTTTCAACCTGATGCCCCTGCAGTGTTCTCTCGGTATTAAGGCAGGAGTCAAGTGTGGGCTTGGCCTATGAGTTTTGGCGCAGTGACCCACGGACATTTTGAGTGAACAATGTACCGCCTTATGAACATATTGTATATTTTTGTAAATACTGTTTTAGAAATTCTTACGTATGTCTGACTATTTCTAATATATCACTGATTTGACTCTATTCCTTTTGTCCTTGCGTCCTTCTAGGGGGCTACGGGGTGTAAATGTAATGTTGATGCATGTGTTTGTGTGTATGGTGTTGTGGGTGAGGGTGGGGGTGAGGGGGTGGCGTGTTGCATGTGTGTGTCAGTCTCTTTTTCCTCCCCCCTCCCCTGTCTAATAGGTGCAGTACTCACCGTCGCCATCGCTGCCGCCGTTGGTACTCCTGGTAGATGAGGATGTAGACCTGCATGCGGAGGACCTGCAGCTCGGGCTCTATGGAGTCCTAGTTCTTCGTTGAGTGTCGAGAGGTGAGTGGTTTTCCTTCCAAGTGCTGTTTCTGCCGTGCTTTTGATGGTGTTGGTACCGCCGCTGAAAAGCTGGCGGATAGGCGGGTTGTGATGGGGTGGGCGGTACATTGTCTTCCGCCTGACTGTTGGCGGTTACCACTGTGGTGTTTGTTGCTACCGCCATGGCGGTTGGAGTGTTAAAGTGGCTGTATGTTTTGGCAGTTTCCACCGTGGACGTGATCCCTTTTTTTTACCGCTGGCCTCTTGGCCGTATTAGCGCTGCATTAACACTGACCGCCAAGGTTGTAATGAGGGCCTAAGTCTTTTTGGTCCTGAGACTTTAGGGAACAGGAGGCAAGCTCTATCTAAGCCCTTGGAGAGCACTTCTCAGCAGAACCAGAGGACAATAAGGCAGCAGGGCAACAGCAAGGCAGTAGTCCTTCTCAGAAAAGCTGTCCAGGTGAGTCCTTTGGGCAACCAGGCAGTTCTCCTTGACAGGTTGCAGGTTCTGGTTCAGGGTATCTTGTCCAGAAGTGTCTTAGTTGGTAGGGTCAGAGACCCTGTTTAAATACCCAAATATTCCTTTGAAGTGAGGGAGACTTCAAAGAGTGGCTTAGAAGGGCACCAGGTCCCCTTTCAGTTCCATCCTGTCTGCCAGGGTCCCAGTAGGGGGTGTGACAGTCCTTTGTGTGAGGACAGGCTACTGTCCTCTGACATGTAAGTGTCAGGCCCTCCACCCTCTCAGCCCAGGAAGACCCATTCAA
Source organism: Pleurodeles waltl (assembly GCF_031143425.1). Taxonomy (NCBI): domain Eukaryota; kingdom Metazoa; phylum Chordata; class Amphibia; order Caudata; family Salamandridae; genus Pleurodeles; species Pleurodeles waltl. The sequence continues at coordinate 764,093,187 of NC_090443.1, read as the reverse complement.
TATGCAGATGTGTGCAAGTGTGACTGAGCATCCTGTGTTTAGGGTTCATCTGAGTGAAAGGCACAAGAGAGCTGTCAACTAACTCAGCCAGATGTGGATTGTAAGGCACAGAAGGATTTAAGTGCAGAGACATGCTCACTTTCTAAAAGTGGCATTTCTAAAATAGTAATATTAAATCCAACTTCACCAGTCAGCAAGATTGTGTATTACCATTCTGGCCATACTAAATATGACCTTGTTACTCCTTTCAGATCAGAATGTACCACTCAAACAGTATATGAGGGTAGCCCTAATGTTAGCCTATAGTAGTGTAAAAACGAATTTAGGAGTTTTACACTAACAGGACATATACACTGCATAGGTACATGTCCTGCCTATTAGCTACATAGCACCCTGCCCTTTGGCAGCAGCTCAATTGTCTATACTAATGGGACTGTGCAGGATGTTATCTATTGTATTTGATAGCACTTTCCCATAGGATCACACTATTGAGCGAAAGTGAGAATCCAAAAGACTTCCTCGTATTTTCTGATCTCATTTGGATCTACTCCTTCTCTTGTTTCAATCTTTTCTAGAACTGGTCACTTAATTTCTTCTGGTTTGTATAATGCATCTACATAATGTTTCACTAAAGCAGCTTCATTTTCACTGTTCTTATAGCTGACTTGTGTTCCATGTTCCATGAGGTGGGTGGCCAGAGATCTCCCAGTCTCACCCACGTAGCCCAGGTTATATGGGCAGATAAGGAGATAGATTATGTTTTAGTTTTTACAATTTGTCAAGTTTTTAAAATGAAATGTATATTTGTTAAGGAAGAAAGAGTTTGTCTCAATGGCACTATCACATGCTTTACATAAACTGCATTTATAATTTGCACAAATTATGACGATTTCTGTAGTTGTGATCTGAAAATGTGATCCTTCAGATTTTTATGGCGTCTATGCACAAGCATGGGTTTAGGGAGTTGAAGATTGTCTGATGTGGCAATTCGAGTTTACAACTTAGTAAACTTTTGCATTTAGTACTGGGGCCTTCATTTTGACTTTGGTGGACGGAAAAGTCCATCGCCAAAGTGCTAAAATCAGGTCGGCGCCAGTGCGTGACCTTTTTGCGGTCCCTATCACAAGTTTTCCACTGGGTCAGCAGGCAAAAACAGAGAGCCCATCTTCTGGCCCAACAGGAAACAGCCCACAACATTGACGGCGTCTCATAATTGAGCAGGAGGCAATGTTGCAGTGTGTAGGGTGCAGCAGCACACATTGCACTTTTCACTGTCTACAAAGCAGACAGTGAAAAGCAAGACGGGGCTGTCCATGGGAGCCCCTGCACTGTCCATGGGCTCCCCTGCACCCTGTCTCCGCCAGCACTTACATGGCGGTGCAAGCACCATGTAAACGCCAGCGGAGAGAGGGGTCGTAATCCCCAGGACAGTGCTGGCTGGCTCTGCTAGGAAGTTGGGCGGTGGAAACGTGGCAGTGCCAGCGGTCTGACTGTGGCACATTTGCCACGATCGTAATGTGGAGGTCGTACCGCAACATTGGCGGTGGTCTGACTGCCACCGCAACCCTGGCAGTCTCAAGACCGATTGGATCATAATTAGGGCCTGAGGCCCATATTTATATTCTGCGCCGGATTTGTATCATTTTTTATGCCAATCCAGCGCAAGCCTTACTCCATATTTATATTTTGATGCTAGACCTGTATAACGTGAAAAATATGGAGTTAACGTTATTTAAAGGATGCGTGAAACCAGCTTGTGTCTATGAGATGCAAGGTAGGCGTTCCCATACAAAAATGAATCAAACACCCTAGCATCATATTTATCCAACAGGGCAAAAATGATGCACGGATGGGTGGCGGCCCAGAAAAATGACGCTAAACATGATTCATGTCAAATTTTAACGCCTGGGTCAGGGCAGGCATTAAAGTGAGACAAACTCACCACTACTTAAGGAAAACACACACATGCAACATCACAGACCAACAGGACAACAGGGAGGTGCTACTGATGCAGCTTGCAAGACGATGCTGAGCACAGACCAACAGCAGCAGTCACCACCACCCCATCGTGGCCCACAAAGGCAAGCAGAAGGCAGGAGAGGGTCTTCAGGAACAGGACATCCCTCCATGGCCTCAGGAAACAGGACATCATCCAGAGGTATCGACTGAGCTGGCAAGCCATACAGCAGCTGCTGCGCCATATTGAGCCACAACTAACAGCCAACCTGCAGACACCACACAACGTACCATCAGTGACCAAGCTGCTAGCTGTCCTGCATGTGTCGGCAAGTGGCTCCTTCCAGACAACGGGTGCCCTGGTCGCTGTGGTATCACAGCCCTCATTCTCTGCCTTCCTGACCAAGGTGTTAGATGCCATAATCTCCCTCATATCCCACAACATCAGCTTCCCCAACACCCAGAAGAAGCAGCAGGGGATCAAAAAGGGCTACTACCAAATCCATGGATTCCCGCATGTGCTTGGTGCAATTGACTGCACCCATGTCCGGATCATCACACCTGCAGCAACAGAGCACCTATTCCGGAACAGAAAGCATATGCATTCCATCAATGTGCCGGCCATGGTTGACCACCAGGGATTGTTCACTAACATCTTGACCAAGTATCCTGGGAGTGTCCATGATTCATTCATAGTCCGCCACAGCAGGATCAATCAGCACTTCCAGGATGGACAATATGGCAATGGCCTTCTTGTTGGTAAGTCAATAAACCTATCAATATACACACAGCACAGCAACCCTGTAGGACACACAAAACATACACCAATACATTGACATGTGGGCAGGATGACACTGAGGTGTGACACTGGTAGTTATGTTGTACATCCTAACACAAGGATACACACCTAGGGACAAATGACGGCTGCAACAAACATTAGCTGCCACTCTAGAGCAACAAGGGACAAATGTCAAAGCCTACAGTGACAATGACATGGGCTGCCCTGTAAGTACAACTTGGAAGATGAACCACTTACAATTACATTAGGCCACATAGTCAATCTGACACCCTCCCATGCAGTATGTAGGTTGCACATGAGCTACTGGCAGAGAGAACAACAAAGATTTTCCTAGAACCAAGTCACACCTGGGACAATTGTGCATTGTCAATACTGAACACCTCAGTGCTGCCAACTTAGGGAGCTGTGTTGTGCATTGTCTCCTAGCCAAAGCAAAGGGCCTCACTCTTGCATTTCATCTGCAATGACATATGTCTAAATGGATGGGAGGTCCAGGCCATGTAGTGCAACTATGTCACCACCACATCGGAATCTATTGTGTGTGTGAAAGTATCATGTCCCCTCCAGTGAAAGCACATTAAAACATGTTGGACAATACACAATGCATCGTAAATACATACTGACCAACAGTCAGAAAAAAAAAAATCATAGATCCCAGGTCAATGAGCCAAACACAAGTTGTCAAGTCAAACAACCCACAGTAGAAATAACTTGTATAAGCCCAGGATCTCACACAATGCCACAAACACATATGAGCCACAGATGACACAAGATATCAACTGCCATGCTACATGACATTCCTGTTGCAAGCATTAACAAAATACTCACTTCTATTATCTTTTGCAGCGGATCAAGGTTACGGGATCCAGCCATGGATCATGACCCCATTCCCCAACCCAAGCACAGAAGCAGAGCGTGCCTATAATGAGGCACATCAGAGGACACACACCATTGTGGAAAGGACCTTTGGCATCCTGAAGTCCAGATTCAGGTGCCTGGACACCACAGGAGGCAGCCTCCTATATGCCCCACACATTGATTGTAAAATTATACTTACCTGTGCCATCCTGCACAACATTTGTGTGAGTAGGAACATCCCTCTATATGAGCCAGATCAAGAACTGCCTGAGGAGAAGGATGGTGCCAGAGAAAATGAGAGGGAACAGCAAAACACATCTGCAGGAGTGCGCCGCAGACACAAAATTGTACAAAACTTTTTCACTTAATATTCACACTACACACCTTTTAAAGATATGTAAATAAACACCTTACTTAATCACACAATCCTGCTTTGGTTTCTTCATTCTCCATCACATGTTCCTTAGGAATCTGAGTAGTACCTCAGGGAGCATGTTACAAAGACAAATCTGACTACTTCTGATGCAACATCACATGAGATATGTATGACTGTACAGCAAAAATCACACACATATAAAAAATACTCATCTCTCAAATTTCACATATCAATGGACCACAGCATATGACTCACATCCATGTTGCCAACATGGTCTACTGTAGCACATGACACACAACTATGACATCTCCAAACATAATGTAAAGAGGCTCCCCATACATGAGACAGTGGATGTGAAATATCAGTGTAAACAGGAATGTATGAACAGACCCCTGACATTAGTAAGTGTGACATTTGCCATCTCTGCAAGGAGTTTGTGTGACAAGGAGGGCATCATTTGTGAAAATAGATAGCATGAGTGTCCCAGGTATGACAAGCAATGTTCATAACAAATGCCCTGCGCAGTCCATATCTGGAAATAAGTCTTACCACTGCCATGTGTTATGTCTCTGCCCTCCTATCTCTAGGGGGTGCTGTAAACGGACTATCTATACCCTGGGAATTATCATTAACACTCACCCAGAGTCACTTTCTGACTCCTGTTTGCTTCCCTTTTCCATATGACATGCTATAAAAGAACTACATTACCTTCCACGGACTTCAGGTCCCATAATGCATTGCCTGGTAGTCGGTAAAATGGGAAAAGTCCGATTGTCCCTTTATACTGGATTCTTTCCTCCGGGAATTATGAGAGACTGAAGCTGCACACACCTGTGACCTCTCTTGTGCAGCCCAGCCATGTGACTCTGCCCTGGCCTTGCTGCTGCCTGGAACTGCTTATAAGCTTCCATTCCCTGAAGCTCCTCTTCGTGCATTGGAGTACGATTCCTTTTGTTGTCCAGACCCCCTGTTGGATTATGTTAAAATCCTGATTCAGCCTGAACCTGCTCTCTGTTTACCTGGTCCTGTTTGTGCTTGTTCCAGTCAGAGTCTGCTCCCTGTTTCTCAGCCTTGCCCCTGTTTGTTTCTGCCAGAGCCTGCTTTCTGTTTCCCTGACCTGTTCCAGCCTTTGCGTCAGCCTGAGCCTGTTCCCTGTTCCTGGCTTTCCTTGCTTTGCCTCCTAGTTGGTTCCTTCGCTTTCTGTTTCCTCTTGGGTTATCATGTCTGGTAAGTGTCCTATCAGTCCTCACCTGCGTAGAAGTGTTTTCCTGTGCACATGGGTTGGCACCTGGTTTCCAGGAGGCAAATCCAGCCCCCATCCTTTGTCTAGTTTTGCCTGTAGTCTTTAGTGCCTAACAGTGACTGTGTGCTATGGCTGTATTCCAGAAATTCCCACTGTGTCCCCAGCCGGACCACCAAGGGCTAGTCTTGTATATGTAGTACAATCCTTGTTTGTGCCCTACGGGTCCAGACACAGAATCACTTCTGCTGCCTCTTTTCTATGGGGCTTGCGTGGTGACTATCTGAAAGATTAATCTGCACAGAGGCACTGACGTTCCCTGTTTCTGTGGTGCCTTCACCTTTCTGTTTTCTCTGCCTTTCTTCTGGCCTCTCCCCTTGTATGCCTTTAGCTGCTTTTCTACTTTGGTACTCTACCTCCTTGCGAGATACTCTATGACCGCCAGGGGTGCCCCTAACAGAGTCCTGACTAGACCCGACCAAAACCGTGACACCATGGAGCCCAAACCTGACACAGGGTACACATGCCCACATACTTGAATTGGACACTTCTGTGGAATGCACATCTGAAAATATGTGAACACATGCAGCCAGGGCAGCAGGTACACCACAGTAACACAAATAACATAGTTAATTGTAATGAGTCAAACTGACGTGTACCAAACATTTTATGGGTGGAATTAAGGGACATTGGGGGTTATTACAACGTTGGAGGAGGTGTTAATCCGTCCCAAAAGTGACTGTAAAGTGACGGATATACCACCAGCCGTATTACGCGTTCCCTAGGATATAATGGACTCATAATACGGCTGGTGGTATATCCGTCACTTTACCGTCACTTTTGGGACGGATTAACACCTCCTCCAAAGTAGTAATAACCCCCATTGTCTCAAACACAGTGTGTACCAAACATGTACACATGTCAGACATTTGTGTGGTCCACACACAAGTCACCATGAAGTCATAACCAACAATTAATGACATATTAGAGGTAACGTATCCTACATGGCACTCATCAGCCATCCTCAATCATACCTGAGTTTTGTTTGTCGTGTGAAATGTACTGTCCCCATGAGTCAACACATATTACAAACACATATCATTACTATTGTAGATCACTGATTGCCATCAGATGTAGATACATATTCGGAACACATTCTTGCATTTGCATGACGTCCAATGTATTGCATACTGTTCCTTCAGAAACACACATATTGTTGTTACAGATCATTCACACCCAAAAGACACAGTTGCATGCTCTAACACATGTGGCCAACCACTATACCACACACTGCAGGCCATACCATCCTATCTTCATGTTGATACAGGGTGCATGCATGTTAAATATTAGAAAATCACGCAATCACAGATTGAGTCAACATTTTTTAAGCAAATGTGTTGAAAAATCATGCAAATGCAAACTAACCATACATGGGCCCTTAGTGTGAATTCCACTTGCGCACCACACGCATGCGGATATCGCTTGATATTGAAGTCTACAGGTAATGCATGGTATTTTGCCACACAGGTAGGTTATGCATCGAAAATATTCACGCAAACATCGAATGTGTTAAAAAAATACACGCATGATGGAAAACGGGCCGCTAAGAGGACAGGAAGTGATGTAATAGGAAATCCTGTTTACATGCATGGTACAGTGGGTGTACTTTCACTTTCACTTTACAGTCTGTGCTGTTTCTTGACTGTGTGGCTGTGTCTTGGTTTTGCTGGTGTCTCAATTGCATTTATCGTATCTTGTGGTGTCTCTCTTGTGTCTTTTGTGAATTCTGTTTGTTTATTGTTCCTATGTATTTGATTTTGTGTAGTTTAATGTCTTTCAGATTGTATTTGTTCTGTTGGGTGTATATCTGGGGGTTAGATTAGTTGGGTTAGTTGGGGTTCTTAGGTTTGGGCTGTAAGTTTCCTTTTTTGTCATTTATTTCCTTTTTTTAAACATCCTCAGTTTTGATTTGTTGTTCAGGGACATGTCTGGAAAGGCGAGGCTGACCCGTTTGGTGGCTTTCTGTGGCTGGTGTGCCACTTCCTTCCCTGATGCTGGAGATGGGTGGGCGTGTGATACAGGAGTATCACACAGAGGTTAGGCGGCTGAGGTGGGGCAAGGGCTCTACCACCTCAAAAGAGTCTACCTTACGAGCAGGAATGAGCACCAGCTGAAGCATCCCTAGGCTGACCTAGTGGCCAGAGAGCAGGATCTCCTGGACCACCTGGGTGTGGTGATTGGTGGCCTTCATGGTGAGTATCACATTGGTAAATGTGTACTGTAAAATGCTCCTGAGTGACAGTAGCAGATGTCTTGACATGCTGCATGCAATGTTTGTGGCCATGTTGAATGCAAGCAAACAAACTGTTAGTGTCCCAGTACTGAGATGGAGTCCAAATGTCTATACATGTAAACAATGCAGGCCTGAGGTTTGTTGAGTCATGTACGAGTGTCACTTAGGGCCACATGTACAAACCTATTTTTCACTATCACAAATGGCCTAGTTTTCAGAATTTGTGTGTTTATGTCAAGATTTTTTTTTTATTCCAATGCACATACCAAATTTTGCCACTCTCCAATCACATTGGCGAATCACAAAAGAGGGTTTGCTAATGGCATTTAGGAAGGGTCATTCCCTTCCTACTTGTGAGTTGTAGTCCAATGTATGATTGTTTGGTGACCGCGAATGCTGTCACAAAACAATTGCAGTTACCAGCAGTTTCATGTTGGTGCTAACCCATTCGCAAAAGGGAAGGGGTCCCCATGGGTGAATGCATGCCAACAAATTGTTTCAGAGCAGGCAGTGGTTCCACGGGCCACTGTCTTCATTACAAATCAAAAATGTAAAAGTTCTAATATTTATTTTTGACATGCTTTCTGTTTTCCCTTAATGAAATAAAGCTGCATTTAAAAAAAGAAAATAGATCTTTATTTGAAAGGAGTCACAGACATGGTGGCCTGCTGAGGCCAGCAGGCCAGCGTCCCTGTGAGTGCCACCATTCCCAAGTGGTTTGCAAAATGAGACCTACCTCATGAATATTCATGAGGTAGGTCATTTGCTATCCCATTTGTGATTTGCAACCTGTGTCATTGACATTGTTGTACATCAGATTATCCTGCTCCTAAATTGCGAGTTGCTAAGTCTCGCAATGTATGACTCACAAAACCTGATCTTCGTACATTTGGCCCTTTGCCTCCTGTGCCCATGCATTCTGTCAATGATGATCAGGTAAGACACTGTCAGTATATCACATTTCACTGTATCAGGACAGCAAAGTGGGCAATCCATGTTTAGCGCTACATTGTCATCATTACACACACATGATCCATGCTCAGATACAACTAAGACATATCTGTCATGGACCACTGAATGCATAATAATTGCAGATTGAAAATTGAGCCACTTGTCCATCACCCAGTATCTCAGTGTCCTTTGATGCACAAGCCACAATACCTGAGTCACTTGTATTGCAGTGCACCAGGGAAGAGCTATTGAAATTGTCACCCAAATACTAATCATGCAATGGAGTACCATCTGAAATGGATAAGCCACGAATGGTTGTAGTCGGGTTTAGCACCACATGATTGTTAGTCCCAGTGCATGTGTGCAGATGTGCAGCTATCACTCACTGGAGTGTCAGTGTCAATTTGAGTTTGCAGTGGTATGTCTGTTGTACTGTCTACATGCAGGATCACCAGCTCACTCATTTAAAATGTTACACACTGTGATATGTTGTCCACCCATTTGTACAGTGATCTGACATTGAGCATATATTTCCTTTCCATGTCTTACAGGTGGACCTGCCCACTATACCATTGGGGAAGTGGCTCGATTTCAGGACTCAGACATATCCAGTAAGTGTGATAATGTCTGTCCTGTGTAGTGATTGCAGCTTTTGTGTGAGTGACTCTTTTGTGTTGCACTCATTGCAAGATCTGATGAGCTGGCACATGATCTGATATCTTACTAGGCTGGATGTTGACATAGGTTCCATGCAAGGGTTAGACATTCATAGGCAGAGAGTCATATCTTGGGAGTCTTGTGCTGCACAATAGGCAGCAGCGTGTGAACAAGGTGATTACTAGCCACATGTAGGCCCATATGTGACTTGGAAGTGCTCCAGTGTCAGTATACTGACACTGGGTCATACCCTCATTCTCACAACACAGTGATGCATCAGTTTTCCACACACAATTTTGCATCCCTGTATTGTAATGTACTTTAGGACTGTATAAGTAACTGTCCCCCAGCATCTAGCCCCATACGTTGTACTCCATTTACGTGACCCTTATGTGGTATGTAATAGGCGTTCATGCAGGTCAAGGCCAGATGTGTGCTGGCATCAATGTGGGTGTTTTGGGATTTGTGTTGGCAGATCAGGTGTTGATGGTTGTCCACAACTAGGCACATGAATGTAGATGTGAATTACCTATGGACACCTTATTCCTAGGTGGCAGCCCTCCTCACATGTGTTCCACACACTAAATCCATGTACAAGTGGACATGCCTTCGTGGTTGTCCTCGACAGTTGTGATGATGTATTGCATGCCCCCCCCGAGGCACAGGGGTAGGGGAACAACATATATGCAGGTAGATATGATGGTCACAATGTAGATGACAGTTATCTAATTCTAGCATGCATGTGTCCCAAAGAACACTGACCGCTTATGATTAGCAACTGCATACCATCCTGCCAAATACATCTACAAGTCACTGGTCTTGTGTGCTTTGAAGGTGACTCAGATGATAAAGATTAGTCGGCCTGGCCTATGTCAAGTAGTTGCTGCCTATGCATTCTAATACATTGCACTACATCAATGCACAGATCACTTTATTTGGTCCAACTATTGTTGTGCTTTGCTGTGGTGTAAAAGACATGATGGGTAGGCAGCGTTGCCACAACAGTCATCAGGGACATTGTACTATCTGGACTGTGATTTGGACTGCATGTGCAAATTGAGACAAAGTGTTAGATTATCATCTGTACATGCATCACACAGTGATGACACTGATGGTTGCCTGTCTCATTTTTACAGCTGTCAACATGGATGTAGCAAAAATCAGGGCTTTCTAGAAGTGGGCAGTGCTATACCGACACATCTTGGATGTGGAGTCTGTTTACAGAAAGATGGTATGACGCTATCAAAGACAGCGAGCCACAGGGGAATGGTGGGCTTTCAGCCAAGTGGAACTGGCATTGTCCAAAAGGCTGTAGCCACCACCACAACTACATACAGTACCACAGCCGCCCCCATCATATCTGCCCCACCACACCTGCTGCACCATCAACCTCTGCAACACAGACCACCACACCTGCTGCAATGGACATGGCTGCAACTGTTGAGCTCCAGTGGGACATGGAAAAGGTGTTAAAAAAGCTGGACACCATTCAGAAGAATGTGGACAAACGGAGGCTGAAGGCAATTAAAAAGACACTGAGGAGTGCCAGGCTGTGAACTCTTGCCTCCCCTCGCCCACAGTTCAGTCCCCTCCCTCCTCATTCCTCATCCTGTTTTGTAGTATGTTTAAGGATAGTTTAGAGTAGAGTAGTTGTTTAGATAGGATAAGTAGGTTTGGGGGTGGTTTTTCATATTATTACATGTCAGTTTGTGGGTGGGTGAGTGGGTGGGTGGGGGTTAAGGTTGGGGCTTTTGTGTATTACAAAAAAATTTAAATATTTGTTTAGTATTTGATAGTATATGTTTAGGTTAGTATATGTTGTCTGTCATGTATCTCATCATATAAGGAAGGCGGGCGATGTTTAGAGCATGTTGTTAAATGTGGTAAGTAAGCTTAGCACAGTGTATTTAGGGCCAGTTTTGGGTAATGTATAGTTACTATAGATTAGGTTAGTATAGGTGTGTTACATAGTTTTAAGTTCTGTTATGTACACAGTTATTAAAAATGTAGGTACTCCATTACTGCATGTGTTATATGCTTGGGGCTCAGGGTCTTTGCATGAGTGGACAGTGCCAATTGTCTGTTGGCATGTGAATTCCATCCTGCATCCACATTCCTCTGTTGACATGTTAATTCCCACTTCCAACTGAGCTGTCACATTGGCAGCTACAACAAATCTAAATCACAATGCATCGGCCATCCATTGTACCCACCACTCAACGTGACTATGGTTCCCATGTATTGTACAGGTAAGTGTGCTTTTGAAGCTGAAATTTATTGGATCTTGTGTCAGGATGTTGGGCACTGTGGGACGGCTGCCTGCAGCCTGAAGTTCATGTCAACATTGCTAAACTGATTAGTGCCAAATTCAGATGAGGTCAAGTATACAAATTTCACACCAGTGTGTTTTACTTGTACTCCCAGGTGACATTATCGGCCGAGCACTCTTACACAGCCATTTCTGCTGTGTGTTGTGGGTGAGGCATGTATGTTTTAAAGAAAATGTCACATACTCAGTGACTTGCTTTTAGGGGATGTGGCAAGTATTGATGTTCATCTTGTAGATACCTTGTGCATAGATATCTGCCCACATTATTTCTACACTCTGGTGTTAACACTCTGTGACCATAGAAATGTTACACGCATCACAAATCTCCAGCAAAGTAGATGTGTCACATTACACAGAGACAAAGTGGGTGTGCAGGTGCTGTTTATTTTAAAGTGCCGTAGTGCAATATTTACATAGTCTAGGTCTGTGACCCCACAAGTGGAAAGCATTCTATTATGATGCAACACAAGTGCAAGGTTGAGGGACGTGTCATTGGACATGCTGAGGTGACGTGTTGTTCGGTGCAGGGGAACATGAATTGCCAATGGAGTAGTGAGAGACAATTGCAGTCCATAGTGGGAAGGTTAACAGTGTATCAGTGAAGAGTGCATGTCACCAACTGTAGCTACACTGGCATGTTGTCAAGTACAGGACAAAGGGAAATCACTGCCCCTGTGGCATGGGCTGGTACTACCGGGTACTTCTATGGGTGAAGATGATCTGTTCCACATCTTAATCCTCTGATGTGTGTGTTGTGTGTGTTGTCTCCTCCGCTTTGATGGTGGTGGTGGTGGGCTTGATGGGGCCACGCACACTTCGATGGTTGGAGAAGTGGACACCAAATTCCTGGCAGCTGCCATCTGTGCAACTACATATGGCATCACTGCAACAAGGAGGAGCTGCTGATTATTGAGTATGGCAGCAATATCCCTGTGGTAGGCAGCCATGTCTGCCCTGAGGGAGGCCAGTTCCTGGTGCATGCAGTCCTGCTTGCAATGCACACAGAAGCAAGATTGGGAGGACAGGTGTGTGGCAACTCCCTCACAGCAGTGGTTCGGTCCCTCACACACTGTTGGACTCCATGCAGTAGGGATTGTGTGGCTTGTTTGGCTGCTGTCTGTTCTGAGGACGTCATCATGCACACGCGCATCCCCTTAAGGCTGGCTGCCATAATTTGCATCCATACCCGCACCTCTTTAGCCAGCTCCTGCTGTACTCCCACTACTGTCCTTTCAAAGGTGGTCCCTGTGTCATCAGAGTCCTCACCTGTGTATGAGCTGGCAGGCCGTACTATTGTGGTGGTGGGTGGGTCCTCTAGGATGGCTGCTACATGAATGCTCCTCCTTGCGACTGGAGGTGGTGTCTATAGGGTTCCCAGGACATCTTTGAGGGTTTCCTGGCTGATATTGTCAGCTGGTCATCCAGGTCATCAGGGTAGTCCAGGACAGGCAGATCTACAGGAGAGAAATTGTCCTCTGTAATGAGATATTGTACAATTAGTGTGTCTGTGCTATGCCAGTTGTAATGTGACATAACTGATTTCCTATTTGTGGTACATTATCATCTTGGTTCCCATGCATTGTTTCTGTGATTAATGTTTGCAGTCTCTCAGCCCTATGCCCCACCTGCATATCACATGTTGTGAAGGGCAGTTTGGGCAATTGTCTGCGTCACATCTTATAGGTGTGGGTTATGTTCAAATTGTTGCTTGCCACCTTTGTGTCCTCATCCACCCTCATTCTGCTTCCATTTGCATTGTGAGGCCTTGCGATGATTGTCGGTGTGCTGATGCCACATCACCACACATAACTATAAGGCCCTGTCCCAGTCTACCATTTTTCACATACACCTATGCGATACTGAGACCTAGCATCACACCATCCATGGCATTTCCATGTGACAATGCACGTGTTACCATGGGTAGTTTCTCATGTTGATATTTGCATATGTGTGCTACATTGCATTGCACTGATGGACCTGGTAGAGTTCCATTTCCTCTTGTGACTGTGTGGGTGTGTTTGCCTTCCTACACACATATGTCCTCCCCCTCAATGCAGTTGTCTTAGCACTATGACACCTGAGATGTTGCATAGTGGCATTGCAGCTATTGTGACACAGGCTCAGGGGTAAACCCAGGGATGGCCAGCATGGGTATGAGATTACTGCTGTGTACATCATTATGTATGTGACAGTGCCTGATGCTTATTGAGTCTATGGACATGAACAGTTGACAGGAGTTGCACTTGGATAGGGATTGATGGGATTGAACATGTAGTCAGAATGAACCCTCATTTCTCATGTGTTTGTTCCCTGGGCACCTAACTGGCATATCCTAAATGACCAGAGCCCACAGCACAGGTAGTTGTGGCAAATTTTGTCAATGGGGAATGCTGCTTGAGTCAATGGCCTGAGACTGGGCATTGTCCTCTAGTTTACATTCTGATAATATCAGCTGTCCTGTGACACCAGACCAGTTTTACGTTCTTCCCTACCCTCCTGGTCTGCTTCAGTATTTCCAGCAGCCTTGGCATGGTGGTGTATCGCCATGCAAAGGTTGTTGGTGTTGTGTTGTGCTGTGCCCCTGGATGCCCCTGCACAGCCCATGCACCTGGCATGGGCAGTGCAGGGAGTCCCGTGCTGTGCCTTTTTGCCCTTTCCACTGCCTGATTTGCAGGGATGACATGCATTGTGTAGTAGGTATGTGACTACCCCTTCTTGTACTTGACATTTGGGCATTTTGGTCGCCATGCACATTACCCTGTTGTTTCCTGGTAGTCTGCTCTATCCTGTCCTGTGATACCAGTGATGATTTCCTCCGGGATGACGGCTCCAACCATCTCCTCCATCTCGTCCAAGTCCTCTTGCCGTGCTTGACTCCCACCTCCAGTCTGCAGTGCTGCCTTCCTGTTCCTTGCCATTTTTTCCTTTGTCCTCCGCTTGCAGTCATGCCAGCGTTTCTTGCACTTAGTGACAGTTCTCCTGACCTCTGCCACACTGTTAATCTTGTCCATAATCTTTTGCCAAATTGCCTCTCTCCTCCCAATTGGCAATTTAGAGGTGATGAAGAGTTGATGCTGGTGCTTCGTCACCTCTCTCACCAGTATTTCATGCGCCTCTGCACTGAAGCAACACTTTATCTCTTTCTTGTCTTTCCCCTGGGGCTTGTCTGTGTCCTCTTGGCTGGTTCCTGGCTGTCTGGGGTCCCCCTGGGGTCTCTCCAGGCTTCTGGGATCCATTTTGGGGCTCCTTTGCACTTTTTGCTCCAATTGTGTCACTTTTTGTAGCTATTGCGGGGACGAATGGTGGATATCCGTTTTGCGACGTGTTTACATGTCATAAACCGGATTAGAGTCATTTTCCCTGTGTTAACGTAATTTTGCCTTACAACAAGGTGCAATGGTTAGCATCAAGAAAAATTACTGTAACCTCTTTTTAGCACCACCCAGCGTCAAAGTATAAGTATTGCCAAGTGACAACGCAATAGGTATTGGTGGAGTTTGGTTCTACTGTATGTGTAATGATAATAGATATCAGCTTTATCATATACAAATGAAGTAGCAATTTATTTCCTGAAATTAGTTTGTCACTCATACTTTGTTGACTGCTTATGCTAATGTATTTAAGTGCATTGCATTGGTATTAAGATCTAATGTGAATTTTAGGGATGTACAGCACTGAAAATATGGATTGAGTGAATGCATTGCAACAAAGAATCTTTTTTCACTGTTTATATGGCATTGTTTGTTTTTAAGGGAGGTGGAACACAGTTATGGTTGTTGGTTTTAAATCAGACACAAACCCCAAATGTGTTACTTTATGTAGCAAAAATAAATAAGAAATTGCAAGCATTCTGGTATCTAGGGTACAGCTAAAGAACCTTGCAACTGGTGGTGGGTCTCCCAGGCCCCTCAGTCTCATGCCATGGGAGGAGAAGATGCTGTCCATACTCCACACTGAATGCATTGTTCAAACTGTAAGCCAAATGGACACTGGTAAGTGCAAAAAATAGCTCTCTCTCCCTAACAAATTCTACCTTTCCACAGTCATGATCTCTAATGTAAATCTATATAAATGACAACCTATTCACAAAAGTATGCTGCCTGATGTCTGTCACCACTAGTCCCTAGTTAATAACAATCTATCATTTACTCACTCTGTAATTCCTTTCTCCTTAACATAACACATATTGGGAACACAATAAAAGGTGTGATCTTACATTTAGACCACAATTCATTCATTCATGCAGTGGCAAGATCTATCGAGGCTCTTGTACCACTGTAAGCGCCATGCCATATAACAGATTCTTGAGCCACTACAATGTTACATTAAAATTACAAATAGTACATATCAGAGCAGATGAATCGATGTCACCAGGATGCACGTGTTCTAGTTCTGTATTTTGAATTAACATATCATTGCATTCTGGGAATTAGATTGTATTATTCTACTTTGACTATTGAATTAATCTATGATAGTCAAATGATACGTTAAAGCTAAGGAATGGAAAAATGGTTCACAGTGATGTTGATTCCATCTCATTAACTAATATGGTATGATGACACACACTATCCTCACACATAGCTCTGAGGCAGTCAGGCCTTGAAATTGAATATTGAAATGGAAATAGAGTGGTGTGTTAATGTCACTCAAGAGCACTGCAAAGTGGCCTGTGTCAGCTGACCAGATTAGTTCATCTGTCTCTACTGTGGCTGAACACACCTCTGGAAACAACAGATTATAAGCGAATGGGATACAATTGCCTGATCCCAGGAGATTGTTTAACAGTCTGTAGGAAAAACACTGTCATAGGCAGTATGTAAGAACCAAGCGTTAGTGCTGTACCTGCACTGTGTATCTTCCTAATAGACCCAACCCTACAAAAGAGGTTGGCTGAGTTACAGGAACCCAGCCACCCTGGGAGCCTTTGACTCACACCTGACCATTGCCTCAGAAAATGATGGTAGTTTTTTTATAATTTTTACATAGCACAATATAACAACATTTGTGTTGTTTTAAGTCCTAATTAATCATTGTGAAGTTCATTTTTATAAAGTACTCTAGCTTTTATATTGCAATCTGAGTATGCTGCATGCCCACACTAACTGCCCTAAGAAGCCAACGATTGATCACTATACCTAATACTGACAAATAAGTCCATGAGGGGTTTTATTTGGCACAGTGTTACCAAGGCATCACAGGCTAGACCCTGTGACTAGACAGTCAAACCACTCTAGGTTCCAGGGCTGAGACCCTCTAGGCCACTCCTGCCCTGTGGACCCCAAATCACATATTTCCAATCTGTATCAATAATTCAAACAATATTTTTTAGGCATACTACTTAAAATCTGAGCCAGACACTACATTAGTAGGGTGACAGAAACCGGTGATGACCTGTCAGGCATTATAAAGGGCAAATGTACTATATCATTCCACTGCAATTTATATAGTAACAACTGTCATTTTCAAAAAGGCAAAATTTCTTTAAGATGATGCAGTAAGATCACAGTCATCAGTGTCAGCTGAATTGTCCACTCTGCCTTATCTAGTATCAGTAGCAGTTATGACAAGCCTTCAGTGGCTTATCAGCCTTGTGTGGTCAGTTTCCTTAAACTCTCCCTGAACATCCAGCAGAGTCCTGTCCCAATATTTATGTCAGTGCTCCGATAAGCCTCAGGTGACATCACCCACCCACTAACTGTGGCTGCCAGTATCCTGGTTCCCGTGACACAGCCATAATATCTGTTGTACAGCCAGGACATACTACACCTGTAGTTACCCAGTCAGTTCGGCAAGAGCTTGGGCAGAACCTACTGCCATGCCGGATATGGTTCTGCATATGCAAGGGGTGTGTGCTAGTAGGACTCCAGTTGAATGGAGGTGTCTGGTAGGTTTGTGTACGGTAATGTGGTTGCTGAGGTATGTGGGGCCAATGTTGTGGAAGGCTTTGTATGTGTGCATGAGGTGTTTTAAGAGTGTTCTTTGTAGATTGGGAACCAGTGGAGCTCTTTGTGGTACTGGGTGATGCAAGTGCGCATGGGAGTTTGAAGGTGAGTGTTGGAAAGTGGACTATTTGTAAGGACAGGTAGGTACCTACACTTAGCAATAGGCCACAAATCCCCACTACGTCCAGTCAAGGTCTCAATAAATGAATCCTTAGTCAACCATTGGTAGCTTGGCCCATGAACACTTAGGCTTAACCTAGGAGACAGGTGTGTAAAGCATTTAATATCCACAAAACAGTGAATAAGTAAAACACCACACACAATAACAATCCAACACCAATTTATATCAATAGGAAATAGTTTTATCTTTAAAATGACACCAAAACAACACAAACTCAATGTAGAGAACCTAAGATTTGAATTTGTAAAGATTAAATGTAAAAAAAAATGCTTTCTAGCGCCTAAAAACCAAAAGCACCAACCGGGAACATCTAGTCCTGCTAGACCTGGGCAAAGTCAAAGTTTGAGGCCGACAAGATGGAGGCCTGCTCGGCTACACTGAGCGTGAGACCTTGGTAAAAATTTTACCTTCAGGCTTAGTCACTTTTTTGGAGCTTTTACTTTCATTGTTGGGTGAGGCTCCTCTTCAGGCCGGCTGTGATGTGACGACGGCAGCTTGCTTCAGAGTGGGGTCCGAATCAACTCAGGAAGTCTTGTTGACAGGGAAAAGCTCCAGAGCTTCAGAAGGGGGAACCTGAAATTCAGATTTGTTGTTTGACGTTGCTGGATGGACTCCCCTTGACCTTTTGGAGCTTTTTTCCAAAGTTGCTCCAAACTTCTGGATCTTCTTCCAGAAGTACTTTTTGGGTCATCAAAATGCCCACGAACTTGCTTCAAGGTTCCAGAAGCTCTGAGTTGCTCCTTGGAAGCTGGGACTTCAGTTCCCAGAATGCATCTGGTCAGAATCCTCAAATGGCCACTGAATACTGGTCAGCTGGGCTATTCTTGCAGGACTTGATGCAGTGGACTCTGATCAGCTCATTTGTACCTGTAGCTTACAGAGAGTCCACTCCTGCAGTTGCAAAAACAAGTCCTTTTCTTGTTGAAGCCCAAAGTGTGCAGTTGGTGCAGTCCTTCAGAGTCCAGTGTCTAGGTATAGGCAAAGGGTGCAACAGGTCAGTCCTTCTTCTTCTAGTATTTTTTTCCAGCAGGGATCTGAATTGTGGGGCAACTCTGCCATATTTATCCTTACCCTGGGGGTGGAAAGCAGGGGTTGCTCGTGCCCAATGGCATGAAAGCTAACACCCTCTGGGGTGACCATTTCCTGTGCAGTGTTCCAAACATTAATCCCAAAAAGCAATATTCTTAAAAAATCCAACATGGAGGAATCAGTCCTGGAAGTTTACATCTCGCTTAGCCCACTCACTGGTGTTGTCAAGTTTCCCTACCAGACTTCCTCCAGCGCCTCTCTTAATCTAATTAGTGGGACTCCTAGATGTCGGGGGGTGCAGGAAACGGGGAAGGTCCAGTTTCTGCCCCAAGTGGCTTACCCTACTTAGAAGACCATTTCCCCCATCTAGCTCTCCCATCTGCTGTAGCAGTTCTCCCCCAACCCCAATGCTTTATTTGTGCCAACCCAGGCCCCTTCACACCTCAAGGCTGACCAATCAGTAAAAAGGCACTACAGGGCTGAAGAAGCAAGCATTGATGGGGCAACGGTAGATCTTTAATGAAACTCTACTAGTCTCTATAAAGGGTTGTGGAAATTCCACCAGCTAGTGTGGGCACAGTTAATGCATCACTAAGAAGTCATCAGCTGGAAAACAGAACAGTAGATCATCTTTGTTTCATCTTTGTTTGCTTACAGCATTTCTTCACAAGACACCCTTATTAAATCTATGCCATCCTAGCATAAGAAATCTATTTGTGTTTTCTTTTTTCCCTTTCTTTCACCTGCATTGTTTTGACAACTGATGCTGCCTGTCCTGTTCCTGACAGCAGGTTTAATATTCTGGGTTTAGGTGAAAGGCTGGATATCGGACGGAATTTATTAAGTTGGAGTTATCTGTTTTATGAAGGTGTGAATAAATCAACAAAGAATCCAACCTTTTATGCTCAAGGGACTATGCCACCCTAACAGGAGAAATGAAAGGTGAATGAACTTACTATTGATTACCACATCCAGCATATAGGCATTGAGTAGTAGGACACTTGGAAGATGAGGTAGGCATGGAGACATGCTGAAATGTATACCATGACAGTCAGCCCTTACTCCCTGTTTGTAGTCCACTAGTGGGGGTTCAGTGCTGCTCAAGCTGAGTGTGAGTCAAGCCTGGTTACTCAGCATAGAATTCTCAGCATTGTAACAGCTGCATTCTAGCAGCTTGCCTCCACTTTTCAGCCAAGAAAATAGCATGACAGGAGTGTGAGCTAACATGCCATCTCTTTCCTAAAGCACCCCGTGCAAGGAAGAATAATCAAGGAAGTATAATGACATCATTGAATTACATATGTAGGATTGTTGCAGAAAAAACAAACTTCCCTTGCCTTTCAAACCTGACACAGTACCTCTGCAACTAAATATGCAAAGAGACATGCAGTATGGTTCTATTTATACGCCGGTATGATGAAAAGATCTCAAGCAACAAACAGAACACATAGAAATCTGAAATAAACCTATTTCTGTTAATTACTCCTCTGGTGGGATGGCGTAACATTTGACGCATTTCCAGGAGTCTGGGAATGCATTAAGAACCATGGTGGATGTGTCAAAACGCCCACATTCCAACCAGGGAACACCTTCCCAATGCAGAGTAACTCACGGCATAGATCAAGGCATAGGTTTATGTGGCATAGACATGGCTTTGCATGGCTTAGTACATATCACTGAAGGCCTATATTTGATTTGTGTCTCTTTTCATGATGCAATAGCAATGTTAATCCTTGGCAAAATGTTTTAAGAAACCTTTAATATAATAGCTAGCTGTAGATGGGTCAATATGTAGGTAGGTTCGAAACTAGATTATGCTTAGAGATTAAGGGAAGGAATTTATTTGACAACCGAATTTCAGAATGAATGATGTGAGAAGAGGTGTGACAAAACTGGGCTGATTTCAGGATCCCACTAACATTTTGCCCCCATTTTTCCTTTTTTCTGATGTTTTCCTGACTCTGATGGTGCTCTGGGTACTGCTAACCAGTCCCAGGGTGTGTGTTCTGTGTAAAATTAGAGTAATTATAACTGGCTACGTTTACCTATCTAAGTCCCTAGTACATAGTAGGATGTGTAGGTTTAGGGACCCCAGCATAGGTGGTGCACTGCTGAGGTGCCCAGTGTCATTTTAAAGGCAGGCCTGCCTTGCTGGCTGCTATTAAAATAAAGTTATTAGCAAATTCAACTTTGGAATTAAAAGTACTTCCAAAGTCTTAAACTACCTAATTTGTACATAGATGTCACCCCTAAGGTGTGCCCTGAGTGACCCTAGGGCTGGTACCTAAATAAGTTTAAGCAGGGACATTAAAAAATAGGCTAAAATAGGGAGGCTTTATGTTAATTAATAGAGTTCCAAAAGGAGTTAACTATGTCAAATTGGGTATCAAACGTATTCTTATAATAAATCCTGCAACTTATCATTGTTGAATTTAATATAACTAGTTCAGGCAAAGACTTTCAGAACTCTGCCTCAAAGGTGCCAACTTCAGCTCTGTAGTACCCTTCTCTGATTGGCCCGCCTCTGGCAGCCTGCCTAGGGTGCCTTGATGAGGTGTAAAGTGGCCTGGGCTGAAGGCAAAGAATGTGCCTGGGTGAGGAGATCTGGCTCAGCAGATGGGGAAAACAGGATGGGGGAGAGCAGCCAAGCTGGACTGCAAAGGACGGAAGGACATTTGGAGAAGTTCAGGACCTCCCCCATTTCCTGCAAACCCAGACAACCAGGTGACCTCTTGATGAGATTAGGAGAGGGCAGGAGAGGGGTCTATTAAGGATTTGTAGCTATACCAGTGGGGGGACCCAGCCAGACCTAACCTCCAAAATTCAGTTTCTGACATAAGAAATTTTATGGAACGTTGCTCCCTGGGATTGATTTTAGCCACACTTCCCAGGATATAGTCATCCGAGAGAGTGTTGCCCCCGTTGCTTTTCACACCAGGAGCAAGGATACATTTGGCAGAGCTGCACCCATACTTCAGATCCCTACAAGTAACAACATCAGAAGAAGGAATGCCCTGCTGGACCCCTGATCAGCCCCTAGACTTTGCAGTCTGAAGGACTGAACCATCTGCACACTTGAGCTTCACCACAAAAAGGACTTCGCCTGGCTTCATTTGGTCCAAGAAGAGACTTACTCCTGGCTACAGGTGGAAAATAGCTAACTAGAGTCCCCTGCATCAAACCTGAAGAAACTGACTAGCTGACCACTGTCCAGTGGTCTTTTTGGAGTTTGGGCCAGGTGCATTCTGACAGTTGGAGTTCTAATCCTCAAGGAGCCACTCAGAGCTTCTGGAGCCTTGGGATGAGCTGTGGGCTCCTAAAGGACCTTCAAAGACCTTCTGGAAAAAAATCCATAAGTTTGGAGAAGATTGGAGAACTTTTGGAAAAAAGTTCTGTGACGAGACCGTCTTGACGTCGTGAGTCAACCCGGCTTACATCAACCGCGAGCCAGCCTGACTTGCAGGTTCATCCTGCTGAAAGGCTCTGGAGCCCCAGACTTCCAGGATTTCACTGGGGGCTCCTGGAAAGGCAATCCGATGATGTTGACTAAAAATTGGTTTGCCGTGGAGAGTCGTCCAACGTCAGAGAGATAAAGCTCCAAAAAAGTAACAAAGCTTGAACGTAAACAATTGACGGGACTTCCAGCTCAGAGTATCCAAGGAGGGCTCCAGGGGTGTCGGATCCTCAGCCCGGATGGAGATTTCTGTCCTGAAAAATCGTCTAAGTCTGAAGGTGGAATACTTCATCAAGGTTTCCTGCGATGTATATCCGAAGAGGACTCCAGGGAGATCAGATTGGATTGGTGACTTCGTCCCGCTGAAGAAAACGTTCAAGAAAAAGACTAAGCCCGAAGGAAAACTTTTGGCTAAGGCCTCCCGCTTGCTCTAGCCGAGCAGAGCTCCATCGCGGTTGGCCTCAGACTTTGACTTTGCCCCGGTTTAGTGCAAACAATATGACCAGATTGGCTCTTTTAGTTTCTATGCACTAGAAAACATTAATTCTTTAAAAATTCATATCTCCAGTTCCCCTTATCTGAATTTGATCATTATTTTTTATCATTTCAAAGATAACAATATATTCTATTTTTATTAATTGGATTTGGATTTCTGTTGTGTTTTATGTTTTACTTATTTACTGTTTTGTGATTTTTAAATGCTTTACACACTTGTCTCCTAAGTTAAGCCTTGATGCTCCTTGCCAAGCTACAAAGGGTTAAGCCTGGATTCAGTTATTGAGACCTAACTGGGCCTAGTGGGGGTTAGTGGCCTATTGCTAAGTGTAGTTACTTACCTGCCTTTATCAATAATCAACCTTCCAAGAGGAGTAAGAACATTAAGATAATTAGCTAAACGGAGGAAGGAGTCTTTCTGATTCTGAAATGAGGATCATAATGGAATACCACTGTTTTAATACTGTTGTCCGGCAATTGGGGGAGATATGGAAACATATGAGGCAACCTTGAGAATGTTGGCTATTACATTTTGAAAAAGTACTTAATACATCAACATTTTATACAATCAAAGTATTTGCCATTCCATGAATCACCGTATTCAGGTGACTGTGGGCCTTTTGCAATAGATTAATAGTTTAAGTTGTTAGTGTTCTAACATTCAGTTGTTTATTCATGAGTTTATTCATCAGCTACTGTTCTTTGATGTTTGTGATTTGTGATTATCTTGCTGGAGTCATTTTGCACTTACTGTGTCATAATACTTTCAATGAAAACTGGTCATTGCTGCAAATTACCCACCCTTTAAGATTAGAACCTGTACAATGCACAATACACTTGTTTCATTCATTGCTTTTATCTATCTCACTGTGTATGAATTAATAGATTAATTGATCATCATGTCTGCATTTTATCGTGGACATATGTACATTATTTGTTACTTCGAATTATTTACTTATTTTTCGTTATGTGTTTTTAATACTAATATTTATATAATTTTTTTAATGTATTGTATTTTAGAGGTTTTTAAGAATATTTTTTTCATTTTGTTGGATTTATTATTTATGTTTTTTGGTATTTACTATTTGTTTCTAGGTAGAGAAGTAGTTTTTTCCAATCATGTTTAGTTTTTTATTTCAAGTTTACTATGTCTTTTTCATTATTTCATAATATTATATAATATGCAATGGTAATATATAATATGATTATCATTTTTTTAATAATATTAGGCATTTACCTGTTTTGTATAAAATGACTAGTTGATGGAAAGTTACCTGTAGTTCCGCCATCCAAAGTCCAATGTTTTCTGCACCGTTTTCTCTATTGTTTGTTTGGACTGTAGTGGGATAATAAAAGCAAACCCTCCAAAGTCCAACACTTTCCCTACTGTTGTGTAGACTGTAGTAGAAATAATAAATCTAACCCCTCTGGAGTCCATCACTTTCCCAGCATGTGCTTTGATTACAGTGGGAAAAGTTAATGTAATCCCTTTGAAGTCTAGCTCTTGACCTCCTGTTTAGTAGTATGGTGTGGGGTTTGTAAACTAACACTTTTCATAGTACATATGTTACGTATTTATAGTAGTTATTTTTTGTATTGGTATTTAATGTTGTATGTTTTGAATAATTTCTATTTTTTATTATATTATTTTTAGAAGAATGTTTCTAAATATTCACCATATTCGTTGAATTGTTCTATAGTCATATATTATATAGTTGCCTTTGTTGTTAATATCATCTGTGCAATTTTACACTAGACAGAAATACAAAACATTTGGCAGAAAGCTAGGTTTCTCAACTTATCTAAGTAGTTATAACTTGTGCCCAAAGGTAGCTATAACTCACGCCCCCACTGTGCACAGTTTTTTCATCAAAAATATTACTGCAAATATTACATTGATATTATCAACAATGTTATCAAAGATGGCCTGAGTGCCGTAACTTGTAGGGTAATTAACAGTGCATGCATGCCAAGGGTGCAAGTTATTGTTACCTTAGGGCACAACTTATAGTTACTTGAGATAACTCTAACTATAACAGGTGAATTTCAATGGTTTTGAATGTTTAAAATCCCAGCCTAACTCTAATGTCCCTGTAACCATTGTTTTGTTCAGTGAATATATATATATATATATATATATATATATATATATGTACAGAGAGAGAGAGAGAGAGAGAGAGATGTGGATGGATGTGTAGATGTTTTTATTAAAAAAAGGCGGTCTCCAGACATTTTCTTCTGTTTTGCCCCTGGGTGGGCCAGGTACCAGGGGCATTGGGGACTTCAAAGAGGAGGGGGGCACAAGGGACCCCCGCCCTTCTAGGGATTATATTAGCCCTGGGACCACCACCACCACAGGGTGATGATGGAAGAATATGCGAGTGGCTGCACAGCCCCCACCCTCAGCACCCCAGGGACTACCACCTCCCTGGGGCAGTATACATTTATAATAGTATGAGGGGTCCTGTGGACCCCCCCTGAGCCCTAGGGATGGCCACCTCTCTGGCGCTAAGTTTCTATTATATGCGAGGGGCCTCATGCCCCCCATGCCTAGGGGACCACCACCTACATGGGGCAATTCATTCAAAGTAAGGAGGGCCGAGTAGCCCCCCGCAGCTCCAGGGACCTCCATCACCCTGGGACTAAAATAAAGTAATGAAGGAGGTCTGTCATGAACCCTGGCCCCGGGACCACCACCTCCCTCTGACTAAATTAAACATTGGAGGGGGGCGCATGGCCCCCCCTCATGAAGCCATACATAGCCCTGGGGACCAGCACCCCCCACAGCTGGCTCCTACTTTATCCCAGGGTGCCCACCCTGGAGTATAGCTGTTTGCTTTGACTTTGCAGTTGCTATGACAGCTCATGCCTAGTCAGAACAAGCACTCCACTTACACTGGGCATGAGCTGTTGCAGTTCTCTCACCCACTGGAAGCATAGGTTTAATCTCTTTCTCTGCTGGCAGAGATGCAGACAGGGAAAGATGTGAAACGATTTATTTTGCACACAGGGAACTGCATGTTTAGCAGCTCCCAGTGTGTAATAGCAATGCTGGCTCATGCAGGAGACAGGGAGCCATCTGGAACCACAGAGGTGCCTAGGCGACGTGGTCTGCCCCACTCCCCTATTGAATATAGGGTAGGCCCTAGCGGTTTGGGTCCATTTCCTGGGCCAAAATGGGCCCAGGAAGGGGGCACGCTGCCCCCCACCCCTAATGAATAAAGGCCGGGCCCTGGGGGATAGAGTTATCAGGGCTGAGAACAGCATGGGGAGTAGGGCAGTGCAGCCCCCCTCTTTTGTTAAACCTAATCTGCCAATGCCATGTCCATGAGAGGAGCCCCCAACCCTCGTTACCTTGGAATGAGGTCTCTATTTCAGACTCCCCAGGGACACGAAGACTGGGTCAGCGTCAAGACGACGTGCAGCATCGATGTCAGCGATGGTGGCGATGCCCTTTGGTCGGAATCCCTCTGATTATCTGTCTAAAGTGTGATGTATTTATACAGATCTACCAGGACCCCTGACATAGGTGTGTTCCCAAACAATAGATAACAGACATGCTTGGGGCGGCAATTATTATAAACAAATCCCTCGAAAGTATAGAGAGGGAAAGTCCCTAAGTGTGAACACCTACTGTTTGTTTGTCTTTGTCACTTGATCTTGACGCCTTAGCACGGTGGCACTGATAATGCAAAGCATAACAAGTGGCCTAACTATAAACAAGGCAGCCATTTTAGATGAATTACATAATTAAATGGGCTAAGACAGAGCAAGCTAAGTAGGTTAAAAGTCACTAGGTGATGGGGGCATGAGTCTGCAAGCCAAAGGCTAAGCTAATTCCCGTTATCCCATTAAAACAAACTAGGATTCACTACACTCTCACACCCACTCACGCCCACATAGACCGTCTCACACCTACTCTCAAACCCGGACAGAAACTCTAACACCCACTCTCACATCTAGAGGAACCCTCTCACACCAATTCTCACACCCAGAGAGACAGACCCTGTGGCAAACCCCAGCTGAAGGCTGTGTATGGTGTGGGTTGGGTTCAGTGGTTATAAGGGTTGGCCATGGGCAGCAGTGGTTGGATTAACATATAGGGGGTCATTACAACCTTGGCGGTCTGCCTTGCAGTCCGCCGAGGTTGCGGGAGCCAGAATACCGCCACTGCTGGCAGTATGGCTGGCTCCGTATTTTGACTTTTTTTCCGCTGGGCCAGCGGACGGTAACAGAGTTATCGTCCGCTGGCCCAGCGGAAAAGTCACATCAACATTGCCGCCGGCTCGTAATTGAGGGGGCCCTGCATTGCCCATGCCAAGTGCATGGGCAGTGCAGGGGCCCCCAGGGGCCCCCTGAGTCCCCTTACCGCCAGCCACTTCCTGGCGGTGCAAACCGCCAGAAACAGGCTGGCGGTAGGGGAGTCATAATCCCCAGGGCAGCGCTGCTTGCAGCGCTGCCCTGGCGGATTATCACCGCCGGGGCTAAAATGGTGGAATACCGCCGGCCACAAGGGGTGTGACCGCGGCGATACCGCAGCGGTCAAAATATGGGTATTCGTACTGCCAGCCTGTTGGCGGTACGAACGCCACTTTAACCCTGGCAGTCACCGACCGCCAGGGTTGTAATGACCCCCATAGTAATTAAAATTACATTACAAAAACCATAGAAATGCACTGGAAAAAGCAATGGGTATAGAGACTTTCAGTTAGGAAATAGAGTTAAAAAAACACAGAAGTTCACTTAACCCTTGGTTGTAGCAGACGAGCTGGTCCACCCATGGGAGGGTGCTAGCACTTCCCCCTTGGGTCACCCACCCACACCCCCATTCAGGGTAGACAGGATAAGCACTTCCCCTGCCATTCCCAACGCCTCTCGGCGATCTGATGAGGTCCACGCACTCACAGCATGCCAACGTCAACAGATGCTGCTGGGGATGCACTGGAAGTATTTGCTTTCAGCGCGCCCGAGAAAAAGGGCTTGTTTTTGGTGAGTCCTTCTCCGGGGAGGGGGCTGGGGGGAAACAGACACGGGGAAAGAAAAGAGTTTTTCCTTTTCCCCTGTGCCTGATTTGAATGGATTCCTGCTCTACGATCGCGGTGAGGCCCCTGATCTTGTGCTCATTTTGGAAATTCAATGGTTTCCTTGATACCTATTTTTCACTCTTTATATTTTATCAAATGAATTGCTGTATTCCCGGTATACATTGAAAACCCATTGCAAAGTGCAGCTCATTTATTGGCTCTGGGTATCTAGGGTTCTTGATGAACCTACAAGCCCTTCATATCCCCGCAACCAGAAGAGTTCAGCAGATATAATGGTATATTGCTTTCAAAAATCTGCCATACCTGGAAAGAGTTACAGAAGAAAATGTGAACAGAAATGGCTGTTTTTCTCAACTCAATTTCAATGGTTTTTATTTCAACTGTTCCTTTCTGTAGGAAAATCTTGAAGTATCTACATAAATGACCCCTTGCTAAATTCAGAATTTTGTCTACTTTTCAGAAATGTTTAGCTGCCCAGGAACCAGCATTGGTTTCACACTCATTTCTGTCACTAACTAGAAGAACTTTTTTCCCATTTTTCCCCAAAAAAACAATTTGTAGCTGTATGTTGGCTAATTTCTTGGTCTCCTCCAGGGGAACCCACAAACTCTGGGTACCTTTAGAATTCCCAGGATGTTGGAAGAAAGGATGAAGATTTGGTGTGGATAACTTATGTGGACAAAAGGTTGAGGGCCTAAGCACAAACTACCCCAAATAGCCAAAAAAAGGCTCAGCACAGGAGGGGGGAAAGGCCTGGCAGAGAAGGGGTTAAATAAACCAGAGGTTGCAGGGACGTTATAGTTAGGTTCAGAATTTACTCCCACAAAACCATATAAATTCAGCAGTTAGAGTTTGAGTTATTCCAAGTAACTATAAGTCGCTCCCCAAGGTAACTATACCTCACACCCTTGCCATGCACTGCTAATTATCCCAGATATGACAACTTTTATAATGTCAATAAAAATATAATTGAAACATTAGCAGTCAAACTATTGAAGAAAACACTGTGCATGGTAGGGGCACAAGTTACCTTGGGGAGCAAGTTACATTTCTTGAAATAACTAATTTTAACTTCTCACTTTCCATGGTTTTGTGCAAGGAAATTCAGAACCTAACTATAATGTTCCTGTAACCTCTATTGTTTTACCAGAAAGTTTATATATAAGTGTGTGTGTGTGTTAAATATGATTCTTTAATGTGTTATGTGATTTATTTTATATGTGAATGATATATGTGTATATATATATATATATATATATATATATATATATATACATATATATATATATATATATATATATATATATATATATATATATGTGTGAATATATTACTAAAACCATTTAAATTACATAATATTACATTTTAGTATAATAATAATGATAATATATCATTATTTTACAGTTTTTATTTATTAAACAACAATATTATTATCTTGTTTTGGAAGATATTTCCTTCAACAATATTCTTCACGCAATAATTTTGTAATGTTTGTTAAAAGTACAGGAAGGTGATATTAAGGTGAATTATATTTTTAACAAACATTTTTTATGCCTCAATATTGTTGTGCACCATATTTTGTCATACAACCACGAGCCTCCCTGGAAGCCTGGAAGCATGGGAATTATGTGGTCCAGTAGTGACTTTTCCAACATCATCACACAATTGGGACTTTTAGCTGTAGCAGGATGCAAGGACAGTGGGCTGTACCTCACCTTTGAAGCTGTGACAGGAGCCCCCTAGAAAAGCATTAGGAAGGTTAAAATCATCTAAGTGTACTATCATGATGGATACCTGCACTTGCAATCCCAATTATTTTGTTTTTTTGTCTTTGTGCATAGACGGCCTTCAAGTGCTTCTTCTGGTGGAACATATAAACTAAAATTTACTTTTATAACACTTTGAATGTACAAGCTGGTCCCATGGCACCAACTGCATGCTGGCACAACTTTGGAAGATTGTACTGGATTTCCTTGTGGTAATGAAGGATCAAGTAGTAGAATTTAAATATTCCATTGTTCGTGTTGATTAGCTTAGATAATGACATATTTCCTTACACAAGGGTCCATGATCAAATTCACATTTATGGATATTGGTGTTCAATACTTACCTTTAGCTTTGAAGAACTTCTCATCTTTTCAAGCATTTGAGACAACCTTTTATCATGCCCAGACAAACAGGTAGGTGGAGAGGATTATTAGGCAACCCATACAGGTAGCCAAAGTGAGCCAGCTACAATTAAAGTACTTCAGGTGCAATTGTTGGCCTAGCATGCAACACCATACATCACCAGACATTACCTAGGGCAAGCTGCTGTTTCTACATTTAAAGGAAAGATGTTTTCTATAAAGTATATACCTGCCTTGTGTGTATCTATGTGAAAAGTGGAGAAAACATTAGCAGACAAAGATCCAGGTTAACTAATGGGTGCAAGCTGGGAAAGAACAGATCTTCAAGAAATGGAAGGCAATATAAAGTGCAATGTGTTGCTCTTGTGTCATCCAGATAAGATGACTTGAACAAAGGTAACTCAGAATCATTTTCAATATGCATCTGAAGGATCTTATGAAGATGCTACTCATGCTATTTATACCATCTAGGTATGCGTTATTACTATATTACCTGCAAAAATTGTATTAACTCACATTATTATTGTAAGCTTGAAAACAATCATAGATAGAGGTAAGCAGCTCCCAATGCAAATATTCTTGATGGCTCTAATGTGTAGATTGAGTCTCATGGTGCTCTGCCAGGTTAATCCTCACTGTGGAGGGGGCACTGTTTGTTTCGGGGACTTGACACCCTTGATTTTGTGAGACTCTTGAGACAATCCATCAGTATTCTGCTGCCTTCTGCTAAATGACTGAACATGAGTCACACCTGGAAGCATATTACACTGAGTGCCCAGGGAATGCAAAAGGCAAGTGAACCCAAATGATGTGCCCCTAGGCCACTTTGGTATTATAGAAGGGGCCCCTGATGCTGATACATTCCCTTCTGTAATACAGATCTTGCAGGTGCATTATGTAAACTAGTACAGTCTCAAAGGGGACATTCCCTTATTTCTATATGTGTTTGGTCCCATACAAATGATGGAACGTTTTGCCTCTGCACCCACTCCATATTATACAGGCATGTTTAGAGGCAAATTAACTGTATGGACATACTGACTGTGTGCCAACAATAGGTGGTGCACAGTCCGCCCTCAAAGATGACCTTTTAATTTAGTCAAAGGGGGGTCAAAATCCAGACCTCCCCTTTCGGGGAAATGCAGTCAATCACTCACAGACAAGATAGAAGATGCAAAGGTCTCTTCTTATAGGTTTGTGAGTAGCATTTTGTAGTAGCTTAGTATGACTACTGTAGTACTATCTCAAGTACTATAAAATGCAATTTGTGTATGAGTCCCATATACGTTTTCACTGCCTGCTTGACTACTCTGTCCTATGCCACCCGAAAACCTACTCCAAATTAAGGGAACTCATCTTACTAACCTCAAAAGATGAAGATGTGAGTTGGCTTTGCGCTGATTTGATCATATAGCAACACCACAAAATAAAATGGTGAATGGAGTGCTAAAACATTTCAAGCTCTCACCCCCGACACAGATCTGATTAATCCATTGCTATTTTGCTCACCACATCACCCCAGTTTGGAACCAGCCATGTGCAAATCAGTTTTGACCGTGCTCCCCCACTGCCAAGCTAGGTCCTCCTTGAACTGGAAACAAGCATCCTGGGACCGTTTTTTTGTAGTACCCCTCATCAGTCAGGCTATCTTGAATCCAGTGGTGCAGAGGACAAAGAACCTACATTAGGGCATAGCCTTGTCACTTAGGGCACACATAGCAACACAACAACATGCCCAGATCTGTGACTGGGGGTAAGTGTTTGCTTTCTTCAGCATTCCGTCCATCATCTGTTCATTTTGCTTTTGTCGCCCTATGTGGGAAGGGTATGCCCATGTTGGAAAGTGGGTTACTGGCAAGGGAAGGTAGGTACCTACACTTAGCAATAGGCCACAATCCTCTACTACTGAGGACACCAGTGGGATGGAGGGCGAGGGGAGCACCAGAGCGGAGGCTGGGTAGGACAATTCAGACACAGATCCCTCCTCCGATTGAAGCTCCCTGGTGGTGGTGAACACTTCTGTGACCACCCCAGCTACAGGTACAGCTGCCACCCCCCGTACTAGCACTGCCCTCCCAGCAGCCCCTCAGCAAGTTTCCAGTGCACGCTTCACCCAGGAGGGTGGTCCAGTCAAGGTCTCAATAAATTAATCCTTGCTCAGCCTTTGGTAGCTTGGCCCACAAGCAGTTAGGCTTAACTTAGGAGACAGGTGTGTAATGTATTTAATATCAACAAAATAGTAAAGAAGTAAAACACAACACAGAATCAAAATGCAACATCAATTTATAAAAGTAGGAAATATTTGTATCTTTTCAATGACACCAAAACAACAACAATCTAATCTAGGAAACCAGAGATATGAATTTTTAAGATTAAAAATAAAACTAGCGCTTAGAAGCAAATAGATACAACCCAACTATAAAATTATGAGTTTCCACAAAATCCTTATGATTGTCATTCTGAAATGTAATTGTCTATAATAACTGTACTGGGTCCAGTTAGCTATTGTATAAGTAATCACATGTTTTGACAATATCGAACTGAAATGTAGCAATTAAACTTATTCATAAGCACACATATTAGGTGCATTATAGGCAAATAATTTAATATTTTTCTGTAATATTTCCAATTATAACAACCTGGTTCTATAAACATTTGAAACAAGCCTTTCTCCAGAATAGAGTTTTTGGCTATATTATTTGGTGTATCCATCCTGTCTGATTTTATCTTGGACAATCACATGTCAGTTAATTAGGGCAAAACAATATATTTTTTATAAATTGCCTCTATGATTTTAAAATCAACCTTAGTTAGTGTCAAATATCAAGAGGAGACAAGAGGAGAAAGGAAATAACAATTTGAAATAAAATGTAGTGTGAATATTAGCAGGATACATGATACAAAGAAAAAACATCAGCTCCTAAGACAAAATAATGAAGATAATATGTAAATTGTGGCTGAGGTTAATGATAAAGAAATAGGTCCTGTAAACACTTCTAATGTGATTACTAGTGTTGGCCTTGGCCCTTTCTGCAGGGTCATCCCTAAACTTTTTGCATGCACCCACCTGTTTTCTAAACCAATTTTTTGGCTTTTATGACTCTGCTCTTTACCACTGCAAACCAGTGCTAAAGTGCTGGTGCACTCTCTTTAAAAAATGGAAGATTTGGCTAACACCCAATTGGCATATTTAATTTATTTGAAAGTCTCTAGTAAGTTGGAACTTTCTGTGCTAAGGGCCTGTAAATTAAATGCTACTAGTGGGCCTGCAGCACTAGTTGTCCCATCGACTTAAGTAGTACTTTAAACATCTCAGGCCTGCCACTGCAGCCTTGTGTGCAGTTTTAAAATGCCATTCCTATCTAGCAAAAGAAACCTTTTACCAGGCCCAAACCTTCCTTGTTAATACATATAAGTCATCCCAGGGTAGGTCCTGTTAATGAAAAGCTCTTACATTTGTTTTTCACTACCGTATGGCCTACCACTCTAATAGGATAACATTGGAGTTACCCCGTTACTTTTAATAAGCTGCAACTTCCAATTGAATTGGGACCAGGTAGACAGTTTCAGTTTGGTGTCTAAAGAATTACAATTAAATGCCCTCTTTAATGGTGAAGTCAGATTTTTTGTAACAATTCTGAAAATGTAACTTTTAGGAAGTTGCCATTTTCTTGTCCTAACCATTTGGTGCCTACAGCCCAATTCTGAGTCACATGACTAGGTGTAGCTTGCAGCTGGCCTTTGTGTATTGCCCACTGACAGTGAGACAGAGGGATTATAGGTATTGTCAAGAATGACCGATCAGAGTTAACAAGGGGGAGGAGAAGTCACCTACCACACTTGCACATCACAAACGCTCTCCCTGAACATTCTCACAAAAACACTGTCACTAGTCTGTTGTGAACCCAGACCAGCTGGGGTCAGGAAGGGAGGAAGGGGATGCATGACACCTCAGAGGGGTGGAAACCACCAGAAGCTTCTCCAAAAGTAGGCACTGGGTTTAAATATTGGACTTCAGATCCCAACTCTTCAGGACACTTCAGGACATGTGAATTCTCTTCCAGGAAGGACTGCAGTGCTGCTGAAAGGACTTCCATTCCGCAACACTGCTGCTCTGAAGGACTGCTGCCCTGTTGTACTGACCTGCTGACTGCTACAGTCTTGCTTGGGTGATAATGTCTGAACCTGCATCTCTTGAACCGGGAACCCAGAGTGACTCTAATGGCTAGTTGGCTGGGCTCTTGATCTGAAGACTCAAGAATACAGCAGGCTTCCAACAACCTTGCATCTGCATCTGGACTCCGCCTACTGAGAGTCTACCTTCCCAAATTGTGCTGCCCCAATCCCAGACCCTTGGAAGTGGGCCTACTGTGCTGTGCCAGCCTATGTGGATCTAGAAGAATTGATGCATCAACTATGCTGTATATTGCAAACCTAAGCAGAACCAACACATTGTTGCTGCTGCATGGATTGGACCTATTGCAAAGACCTGCATCACTGCCATAGCCTCAAAATAACAGCCACTGTGTGATGCTTCTTCAGCACAGGCTCTCAGATCCCGGGTCAATGCCAGCCTCAAAGATGATGTCAGACTCTTCATTGCAGCCTTGCTGCTCTTCAGAACCGATGATCACCCTCACTGCACGCTGCTGCCTCGATGCTGGACTTCGCATTGCATGCCCCTTGACAGGATCCTTGACAATGACACAGGCCCTTGCATGGCAGCCTCACTGCATTTTGAAACACACTCATCACTTCGGCTTTGTGATGCATTTTCAACGCAAATCCCCACAATACTCTGAGAACCAGGAATTAAGTTATTCTGTTCAGCGAGCCTAACTGCGTTTCTGTAGACGCCTGCACTCCTTCATGGTCGGCCTGAACTTGTGACTTTGTCAAGGTCTGAAGAGACCCAATATCCACAGCTGGTGCTTTGTGCCTTTTGGAGCTATTTTCACAAAGAACTTTAAAATTGCATATCTTCTGTTCTACTGTTTAGATTTTTGCCATGTATACCTTGTTTTATTTATTGAAAATACTTCTATTATTCTAACCTGGGATTCCTTTTGGTTGGTGTCTTTACTTTATTACTGTTTAATGTATTGCACAAACACTTTTCAAACTGGCTCTGTGCCAAGTTATCAGAAGGTTAAACAGATGTCAATTTAGGGTTGGCTTGTGCTCACCCTGACAATGATTGTGGCTGCTACTTAATCAGGGCTCATATCCCACTCAACCAGTAACTCAATTTCTGTCAATTGTTTAATAAGAAAAACCCTGAGTCAGATCAATAAAGTATTACACAGAGCATATAATCAGCAACAGTAACTTTTACAAATCGAAAAAGTGTCACAATTGTTATACGGAGTTCAGAAGATAAAAATAGAAGAGGTTATGAGCACTTATCTGTGGTGATTCATGAGTTAGATCACACCAGAGGGGAAGAACACTCCTAGTATGACTGAGCTTTTGCTACATGCAGCATTTAATTTCAGGTGAGGAAATGAGAACAATGGTAGAGTGCAGAAAAATCAGTAAGGACCCAGCACTGGTTCCTCTTCTGAGGTAATTGTGGGCTGACAATAGGTGTCAGATGCTTACAGGTTCTGGTGGAATGGCTTGAGACCGTTAACTTTCCTTGAATGGATTAATGCTTTTTCACACGTGTGGTAAAATACTTTTTCTGGTTTCTCAACGCTGTCATAAGAGTAAAGTGAGCATTACCCTTTGCCCTCTTGAGTATTTCTCTCAGCTAAATATGACATTTCAAATCCATTTCAATCAATGATCCTAAATGTCGGCTAATTCCTTAGTTCAAAGAGCCAGACTGAAATCAAGCATGAGGTAGTTTTAGATAATTACACAGAGGAGGTGGGTAGAATAATTAGTCAAATACATAAATATACATCACAAACACTGAATTCCTTGGAATGATCCTCCGCATACTCATCTTGTACTCTCTTGATGGTGCTTAACTCTTCTTAACTTTGCAGGATTCTTTCCAGCAAATTTTCACCGCAGAACTTTAAAGTCTCCATCTATCCATGGAGACCACTACACCTTGGAGCAGCTGACCATTCGGTAACTTGCAAAATGGACCTTTCAGCAGTCGCGGCTTACTACGCGCAGAAACGCAAGGGTGGCACGCGAGGGGGAATAAATATTAAATCAATAATAATGAAAAAAAAACACTTACCTTGATCATCGCTGCTGCGGCACCACTCCATCTGCTCCTCTGCTGCATGCACAGGCTGTTCCCGCCTGCCCTGTAGCCAATCGTGACGCTGCTCAGAGGATTGGCTGGAGTGCCCAGCCAGGGCACTCCCAGGCAGGCTGAGAGCCTGGGCATGCTCTCTCCAGCCCGGCAACTGTGTTGCAGGGCTGGAGAGAGCCTACTGCACATGTGTGTTTGGCCGGCCCGAGACGCCGGCCGAACATACATGCGCAGTGAGGGGGAGGGCTGTGCACTCCCACTCAGTGCTTGTCACAGCCTGTGACCCTGTCCCTTTTACCAAAAAAACGATAATGAACACAGTGTATTATAATGTTTTGGTAAAAGGTTTGCAGGAGCCGCTGCTGGGTGGAGGAGAGGGGGTGGTGTGACTCTTCTCCGCCCTAATGGAGGAGCAGCCCCTGCCTTTCAGCCTGCTCACCAGAATTCTCCAGAGTCATTTCAGTGGCCAATATCTCACACAGCCACTTTTGTTTCACTAATAGTGGACATTTAAGTTTATCCAAAAAGCCCGTTGTGGTGGCCATTCTCATTTTTTTCAACAACCAGTCATATGCGTATACCAGAAGGGTATTGTGACATACTGTCACAAATTGAAGACATTTTCAATGATTTACTTTGTCCTAAAAAAAGATTATTTCATATGCAATACACGGTTCAAATAGAGCTACTTAACTGCATTAAACAGGTATTGTACTATTTATATTTAGATATGCCTGCAAAGTCAAAACATTGTGCCCGTTTTGTTTCTTTTATTTATAAAACACATATTAGGAATATCGTTTTCTAATGAATTCACTATTCTTTGGCTTTTTGTACTTGATTCCTACATGTTATGTAATAATTTCATTCATTTATTTCTTTTAAGCGTTGAAAAACTCAACTGATGTTTCAAAATCTGTTAACTTTGTATGGGTAACAGAATGCAGCATCCTTCAGTTCAGAAAGGCAAACAGATGCGCAGACAATCATTGGTTATTCTGCTGAAATGCATGGGAGATTGAAGCTTTGCTGCCACAGTCATCGAGAAATATCTCATAGGTGTCTAAATAAAATTGTGCTTGGATTGGAACAGAGAGATCTCTGATGAAGTATTAAAGCTTCTGGATATGAAACGCACAGGCTTTCCTCTTGAGCAAGCTCTGGGGTTTTCACCAGACATCTCTGATCACACAAAAACAAGAACAGTATTGACACTTTAGGATGTGTTGACTATCCAAGAGGCATCGCCAAATGTATACCCCCTTAACACCAACAATAAATTATTCAGAATGTACCCTCAAACTGAAAGGTAAAATAGTCTTGCAGGAGGTTGAGGGAGGTGTTTTATTATCGAAGAGAAAATTTTCTCTACTATACTGGTCACATTATTAATCCAGGGATGGAAACACTGAATTTTCAATTTCAGTAAGAGATACACAAATAAATCAATAGATTCGATTTTAGTTTGATATCCAATTATTAAGTAGATAGCAACAATCATGTTCCTTCACACGTGTACATATATATATAAATATATATATATATATATATATATATATATATATATATATATATATATATACACAAAGCAAAGTATGGTATCAAACACATTGTTATTTTAACAAGACTCGATGTTTTCTTGATGTTTAATAGGAACTTTCTGTGTCACATACACTGGACAGGAGTATATGCGTTTGTGGGTGGCACTTCATTTTGTCTTATTGATCAAAGCATGAAACATATTTTGTCGGCTGTATTGGAATTAGAATGCTACCAAACCTTTCAAAGGTATTTGACTTCGAGATGCAAAATGCTTATTATTGAAATACGATGGGCAACACTGAAAAAATACATTTTCTGGTACATTATTTTATTTACATATGAGTGCTGTAGAGTTTACCACTGATAAATACAAGTCTTACAGATAGCCTTTTTCCGCGAAAAATTCACACGCACTGAAGCATTTTATTTTCATGTCCTGGATTACTTGTTTCTTGCTGTTGAAAAATATGATTCCTATTTCTTCTTTATGATTACACACACAGTAATGATTTCTTTATGTAATGTTTTTAAACTTCTTATGCTCCTATTTCTTATCAGTTGTCATGCCTTTTACAGTGGTAAAATCCCACTACCCCATAGTCATTAGTTCTCTTTCTACTTATGTTAAACTGCATTTATCTCTCTTAGAAACCGTCTAACCAATGAGGCAACAGGCACCTTCCTGCTATGAACATTGGCATTTCAGCTGCTTCTACCCGATGCTCGTATATTACCTCTCTCAACTACGCTTCACATCTACCAAACCATCCCGGTAGGTAGTTGGGTTTTGAAAATTAAGCTAGGTTAGTGGGAAAAGGACTACACAATTTCTCCCCCTACAACTACACATTGGTTACGTCTGAAGGAACATTTTTTCAGACAAATTAAACTGATGCACTTTGCAGTTAACTGTATAGCAATTTAAACATTAACATTACAATTCATATATGAATGGATTATAACATGTCAAGACACTATTCAAACAGATAACACATAAGGTAAGTAAGATACTTAATCTGACCTTATACTGCTGAGTTTGTAATGGCTGCAAACCAATAAAAGAACGTTTTAAATTAAAAAAAAAAATGCTTCATAGAAGGGTTTTCCAGCATTCAGAAATGCAAAACACGACCAGCTCCTTCTCTAGGTCAAAAATATAGAAATGCCTTGTGTTCATTAATTCTTAAATGTGTTCTTTCAAACACAAATGCCAGCAGATATAGCCTTTTGAATAGCTTAGCCCAAAGAAAAGTTTGATCAGTGGAATATCTGATCAAATGAATGTCACCAGAATATCTGCCCAGGACAATAGTTATGCAAATGTTATCTTTTTCGGAGACCAATCAAAAATGTGGATGCGGTTGTCAACCATATTAGTGTGATTGGTGTTCACATCAAGATCAAACTCTTTAAGCGAAGTATGACATTTTGGCTTTGTTCTGTTACTTACCATGAGTCATGAATAATTGCATTTTATTAGACAACCAACTAACAATTCAACCTGGCGTTAGATATGGTGCATTTTAGATTAATTCCCACTGGTTGAACTGCACTGAGATGCGATTTGTTGATTATGTCTAGCATTTCTGTTTATATTAGTGCACAATCCAAACTGCAGTGTGCATTGAGAAAATGTGTTTAAATAAGTGCTTTGCTGTTGAGCAATGCACTTCTATATTTAAGTGTGATTAGTAAAAGGGTGCAACACATGCACTATCAAACTATTGTTAAGTTTCTTTCAAGAGATCTTGAGAACAATGTTAGGAAGCAGTTTTTCTTGGCTGTCGTAATGAGTTGCCTTCTTCTAATGCATTGAATGGAAATTTAGAAGTTTAAGTACTCGCTATGTTAAGTACCTGTTTGCTCCTCAGAAGTGCAGGTCCTCTCCCATTAAATGTATTGGAGTAGTGCTGAGAAATGCTGGTACTTTCCCTGTCAAATTATAGAAGTGCAGGTACTCTGTACTGAGAGGCTTCTGCCTATTTAAAGCACCGCCTTCCTCACCAGGATCACAAGGTCCACTGAATCTCCATGGGTTGGCAGTATTTAACCAAGAGGTTTCCCTTACGATACATAAACAATGTTTCTGAGTGAAATACTGGACAACAACTAGAGGTGGACTAGCAATTTATGGCACGAACAAGAGGCCTGTATCTGGCCTACCTCTAGGACCTCTTGGTCCCGAGAGCCCAGAATGAGCCAAGCTTTAATCTGCCATCCATGCCCTGATATCTTGCGCTAAAAAATTCAAAAACAAAGCATAAACATTTGGTGTTAAGCGGAAGTGAAATCTTACCGCTAGTGAATTGCATAATGGGAAATGGGAAAACCTACAACAAATCTTGGCTTCCCTGCTTGACAATATTGTTTGATTCTAGGCAAATACTTTATTTTACAGAGCCTCCTTTTCTTTATTGTCACATGAAAGCACATTCCAATACTTGAGTTTTTTATGTACTCTGTGCAAAAATCTATTGTATTAGATGAAATGCTTATACATATTAACTGCTGTTTTTTAATTCTAAAGAAACTATTATATTTTCACGTGATGTTTGTTGCACGATTTAGAATCCCACTGTTTTCAGGCTTAGCTTGTGCACAGGCTCTTAGAATGCAGTCAGACTTTTGGCTTAGCTCTTACTACGGCTCTCCCTCTCAATTTGTTGCCCTACCCACCTCTAACGAAAGCATGTGGAGATCTGTGAAGAAATACTGATTCCTGAATATTACTCCCCATGGACTCTTGGGGCTCAGGGAGGAAAGAGGACAGAGCAATTTAGCACCTGGCTTGTAATGGGCTTCCTGGCTGTATTCATCAACAGTCTTAACTGCATTAATTACATTTCAACATGTCAGCTACACTGAACTCTGCCTCTTCATTTGGGATGAAAGGTCTAACCTTCCAATATATCCTCAAGGACTTTGGAGAGCTTTGTGTACTTTGCCTAATTAACGAAGGGCCAGATGTATCAAATGATTTTGCACTCGCAAACTGCAAAATCGTCCGTTTGCAAGTGCAAAATCGTGGTCTGCAATGCATCAAAGGCATTCGCAGACCACAAAATGAAAATCGCAAAAATTGCGATTTTTTGCATTGCGACCTGGATTTTGCGAATCGCAATTTGCGATTCGCAAAATCAAGGTCACAAGGCAATTCTGCAAAAAATCGCAAATTGTGATTTTTCGCAGAATGGTATTTTGCACATGCAAAATACCATTGTCTGCAACCAGGTGGTAACCTGGTGCAAAATTAAAAAATGCAGCCAAACTGCATTTTTAAATTTAATATGTAAAGCACACATGCCATTTTGGCATGTGTGTACTTTACATGTTACAAAAAAAAAAATTGGGGTGCAGGAGAGGGGGCCTTTAGGCCCCCAGCACCCTGGCCTTTTGCATTTCCCAAATTGCGATTTCTGTTTCAGAAATCACAATTTAGGAAATGCAAAAAATTTGCAGCTATGGGCCAACAGGCCCATGGCTGCAAATGGGGCCAGTATTGCAATTTGCGATTCGGTAATTGCATTTGCGATTTTTAAGAAATCGCAATTACCGAATCGCAAATGTGATACATGGCCCTTTGCGAGTCGGTAATTGCGATTTCTTAAAAATCGCTATTACCGAATCCCAATGGGCCAGATTCATACATCTGGCCCGAAACCTCTTACGGCTGAACCACCATGGCATCTGTTTCGATCTGGGGTTTGTGTCAAGGTGTTGTGAATAGTTCCAAAAGCACTACTTTGTATATGTTCGTATTATATACATAGACCACTCACACAGAATTACGAAATAGGTGTTGTTTTCTCAGATCGAGAGCGACATATAAAATATTGAGCGTGTCATAAGAGTTTACTCATTGGAAATAGAAGTGTGCAAAATTACGTAGTTTTTGTTGATTACATTTCTCAAAATACCTTAAAATTTTTGCAAACGTATGTTTTTATGGCAAAAGTGTTTTGTGGATACCTGACATGACTTCTCTCTTTGCATAAACATTTTTCATAAGGAATTAGTAGGAGACTGGTATGAACATACATGTTTACAATACATTTTTTTAAAGATTCTCCAGCATGCAAAAAAGAAGTGAATTTGGATAATGCTATTTTTTTTTTTTAACTATTGCGATTTCACGCCACAATTCAAAATATGTAAATTTTTCCTGGTGCAATTAACAATTGTCCGATCTAAGTGTAAGTGAGTGGTCCTAATTGTGACCTA
Source organism: Pleurodeles waltl (assembly GCF_031143425.1). Classification (NCBI taxonomy): domain Eukaryota; kingdom Metazoa; phylum Chordata; class Amphibia; order Caudata; family Salamandridae; genus Pleurodeles; species Pleurodeles waltl. The sequence goes on along the minus strand of NC_090443.1, from coordinate 764,051,476 downwards.
GATGTTGGTGTGGAAATGCGCTGTATCCTTGAATTCATACGTTTGTTGTAAACTTTCATATATTGTTTATTTCACCTAATTTACTGTATATCCCATTCTGGACTATGGTCACTGATTTGAAAATGTTTGTACAGAATTTACCAAGAGCGGAGGTGTGTCTAGTTGCAAAGTCCAGGGATTCACAACTTTCTTTTTGAGCTTTTGAAGTTTGGAACCTTCATGATTTTTTTTGTTTTCTTTTTTGTTTAAAGGTGGCAGGTTTAGCATGTTAATGCCTCAGTCCAAGTCCCTTCCTACTGTGGGCAAAAGGCTATGCAGACAAGGTACTGATATTTCTGGCTGCCCCCTATTCTGCCCCAAATCAAACTCTCCCCAACTGGTTCCATTCCAGTAACCTTAGGGTCAAGACCAACTGTCCGTTCCATTTACCACAACTACTCCCATACCCAAAGCAATTCTTCTTTTCCTGCCTCAGTCTTGCTGACCACCACCTGCACCTAGCAAAATGTGTTGTTGCAACCTTGCCCCTTCTACCTAATACCATTGTAGGAAGTAACAACGTGCAAGCAGGCGGGAAAATATCATCTCAATTTCCTTCTTCTGGATGACTCACCCACAGTACATCCTGAAGCAAGAAATCTTCATTTTGTACTTTTATGCCACACTTAATGATATGGTTAGTGCATGAGACTGATACTTTATCCCAGACACAGAACACATAGGCCCTGAATTTGACGGACCCCAGACACTTTGACAATTATTGCACCTTGAAAAATCTGATGGTTTGGAATGTATTGGGTGTTATAAACAGCATCTATTATGCGTTGTCCCCTAAAATGGGAAGTAACATGAGGAATTTACTACTATTTGCAACAAAATCAACATTTCCTCATATTTTCCTGACGATTTTACTTAGTATAGTTCAGCAGGTTTGACCTGCTGAAAAGTTTTCTCGGAAAAGCTACAAGGCTGGAGTGTGTTTAAACGTGTTCACTAATTCTGATCTCGGGACCCAGTGTGTGGTCAGGCACTGGAATTAGTCAGGCAGTCACAATCATACCCACAGTTTAAACACCTTGATTTACACTCACTTCATGATTAACATGCAGCGCCGATAAAGTACTGGTAGCAATAAGGATTTCGTTCATCCACTTTCATGGACTATTTTGAACATCTGAAAAACTTTAGTGGAACTTGGGTCATGGCCTTAAGCAGATTACATTTTAGCTGCAGACAGACGATTGATTGATGGTGCAAGAGTCCTGGAACTTGAAATGGAAGAAATACCTTCATAATTATTGTCACAGACTACCACATTGCTGCACCTACTGAAGAACGATCAAAAGGAACCACCGTAGTAGTGAAGTGTTACATTAAAAAGCCATTTCTTTCTGCAGGAGTGATCATAGCATCTATCTTCATTTAAAAGCTGCCAACATTCGCCGGCTTTATTGCTGCCTCTCAAAAAGAATTTCAACTGTGTGTGTTAAGTGCAAAGGAGCTTATAATGCAGAGTTACGAATCTAAAATCATATTTTCTCACCGATTATTCACTAAACACTTCCATAAGTTCCAAAAGGAATAGTCAGCCAGTGGTTAGGAAAAATATTCATTTGAGTTATAGAAAATGCAGTGGACGTGGATAAAAACTTTCACTGTAACACGATCATGCTGCAACAATGTATTTTATTACTCATAGATAAATGCAGGTAGTATCCCAAAAAATGCAAATCAGTAAAGTATACCGAGAAACATTATTGATGGCAAATCAGATGCCTGTGGTTAACAATAGATTCAGAATTCCTCTGGAACGTTATTCTTCTAACGCTCTTTGCATTACATGAGTAGTGTTTGGCATTGACCTTCAGGAAAACACGGCTGGAACCTCCAACAGGTGAGGTAAGGCTGACGTTTTAGGGCATGGGTGGATAATGAGCGCTCTAATTAGGATTTGTCAGGAACGCAGACAATTCTTTCCCTCTTTCTGCCCAGAAATGATTTAGAATCCCTAGACTCCCGAGGAAGCTACTACCAAAATACATTTTGGCCCTAAGAATTTATAACTAACAATTTTGCACAATTTCCTTCCCCAAGGTAATTCGCCTCCAGGTCATTCTGAAGCAAGAAACCTCCATATTGTGCTTGTGTGCAGCACTTTTTTAGTTTAAAGTTGCGGTAAGTGTCTGAGACGCATGCAACAACCATGACAAAGAACACATAGGACACAGACATGGATGTATCCAGAGGGGTTTGCCGTTTATACTGCATTCAGTGAAATTTTATACCCTATAATTTGGAACTTAAGGGGTGAAATGAATAGCATCTGTTATGAGTTTATCCCGAAAATAAAGTGTAACATAATGCTATCATATAACCATGACAACACAGCATACTCGCCATTAGTTAACATGTCATTCCTGTGCTAACGCGTCCATTTATGACTAATTTACTCACTTTGGGACACGTTTTAGGCCAATTAAACTTTTGCCCCTGATTGAAGACACCTTAGGACGAGATAAATAATCAGCATGTCAATCAATAAGTCAATAACGTCATCAATATTTACCGTAATAAGACAATTCAGATTAGTCAAAGACATTAATAAAACTCAGAAACCACCATGACCTTGCAGTCATGAATAACCACACCAGTTTAGTGCTTATTATATGAAGTTTATTCCCTATTGATTACAATTCTACTAGTAAGTTTATTAGTCTCAAAACCAAGAAACACATTAGCATAGTCACAATATGGCAACTCTGTTATGATTTCATCAAAGCAAGAATCACAAATATTTTAATATAGCACGTCAACATAGGTTATCCTTAGAAGAGTATCATTATCACATTATTTAACAAAGCATAGATTCAGTCATTTGTCTATTTGCGTCTGTTTAGTGAACCCCTCATCTAACCTCGAATTAGCATTGGCATCTTGGGCTTCATGCAAAACAATTTAGCAACACCAATTTGGAAAACATCTAACTATGGTCTCTGTCAAAAGAAGCAGTTGGTACCTAGAAAGGAAAAGCAAACAGACAATTACAATATCATTTTCATATAGTTACCCTCCGTATTGGGTCAGCACACAGATTTAGACTTCGTCCTCAGTGCATCAGTTGATTCGCCATCTGCCAGGAATTCAGCAAGTCGGGTAAAGGGGCACTTCCCCCATAAGGAGGTAAAGTGTAAACGGGCAAAATGAGGCAAGGATGGTTTTAAGAACCAAACAGCAATGTCTCTATGCAGAGTGGCAAAGTGTCTGGGTCATAGCAAAGTTCGCAACAGCATCTCCCCCTCCTCTAGTCAAATGGCTCTCCGTTCTGATTTAGTTCCTTGTGTCAAGGGTTTTTATCCCTTTTCCGTTGTACAGTCCCCTAATTTTCCATTGGTCTGGGGTTTGCACCCCACTATCTCCCTCCAATAGGGTTTCAATGACTTCATCAAATTTGTCACCCCATAACAGTTCTCACCTAGTTTATTGGTCCTTACGATTGACGTCTTCAGCGGGTAGAATGTCCGGTATGATTTCATACTCTTGTGGTCCTCTTTGCTTCTTTAGACAGTGGTTCCATTGTCTGTACCGGTTTAGGTGACCTTGTACCTGCGAGTAGTCTACACTGTTGCATTCAGCAAGAACGTTTCACTAAGCAAGTCGAATTTCATGAGAACGGATCTACTACAGTTACATTCATCTTCTAGCTCTGGAAAAATACAGGTTCATGCCCTTCAGCAAGTCAGCACACTGTACGTTAGAAAACACATTTAATATGAAACCAGGCAGCTAGGCCTCAACTCATGCTAACTAAGGCCTAATGATTTATTAGCAGAACTTTAACATTTAACCTTTTAGTATTAGTGCAAAATCATATTTTATCATAACATTTCATCATAATCAGTTTCATTAGTCATTGCATATATTGGCGGCCACTCCCCGTGGGCACATTTCAAGCGCACGTTTAGAAAAATACATTAATACATTTTCTGTGCGGCATTATTACACATTAGTTCATAAATATTTCATGTTAATTTCTAAGCATATATGCTACGCTCTCCCACCTGTTTCCGGTTTTCTTGACGAGTGGGCTTTCTGAAAAAAATAAAAATCACAGTAAACATAGAGTTCAGTAGATGCTCCTAAAATAATATTCAGTGATGTTTGTTGAGCACAGTACAAATCTTGTTTGCTGTGGTCCATTTTTTTTACACATTTTGTTTTTGAAACAGGATGTGATGCTGGGTTTGTATCACTAATAAAGAATTTGCTTAGGTTCAGCATGCATAACAATTGATAGCAGAGGGCCTGAGCAGAACACAGGTAAACTACAAGCCTCATCTGCCCTGGGCATTTCCTACACGTGGAGGCACTGGAGGCAGTTCTAGTAAGCTGGACAGGGCTTACCCACAAGCCATGTCACCCGCTAGCCCCATTTGCCCCGGGTATTTCCCACACTTGGAGGTGGTTCCTCAAAGCCCGGTCACGGCTTATTCACAAGCCAGCTCACCCACTTTGCAGGACATGCACATGCTGTGTTCGGGCTCATCCCCATGTGTTGGAGCCCAGAGGAGACTGGGCTGGGCCACCCCTCGTGGTTCTGCTTCTTCAAGGTACTGTTACATTTAATCTTTTTGTGTCCATACCACTTGTGCTTAGGCTTGCATTTTTAGTTGCATGAACTTTCCCCCACCTGGTTGGGGCCATCTTTGTAATAATATGGGTAAGAAAAAACACTTGGTAGCCAACTCGCTTCTGCCCCTCCAGTGAAATGCACCTCAATCAACAGGATGTTGGAGAGGGCAATGGGGGTCAGTGCCTTGACATAGAGACGGCTCACTTTGAACCTGGGTTCAGCTTCAGCAACTCCCACTCTTGAGGCTGCAGATTCACCCTTTGACTTGACAACTGGCTCGATTTCTAGCATAAGTGTTCCATTAGTTGAAGCAGCTAGTGCTTCATGCTCCCTATCTGGGTCAGAGGATGACAATCGGAGCTCCAATAGTCAGTCTCCAGCTTGCAAGAGGTGGAAGCAGGGATTACGCAACAGACACACGTTGGTACCCAACTTTCCTGACCAGGCATGCCAAACTATGGCAACAAGCACCGTCCCTCTGCTTTTAACCCCCTCCCCAACCATCTTTTCCCAGTCCCCCTCCATGGCAGAGAGCATGGGGAGCTCAGGGGAAGGTAGTCATAAGCCAGTCCCGAGTTTAGCACCTTGTAGGGGATTGTTGTTGTAATGCAAGGACATGCTGCAGGCAGAGCTTTCTCCCCTCCTTGGCAAACTTAAGCTAATTGAGGCACAAATGACTTTTTTCACACGGATGTCATCCCAGCCCGTTATGCCAACTAAAGCCCTCAAAGCAGAAAATTCTCAGCACCCCTCAGATAGCCCTAATGCACTTGGTTGTAGTGTCCATCACTAATTTGAAGCATGCCTGTTCCCACATCACAGCGTCAGGGCTTGCTCAAGCTACTAGGTCATGTGTGTGTCACCTAAGCTATTAGACTGAGTGCACAGGGAGATTGTCCATCTGTTATGCCACATAAGCTGGGAACATTCACAGATGGCACTGATACATATCCAGAACAGGTTACCATTAACCTATTTTACATGACCTATCAGCAGCGTTTGGTATGGTTATTTACAGGCTGCTGTTAGACCATTTTTATCAGCTTCTGGTTAATGGTACAGCACTGGATCTGCTAATCTCCTTCCTCCTTGGCCGAGAACAATCAGTAGCTTTAGGCAAATTTGTATCCCATTCTGTACCATGCAGGGTACCTGAAGTGTCCACGCTCAGTCAGACTTTGTTTAAAGTTTATGTCACTTCCTATGCTGATCTAATAAGATTGTTTGGATTTTCTCCAGTTGCAATAATAACAAAGGACCTAGGCTCCACAACTGCATGTTGGCGGTCAGTGGATGGATGAACAATAACAGTCTGAAACTAAACTCTGGGAAGACTGAGGTTATGCTATTTGGTAATCAAACTTCCTTTTGTTCCCCGACAAAAGGCCTCAAGAATTAGGAGCACTCCTTACCTTGGTCAGAAAAGCACGTAATTTGGAGATTCTAATAGGAAACAAACTGTCATATTCTGACCATATGAATTTGGTTGTCTCCTCTGATTTTTCAGCTCTATACTTCCCTACATCCCACCTGATTTACAGAAAATGGTTGCTACTTCTCTCGTTCTTGTGAAATTAGACTAAAGAAATAGCCTATATTAAATAAGCAACAACAGTTATTAAATAAACTACAAACTGTGCAGAATACAGTGGCAAAACTGCTGTTGAAAATCCCCAAGTTTCATCAGCCTCAAAGACTTCAGAGGCCATAAGGAAACTACACTGGCTTCCAGTCAAAAGGAGAATCACCTTCAAAGCCTTCTGCATCCTGTTAGAAATGGGGTCCTAAGATTGGCAGTCAGGTTACCCCCTATACAAGAAAGGACCCTCTTTCTAGTCAGGGTAAAAGAGAATCACCCTCAGCTAACCCCCGCTATCCTCCTTGGTAGCTTGGCACGAGCAGGCAGGTTTAACTTCAGAGTGCTAGGTGTAAAGTATTTGTACCAACACACACAGTAACTTAATGAAAACACTACAAAATGACACAACGCAGGTTTAAACAAATAGAAAATATTTATCTAAACAAAACAAGACCAGAACAACAAAACTCCAACATACACAAGTCAAGTTATTAATTAAAATGTAAAAGGAGTCTTCATGTTCTGTTAGAGTGAAAATTTACCTGGGTCGAGTCAAAGTAACACACACGGGTGAGTGTGCATCAAAAAAGGTCAGCGGTGTGTCGATTTCTCACCCGCAAGCGAGGTTGTGCGTCATTTCTCTTTCTCCTGTCCAATTGGCATGCGTAGTTTCTTTCCCCGCTGGGTAGAGATGCGTTGATCCGGACAAAACACCTCGGATCTGGCCAGGCTTGCACTGTTTTTCAGCAACCAGTGATGTTGCATCGTTGCAGCCTCCGCCAGAGATGCTGCATGTAATTTCTCCAGCCGTGTACGTCAATTTTCCAGCCTCACTGCAGGCAGAGCATCGATTTCACCCATGAAGCCAGCAGTGCGTCGTTTTTCAGACACGCTCAGGAGGTTGCATCGGAAATTTCCCCGCACGGCGGTCTGTGCTTGGATTTCCCACCTTGGTCAGCCAAATTCAACTTTCAAGGCCCCAGGAACTGGATAGGGAACCACTTGGCAGGGCAGGAGTCTCAACTGAGGCTCCAGGTGCTGTAAGAGAGAAGTCTTTGCTGTCCCTGAGACTTCAACAACAGGAGGCAAGCTCAATTTCAAGCCCTTGGAGAGTTCTCCACAAGCAGGAAGGCACACAAAGTCCAGTCATTGTCCTCTTGCACAGGCAGAAGCAGCAACTGCAGGATAGCTCCACGAAACACAGTCACAGGCAGGGCAGCTCTTTTTCCTCAGCTCTTCAGCTCTTCTCTAGGCAGAGGTTCCTCTTGGTTTCCAGAAGTGATCTAAAGTCTGTGGTTTTGGGTGCCCTTATTATACCTATTTTGCCCTTTGAAGTAGGCTTAATTGAAAGAAAAGTCTCTCTTGTTTCTTAAATCCTGCTTTGCCCAGGTGAGGCCCCAGACACAAAACAGGGAATTGGAGACCGCATTGTGTGAAGGCAGGCACAGACCTTTCAGTTGTGATTGACCACTCCTCTCCTCCCTCCTAGCACAGATGGCTCATCAATATATGCAGGCTATACCCCAGCTCCCTTTGTGTCACCGTCTAGCGAGAGGTGCAAACAGCCCGACTGTCAAGCTGACCCAGACAGGGAATCCACAAACAGGCAGAGTCCCAGAATGGTTTAAGAAACAAAAATGCTCAGTTTCTAAAAGTGGCATTTTCAAACACACAAATTTTAAATCAACTTTATTAAAAGATGTATTTTTAAATTGTGAACTCAGAGTCCCCAAACCCCACATGTCTATCCGCTCCCAAAGGGAATCTACACTTTAATCATATTTAAAGGCAGCCCCCATGTTAACCTATGCGAGGGATAAGCCTTGCAACAGTGAAAAACAAATTTAGCATTAGTTCACTGTTAGGACATATAAAACACATTAGTATATGTTCAACCTTAAAACAAACAGTGCACCCTGCCCATGGGGCTACCTAGGGCCTACCTTAGGGGTGTCTTACATGTAAGAAAAGGGAAGGTTTAGGACTGGTAAGTGGATCCACTTGCCAAGTCAAATTGGCAGTTTAAAACTGCACACACAGACATTGTACTGGCTGGTATGAGCCATTTTTTCAAAGCTACTAATGTGGGTGGTACAACCAGTGCTGCAGGCTCACTAGTAGCATTTGATTGGCAGGCCCTGAGCACCTCTAGTGCACTGTATTGGGAACTTACCAGTAAATCAAATACTAATCATGAATGAACCAATTACATACACATTTTGTACAGTAACACTTGCACTTTAGCACTGGTTAACAGTGGTAAAGTGCCCAGAGTAACAAAATAGCAAAAACAGAGTTCAGCACACACCAACAATCTGGGAAACAGAGGCAAAAAGGTAAAGGAGACCACGCCAAGGATGAAAAGTCTAACTTGTGCCCCGCCAGCTGAAAGTGGAGAGCAACTACCGAACCTCATGGTAGTTCTCATCACTAAGGCGGAAGAATCAGGACAGACCATCAGCACTGGCGTGTTCTCTACCAGGGAGGTGTTCCACCATAAAGTCCATCCCCTATAAGGAAATGGATCACTTCAACAGTTTTGGATTCTCACCCCTCATCTGCATTAACCATCTGAGGGGCCTGTGGTCTGTCTGAACCCGGAAGTGAGTCCCAAACAAATAGGGACTTAGCTTCTTCAGTGCCCAGACCACAGCAAATGCCCCTGTTCCCTGGGAAGTAACCTCCTGATAATGAAGGCTACGGGTTGATCTAGGCCCTCTTCATTAAGCTGTGAGAGTACTGCTCCAGTACCATGCTCTGAAGCGTCTGTTTGCACAACAAACTCCTTGGAGTAGTCAGGTGTCTTCAGCACAGGTGCTATGCACATGGCAGTTTTCAGGGCATCAAAAGCCATCTGGCAAGCCTCTGTCCAGATCACCTCCTTGGGTTGCTTCTTAGAAGTCAACTCAGTCAAGGGGGAAACAATGGTACTATATTCCTTGACAAACCTCCTGTAGTAGCCAGTGAGACCTAAAAAGGCTCTCACCTCAGTCTGGGTTTTGGGAGGCTCCCAAGCCAGAATGGTGTCAATTTTTGGCTGTAGGGGTGCCACCTGGCCACTCCCTATCTGGTGTTCTGGTGAACCCTGTCCTATTTTGCACTTGCTTGCCTTAATAGTGAGACCTACTTGCTGCAGGATCTCCAACACTCTGCAGAGGTGTTGCAGATGTTCCTCCCATGTGGAACTAAAAAGAGCAATGCCATCCAGGTAGGCAACACTGAACTCATCCAGCCCAGCCAACAACTGGTTGACCAACCTCTGAAAGGTGGCAGGGGCATTCTTCATCCCAAATGGCATCACTTTAAATTGAAAGTTCCCATCTGGGGCAGAAAATGCAGACGCCGCCTTGGCCTCCTCAGTTAAGGCAATCTGCCAGTACCCAGACGTAAAGTCAAACGTGCTGAGGTAGGTGGCAGCTCAAAACCGAGCAATGAGCTCATCAGCTCGAGGGATGGGTTTGTGTGTCAGTCTTGCTGACCACAATGAGTCCCCCTTAGTCCACACAGAACCTGAGTTCTGGAGTGGCACTAGGTGCCGCAGCCTTTGGGACTAATTCTACTGGGCTGGGCCAAGGACTGCTGGAATGCTCAATAACCCGTAGGGTTAACATTTTGGATTCCTCATCCTTAATGCTAGCCCTGACCCTGTCAGTCACCCTGTAAGCTTTCTGTTTAATAGATGGACTGTCCCCATGTCCACATCATGTGTGACCCCTGGGATCAGGGAAAACAGTGAAGCAAACTGTCCCAACACCTCGCAACAGTCCCTCTGCTGCTCTGCAGTCAGGGAGGGGGAGAGAATCACTCCCTCCACAGACCCATCTTTTACTCCTGAAGACAGGAGATCAGGAAAAGGGTCACTCTCCTTCTCTACCCCATCATCTGTTGCAAGGAACATGGACAGTTCAGTCCGCTCAAAGTGTGGTTTGAGCCTGCAACATGCAGGACCCTTAAAAGGTTTCTGGGAGCCTGCAAGTCAACCAGGTAGGTGCCTTCACTCTTGCACTCCACAACCTCAAATGTCCCAGTCCACATATCCTGGAGCACCCTAGGCTCCACTGGTGCCATCAACCACACTTTCTGACCAGGTTGAATCTCGACCAGAGTGGCATTCCAGTCATTCCACCGTTTCATATCCTCCTGGCTTGCTTCCAGTTCTCCTGAGCGAGACTCCTGAGGCGGGCAGTCTGGTTTCTCAGAGCCAGCATGTAACTAAATACATCGTGGGCGGGTTTACTAGGAGCTTTTTCCAAAGCCTCCTTCACCAGATTTAACTGTCCCCTCATAGGATGGCCATAGATCAGTTCAAACTGACTAAACCCAATGCCTTTTGGGGCACCTCCCTATAGGCGAACAGAAGGCATGGCAAGACGACGTCCTACTCTCTCCTCAAGGGCTCTGACAGGCCCATAATCATGCCTTTCAATGTGCAGTTGACTCTCTCAACCAGACCATTACTTTGGGGGTGGTAAGGTGTGGTGAACTTGTAGGTTACCCCACATGACTTCTACAGAGACTTCTTCTAAGTAGAAATGAAGTTGGTACCCCTATCAGATAACACCTCCTTGGGGAACCCCATGCAGGTAAAACCCCCCATTAATGCACAACCCACCACAGGGGAAGTGACTGACCTCAGAGGAATGGCTTCTGGGTACTGGGTGGCATGGTCCACCAAGACCAGGATGAATCTGTTGCCCAGGGCTGTCTTGGGATCCAGAGGCCCCACAGTGTCAATACCAACCCTTTCAAAGGGGGTAATAACCACAGGAAAAGGTTGGAGGGGTGCCTTACATTTCCCCCCACTCTTGCCACTTGCCTTGCAAGTTGGGCAAGACCTACAGTGTGCAGCAGAGTGCTTGCACATTTGGGGCCAATAGAAGTTGGTGACAAGCCTGTCAAAGGTCTTGCTCTGCCCCAAATGTCCAGCTATACAGGAGGCTGTCCTCCCAATAGATCAGATGAGTACCTAGCTTCTCGGCAGCCGCCTTGGCTGCAGCCTGCTGCCGCAGCCCCTCTAGAGTAGGGTATGTTTTCTGTGCTTCACAGAATGCCTCCCTGGTGGGCCCCCATTTCTGCTGCCACTTCAACAGCTCAAGGACCACCCCCAGTTCAGCCACCTGTTCCCCTGTAGGCTCCAGGGCATCACCCTCAGGCTCCGCCTCCTCCCGGACCATGGGAATTTCTGGGGCCAGTTTCCCGTGCCCCCTGACCTTGCACTTCTTGGTGGTCCCCTGGGCCACTGTTGTAGGCTCCAGGGGCTCTTGACTACCCTGACGGGTTGCCATTGACCTGGTGGGTATGCAAACCCACCCAGGCAGACCCAACATCTCCAAGCGTGACCTGTGTTACACCTCCTTCCAAGGGGAATCCTGCAGGTCATTTGCCAAGCAAACAATCTTCAGGCATGGTTGGACTCATAGCTACTTTCAAGGACCCTGAGACCCCCCCATTCAAAGGGAACCTGCACCACTCTGCACAGGTGCTCTGAGTTGTCCACTGCAACTACTTGGTGAAGTACCCGGGGATCAATCTGCTCTACAGACACCAGGTGACTCCTCTCTGTAGTCACACTGGCTCCTGTGTCTCTCAGAGCTTCCACCCTCTGTCCATTGATGGTCACCCACTGACTGTACCTCTTAGTGTTCTCAAGCACGAGGGTTCTCTGGGCCATCTCACTGTCCCCTAGTGAGACAAGTGTCATCTCAGCTAGCTCCCACCCACCTGGAACCAACTCCTCTCCAAGTGCTAAACTAGCCAAACCCTGGGACTGCACACCAGTGGGTGCCGGTGTACTATTGGGGAATTTGGGGTCTCCCCTCACATGACCCACCTGGTCACATGCATAGCAGTTATGTGGGGAACCCACTGCCACTGGCTTTCCTTTGGAGAACCATGGCTTCTTCTAAAAGGGGGTTTGGGAATCCTTACCCTGGGAATCAGATTGGGGTCCTTTAGAGAACTCCCCCCGTTTCTCCTTACCCCTCCTTTCTTCTGAGAGGGACCATGTCCACCCTTGGCGTGGTCTTCCCCATAGCTTCCTAGGATCAGTCACCTTGCTGTTAATTAGGTCCTGGCGCATCTCCGGAAAACTGTACTTGTAAACTGTACAAGTGCTCCCAAGCATTCAAATTGTAAAGCCCCTCTGTTGGAAAATGGGTTATTTGTAAGGGCATGTAAGTATCTACACTTAGCAATAGGCCACTAACCTCCACTTAGGTCCAGTAAGGTCTCAGTAAATTAAATCTAGGTCAACCCTTGGTAGCTTGACAACGAGCGACAAAGCTTAACTTAGGAGACAAAGCGTAAAGCATTCAAATATCAGAAAACAGTAATCAAATAAAACACAGGAAACAGTTTAAAAATCTAAAATCAATTTATAAACATAGATTATATTTGTATCTTTAAAATGACACCAAAACGAATATAATCAGATAAGGGGAACTGGAGATATGAATTTGTAAAGAATTAATGCTTTCTAGCGCATAGAAGCAACTAGGTTTCAAAGGGTTAAAAAGGGGAACACTGGAAAGGAACAAAGTCCAGAGTTCAGGCCACCCATGAGGTAACAATGTCACACTTACTTTCAGAAGTGTTTGATTCAGGAAAGTGGTCCACACCACCAGCCAAGGGTTCAGAGGCTCTGGTGTGCGTCTTGGGGTCTGGGACTACAACTCCCACAATGCACCTCTTCAACTTATGGAGTTGCTCCAAACGTCTCCAAACTTCTGGATCTTCTTCCAGAGGTCCTTTTTGTGTCCTTGAAGTGTCCTCAACTTGATCCAAGGTTCCAGAAGCTCTGAGTTGCTCCTTGGGAGTTGGGACTGCAATTCCCAGAATGCACCTGGTCAGAATCCTCAAATGGCCACTGGATGCTGCTAAGCTGGGCTCTGTTTGCAGGACTTGATGCAGGGGACTCTGGGCAGCTCCTTTGTACCTGTAGCCAACAGGGAGTCCCTTCTTTAAGTAGTAGAAGGCAGGTAAAGTCCTTCTAGTGGTGAAGCCCAAGTGTGCAGCTGGTGCAGTCCTCCAGAGTGCAGTGCCCAGGTGCAGGTCAGGGGTCCAGCAGGGCAGTTCTTCTTCTCCTGTAGTTCTTCCTTGTTGGAATCTGATAGGGATCTGAGGTGTGGGTGCAGGTCTGCCAGTTTTATCCTTGCTCCTGGGTGAAAAACAGGGGGGTCCTGGTTCTCCAATAAGGGGCAGGGTCCTTCCCCCTGTGATGACCACTTCCTGGGAAGTGTGGCAAAAATCAATCCCAGTGAGAAACATTCTTCAAAAATCCATCATGGCTGAAAGTGATTTTAGGAGGTTACATCTGGCTGAGCCCACCCACTGGTGTGGCTAAACATCCTAAACACACCCCTCTCCTGCCCTCTCCTAATCTAATCAAGGGGGCACCTAAATGTCTGGGTTTGCAGGATGTGAGGGTGCTGCTGGGTTGCTCCAAATGTCCTTCTCTGCCTTTGAAGACCAGTTTGGCAGCCCTCCCCCTTCCTGCTTCCCCATCTGGTGAGGGGGCAGATCTCCCTCCCCAGGCACATTTCTTTGTGTGGAGCCAGGCCACATTACACCTCATCAAGGCAGCCTGGCTAGGCTGCCAGAGACTGGCCAATCAGAACACAGCAGCAAAAACACTGCAGGGATGAAGTTGCCAACTTTTCAGGTAAAGTTTAAAACTCTTTACTTGAACAGGTTATATCAATTCCCACAACTTGAAGTTGTGGGATTTATTATAACAATTAATTTGATACCAAACTTCTGATATCTGTTACTTAAGGGGATTTTTAAAATTAAAATAAAGTCTCCCCATTCTAGCCTATGGAGGCCATTCACTACAATGAGGGCATGAGGACATATAAAACACATTAGTATATATCCTACCTTAAACATACACTGAACCCTGCCCATGGGACTTCCTAGGTCCTACCTTAGGGGTGTCTTACATTTAAGAAAAGGGAAGGTTTAGGCCTGGCAAGTGGGTACACTTGCCAAGTCGAATTGGCAGTTTAAAACTGCACATACAGACACTGCAGTGGCAGGTATGAGCCATGTTTTCAGAGCTACTAATGTGGGTGGTACAACCAGTGCTGCAGGCCCACTAGTAGCATTTGATTTGCAGGCCCTGGGCACCTCTAGTGCACTGTATTGGAACTTACCAGTAAATCAAATATGTCAGTCATGAATGAACCAATTACATACACATTTTGTACAGGCACAACCAGTGCTCCAGGCCCACTAGTAGCATTTGATTTACAGGCCCTGGGCACCTCTGGTGCACTGTACTGGGGACTTAACAGTAAATCAAATATGAAAATCATGGATGAACCAATCACATACACATTTTGTATAGAAGCACTTGCCCTTTAGCACTGGTTAGCAGTGCCCAAAGTAACAAAAACAGCAAAGACAGAGTCCAGCACACATTAATAACCTGGGAAACAGAGGTAAAAAGTTAAAGGAGACGATGCCAAGGATGAAAAGTATAACACATCCACGTATAAAGTGGTACATGGTTTGGGCCACCATTTTCCGAAGAACTTTTTTAACTGGTATTTTCCAGCAAGGACCTTAGGATCAGCAAAGTCCAACAACGTTGTTATATCAAGATTTAACAGAGCTTTTTGGAGTGGAAGGAATTTTGCAACTGGGGCCGCTAAAGCCTGGAATTTCCTGCATCTCAATATAAAAGGCAAGCCTTGTCTCTTAGCCTTCTGAAAAGCCTGAAAACCTGGCTGTTTTATATGCAGTGATGCCTCACTTGACATCTCAGCAGGGTTAGACCCAAGACACCTATGGGTATTCAAGCGCTTTACAAGCATCCTTAACATAAACATTGAACTTCTACCCTTATGTGATGATCCTCAAGGGAGTCCCTCCCTTACATAAGAACCAAGGATAAACACCACAGTAACTATGGAACAAGGTTTTTAATTGACCTGCACAGCACAAAGGCTTTCCCTTTTCTTTTGCAAAAGACATCTTGCTGACTCTTAGAGTGGGTTGGATGGGGCCAAGTCTACCAGACACAAGACAAGATGGCATTAGATCAACCCTTTTATGTACAGAACTTATTGTTTAGGCTGCAGAATAAAGCCAGCAATTAGGGGAACTTTATTTTGGTGCCACTGGGGCATTTCTACAAACCTAGCTCCCTCCACTCACAGGCAGTAAAACAGAGCAATCCCAGCCCTGCTGATTGCAGCAGGAGTATAAGGAGTTTACTTTATCCACGTCCAAGGTTGCGCATCTGGCTGAACCCCCCCCCACCCACAGATGTTATGCCTCAGAGTGAAATCAGTCCTCAATACCTTTGCAAGCCATTCTGAAACTTGTTCTAGTGTGGACTGACTTTAGATGATGTGAAGATGTCTCCCCAAAAGGAAAATACTCAAAGGGAAGCCTTCCTTAAGAAGGGCCTTCTCTGAGCAAGAATATTGTTGATCTTAAGGATAAGCTTACAAGTCCGGCCTAGCTCAGATTTGTCACCAGATATGACTCATTGCCTTACAAGAAACTAGGGTCACTATTTCCCCCACATGTGAATGTTTTGTTTGCCACTCCTATGCTGTTATTCTGTCCTTTTGCATTAGAGAAAAGGATCAATCAATCAATCAATCAGACATTTGTAGAGCACACTGCACACCTGTAAGGGTCTCAAGGCTCTCTGGGGGTCGGGCAGTCAAAGATCCAGGTCTTAAGGTCCTTCCTAAATTGAGGTAATGATGGTTAATGCCTGAGGTGGAGGGGCAAGGTGTTCCAGCTCTTTGTCACGAGTTAGGCGAAGGATCTTCATCCAGCCAAGGTCTTCTATGCAAGAGACAGTGGCTAGTGCCTATTGAGTTGAGCAGAGAGGTCTGTCGGGGAGGAGAAGGTGATTCAATGGTTGAGGTAGGTAGGTCAGAGGTCATGGAGAGCCTTCTATGCATGAAGAGAATTTTGAAGTTGATCTTTTTCTCAATGGGGAGTGTTCATGGTAGGGGACGTCCAGGATGAGTCTGGCATTAGCATTCTGGATGTGCTGCAGTTTCTTCATATTCTTCTGTGTGGTGCTGGTGTAGAGGACATTACCATAGTCGAGTCTGCTGGTGACCAGGGTTTGGGTAACAGTCTTGCGGTAGTCATTAGGGATCCATTTGAAGATCTTATGGAGAAGTTGGAGTATGTAGAAATAGGATGATGCAACAGAGATGACTTGGCGGGTTATGGTGAGAGATGAATCCAGGATGAAGCAGAGTTTGTGTGCGTGCTTTGTTGGGGTGGGGGGCTGCTGAGTGTAGCAGGCCACCAGAAGTCACCCCAGGCTGATGTGGAGGGCCCCAGGATGAGGAACTCGGTCTTGTCTGAGTTGAGCTTGAGGCAGCTTCATTCATCCTGGTGGTGACGGCTTCCTCTTGGTAGTTGGTGGTTTTCAGTCAGTGAGATGGTCAGCTGGGTGTCATCGTACTAGGAGAAAATGGTCATTCTGTGGCTTCAGACGATGGACGCAAGCAGGGCCATGTAGATGTTGAAGAGTATTGGGCTCAAGAAGGATCCTGGGGTGCTCTGCAATTGATCTCCATAGGTTCTAACAGGTATGGCAGTAGTATGACTTTCTGTATTCTGATGATCAGGAAGGAGCATATCAACTGTAGGGCCTTACCACAGATGCTGGCTGCGTGGAGCCTGGAGCAGAGGGTGTGACTGGAGACTGGCAGCCAATAGGTCCAGTAGGATGAGGGCTTCTGTTTGGCCGTAGTTGAGGAGCAAATGGATGTAATCTTTCGTGATGAGGAGGGCAGTCTCAATGCTGTGGTTGCTCCTGAAATGTGAATGGGGATGTCCAGGATGCTGTTATTCTCAATGTGTTTGCGGTACTGTGCGTTGATGGACCTTTTGATGATCTTGGCAGGGAAAGGCAGCAGAGAGATGGGGCAGTAGTTCTTGAGATCCAGGGTGTCGGCCGTGAGTTTCATTTGCAGTGGGTAGTTCTCAGAGTGCTTCCAGTCCTCGGGGAAAGTAGCCGTTTCCATGGAGCAGATGAGAGTGTTGCGGAGCTCGGATGCAATGGAGGTGTTGACTTTGTTGAAAATGTGGTGGGAACAGGGATCGGTAGATGCTGCAGAGTGATGGCCCGGGTCTTGTCTGCAGCAAGGGAGGGTGCAGAAGTGCAGGATCTGTGAAAGTCCTGAGGATCCAGGCTTGAGGGATGATGGTGGGTCCTTGGGTCCAAAGCTATTGTAGATGTCCTTGATTTTTGGATGTAAGAAGGTGGCTAGTCTGTTGCAGAGGTCCTGAGGTGAAGGGATGTTTGCTGTTTTTGATTGGGTCTTAGCGAACTCTTTAACCGCGGCAAATAGCTCTTTGGTATTGTGTGCGGTGACACTGATATGGCCCTGCATGGAGGCTTTCCTAATGGATCTGATGAGGTGGTTGTGGGATTTGATGTTGGATTTAAAGGCCCGAGGTCTCCATGGTCTTGCTGTTTCTCCATCTTTTTTTCTAGCCGAATGCAGGTGCGCCTGGAGTCCTGGGGCGCAGGGGAGAAACAGCTGGCCTTCTTGATTTTGTGTTTAGCTGAGGTCATTTGGAGTGGTGCTAGGGTGTTGGCGCATTCCGAGATCCATTGGTGGAAGTTCCATGGTGAGATGTTTGCGTCTGTGGCGTGGGCGGGGGGGTGACTTGCTGAGGGTGTTGGCGAGCTGTTCCTTGGTGGTCTGGTTCCATTTCCTGTGTACGAGGCGATAGACTGTAGGTATGGTGATGGAGAAATTAATGCAGTGGTGGTCGGTTCAGTGTAGCGTGGAGGTGTTGTTGACGGTGATGTTTCTGGTGGAAAAAATGGGGTCAAGTGTGTGTCTAGAGGTGTGTGTTGGCGAGGTGATCAGCTGATTGAGGCCAATTGTGGCAAGGTTCTTGAGCAGGGAAGCGGTGTATGTTGAGGAGGAATGAGGTTGAGGTGTTCAGGGTGGGTGTTTGTTGGTCTTGCGGTGGGAGGGTCTAGCGTTTGGTGTAGGGTGAGGGTTCTGTGGCAGTTGAAGTGGGAAAACGGTCCATGAGTGTCTCTGGGTGATGCGAGACAGTAGGCTGTGGAGCGTCCTGTGTTCAGTGCATGGAGGGTCTTTGCGTTGTAATGATAGGTGGCACGGGAACCAGGATCCATGGCGATGGCCATGGTCCAGGCAAAGAAGGGTGTAGACAGGCTTGTCTTTGGCACGCCGGCAGTGCGGTCATGCAGCAGCCGCAATAAAGAAGGGGAGGGAGGAGGGAGAGTCTGGTCATCTCTGATACGGGGGAGTGCTTTGCAGGGAGGGGGTGGAGCCATACAGGCAGGAGTGGCAGGGGGTAGTGTGTGGAAATGGTGTGAAAGTGAAAAGGACAACACAGAAAAAACAGGCTATTGGAAAGTGGATTATTGGTAAGGGCAGGTAAACACCTACACTTAGCAATAGGCCACTAGCCCCCACTTAGGTCCGGTTAAGTCTCAATAAATTAAACCCAGTTCAACCTTTGGTAGCTTGGCAATGAGCGACAAGTGTGTAAAGCATTTAAAAATCAAAAAACAGTAAATGAGTAAAACACAAAACACAATAAAAATTCAACATTCACACATAAAGGTAGGGTATATTTGTATCTTTAAAATGACACCAAAACAATTACATTTGGATGAGGGGAACTGGAGATATGAATTTTAAAAGAATTAGGCCCTCATTCTAACCCCGGCGGTCTCAGACCGCCGGGGCCAGGGTCAGCGGGAGCACTGCCGACAGACCGGCGGTGCCCCGCAGGGCATTCTGACCGCGGCGGTTTGGCCGCGGTCAGAAAGGGTAAACCGGCGGTCTCCCGCCGGTTTACCGCTGCCCTTAGAATCCCCCATGGCGGCGCAGCTTGCTGCGCCGCCATGGGGGATTCTGACACCCCCTACCGCCATCCTGTTCCTGGCGGTTCGCCCGCCAGGAACAGGATGGCGGTAGGGGGTGCCGCGGGGCCCCTGGGGGCCCCTGCAGTGCCCATGCCAATGGCATGGGCACAGCAGGGGCCCCCGTAAGAGGGCCCCACAAAGTATTTCAGTGTCTGCTTAGCAGACACTGAAATACGCGACGGGTGCAACTGCACCCGTCGCACCTTCCCACTCCGCCGGCTCAATTCTGAGCCGGCATCTTAGTGGGAAGGTTGATTTGCCCTGGGCTGGCGGGCGGCCTTTTGGCGGCCGTCCGCCAGCCCAGGGCAAATCCCAAAATACCCTCAGCGGTCTTTCGACCGCGGAGCGGTATTTTGGTGCGGGAACTTCGGCGGGCGGCGGAGTTAGAATCACCCCCTTAATGTTTTCTAGCGCGAAGAAACTAAAAGCACCAATCTGGTTGCACTAGACCGGGGCAAAGTCAAAGTTTGAGGCCAACCGTGAAGGAACCCTGCTCGGCTACAACAAGCAGGAGGCCTCGGTCAAAAGTTTACCTCTGGACTTAGGGGGTTATTCTAACTTTGGAGGAGGTGTTAATCCGTCCCAAAAGTGACGGAAAAGTGACGGATTTACCACCAGCCGTATTACGAGTCCATTATATCCTATGGAACTCGTAATACGGCTGGTGGTATATCCGTCACTTTACCGTCACTTTTGGGACGGATTAACACTCCTCCAAAGTTAGAATAACCCCCTTAGTCTTTTTCTTTAATATTTTCTTCACCGGGACGAAGTCACCAATCCGATCTGACCTCCCTGGAGTCGTCTTCGGATATGCGTCGCAGGAGACTTCAGTGAAGAATTCTACCTTCGGACTTAGATGACTTTTCAGGACAGAGATCTTCATCTGGGCCAAAGCTGAATCTTGATCCAACGTCCCTGGAGGCCTCCTCAGTTATGCTGTGTGGGAAGTCCCGGTCAACTTTTTACGTTTGGACTTTGTCACTGTTTTGGAGCTTTTTCCTTCTGATGGGGGTCGACACTCTACAGCAAGCCAATTTCAATGCAAGGTCATCATATCACGCTTCCAGGAGCCCCGAAGGGAAATCCTGTAAGTCTGGGGCTCCAAAGCTTTTCAGCAGGATGAACCTGCAAGTCAGGCTGGGTCACGGTTGAGATAAGTAGGCTTCACTCACCACAGCACATCGGTCCCTTTATGGAGTTTATTTCCTAAAGTTCTTCAAACTTCTCCAAACTTCTGAATCTTCTTCCAGAAGGTCTTTGAAGGTCTTTTAGGAGTCCTCAGCTCACCCCAACATTCCAAAAGCTCTGAGTTCCTCCTTGAGGGTTATGACTCCAAATCCCAGAATGCACCTCATTCAAATCCAAAAATGACCACTGGTCAGTTCCTTCGGGTTTTGATGCAGGGGACTCTGGTTAGCTATTTTTCACCTATAACAAGCAGGGAGTCCCTTCTTCAACCAGTTAAAGATAGGCAAAGACCTTTTAGTGGTGAAGCCCAAGTGTACACCTTTTGCAGTTCTTCAGAGTGCAGTGTCCAAGTGCAGGTCAGTGGTCCAGCAGGACAGTCCTTCTTCTTCTTGTTCATTGTAGGGATCTGAGGTGTGGCTGCAGCTCTGCCAAATTTATCCTTGCTCCTGGAGTGAAAGGCAGGGGCGGCAACTGTCCAATCACAGGCAGTCCACTATCCTCTTTGATTACCACTTCCTGGGAAGTGTGGCAAAATTCAATTTCAGGGAGCAAGATTTCTTAAAAATCCAAAATGGCAGAAACTGAATGTTGGAGGTTAGATCTGGCTGAGCCCATCCACTGGTGCGGTTAAAAATGCTTAACACAATCCTGTTGTGCCCTCTCCTAATATAATCAAGAGGGCACCTGGTTGTCTGGGCTTGTAGGATATAGGGGAGGTCCTGAGCTGCTCCAAATGTCCTTCCCTCCGTTGAAGACTAGTTTGGCTGCTCTGCCCCATTCTGTTTCAGCCCCCCATTCTGTTTCACCATCTGCTGAGGCAGATCTCCTCCCCCAGGCACTTCCTTTGTGTTCAGCCCAGGTCACTTCATGCCTCATCAAGGCAACCTGGCCAGGCTGCCAGAGGATGGCCAATCAGAGAAGGGCACCACAGAGCTGAAACTGGTAACTTTTAGGAAGAGTTCTAAAGCTATTTCCATGACTTAGTTATATTAAATTCAACAATGGCAAGTTGTAGCATTTATTATAGCAATCAGTTTGAGACCAAACTTGTCATATCTTGCCATTTTAGCCTACAGAGCCTATTCACTACAATGAGGGAAAAATAATTTGGCTATTTTTCCTCACCAGAGCTTATAAATCATATTTATAAGGTCCCTACACTGCACCCAACCCTAGTGCACCTAGGGCACACCTTAGGAGTAACATATGTAATAATAAGCTAGTTTAAGACTTTGGAAGTACTTTTAATTCCAAAGTCAAATTTGCATGTAACTTTAATTTAAAAGGACTAAACAAGGCAGGCCTGCCATTAAAATGACCCTGGGAACCTCAGCAGTGCACCGAAACCTATATGCCCTACCATATTATAGGGACTTATAGGTAGGTTGACATAGCCAATTATAATTAACCTAATTTGAATTCTCATTTTACACAGACCATATGCCCTGGGACTGGTTAGCATTACTCAGGGCACCACCAGAGTCAGGAAAACCCAAGCAAAAAGTGAAAAATTTGGGCAAAATGTTTGAGGCCTCTGCAATCAGATCAGTTTTCTCAGACAGGAAAAAAGAGTAAAACAGACAAGAAGGGTGAAAAGAGTGATAACGATGAAAAAAGAAGGAAAGACAGAGATAGACAGAGGCAAATGGCCACTAGGCCACCAGGGACGTGGCACAGGTAGGAGCCTGTGTGTGGAGGCAGGCCTTGATCTCAGAGCTGTCAGGCTCTTGATGAGATCAGAGGCAGCAGCAGGTGGAGCTGGACCTGAAGGAGCAAGCAGATGCTGACCAGAAGATGTGTAGAGTCACCCTTCAGTGTGCAGCTTCCATGGATCCCATTTAGTTTTTTGGGAATCAGGAGTTTGCTAAGCCTTCTGGCTTGCAGACCTGTGCCCCTGTCACCTAATGACTTTTAACCTACTTAGCCTCCTGTGTTTTAGGACATTTATATCATTATTTCTTCCAAGATGGCTACTATGTTTATAGGAGGGACTAGCTTATATAATTGCCACCCCAGGCATGCCTTCTTATCTAATGTTTGGAAACATACCTGTGTCAGGAGTCCTACAAGATATGTTTAAATACATCTCATGCAGACAAGAATATCAGAGGGATTCCTACCAGATGCTATCGACGCCAACTATGCTGCATGTTGCCTTGATGCAGAGCCAGCCTTAGTGTCACCACGGAGTCTGATCTAGAGACCTCATTTCAAGGTGATGAGGGTTTGGGGGCACTTCCCGCGGTGCTGGCAGCTTAGTCTTAACATACCTAGCTCTCTTTAGGTTAGAGATTAGGTTCTCCATGCCTGGGTTTTAGGGACATTTTACATCTCATGTTTATTGCAATATGGTCAGGGTTTTTGTATTCACGACTTTCATCTTTACCATTCTGCTTCTTGCAGTGTTCATTATCCTAATCATTGCAGCATGCATTTTAGAGTACATTCCAGTCTTGTTAATAAAACCTATTAAAAACTTTACTTCATCTCCTTCATTGCCTTTGTGTGACTGACACTTGTTGCTCATGTGAGAAAAGGGTAATCTCCATTTAACAACGACTCCCCTGAGATGCCACTCTCTAGCCCCATGCGTAAAGGCTGCCAGAAATCAGCTTTTACTGTTTGGAATTTTGATGAGGTACTGCTTGTGAGCCAGGCGGGTTGGGCCGACAGTTGCGACTTGTTGTCGTATTGGCCTAGGCACCTACAAACAAAAGTACTGTCATCCCTAAACCAGAAGCCTTGCCTAGAGCAAGAGTCTAACTACAGCCACCATTAAGAAGAGGAGGAAGGGTCTATTCATCTGGGAGGAAAGAAGGCAGGGAATCACTTTACAGGGAAGGGGTGGTCTGCAGGGGCAGCAGTGGCAGGGGAAAGCATGGGGAAATGGCACAAAAGTGAAAGGGAGAAAACAGAAAAACTGGCAAAAAGAGGAAAACAGGCAAAAAAGGTGAAAAGAGTGACAAAGAAGAAAAAGCAGAAAAGATAGAGACAGAACAGAGGTGGTCTTTGTGGTGGTATTTCTGAGTGAATCTGAACTTAAAGGTGGATGTCTCAGTAATTATTCAGGCAGCACAGCCTTTATGGCCCTACTCATTGAGGATATTTTAGGTCCCTTCTATTTTTACTTGATTATTTTTTTATAATGGTGATTTTTCCAGTTCTGCGTGAGCCACTTTTGATCAACCATTTTCATTTCTGTGGGATCTTAAGAACTAACTTAGTTTTGCCTGCACCTGATCTTGCAGATGGTTAGGGATTATGGATCTTCTTTGGCAAAATATTAAGGACCTGAGAGGGCGCTGGTTATTGATGATTGTTACTATAAATTTGTCTTTCAGATATCTATAGAGTGCTATTTTTGAAACAGAGTGGGGATCACAATGGTCTAACTGCAGTAGGACTTTTCCCAGTATCAAGGACAGATAATCCTGCTTAAACAATTTCTGATCCCCAACATACTAGCGATTGTCCTAACTTAGTATGGCATCTACAAGAACCAGTGTTAACTCTCAGCATGCTGCTAAAGGTCCATCTTAAGGCTTACTTTGATTGCTTAGAAGTGAGTAAGAAGACACTGATAGAACTATATGAGGATTATGTATATGCATTGAGAACAGTTACTGAAGTCAAATCAGAGTACCTCAGAGGGTCCATGGTGGCTTGATAGGAATTATTCTGCAGTAAATCATAGGTTGAGAGCTTCACTTAAATCCAAACCAAGACACCCCAGAGAAGTTAGTGCAGCCAGAAAAATATATAGGTGCACTTTGAGGGAGAGGAGGGAAGTTCAGAATAAAATGGATAGGGGGCACTTATAATGCACTGCACATTTGAATAATAGTGAATTGGTTTTGACGTGGCCACAGAGTTCAGACAAAGGGAAGTCCTGATTGCCTCTCTTTCTCAGTGCAACCTTTCAGGCTCTGAATGGGTCCTGCATTTTAGTGCAGCTTATTATTTATAATCTGAGGAGAGTTTGGTGCAAATACTTCGGGGGAAGCTGGTTTACCTGTCCAACTTACATATTACCCTGCCTGAGTTAGAGGCAATCATCCGGCAAAGTCCAGGTGGCAAAGCCTCAGGCTGGATGAAGTCCCAATGGATCTAATCAAATGAAACATACATTTATGGGGCCCATTGATAACAAATGTATTTTACAGACTAGCGAGCAACAGGATCCCTCACCTGTGGGTCCTTTCCACCATAGTCCCTATATTTAAGAAGGGTGATCGGACATCACAAAATGTTACCAGCCCATGTTCCTCATTTATAGTTCAGTTAAATAATCGGGAGGGTGATTTTCAATCAATTAAGATCTTGAACAAATTCACACAGTATTCAGTGTCCCCACCAATTTGGTTTCCATCTAGGGCTAGGTACAGTGGAACAGTGCTTAAATCTGTATTTGATAATTGAAAGGTACACCATTGTGAAGTGGAGTCCACTGTACAAAGCCTTTATAGATTTGACATCTGTGTTTTTATTGTGTGGACTGAACCGAATTACGGCTCTTGCTGTTAGAGCTGGGGGCTGATGTGGTACTAGTGCATTTTCTATCTAATTTCTATGAGAGCACAGTTGTGAGTGTCTGTTATGGCCTGGCAGGGAATAGTCAGATATCTTCCCCTTTATGAGAGGGGTATGCCAAGGCTGCATCCTAGGTCTGTTGCTGTTCTTTCTGTCAGTGCCTGCATTACTGTACACAGATGACACGTACCTCCAAGACTTTCCATTTATTAATGGAGCCTTTGACTTTCATGAAAACATTGGATCTGCTCACAAATGTTGGAAAGTCACACATTATGATGTGTGGCCTTGGCAGAAACAAAATCTCTAAACTGGCGGTCAGGGAGAAAATCCTTGGGCAGCATGTTCAAATTTTGCTATTTAGGGATTGTTTTTAACTCTACTGGCTCTTGGTAGCCTTAGATCAGCAGCTCTCACATAAATCTTAGTAGAGCTGCAGGGGCATTATTCCATCTAACTCAATCCTTTAGACGGGGGGCCATTGTTCTTCACCTAAATATATATAAGTCCCAGTGTGTCCCTGCAGCTCTGTATGGTGCTGGGGTGAGGGGCTATTATAATGCTGCTGCCTTACAAGTAGAGGAAAGCTGTATTTGCCAATGGCTACTGCACCTTCCTTTCACTAGTTCCCATTATATCAACCACTCCAAAATAAATCTCAAGTACATTTCAGAAATGGCCAGGTTAGCTTCACTTACGCTCTACGTTAGGAACTGAATGAAACCAGAGGCCAACTTGAATAGGGATATAATCTCAGATTGCCTCAACTTATAAAAGGTTTTATCCATCCCTTGGTTGGGCTGTGTCTTCAAAACCATGAATGAATTGAGTTTGCCTGATATGTTTAAGATATTGACCTATTTCGATTAAAATGATAAACTGAAAGTTAAGGCCCTCTTCCTTGGGCACTGTCAAGCTCAAAGACTGAGGACCTGATTTAGATCCTGGCTGTATTTCCTCTATCTTATTAGGTGGAGGAACGAGTACTCCATCAAGTCGATGGTGTTCCGACTGCCCTATTTAGGTGTATTGCGGCTGAGCTACCGGCCACTACAACGGAGTGCTCTTCTTAGCATCTGGCTGGTAGGCTTCCGTCTACCATATTTAGATGTTACAGTTCGGCAGGCGGTGTATAGCTGACTGAGGGAGTTCATCCTGGGAGCCATTGCACAATGTACAATGGCAGTGGCTGTGGAATAGAGGTAAGTTATGCACACTCACACACACACACACACACACACACACACAATGTGTCTTAGCCATGTGTGTCCACCTTCACAACACACTACACAACACACTACATACACACTTTTATACATTGCCTTTCTACCACAACATTTATATGCAGACATCACCCATTGCCATACATGCATGACACAACATATACACTCTATTGATACTACACCCACATACAACACAACCACAAAAGTAGAAATGGGGAAAAGATAGGTTTTTACCTCATTTCCTTTTCTTCCCACCAACTCAGGTGTGGAGGTAACATTGCCACAGTTGTCTTTGCAGGAAGGTACCTTGTAATCTGCTCGACAGGAAGGGAGGCTGGAGTCCTCCAGCCAGCCACTATTTCCAGTGATGTTGTCAATGTGAGTGAGGATTCCTGTCAGAGTCACCAGGACCCAGGGTAGCTTTCGTCTATGGTGCTGCCAACATCTAAATCAGTGAGGCGTAATGTCAAAGCATCAGATGGGTTTTCTGATGGAAAACCAATGCAGGAACTGTTACAGTCAAGAGCTAAAGAAGGCCCTGAGACTTGAACTTATTAAAAGCTCTTTTAGAGACTATTATACCCATTTGACCACTGACAATTATGCTGCACATTTAAATTTAGCCAGCACAAGATCTCATTTGTTTTAATTTAGGGCAGGTATGGTGTGACATCTCTTGTGTTTCGCCAACACTTCTGGTAATCTATGCAGCTCAGTAGAGGCTTGCCCCTGTGATGGGTTGCCACAGCAAACCTTACTGCATTTCATGTTTTTTTGTAAAGTTTATAGACTCTGTTGTTCCAATTAGATTTTACCTTAAGAACAAAAGACAAGAGGCATCTGGAAAAACAGGAAACGGCTCAATTAAGTAAACATTATGGCAGAGAGAGCAGTTACAGAAACGGTGTCTGAGGACTGTTTTTCATAGAACATCAATTTGATACATTCTTCTAGGTGTAAAATTAAGAGCAAACATTTGTCACAGAGTCATAGATACAATCCTTAGTAGGGAAAGCAGGTGAGCCTCGACCTGGAGAGGACACAATGCGGGCAAGTGAACACGTGCCCAGATGGCCAGCCTGAGGGAATCGTAGTCACTGCATGTGCTGTTTGTGCTCTGCCCTGATTAGCTAAGTGTACCTAGTTACATGTAGCATCTAACTTAATGGTATTTTAGGAAAGCATGCATCCCTCTGGCAATTTCTGCTTTATTGCGCCAGTCTCTGGGGACCATTGTATTGTTGCTGCCTATCCATGGGCTCTGATCCAAGGTTGTGTGTTTGGCTGTCAGCTAAGTCTTATCCCTCCTGTGATCTGTCAGTCATTAATCTTCAGGCCTGAGCCGCAGAGACTACTTGATCACATACCTATGTGATGGGGTTGACTGAGAGTTCATGATGGGTGAATCCAATAGGGTGATGTGATTTAATTTGTGTCTGAAAATGTATTTGTCATGTATAAAATGTCTTATTGTGTGTTTTGATAGATCCTATATTAACCCCTACGGTGCCCTGGACGAGGTGATCTCGTCCAGAGCACCGGTTCCCGGGTGCCTTGGACGAGATCACCTCGTCCTGCACCCGGGAACTGGGGGGAGCGCTAGCGCTCCCCCCATGTGCTCTCCACCCACCCCCCCCAGGCAGGGATGGAAGGGGAAGCCTATTATGACGCCGATCTGCCCCCAGATGGGGGCAGAAACCTCTAGGCACCAGGGATCTTTTTTTTTTTTTTTTTGGAGGTGGGGAGCGACACCTTAGGCAAGGGTCGCTCCCCTAAGAGGCAAATTATATTTAGGCCATTTCTGCCCTCCTTGGGGGCAGATTGGCATATTTTTATGAGGCCAATCTGCCCCCAAGGGGTACAGAAACCACTAGACACCAGGGAGTTGGTTTTTTTTAAGTGATTTTCACGCAAGGGGGGCGACCCCTTAGGCAAGGGTCGCTCCCCTGGGTGGGAAATTTATTTTAGGCCATTTCTGCCCCCAGGGGGGCAGATCAGCCTTTTTTGATTAGGCTGATCTGCCCCCAAGGGGGGCAGAAACCACTAGGCACCGTGGATTTTTTTTTTTTTTTTTTTTTTTACAAATGGGGAGCGCTAACGTCAAGCAGGGGGAGCGACCCCGTAGGCAAGGGTCGCTCCCGGGGTGGATGATTGGGGGGTGGGGGGTCAAATTTATTTTAGTCCATTTCTGCCCCCCCTGGGGGCAGAAACCTCTAGGCGCCAGGGCAAATTTTTTTGTGTGTTTTTTTTTGTTTGTTTGTTTTTTTAGAGCTGGGGAGCGACCCATTAGGCAAGGCTCGCTCCCCTGGGGGGCAAATTGTATTTAGACCTTTTCTGCCCCCCTTCGGGGCAGATCGGCCGATTTTAGGTCAATCTGCCCCCAAGGGTGCAGAAACCACTAGGCACCAGGGATTTTGTTTTTGGCGCCAATGTCACGCAAATTTATTTTAGGCCATTTTTGCCCCCCCCGGGCCGGCTGAGCTAGAGGCCAAAATCCACATGTAGGCACTTTGCAAAAAACACCTCTGTTTTCTGTGAATAAATGTGATGTGTCTACGTTGTGTTTTGAGGCATTTCCTTTCATGGGCGCTAGGCCTACCCACACAAGTGAGGTACCATTTTTATCGTGAGACTTGGGGGGACGCTGGGTGGAATGAAATTTGTGGCTCCTCTCAGATTCCACAACTTTCTGTCACCGAAATGAGTGGAAAACATGTTTTTTTAGCCAAATTTTGAGGTTTGCAAAGGATTCTGGGTAAGAGAACCTGGTCGGAGCCCCACAAGTCAACCCCATCTTGGATTCCCGTAGGTCTCTAGTTTTAAAAAATGCACAGGTTTGGTAGGTTTCCCTAGGTGCCGGCTGAGCTAGAGGCCAAAATCTACAGGTAGGCACTTTGCAAAAAACACCTCTGTTTTCTTTAAAAAAATGTGATGTGTCCACATTGTGTTTTGGGGCATTTCCTGTCACGGGCGCTAGGCCTACCCACACAAGTGAGGTATCATTTTTATTGGGAGACTTGGGGGAACGCTGGGTGGAAGGAAATTTGTGGCTCCTCTCAGATTCCAGAAATTTCTGTCACCGAAATGTGAGGAAAACGTGTTTTTTTAGCCAAATTTTGAGGTTTGCAAAGGATTCTGGGTAACAGAACCTGGTCAGAGCCCCACAAGTCACCCCATCTTGGATTCCCCTGGGTTTCTAGTTTTAAAATATGCACTGGTTTGCTAGGTTTCCCCAGGTGCCGGCTGAGCTAGACGCCAAAATCCACAGGTAGGCACTGTTTTCTGTGAAAAAATGTGATGTGTCCACGTTGTGTTTTGGGCCATTTCCTTTTTTGGGCGCTAGGCCTACCCACACAAGTGAGGTACCATTTCTATCGGGAGAATTGGGGGAACGCTGGGTGGATGGAAATTTGTTGCTCCTCTCAGGTTCCACAACTTTCTGTCACCGAAATGAGTGGAAAACGTGCTTTTTTAGCCAAATTTTGAGGTTTGCAAAGGATTCTGGGTAACAGAACCTGGTCGGAGCCCCACAAGTCACTCCCATCTTGGATTCCCCTAGGTCTCTAGTTATCAAAAATGCACAGGTTTAGTAGGTTTCCCTAGGTGCAGGTTGAGCTAGAGGCCAAAATTTACAGGTAGGCACTTTGCAAAAAACACCTCTGTTTTCTGTCAAAAATTGTGATGTGTCCACGTTGTGTTTTGGGGCATTTCCTGTCGCGGGCGCTAGGCCTACCCACACAAGTGAAGTATAATTTTTATTGGAAGACATGGGGGAACGCTGGGAGGAAGGAAATTTGTCGCTCCTCTCAGATTCCAGAACTTTCTGTCACCGAAATGTGAGGAAAATGTGTTTTTTTAGTCAAATTTTGAGGTTTGCAAAGGATTCTGCATAACAGAATCTGGTCAGAGCCCCACAAGTCACCCCATCTTGGATTCCCATAGGTCAGTAGTTTTAAAAAATGCACAGGTTTGGTAGGTTTCCCTAGGTGCCGGCTGAGCTAGAGGCCAAAATCTACAGGTAGGCACTTTGAAAAAAACACCTCTGTTTTCTTTAAAAAATGTGATGTGTCCATGTTGTGTTTAGGGGCATTTCCTGTCGCGGGCTCTAGGCCTACCCACACAAGTGAGGTATCATTTTTATCGGGAGACTTGGGGGAACGCTGGGTGAAGGAAATTTGTGGCTCCTCTCAGATTCCAGAACTTTCTGTGACCGAAATGTGAGGAAAATGTGTTTTTTTAGCCAAATTCTGAGGTTTGCAAAGGATTCTGGGTAACAGAACCTGGTCAGAGCCCCACAAGTCACCCCATCTTGGATTCCCCTAGGTCTCTAGTTTTCAAAACTGCACAGGTTTGGTAGGTTTCCCTAGGTGCCGGCTGAGCTAGGGGCCAAAATCTACAGGTAGGCACTTTGCAAAAAACACCTCTGTTTTCTGTCAAAAATTGTGATGTGTCCACGTTGTGTTTTGGGGCATTTCCTGTTGCGGGCGCTAGGCCTACCCACACAAGTGAGGTATTATTTTTATCGGGAGACTTGGGGGAACATAGAATAGCAAAACAAGTGTTATTGCCCCTTCTCTTTCCCTACACTTTTTCCTTTCAAATATAAGAGAGTGCATAAAAAAGACGTCTATTTGGGAAATGCCCTGTAATTCACATGCTAGGATGGTCACCCCGGAATTCAGAGATGTGCAAATAACCACTGCTCCTCAACACCTTATCTTGTGCTCATTTTGGAAATACAAAGGTTTTCTTGATAGCTATTTTTCACTCTTTATATTTCAGCAAATGAATTGCTGTATACCTGGTATAGAATGAAAATGCATTGCAAGGTGCAGCTCATTTATTGGCTCTGGGTACCTAGGGTTCTTGATGAACCTACAAGCCCTATATATCCCCGCAACCAGAAGAGTCCAGCAGACGTAAAGGTATATTGCTTTCAAAAATCTGACATTGCAAAAGTAACAGAAAACGTAGAGAAATATTGCTGGTTTTTTTCACCTCAATTTCAATATTTTTCTTTTTCAGTTGTTATTTTCTGCAGGAAACCCTTATAGGATCTACACAAATTACCACTTGCTGAATTCAGAATTTTGTCTACTTATCAGAAATGTTTAGGTTTCTGGGATCCAGCATTGGTTTCATGCCCATTTCTGTCACTGACTGGAAGGAGGCTGAAAGCACAAAAAATCGTAAAAATGGGGGTATGTCCCAGTAAAATGCCAAATTTGTGTTGATAAATTGGGTTTTCTGATTAAAGTCTGCCTGTTCCTGAAATCTGGGAAGCTGGTGATTTTAGCACAGCAAACCCTTTGTTGATGCCATTTTCAGGGAAAAAACCACAAGCCTTCTTTTGCAGCCACTTTTTCCCATTTATTTTGAAAAAAACTATATTTTCACTGTATTTTGGCTAATTCCTTGGCCTCCTTCAGGGGAACCCACAAAGTCTGGGTACCTCTAGAATCCCTAGGATGTTGGAAACAAAGAACGCAAATTTGGCTTGGCTAGCTTATGTGGACAAAAAGTCATGAGGGCCTAAGTGCGAACTGCCCAAATAGCCCAAAAAAGGCCTGGCACAGAGGGGGCAGCGACCTGGCAGCGAAGGGGTTAACATTCCCCCTAGTTGAATTTGCAACTACACCATCAAACCCATAAGTCATGACAGTCACAGTGCTGGCACTTTGTTATTCCACCTCCCTTGCTACTTGTACCCTAAACCATTTAGGGACTGTGTTTTTACAGCAGGAAGCCCCTAATTGTAGGAAACCACACAAAACAGTAGCATGATGAAAACAGGTGACAATGATGTGCACAAACCAGTCAGCCACCGAGGGAGACAGGTGAACCAGTTTGTGAACCATTCCTGCTCAGGGGCACCTCCCTCCTCATGCATGTCTCTCTGCAGTCGGTGCAATGCTTGAATGGCAGGTGTCAAAGTTCCAGTGTCCTCATTTTTGACAGGTATAAAGGTGCTGCAGGATGTGCCGATCTTGGCACACACCCCACCCTCTATTGCGGTCATCAAGTCCAAACATACCAATGTTGAATCACCATAAGGTGAATGTCTTTTAGTTCTTCTTTGATGGCTTTAAGGCAAAGCTCAGTACTGTTCATCAAGAACATCTTTGTACTGAACCTAACCAAAATATTCAGCTGCTCTTCTCCTTTGAGCCTGATGCAACAGTTTTGTTTCTTTCCTCATCTATTGTTGGTACAATTCAGATACATCTTCTCCAGGGAGGACCAGTGCTGGGGTGTGTATGGTGATAAGGAAACAGAGGCCACAGCTTCCAGGTACGAGCTTGGTATAAGCGAGCTCGCAGCACTGCCAGTAGGTGTCCACCAGCATGGAGGTGCTCCATTGCAAGTCTGAAATGTGTAGTATTGTGTCACAATTCTTGTCAATGCCTAGCGGAATTGTTTTTTCACCTCTGAAACATAAGGGATACACTGTGAGTTTCTCTACAATTAGAGGTTGCCTCTTCTCTCCCATCCATGTGTACCTGTCTACCTCACGTTCCTAGATCTCCGGACATGGAGTTTCTACACTGTTATTTAACCCCCCCCCCTTTGAGACCCATTCCCCTTTATGTCCTTAAAGTGGGTGGCCCTGCATTGAAACTACATGTCTGGGGTCCATTTATTGTTAATGAAGACAGCCCCAGACATG
This sequence comes from Pleurodeles waltl, assembly GCF_031143425.1. Taxonomy (NCBI): domain Eukaryota; kingdom Metazoa; phylum Chordata; class Amphibia; order Caudata; family Salamandridae; genus Pleurodeles; species Pleurodeles waltl. The sequence continues at coordinate 764,018,761 of NC_090443.1, read as the reverse complement.
CTAATGGCCACCCTAGGACTGCAGATTGAAGTAGGGGGCAGATGTGTTTATGTACTGGTTAGGTGGTTTAGCTACCTCCAAGAGTCTGCTATTGTGAAAGTCCTGGGGCCAAACAGTGTCTTCCCCTATAAATCCCTTCCAGTGCATCCTCTCTCGCTCCTTTTGGATGTCACAAGGCTCAGTCAGAAAGTACAGTGGTGTAGGATTGGTCTCATAACATTTCAGATTTACTACTACCCTATGAGGCTCTACTCTGTTATTTTGCATTTTAACCCTAATTCTACAGAGGTACAGATGGAGAAGGCATTTCACTTTCCCAGGGGCTACCACTTGGGATAAGTACAATCTATCTGTGCATACTGCATGTGGGCTTCAGCAGGCAGTCATAACATGACCTGGCTGATGTCTTCGAACCCACGCTGGTCAAGTGCTGATACCACGTGTTGTACAAAAGAGTGCTGTGTTGTGCGTGTGGGATGCTAGTGTTGAGTGCAGTATAATTAAAGGTAATGTGAGTGAGGTTACTGTGTAAGCATGACAACTCATGAACATAGTCTCTTAAATAAGATTGTTCATTGGAGATACATGGATGCAGTAGCATTCCTGACACCCATAAAATAAAAACACAATATAACATAACTTTTGAACATCTTGGGATGTACCCAGGGGGGGTTGTCTATTGTCCTCTGGTGGTTTAAGTTTGATTGTTTTGAAGGTTCAAGAAAAGGTTTGCTGTGCAGTTCATGGGGGGTGCTCTATGGAAGGTTTCAGCTGTATGTTGGACAGATGGACCCATGCATCTCTTTCTTCCACCTTGAGGGTGGTAGGCATGGTGAAGACTACTCAGTAGGTTCCTTCAAATTTATCTTGCTTCCATTTTCTCACAAAGTTATTAAAGTAAACATCTTGACCAGGATCAGGAAGCTTGGTGGTGGTGCACTTGGAGCTCTGATGGATGGCCTATTTGGATAGGAACTTGGCTGCTTTGGTTAGCTCTGAGAGATAAACATGCAATTCATTCCCCAATGCTTGAGAGCAAGTCTTCGTGCTCAGTTTGGTCCGAGTTTAGGGGATGGGTGTCTTCATCAGTCTACCTGTTACTTTCTGATGTGGTGTGAGGTGGTGATCTATGCTAGGTGTATTCCTCAATACGAACTAGGCTAGGGACAATCAATGGATCACTTCTTGTTGAAGCTGGTGCAACTTTTGCTTATTTCAATAGACCGTTGAGCGTCTCAATGACGCTGTTGCTTAGGGGGTGGTATACTCAGGCTAGTTTAAATGTAATACTAATAGAGTACAGATATGGTCAAACATAGAATTAATAAAGTGCCTTCCATTGTCCAACCAGATGATGTCTGGTTCCCCCCACCTGGGTATCGTATTACCTCTCTGACAAGGAAAGTTATTGCTGCCTTAGCACTACAGTACACGTAAGCACAGGCTTTGATTCACCCAGGCTATGGGCAGACCACTACAATCAGGTACCAGTCATTGGCACACCAATCGATCATATCTGTCAACACCAGAGCAATACCCGCCCTATTGGCGTCAAAAATTTAAAAACCCAGCACTCTCAAAACCAAGTAATTAATGCATTGTGCTGATATGTTGTGGTTTAACCAAACTTATTTTTAATATGCTTACAAATACTGTTCCTTTGCAATGTATTGCTGCAGGTTTTCAGAGTGTGTTAGGGTGTGGCCCCTTTCGAGGACCTTCCAGAGACTTTCCCTGCAACATGTCTGGGCGTGGTTCTGGGCTGGGCCAAGACTCTATAAAAGAGAGCCAGCCCAACTCCCAGTGCTCACTATTCAGAGGTCCCGGTGCAGAGCAGCAGCTTCTTCCTGAGCTCCTGTCCCGATGGCCTATTTGGATCTTCCAGTCTTCTTCCCTAATCCTTCATTGGTGATCATTGTTCCAGGTGGTAAGACGGTGGTTGGACTGTCCCGACACCGTTATTCAGAATTTTCATATTCTTGGTTGAAATTCTTAAATGAGTAACAGATTACTTGTGCGCTACCTTTTCTTGACATTTATATGGTAGTTTACAAATAGGCAAGACGCGCAATTTATTTCATAAAGGTTTGACTTTGTTATTCATTGCGCGCTACCATTTCTTGACATTTACATGGTGGCTTAAGAATCGTCAAGATGCGCGATTCATTTTATGGTGTTTAAACATTGTTGTCCATTGCGCGCTACTATTTCTTGACATTTACATAATGTTTTACGCATTGGCAAGACGCACAACTCGTTTCATGAGCATTTAACTTTGTTGATCATTGCGCGCTACCATTTCTTGACATTTTACATGGTGGCTTAAGAATCGGCAAAAGAAGCGTGATTCGTTTCATTGTACTTTGATCTTGTTATTTATTGTGAGCTGTTATTCCTTGACATTTACATCGTGTTTTACGAATCGGCAAGACGCACGATTCGATTAATGATGATTTGACTTTGATATTCATTGCGTGCTACCATTTCTTGGTATTTTACATGGTAACACTTGAATTGGCAAGAAGCACGATTCTCTCCTCGAGTGTAATTCATTTTGTTTATTGTATGCTACTATTCTAAGATATTTATTATGTAATATTCAAGTTGACAAGTTATGTGATTTGTTTCCTGAATCCATATTGTGTTATTCATGGTGCACAATCCTTTCATGGTGTTCACCATATATATATATATATATATATGGATATATATATATATATATATATCTGCAATATGCGCAATTTGTGTTGAAACATTTTAAGAGTACACAGAAGGCCAGAGTTTCTAGATGCAATATTGTATGGTCCTAGTATACATTCTCAAAACAGGATTTATATGACTGGTTTAAAATTTAGTCAGAATGTTTTTTCTCATTCTCATGTAAAGGAAAGTACTTGAATAAGAAAGTTTTCATTTAATTCATCTGGATTCCCCCACAGGTATCCGGGCATCTTGAAACTTAGTCATTTTAAACTTAACTCTTAGATTGTTCATGTTTTCAGAGTGACTAGGCTTAGAATCATAGTCTAGTATTGATTTCCGGAGATATCATTTTCATACTGTGTGTTCTAACCTTTTTCTTACTACAGGTCTCCTTCCCAGGTGTTCCCTTCCTAATCCCCTCTTCCCCTCTTGGACTCTCTCAGTGTCTGTGATTTATCTATCAGAGTGTTGGAGCTGTTCAGTGGTGGACGTGTTGGGAACGTGCACAGACCCCGAGGAACTGGTGACTCTGACAATATCCGTGAAGTCCATGTGTAACACCCTGAAAGGCCTCGTTAGTCTGGGGACAACCAACATTATCTTAAGAATAGTTTTAGGGGAGTATAGTTGGTAGACGGAGCATTTATTTAAGTGCATTGTCACTATTTCAGAGAGGTTGAGAATAAACAAATTGTTTTGAAGTTCCACCATCATTTTGTCCTTGGCAACGTGTGTAGGTAGATGCAGTTGGGGCAAAGCTATGTTGAGTAAGCTCTGTGGCATAATGGGCTTTCCTGTAGGTGTATGTCTGTATATGAGATTGTGTTGTCTGGCTACCCATTCCTCCCTTTCTTCAGGTAATGCATTTTCTTGTAACTCCCACAAATACAGACCAGCTGTTTCAGTATACGGCTTGTCCCGAGGGTGTTCAGACTTTGAAATCTAGTTGGTGGGGAGGACATCAGCCTCCTCAACCATACCATATGCTGCCTTTTTTTGCAACCTGGTCAGCTAGTCCATTTAACTGGGAAACAAAGTCCTTGCCCCTGATATGGGCACCGCACTATACCACGCTTAGGTAGGATCAGTGCGTTGATGAGTAGCTCTATTAGGTCCCAGTGTGCAACAGGTGTGTGTTTGATTTTAGAAATCCTTGCCTTTTCCACATTCCTTTGTTGGAATCTACTGAGGTTATGATGTAGGCTGAATCTGCATTAATTGTTGCTGTCTTCCCTGAGCTTTGGGTGAGGGCTTCAATTAGTGAAGTCATTTCTGCCACCTGGGCTGAGAGGTAGGGGAGGAGGGTTAACAGCGCGATGATCTGTAGCATCTCTGAGGTGCATGACTATGGGCCATGACAACCACTGCCCCCGTATGTCTTACCCCTGTCTCTTGGTTCATCATGGAGGAACCTTCAATGAACTGTGCATTGCTCTCATGGATGGGATCTTCCTTTGCCTGGCTGATCCCATCAGGGTATTAGATATGCAATCATTTGTCTCCTCCCCATCTTGTTTCTCTTGGGCTTAGAAGGTGGCTGGGTTCACTATGTGGCACTAAATTACCATAAGCAGCAGCCTGGAGACAATCAACCCGAAACAGCTGCATAGTCAGCATTCTCTTGCTGTTTTGGATGACCACAAACACTGAATGTTCTGGGTACAGTGTCAGTGGTACCCCAACATGATGGAGGTGCTCCGGTCAACAGCAAATGCTCATATGGGAAGTGACCCAGCATGACTGAATCTAAGGGCCCTCTGTAGTAAGCGAGGGGCTTGTGCCCCATGGGATATTTCTGTGCTAAAACTGCCAGCATGACTCGCCTGTCACTCTGGCTGAATAGAAAGAACTGTTTCCTGTAATCCGGTGTCCCTAATATTGGGGAGTGTGTGATCTCTGTCTTCAGTTTGCAGAAGACATTGTGCATCACAGGTGTCCAGGCTAATTCCTTGTGGCTGGCTTTTGCCTTCTTCATTGCCTCGAGCAAGAGGGCAATGAGGGTGTTGTAATCAAACCCACTGCCAATCATAGTTGCACAGTCCCAAAATCTTCTGCATGCCCTGTTTTGATTTTGGTGGTGGCATAGCCCTGATAGAGTCAACGTACTCTAGCGTGATCTGCCAACTGCCCGCTAATATCAGCTGGCCCAGATAACTAGCTTCCTTTTGCACATACTGCAACTTCCCATTCTCCATTTTGCATCCTCTCTCGGCATTCAGGAGGGCTATTATGTCCTGATTACGTAGGTCCTCGGAGGGACTGCATATCAAGATGTTGTCAGCATACTGTATCAGGGTGGTGTTCGCTCTGAAGTTGGCAAGGTCCTTCCTCAGTATCCTATTGAAGATACTGGGGGACTCACAGTACCCCTGTGGTAGTTTCCAATACTGCAACTGAGCCCCTTGGAAAGTGAATGCAGTCAGGTATTGACTGTCGGGGTGCGGCAGAATACTAAACAATGCATTCTTAATGTCTACTACACAGACATATTGGTAAGTATGATGGAGGGGTTTGACACCATGGGAATTCCTGGACCACAATTTAATTGAGAGGGGGCAGATCTTGCTCCAGGTTCCTCCCTTACTGTTCTTGAGAGTGAATATTGGGGCTATTACATGGGGAGACTCCCACATGTAGGACCCCCCTGATCAATTAGCACTTGTATTGTGGGAGCTATACCCTCATCAGCTTCCTTGGATAGAGGATATTGAGTCACCCAGGGTAGGATGGCCCCTTCTCTCAATGATATCCTTACCAGCTCAGTGGTATTGATGAGCTCCATGTCTTAGGGACCCCCCGCCCATAGCTGCAGTGGAACCACTGACAATTATTGCTCCTGCCCTGTTGTCAGCACCGCCATGGGCGATGGAGCTCCATTTCGCAGTTCCACCTTAACCATAACTGAGTCAGAAAAGATGATCTCAGAAACTCCTGGGCACTTATGGAACAGTTGTTCACCAGTTATCTCATGCACACAAAACCAGCAACGATGAAGCTAATGCATGCCCACATGGCATCCACTTGGTCAGTGGCCAGCAGGACCCCATACTTGGACCACACCTCGATGGCATGTAAGCAGAACAATGCCTCCTCTAGGGGTTCCATATCAAGGTGACCTTCTAGACAGAACAAGAATTTCACAAAGCTACAGCCCACGACCCAGCTGTTCATTAGTGATAATTGTGAGACCTGCATAAGTAAAGGCCATCTGGTTGACTGGTGCCACTCTTAGTGGTTGGTTTATGCAGTATGGACAAGTTAAAAGCATAGGTCTTGAAGGGGTACCCCACGCATTGAATAGGTCATTGTCCCATCTTCAGAGAAATGAATGGTCATGTGTAGCTTACCCATTTACGGGGGTCATTTTGACCCTGGCGGTACGAGACCGCCAGGGCTTAAATTACGGAAGCACCACCAACAGGCTGGCGGTACTTCCAGGCGTATTACAACTGGCGGTATTCTGCCACTTTTGCCCCAGCGATGATAATCCGCCAGGGCAGCGCTGCCCAGGGGATTACGAGTCCCCGACCGCCAGCCTTTTTCTGGTGGATTGCACCGCCAGGTAAAGGCTGGCGGAACCGGGAGTCGTGGGGCCCCTGGGGGGCCCCTGCACTGCCCATGCCACTGGCATGGGCAGTGCAGGGGCCCCCTGACAGGGCCCCATGCAGCTTTTCATGCTAGGCAGACAGTGAAAAGTGCAACGGGTGCAACTGCACCCGTCGCACGCCCGCAACACTGCCGGCTCCCATGTTGCGGCCCACATCCCCGCCGGCCCAGCGGGGATTTCAAAATGGGCACCGCAGGAATGCCTGCAGATGTTGTAATGACCCCCTAAGTCTCTTCCTAGGAGACTAATCATGGATGAGGGATGATACAGTAACCATCCTTTTGCGCAGCTGCCTTACATGTCTAACTCCAGGGGTTTCATGGATGGGCCCTTCATGACTGCACCGAGAACCCCAGTGTGCCCACGGAATCCTTAGACAAGGGCACAAGCCTTTCCTCTAAGCATGATTTTGTAGCTACTGCACCTATTAGAAAGTGATAGGTTATGCTATTTACCAGTACTGTCATGGTAGGCTTTTCATCAGACATTCGGGTTACTGACAGTATGGGGCACGCAAGAGTGTGGTAGTGTGCTACCTGACACAGGCACTCCTGTGTTGGTCCCGCTCATATCTGATTCTGGCAGTGTAAGTGGGATTGTGACCCTGTCCCAGCCCTGGGAGTCCCCTGTACAACCTCATCAAATCATTCACTAAACCTCTGTGGTGGGGCTCCCATTGGTGCCTCCGCCTTCTGTGCCATTGTGGGCACAGCTGTGCTGACCAAGGTTGTCTGCTTCCAATTAACATCCTAGTTCCATCGTAACCACTTCTTGCTCTTTTTCTCTTCCCTTCTTGCCTGAACTTGCCTTCTTTTGCACTTTACGAAGCACAGCTGCATGTAGGGGAAATTCCAGTTGGGATTTCCCTTACCATATCTGATGCAGCCCTCTGCTGTAGCCATATCCTCTGGCATGAATTACCTTCCTCTGGGCCAGGACCTGTCAAATTGATTCCCTTCCCTAGTACAGTCTACCAGCAAGTTGCAGAACAGGCATGCAAAGAAATCCCTGTCATTACTCACTACTACATCCTGAGGGACCAGTCTGTGATTGTTGTGCGCTAGGGCCCAGTTACATCCACTCTCATTGGTGGATTCCAGAAGACCAGGGTTCTTTCCATCTTCATAGCTAGTTGTGATTGCTAGATGCCTTTCTGTTCCTCGTGTGTGCTCCCTGGAACCAGAAGGGTACGTGCTCCCCATGCCACTGAGGTTCAGTCTGCCAACAGTGATGGACAGTGGGTAGTGCTTCAGGTTGCTCTAGTGCTGGACAGGGGTGGTGCAGGGAATGTTGGGTCTGTTGGCATGTTGATCCACCATACCTAGACCTGACAGTCTGCTGCTTGGTAGGGGCTTCTTGTGCTCCCTCGACTGATGGGTTAGTGTATCCCAATGCAGGAATAGCAGGGATTGGGAAGAGCACCTCCATGCCTTCATATGGTGGGGCAGTGCGGATGCCTTGCTTACTGGTGATGGATCACGGTTATTCACCTGGACTTCCTCAAAAATTGCCAAGAGCTCTAATAGTGTTCTATTTTGTCCTTCTTTTGCCCCATATACTTTTTTGCACGTATATCCTTGTTTGTGAGATTCTATTAGTGCTAAAGGTTACCTCTTTTGGCCAGGGACACGTGTGAGTCTTGGTATGTGTGTGTAACTCGTGGCAGATTATTTTGGCCCGAGTGGGGAACTTACTGTGCATGTGCTCTAAAGGTAATCCCATGGTGGTATTTGGGTAGTCTTTTCAGGGGAAAATTACTCTACTAAGAGGACTCTTAGGTTACACGCATTCTAGCTTTCTGTATTTTTACAGTGTTTTCTCTCTTACGTTGATAACTTTACTGTTGCTATGGGTCTCTAAATTTTACTCAGGTGGTGGGAAAATATGTACAAGAGTATTACAAGATCTATCCAGTAATGGGAACTATATACACAAAGGGTTTACCAAACCTAATCTGGTGGGTAAGATATACAAATGGAGATTCCTAGATCCAATGCGGTCAGTGTTATTCACAGATGCATCAAGAATAAACACTTAACAAACAAATGCATGAACAGACACAACCCCAGGAAAAAGTGCAATTGTTAGTTCACAACAGCCTGCAATTCGGCTACAAAATAGTGAGCCTTACTTTGGCATCAAATAACAAATTTTGCAAACCAACAATTTCTTCATGTATACAATAAACACTGACAACAGCACAATATTTAACATTTAAGACAAGCATATTTACATTGGTCTGCTAGCATCATAATATCAAAACAGCACCATTTTAAGTGGCAGGGGAGATGCTAACTACACCCCAAAAAATATCGGGGGAGCGGTCGCACTGCAATACCTTAGCCCGACCCACTCCTAGCACATATTATTTTGTGACCAAGGGAAGTTCTGTTCTGCGTCGAGCTAGGGGAGCCTGAAAATCTTGTTTATATCAGCTTTGGGGAAATAATTGAAACAATTTATATGGAGAAAGAAAGGACTTACTTCAGTGGCCACAGACCCTTCTTGGCAAAACACAGCTGTACCTAATCTCTGGGATCCCTCTAGTACCCTAATATCTGAATTCCTCCTATGTCCTGCTTACCATCTGTGTCATGCCCAGCTGTCCAAGAGAAGCTCACCTCTCACTTCTTTCAAATACCATCAGTGTTAAGAAACCAGTGGCATTGAGAAAACCAGGCTACCCTAATATGAACAAGTTGTGGGCCCTATATCACACCCAGAGCCTATGTGTACTGAAACACCCAGTGGTCCAAGTGAAGGAACCTCTTAAAACAGAGAGCTGTCCCAATGCTACACATAGAGCCTTATGCATACCATCAGTGTCATGCTCAGCAGTCCAAGCGACCAGCAACGCAAAAAACCCTGTGTTACACCCAGGGATCAAGTGTACCAGCTGTGTTATGCCAGGCAGTCAAAGCGATTACCCTTCCCGATGCTGGCAATCAAGAAAGTGACTTCCGCGGATTAAGATTTCACTTAGTTTACGACATGCCAAATGCTAGGGCTAAAGCTCTGATTTAGTATCTTACCCTCGTGATGACAGCTTTGGGATGGACCTCTCCCTTGCAGATTCAGCAGAACTTTGAATTAATTATGGCATCTTCTCACCTTTCTTGTTTGTGCAAATGTGAATCCGTCCGGGCAGGGTCTCCTTCTTTTGGTTGCAGTCAAGTTCAAAGAACCAATCAGCTCCTGGGTGAATCGCCAAAATGTTGCTCGAATGAGATTTTTTTTTTAAAACAAAAAGCAAGAGGCATCTGTCAAAACAGGAAACAGTTTGTTTAATTGAACATTACGGCCGGGAAATAAGTTACAGAAACGGGGTTTGAGGACTGGCTCTCATAGAACATCGGTTTGATGCGAGTTTCATACATTATTCTGGGTAGAATAAAGTAATACAAATTTGACATTCAATACAGAATCATAGATACAATCCTAGATAGGGAAAGCAGGCGGTACTCAACCTGGCATGGACACAATGTGGGCCAGAGAGTATGTGTCCAGATGTCCGGCCTAATGGGCACGTAGTCACTGCATGTGTTGTCTGTGCTGTGTCCTGATTGACTAAGTTTTCCTAAATATATGTGCCATCTAACTTTATGGTGTGTTGGGAATGCATGCATCCCTCTGGTCATTTGTACTTTACTGTGGCCAATCTCGAGGGACCATTGTAGTGTTGCTGCCTGTCTGTGGGATCTGCTCCAAGCATGTGTGTTGAGATGTCAGCTAAGTGTTGCCCCAACTGTGACCTGTCAGTCATTAATCTACAGGCTTGGACCGCAGAGCCTGCTTGGCAACGTACCCACTTGCTGTGTTTGATGGAGAGTGCATGACAGAGTAATCTAACAGGGGTGATGTAACTTTGTTTGTGTGTGAAAATATATTGTTGGGTATAAAGGCATTGATTGATCCAATATTAAAAACACTATTTTAATTCCTTTTAAAGCCAGTTTTAAAGTCCCTTGGGATGTTAGATAGCATTGATGGCTGCCATTGTGTCTGCTCATTTCTTAAAGCAGCAGTGAAGAGCAGAAAATCCATGGAGGGTTAGGTTTTTGGAAGCAATGTTGCAACCATTTTTTATCTTGGTATTAGTTTTTCAGTCCTTTTTTGCTACATGTTGTAAGACATCTTGGATGCACATGGCATCATAATGTTTATAGTGCTTATAGAATTGCAAAGTGATTGGTACACTTATGTGTGCTGTTCTATTGCTAGCACTTTATTGTCCATTGCACTTTACATTGTCTATGCTGCTATTTTGGATGCAATCTTTTATTATATGATTTATTCATGATTCATTTATGGCCTTTCTGTGCCAAATAAACCATTTTGATGATCTGATTTATTGACTGATTGACGAGTGATTGATTTGCAGGTGTGAAATTTGATTAATGTGCTTTATGCTTTATCAGCAATTCTTTACAAATAATCTTGACTGTGGGATATATAATTTAGGGATAGATGTGTTATACAGTACACACTTTGTAAAATATGTCTTAAATGAAGACCACTTGACAAAGGAACCTCAAAATAAAATGCAGACACCTGTGTTGTTTAAAATCAATTTTTTTATTTATGGCCTATTGGGTCACCTGTATTGTTCTTAAATATTGTCATAGCCCAACAGTAATTAAATGACAAAATCATCTCTCTATTGTGGCGAATAAACAGCAGACAGTGGCACTGCTTTACATCTGAACCTCTAAAGTATCTCCCTTGCACAGTGGCTAACTAGGTGCTATCCAGCACTGTGAAACAGCAACTATCGTAATATTCAGCTCTGACTAAGACTCCAATACGCCTAGAGACCTGGTGGATGTGAGCACAGCTGATATTACCCACATCACAGCACCAGTTGTCACAAGCAACTCTTGTGCTCAACAAAATTACATGACAAGGGCCCTTCAGGTCTTTCCTGCATGGCTCCCTCAAACCATATCAAAAAGTTATTTTTTATGAGTAATGGGAATTCAATGCAGCATACTCAGATGTATCTTGTACGCATTGAGGACTGTGGGGACTTTCTCTGATGTGATATTTTAGCAAAGTTAACTGCTTATGGATTGGGCTGAGGGAGACAATTTAAAAAAAAAGGCCTGCATCCAGGAAAGTAGGGAGTTAATGTAGAAACAAGTAGAGGAGAGAAACCTGGGCAAAATTATTGTTACATCTATTATCACGATGTCATACTACTTTCCAATGTTCATGCCCTGTGGTAATGTGAATTGGCATGTGGGTGCAAGTAATGCACTTTTTCCACACCGCTCCCCAACACCCTTTGGACACTGTACCCTCAGCTCATGGGCTAATTCCATACACAGCAGGCTCTGAGGTAAGACATACACACCGACTAACCCATGGAACCAGGCCCACATTCGCAGGCAATGCATAGAGCGAATTTGGTCCAGGGTTGTTAGACTTTTCAGTTGATGCAGAGTCATCCCCTATCTGTTTGCCTCCTGCCCCCTATTTTCTTATTATCTGGTGCTGTTGGCTTTTAAACTTTGAGCACTTTATCACTGCTAACCAGTGCTAAAGTGCATTTGCTCTCTGTGTAAATTGTATGTAATTGATTTATCCAGGATTGGCATCTTTGATTTATTACTAGGTCATTAGTAACGTGCACTAGAGATGCCAGGGCCTGTAAATCAAATGCTACCAGTGGGCCTGCAGCGCTGGTTGTGCCACCCACATAAGTAGCTCTGTAATCCTGTCTCAGACCTGCCACTGCAGTATCTGCGTATGCGGTTTTAACTATAAATTTGACTTGGCAAGTATACCCATTTGCCAGGCCTAAACCTTCCCTTTTCTTTACATGTAAGGTACCCCTAAGGTAGGCCCTAGGTAGCCCCAAGGGCAGGGTGCAATGTATGGTTAAGGTAGGACATGTAGTAATGTGTTATATATATGTCCTGACAATGAAATATTGCTACATTCGTTTTTCACTGTTGCAAGGCCTGCCCCTCTCATAGGTTAACATGGGGGCTACCCTTAAATCTGATTAAAGTGTAGATTTCCTTTGGGAGCGAATGGACATGTGGAGTTTGGGGTCTCTGAGCTCACAATTTAAAAATACACCTTTTAGTAAAGTTGATTTTAAGGTTGTGTGTTTGAAAATGCCACTTTTAGAAAGTGAACATTTTCTTCCTTAAACCATTTCTGTGACTTTGCCTGTTTGTGGATTCCCTGTCTGGGTCAGTTTGACAGTTGGGGTGGTTGCAATTCACACTAGGCAGTGACACATAGGGAGCTGGGGTGTAGCCTGCATATCCTGATGAGCCATCTGTGCTAGGAGCGAGGGGAGGAGTGGTCACTCACACCTGAAAGGGCTGTGCCTGCCCTGATACAATGCAGTCTCCAACCCCCTGGTGAGTGTCTGGGGCCTGGCCTAGGCAAGGCAGGATCTCACAATCAAGAGAGACTTTGCTTTGAAGTATGCCTACTTCAAAGGAGAAATAGGGTATAAGAAGGGCACCCAAAACCACCGATTTTAGAACACTTCTGGAAACAAGAGAAATCTCTGCTTGGAGAAGAGCTGAAGAGCTGAGGAAGAAGAGCTGCCCTGCCTGTGACTGTGCTTTTTGGAACTGTCCTGCAGTTGCTGCTTCTGCCAAAGTAAGAGTGAAAAGACTGGACTTTGTGTGCCTTCCATCTTGAGAAGAAATTTTCAAGGGCTTTATTTAGAGCTTGCCTCCTGTTGTTTGAAGTCTCAGTGACAGCAAAGACTTTTCTCTACTAGCACCTGGAGTCTCTGGAGAGACTCCTACTATGCCCTGTGGTTCCCATCAAGTTCCGGGGACCCTGAAAGGAGAAGCTGGCAGCTTAAGAGGAGGAAATCCACACACAGAGCGCCATGCGGGGAAAAGGTTGATGCGACTCTGATCTGTGGCTGAAGAAACTACACGCCGCCGGCTCTGTGGCTGAAAATCGACACTCGCCAGAAACGGGTCTGAAGAATCAACGCACGGAGCAGGAGAAACAACGCGCAGCATCACTGATGGAGGCTGAGAGATTGCAACCCATGCTGTGTGGTTTTCAGATAATCGTGCGGCTGGATTTCTAACGCAAACACCGCTGGGCGTGTAAAAACAATGCAAGGCCTGCCCGGACCCGGGTGTGCTGACCGGATCGAAGTAATGACGCGCCCGACCCGACGAAAGGAGAAACGACACAAGGTCCCACTCGTGAGTGGAATCAACGCATCGCAAGCCCTTTTCATTGCACACTTGCACGTGCGGGGTTATTTTTGACGCACCCATGGTACATTTTCATGCTAATAGTGTTAGTGTGTGTTTTAAACTGCAAAAAAGACTGTTTTTGCTTTTTAATTGATAACTTAACTTGTGTATTGTGGATTTTTGTTGTTTTGGTCTTGTTTTGTTTAGATAAATATTTCAAATTTCTCTAAAGTGATGTTGTATCATTTTGTAGTGTTTTCATTAAGTTACTGTGTGTGTTGGTACAAATACTTTACACCTAGCACTCTGAAGTTAGGTCTACTCCTCTGCCAAGCTCCTAAGGGGGTAAGCAAGGGATAGCTGATGGTGATTCTCTTTTACCCTGACTAGCGTGAGGGTCCTTGCTTGAACAGGGGGTAACCTGACTGTCCTCCATTTCTAACAAGGGTGTGTCCTCTAACACTGCCCTGACCCAGCCGCTGTAACTACTGAGCAATGTTTGAGTAGCCAAACTCTGGATGCAGGGCTTAACCTTTGGCTATGCACCACACAAATTCTTTGTGTCAACAGAAACCACAGTGTCATAAACTTGGTATGGTTCTTGGGGTAATAACAAACACTAGAAGGGATCACAAATAAAAGAAAAACTCTTTATTCATACATTTATACCTCTATTGCTATTTATGGAGAAGACGCCCCACAGAACAGTCCAATTTTTGGGCTCAGCCTTTTTTGAGGGTACACTGAGGATGCCACACCCATATAGACAAACGACTATCACCACCTTGGCCATGTTCAAGGACAAGGAAAAATATTGATGTCCCCTGCCTTTCTTGACTTTGCCAGCCCCAGGACGGAATGGGGTTGAATGTTGTTTTGTTTTTAAAGTAAAAGCTACACGATTTGCTAATGCAAACAAGGCACGGGAACTACTTTCAGCCGTCCGACTTGATTTGTTTTTTTAGCAACGACGGAATCCAAAAACAGGTTACAGGAGCCAGAGTGACACGTCCTCAAATGAGAATAAGACACTGGGGCATGTGACAGATGCCCCAAGTTCCCATTGCTCCACTGAATTTTCTGACAATGTGTTTGAAAATGTACTTACGAATACAACAATGGAATTGCTTAAGAAAGTGGGGGCTTCGACATAACTCGTCTCCTCGTATGATGTAGATCAGATACATATATGTTTTTTTTATCTGAACATGCCTGTTCGGTGTCTGCGTTACGACTCGAACTGTTTGTGAGTTTCGTAACCAACAACTGACACAATGTGGAATGTTTCTCAAGCATTTCTTAAAATACAATGTGCATCCTTCCAGTCTGCCCTTGGAAGCAAGGATAGCTCATGTCATACATCTTTTTAATGAACACAGAATGAATGGGAAAAGGGTTGACATTCGGCCTACAAAGGAGCATAGCATTGGTTTTGTGTGTATATTTGCTCCAGGACCTAGCGCATTATTCGTATTTTAAGAGAAAATTCAGCTAAAGTTCTGTTTGAAAAGAATGCTTTGTATTAGAGAGGGAAAGCAGTGGCAGGTTGAGAAAAAAAAAACGTTTAGCCTGCTGGAAATTGTTTTCAGATAACCCATCACTGTACTTTTAGCTGAACTGTTGACTCAACATAAAACAGAGAAGCCTCTTACAGCTGTGGCAGTAACATGTCTGTGGGAGCTCCCTTGTTGCTAATGCATCTAGATGTCACTGTCTTTGCTCTACTGACTTGACATTGCCAGGGGGAGCCTCTTGACAGACTTTGAGAAATAGCCTAATAACATTTCTGACATTTCCACCCAGCAGAGATGAGCAACCGTATTAACACAATTACATTTCATGGGATCTCACCCATAGAATACAACCAGTGGATTGGAATGAACCCCAACCTCTTTGAGGTCGTCTACAAAGTGAATCAGCAATAGTTTTTACAGGTTCTTTGGTGACTGCTGTAATGTGCTTACATTAAAAAAAAAACTTTATTCATGAATGTGCCCATTTCAACGCCTCTCAGGAGACACATACCTCCACTATTGACACACAGTGAAATGTTTGTACCCCTGGTCCGTCTTTTGGACTGATATTCGGATTAATCGCTAACTTCACTCTTTCTTACACGATTTTTATAATGAGATCAGATTTTATGTGAAGGATACTCTTAAAGTCTTATGTGAAGGATATTTTTAAATATAACAACGAACAATGAAAAAATAACGTATCAAATAATGTTCCTGCTAAAATATTTAATAAAGAATACTAAAACATAAATGCATTACTTTTAAATGATCAGGAAATGAAAGTGGGGGTTCATCGTGTTTCATATTTTATGATCTACGAATGTAATGCACGTTATATCTGGGAACTGTTAATAACTCAAAGATTGCAAAATCCTTGCTGCCCGTAGATAATTTACCAAGTAGGAAAATTACCACTGGCAAAAAAGTGCCTATCCAAAACAGGAAACTGCCGTAATACTCTTGAAAAGAACACAACCTGGAGGCTTGTGAATGCAACCCGAAATGTACAGGAAGCAGCATAAGGTAGAAAGGATGGGGTACGTAAATAATCCAGGAAAACAGTGTTCATTTCGGATTTATTTTAGGAAAACACATGAAATCACTTAAAGGTCATAGTCTACGCCTAGGTCTATCCCAAAAGAGCGGGAGCCAGATTAATCATACTTACATTGTTTACTGAAATTTTCAGACTGGGCTAGACAACACTTTTTCATATAGAACATGAACTGCTCTTGAGGCAAGAAGTAATTGGCTCGTTTTTTTTCAACAAGTTCACACATTTCAGGTGCTATAGTGATTAAGGGCCAGATGTAGCAAAAAAGCAAATTGCGACTTGCAATTTGCAAGTCCGTGCAACTCGCAAATTGCAAGTCGCAATTTGCTATGCAGAAAGGTGTCTCAGACACCTTCTGCAACTCGCAATGGGGTCGCAAAGACCCACCTCATTAATATTAATGAGTATGGTCGCAGTTTGCGACCCCATTGCGAGTATGGGCACTCACGGGGATGGTGGCCTGCTGGAGATAGCAGACCATCATGTCCGTGACTGCTTTTTCATAAAGCAGTTTTTTTTTTCTATCTGCAGCCCGTTTTCCTTAAAGGAAAACGAGCTGCACTTAGAAAAAAAACCGAAACCTTTTGTTTCGGTATTTTTCAGAGCAGGCAGTGGTCCATAGGACCACTACCTGCTCTGAAAAATTATTTTTGTTTCCATTCAGAAAGCGTCCCGTTTGCGACTGGGTTACCATCCACTTCAAGTGGATGGTAACTGCGAAGCGGTCGCAAATGAAATTGCATAGCATTGCGAGTCGCAAATAGGAAGGGAACACCCCTTCCTATTTGCGAGTCGGAAATGCATTTTGCGAGTCGGATCCGACTCGCAAAATGCATTTCTGCATACCGGAGAGGCTTTTGCGCCTCGCAAACTGCGTTTTTCGCCGTTTGCGAGTCGCAAAACCCTTTTTACATCTGGCCCTTAGTGAGGTAATCAGATAGCAAACGACTAAACAACTGTCCACCATACAATCAGGTTGAATTAACATCAAAAGAAAACAATGTCGAAAGAAAATCTATCTATCTATCTATCTATCTATCTATCTATCTATCTATCTATCTATCTATCTATCTATCTATCTATCTATCTATCTATCTATCTATCTATCTCTCTATCTATCTATCTATCAAATGTTTGAGGTCATAGATTGTAGGAGGGTGCAGGGCATACTTACATGGGTCACAGAAATGTACAAAGCAACGGCAAACAAAACAATCGTTCTAGCACATGTATGGATGGTATAATTGAATAAAGCAGTATGAATGCACAGGCCCTCACGTGCATCTACGTCTATATGAATCATCATGGCCATCAAACATTAAATACACAGGACATCTATGACTCAGACTGCATGTAAAGGAAAGCCTGAATATACATCTCAGCAGGCATGTAAAGAAGGAAGCTGGCATATAGCCACAATCATTTTTAGGGTCAAGTGCAAAGCGCTCTGTCCCTGGTGTAATCTCTCTATGGGCTTGTAGCCACGCCCATGTCACGCCCATCAGATTGGTTGGTTTGTGGGCTTACCTTTTAAATTTCGCTTGATTTAATTATTGAAAGGCATGCATAAGTCATGCCTTTTCCGATGTTTAGCCTGCCTCCAGCGCACCTGCCACCAACTGAAAACATACACGGCTCCATGTTTTCAGCATGGTTCCTGGACTACTTTTTTGCTTTAATTCGTAGGCAGCGTGATCTCGCTGGGCAGTAGTCGAGCGCTTTGCATGACATCAACCCTGTTACATGGATAATTGCACTTTTGCCGATACGTTTCACTGCGAGCAAACTTCTGTTTCCTTTTGTGTGTCTGCATCGCTCACATGGCTGCCGTCGGCTTGTTATGTGAAACTGTTTTACTTTACATTTTTTAGTTTATGTGGCAAGAAAAGTCTGGTTAATTATGTGAAACTGTTTTACTTTTCATTTTCAGTGTATGTAGCAAAAAAAGTCCTGTTAGGAGTCCACAACGCTATTAGCTTTAACTCGAGCAAACACGAGAGCCATTGCATTGCAAATGCTTATTAGACCTTTACTGGTTTTTGGCCTATGACTGTGAATGTTCCTCATACATTACTGCTTTTTTTCCTATGGAATCGTACTGTTGTGAGGTTATTTTAGCTATTACGCAGACATAATTCTTGCCTAGGCCTTCTGCTTGTGCTCTTTCACTCAGAGGCATGCACTTTTATTCCTCTCTTATTTTAGCAGAAGTCTTATTTTAGTAGAGATGTTTTATTATTTTATCAGCTTGATCTTTTACACAGACTTCTTTTATTCTTTTCTCAGCACAGTATTTTCATTTTGTACTTTATTCAAGGTTGTACATGATAAGTTACAAATTATTGCCAGTACAAAGCATTCATCATGTCCCCAACTCTGATACACAGAAATGTATGCGTTGTCATGTCAGGGCAGTTTTCTCAGAACACCAGATGTTTTATTATAAAACATCTGACTGTCCCCTACACAGGGGAATTCCAACCAGTTGCGACCGTGCAAAGCACGTCACCTTTGCAGTATCTGTTGAGACCTGACGCAGTCTCTCCCTCCATGTGGGAGAATTTGCAGTAGATCCACAGACCTCTTCCTTGTCTGCAATCACAGGTATGGGGGATGGGATTTTCCTGGGGGGGCCTAATGGGTGGATTAGGGTGTACACTGCCATGCTGTTGTATGGAATCATAGAAGTGCAGGTAGGGATTTTAGAACCATCATTGTGACAGTATGGTGGGACTTTTCTACTGTTTCACTTTTCTCGTCACTGCCTTGTTTTTATTATGTTTTATTATGCTTATAGTCACAATACCTGCCATTTTACATAGAATGCAGTTGGTTCAATAAAACGTATTGAACCCAGTCCTGCTTCTGTTTTGCCTATGTATGTGTGAGAAATATGTGACTGAGAGAAAGGGGTAATATCTGTTTCATTATGATTTCCTTGAGAAATCCAGATGACATGCTAAGGACTGCCACAAATCACCTTTTACTCTTGGGTACTGGTGAGGTGCTGCTATCTGGCTGGGAGGGTTAGGCTGAAAGCTGTCACACAGCGCAGGATCAGACTCAGTCCCCCATGCCCGGATGTGCTGCCACCAAATCCAGCAGTCTTGTTACTAGAACAAGAGTCTTTACGATATAGCACCTCCAACATTGATCCAACAACTGAATTACAGATCTCCCAAGTATATCTGTCTCACTATATGATACAAACACCCTAATTACCTTATAAGGAGATTTCTGTGGTAATTGGGATATCCTCCTCAGGTAAGATAGGAAGTACCTATTTTGACTGTAGGATATTCAAGCTTTTAAAAGGATTAAATCCCAAGTTCTTGTCCCTATCACTGAACTATATAACATTGAAATTGTTGCGCTGCGGGCCGCTGCGACGCATCCCGGAAAAAACGCGTAGGGGAGGCCGCGGTCTGGGTCAAGGGTCGCGGCGCCCGCAGCGGCCCTTTTCTCCGGCCACGCACTGTTCTCAGATCGTGGCAGGGCCGGAGACCCAGAATTGGGTCGCTGTCCTCGCTGCGCACGGCGCGCTTAGCACACACTGTTCTATGGTGTCTGGGCCTCCCTTCCAGCTTTACTCACCTGTCACACGCCTTAGGGCTTTCCTCATTCAACATGCATGGTTTGAAAGCATGTCTTCGCCTTCCCAGCATGCTGTGCACTTCCCTTCTTCCCTGCATGCATCGGTTCCTCTTGTACAGGGGTATATTTTCTATCTTTAGTTATGGCTTCTTACCAAGCCAAGATGGTGGTGTAACTTCTTCCTGTTTATCACTTCCTGTCTAGGGGTATATAAGGGGAATCCTTTCTTCTTCTCATTGCGTAGCAACACTTCAGCGGTGGTGGTCACGCTCCGGCTGGTTTTCGTTTGAGATGCCAATCGTTCTTGTTCTGTCTTCAGTCTTCCAGATTTCCAGGATCTTGAGTTCTAAATCCTTGTGTCCTCCTTCTGTTTCAGGGAGTTCCTGTTAGAGGTTTTTTCCCCCTCAGGGTTTTTCCTCTGGGACTCCTTCTGGAGGGCACGGACTGTAGTGGCTTACTATTGTCAACAGCACCGTGGCTACCGGAAGGGGTCGCCCCTACCTCGGCCAGAGCAGGACTTTCAGGAACCGGGGCCGCTCACCATCCCTCTCCAGTGTCGACGGTAAGCCCAGGGTGAATTGTGACAGAAATATGGCAGAACCCCAGCGGGTTGTAATTGCAGTAAACATGAAGCTCCCCCTCACAACTCATTTAATAAATATTGAAGAAGGGAGGAGCAGTTACATTTGTAGTTGAGGCAAACACAGCATATTGAATGGAAATATTTTAGTCTTGGGTCACCTTTCCAGCAGTGGATGGGAACACGCAATTCAGTTCATCACTACACTCCTGCTAATGCACCCACACAATACAGAGCATATGCATATTTAGAAATACCTTTATCTAATCAAAAACACCAACATTGGCTTGATGGTGTCCTACCACATGTTGCACAAAATGTTAGACTAGACACTTTAAGGAATGAAGGCCCTACATGGCCACAGCTGGCTACATATACACCACACCCAAATGCTAAATGCATGGGGGTAGCAGAAGTGTGCTGCCTATATAATGATTTAGTAGAAGTATATAGACGCTTACTACAATTTGTGATGCAACATTAAAAACTGCCCCAGTGAGGGCTGCTCCAATGCAACCACATATGGTTACAGCAGGCATTAATCCTGCAACAGTACATTTTATCACAAGTAAGGTACCCTCCAAACGTGAGGACATTCCATTTTGTTTAACACAAAAAATAAGCATTTTGGAAGTAGTGTTTCCCCATACAGGACCCCAAGATAAACAGAGATTCTCATGATGTGCTTGCCATTTGGGATGGTTTCTTCAGTGGACAATTGTGCCACATGGGGTGCAGTATTTGCTGCACTCCACATTACAGCACACAGTACACCAACACTTGTGAATCTTCCGGAAGTGTTAAAACAAATTCAAGATGAATACGAGGCTGCCCGGCCCTCGACTTGGGAATGCAATTAGCAGGCAAATTTGCCAAAGTATATCACTATATTCAATAATATCAAGTAACCTTAAAACGGAAGTGGTAGCTCTAGCACTCCGCATGTGGCTGCAGGATATTCCGGTACAGGATCAGGAGCTCAAGCTGCCAAAGATTATCGCAGAGACCTATTCTAGTATAGGTTAGGACAGTTTGGGAGCCAGACCGAGTAAACCACAACTACAAGGTAAATCCAATAAGGATTCTACCAAGCAAGCAATGGAGGGCTCTAAAAACACTGGGACAAACAACAAAATAAAGATAATGTAAAACAGAGAGGCGAATCGCCGCGTCCAGAGACCTCTGAAAAACAATACAACCTAAGAAATTTGAGATAGTTTGAAAACTCCTGATAGATTTCATTATACTGATACACTCCAATCTTATTCCTTTCACAACTCACCGGATAAATGAAGTGAGAGAGGAGGGTGTTTTGAACAACGAACTGAGTATGTGAAAACAAGAAAAGATTCTCAACGCTTGCCTGAAACTTCCATTAAATAGGAAGAGAAACCTCCCCAACAGAAACAACTATTTAAAAAGAAAAAGTTGGCAGCTACTTCAGCCTGAAATGCTACGCATGCTGAGAGCTTTAATGAAGAGCAGGAAGCACGCACTATCTCAGTGCAGAAGAGGTAACAATAGTTTGCCAGAATCTTCAAGGCCTTCTAAATGAGACAGCAACTAACAACTATAACGAAGCTGAAATTTCAGTCA
The DNA here is from genome assembly GCF_031143425.1 of Pleurodeles waltl. Taxonomy (NCBI): domain Eukaryota; kingdom Metazoa; phylum Chordata; class Amphibia; order Caudata; family Salamandridae; genus Pleurodeles; species Pleurodeles waltl. The sequence continues at coordinate 763,996,926 of NC_090443.1, read as the reverse complement.
CTTGAGTCTCCCCCTGAAAGGGTTTACAAATTGAAACTATAACTCGAAAGAGACATTGAGGGCACAATTAAAGTAATATTCTGGGAAAAATGTACACCATGCTATGATATCCTATTGGCAAAATGGACTGGCCACCCGAATTTTCCCACAATCTTCAGTTAGGGGAAGAAGATATTGGCCCTCATTAAGAATTTGGTGGGCGATCGAGGCCGCCCGCCAAACTCTTCCTGCCTTCAGACCACCTGTGTGGCCTGAACCCTGCCGGCCCTAATAGAACTTCACTGCATGGCCGGCAGGCAGAAACAGTGTTTCCACCCACCGGCCCTGCTGTGAACAGGGCCTTTACATTAACGCCAGCTCCTAATGGAGCCGGCACCAATGTGGCGGAGCGGCGGGTGCGGCAGCACCCGTTGCACATTCCACTTCCCGTAATTCTGTCCCCCCAGGAGCCCCCTGAGTCCCCCATTCTGCCAGCACTTCCATGGTGGTGTGAACTGCCATAGAGAGGCTGGCAGATAGGAACTCCTAATCACGAGGGTGGCGCTGCAACCAGCACTGTCCTGGAGGATGAGAAACCACCGGGACCGCAAGGATGCCGGCTTGCGGCAGCCTGGCAGTGTCAGTGGAATGACTCTGGCACCGCCGCCACGGTAATAATGTGGCAGTCCCACCTCCAACCTGTTGGAGGTGGGACTGCCACAGTGAGCCTGGAGGCCATGCGACTGCCAGACTCGTAATAAGGGCCATTATGCCTTATTTCTCACCTCCCATTCCTAGGAAATTAGTGGAATCTTATGCAGTAGATTGGGCATTGGCACAACCACGACCTCAACCTCAATATCCCATTAGACATGAGGCTAAAGCACCTGTGAGAGAAATACTCACACAACTTGACTACCAGGGTATAATTGAGCCCTGTGTCTCACCAATGAGCAACCTCTTGTTTCCTGTAACTAAGCCAAACCATTCTTATAGAATAAATTACAGTCATTTAATTAGTCATACATGCGCATTTGCAATCCAAAATGCACACAGCACAGAACTGATTAACAATTTATTGCGCAAAAAATACAAAAAAGACCCTGGATATCTTGAGTGGGTTTTTCTGTCAAAATATAGCATCTGAAAGTAAGGAGTTAACAGCAAGGGCTCACACAAAAATTGTTGTAGGCTCCCCCAGGGGTATAAGAACAGTTCTGAATCATTCTCAGCAAGTGTAACCTCGTTGAGCACAAGATTGACTTCAAGGCGTTGTCCTGTGTAGGTGATATGTCCCTTAAGGATGATGATCTCTTGGAGCATTCAAGATGAATATTCCACTTTGTTCTGGGATTTTCCAAAATAGGCTATAAATTCAATTTCAATAAAAGTAAAATTGCCTTTCTGAGTGTCCTGTTTTTGAGTTATCAGATGAAGTAAAGAGCCTGGTGTTCCACTTTCTAGAAAAATGCGCACAATTACAACCACCAAATAACTTTAAAAAGCTGGAATCATTTTTGGGCTTTTTCAACTTTGACAGAACTTACATTCCAGATTATGTACAACGTATTAAACCATTGTATGATTTAATACGCCTCACATTTTCAAGTAAATATTGGACAGTCGAACACACATGCATTCTAAGAGCACTGCAGCAGGACATACTTGAAGCAAAACACTTACACGTATGTGATAACAAAACAAATTTGGTCATCAGAGTAATTGCTGGTGCCCCCGGATTCACCTACATAACATTCGATGAAGGTGATACCATACCCATACCATACAAATCACACCATTTACTCCACAGCTGAACAGCGCTTTGCTCCCACAGAAAATATTCTAACTAATGTTCAGATGGCTGTCTTAAAAGAGAGACTTCTGGCTCAGGGGAAACACATTATTGTTGTAACCCCCATACCAGCCCTTGAGGTTGTTACAAGAGCCAGCATACCATACGCTAATGCACTACATAATTGTTGAATCCAATGTGCAAACTCTCTGACTGCCGCTGATGTAGATTATCTTTTTGACCCAAAACTTCAGTACAAGCTTGAATACCCATTATCAACAAATATCTTGCCTTTTGATCAATGCCAAAAACAATTTTTTTACTGATGGTTAAGCACAACCGGCAGTGGGCACAAAACAACAGTACTCAGTGGCCTGTGCGGTTATGAGTCATGAAGGACGGCAAATTCCTTCCTCAAAACACTTACACTCAGGCCCTAGGGGACTGCTCTGCACAATTGGCAGAGCTTAAGGCCCTCATACCAGCACTAGAACATACAGACCTGGAACAGTTAACACTAATTGTGTCTTATTCATACTATTGTGTCCAGTCCTGAAATGAATATCTGTATCACTGGTGCCAAAACGGGTTCAGAGTTTCAAGAGAGTGCACCATCAAACACCAATTACTGTGGGGGAGAGAAGCAGATCTGAAAGAGATGCTACCCAATGTCCATGTAGTCCATACAATGGGTCATTAACGTGTTGGGATACATGTGCAGAAAAGTAAATTGAGTAAGCTTCAGTCTAGTATTCTGAGACACCATTTTCATATTGTTAAATATGCACTCCCATTTCTTGTCAACTATTTCATTTCCTCAGTTTGCTTCCAACTTTGCCTTAGCTTTAATCAGACCCTTCCAAATCATACCAGTGAGTGCTTTGTAAAACCATGTTATTTTCTGCAATTCAATATGTCGTGAACAGCTGTAGCACAAAATGATGTGGGGGTTCTTTGATTTTGGATTTTTTTTGTGTGCATATGTACAAACTAATGCTCTATAATTCAGAAACTGTCCTGATGCTTCCATTGGCTGTAGTAGTGGGATAAGGAACTCTTTTGCAAAGTAATCTCCAACCGTTAGTAGGCCCACCTCTGTCCATTGTATCAGTTGCTGCACAATGAAAAATAATGCAGCCCAATGTGTGGTTATCCAATCAGTGGTAAAAAAGGGGCATAAGGGGCTAGGCTGTTAGGAATACTAAAACAATCTTTCTTCAGCACTTCAGGGCGATGGACAGTAAAATCGAAAGCTTCTGTGATTTGGTTGAACTTGTCAATAAAAGACAATCAGTGCCCCTTGATTCAGCTCCCTCTGCACCCCTCCCATTACCTTAGTATGTTCACCCAGGAGCCAACGTACCAGTCTTTGTCGTTGTGCTGCCAAATAATATGTATTAGGGGACATTCAGTCCACCCACTGTGATTGGAGTTTTGAGACACTCTGCTTCTGGTATTTATCTCTGTCAGTCTTGTCTAAACTCTATGTAATCTCCACAGGTTATGTGTTGTGTTATGTATGGGAGTGAACCCATTTTGATCTCTGTGGATCAAGGCCAGCAGGTACTGATATAACCTTGTAGCCAGAACTTTTCTAAAAGTTTTAAAGTCAAAGTTTAACATTGAGAGTGGGTGACCGGAAAATACCAAATCTTTGAGCTTCTCATGCTTAGGGAGCTGCACACCAGTGCCTCCTTAGTCAACTCTGGCAGTTCCCCTCTCTCCAGTGCCTCTGCATAGACTTTAACCAGCTGCATGAGTACAAGGCTACAGAAACCTTGATACAATTCAGCAGGGAACCCATTCAGTCAGGCTGTTTTTCCTCTGGCCAGGTCCTTAACAGCCCCTCTGATCTCATTCTGAGTGATTAGGCCTCCCAGTGTCTCACCAGCCTCCCTACTCAAGGAATTCAGCAGCTTTCTGTCTAGAAAAGCCTCCACCACCTCCATTGTGATTTCTTGAATTGGAACCAGGTCCCAAGCTCAGCTCTTTCTCTCACTGTTGGCCCTGATCAGTCTGATGTTTGTCCTCCTTGTGCCTCATTGTTTCCTTCTTCTGGTATTTGCTATTTGTTCCTTTTTCCTTTGCCTTAGTTCTTTTCCTTTTTGTTCTTGACTGTGCCTCATTTTCCCCTCCTTTCTCAACTACTTCACAACAACGTACCTTCCTCCTCCTCAGCACATACTCGCTTTGTAAACAGACCACCCAAATCTGGGACCTGAAGAGCACTCTCACCCCGGATGTAGTCTTCCTTACTGAGATTCGGCTCACCCCTGCATCTGCTCCTGACATTACCACAGCAATACCTGAAGACACATCATGATCTAATACTGCATCAAACCTGGAATAAGCTGTCAAAAAATTCAGCTCCTGGATCACGAACTGTATCTACATCGTCTCTTCCATCAGGACCACAAGACACAGTAGATCCAACAAGCAGCCAAGATGGTACACCAAGGATCTGAGAACTGCAAAAAGCTGCTGCAAACAACTGGAAAGAAGTTAGAACACAAGCAAGGACATCTCACACAGGATAACCTTCAAGACCTCCCTCAACCTATACCACTGGCTCTTGATAGAGACAAAGAGTAAAGCCATAGCCAACAGCTTTGAATCTTGTTCCAATCACAGCAAAGAGCTCTTCAGCATCGTCAGAGAATTTGCCGACCCCTCAGCCGCAGAAAACAGCATCACTACCTCCCACGAACTAGATGACAGACTCACCGACTTTTTCCACAACAAGATCAACACCACCAATAAGAACTTGAAACCCCAGCCCAAGCCCTCAGACTTGCTTCATCTTCATGCACTCAATAAAATCAACATGGACTACTGACCTACCTCATTGGACCAGCTCACCTCCAGGACATCACCACAATCATGAACTCCGTTTACTCAGGTGCCCCCATGGACCACTACCTGCACCACATTTTTTACTTCAGAAGCTGCAGGATCAGCAGAGATCTCACCATCCTCTTCAACTCTTCACTTGTCACAACCACCTTTCCTGAAGAGTTTAACCACGAAGAAGTCACAATAGGTGCAATTCTAGAAAATATTGAACGTACATACGGCTCCATTTCAGGTAGGCATTAACTGTATGTCATTTGACTTCTAAACCTAAACCTCTTACATTCTATTTTAAAAGGGAGATACTAATCTTCATCCTTCCATGCATCATCAGAGTATATAGATCACACCACATCCATTCCAAACTGCCATCCACAACATAGAGTAGGATTACCACTTGTGGTATTCCACTCTATCATTATCCTCACAAACCCTAATTGCTGGTGGTCCAGCTACTAAGTACTCATGAAGTAACCTTGTGCATAAACAATTGAACTCAACTCCCCCTCCACAGAGCAGGAAGGCAACTGACTCTACCCCAAATCTAACAACATCAAATGCGATCTCTAGGTTATCACACCTGTTAACAACTGGCTATTACTTGAGAGGAGAGAGAGCCCCAGTAAAAGAAGGAACACAGTCCTTGTGAGGGTGAAACACAGAAGTCATTAAATAAACCTCTGGGAGCTTAGTACAAAATCAGTCATGTGTAGCTTAAAGGCCATGTTTAAGGTACTCATGTAGCACTCAAACAGTGATAAAGTAAAAACACATTTCAATAAAAATCTCAAGCCAATTTAGAAAAATAGAGTAAAATGTAATCAATAAAATGGCACCGCAATGACAAAAGTCCAATAATTAGACCTAAGCTATAAAATGTTAAAGTTCTATGTGAAAATAGCACCAAAAAGTGCTGGACCAGGTACTCCTAGACAAGATCAAGAGATCCACAGTTTCTAGTGCTCCTCACCGCTTTGCCCCCTCAATAGCGTTGTTTCAGGAAATGCACCTGCAGGGCACACATGGGCCAATGCTATCATGTGATGGCTATGATGGCATCTGCCATGCGGGCTTCACTAGAGGCTTCACGGGAGTGGCTATCCTGGTACACCGGTCAATACCCATTGCGATCGCTGCAACCAGGAGAGACCCGCAGGGTCAATACATTGCTGTGTCAGACACACCTGGCAGCCAACCAGTTAACAACCTGAGTATATATGCATCCCGAGACACTCGTGCCCTTTCTAATGACCCTCCAGGAGGTGGTGGCGCGACTTCCCCCGGGCTTGACAATCCTGGAGGGTGACTTCAATGCGGTCTTGGGCCAGAGGCTGATGCCACGGGAACACCTACTGCAATAAGGATGGCCCGGGCCAAGCAGCTGTTCAGCTGGTCGAAACGGTTGGGTCTCTGTGACATGTGGTAGACATGGCACCCCAGAATGTGGCAGTACATGCTTAAATCAGTGGCGCATCACACGCACATGAGAATAGACCTGCTCTTCATGCTGGCTTCTGATATCCTTCAGGTCGCCACCATCAAGATACTTTCACTGGGAGTCTTGGATCATGCACCAGTCCTGATGCAAATAAAGGCCCAGCACTCTATGTGGCGACTAAATGCCTGGTACCTTCAAGATGAAATGTATGTCCAGGCCATGCGGAAGTCACACACTATTTCGAGCACAATACTGGCTCAGTGCAGTTGGTGGGTCTATGCATACATCAGCAGAGCATCACGCATACACAAGAATAGACCTGCTCTTCATGCTGGCTTCTGACATCCTTCAGGTCGCCACCATGGAGATACTTCCAAGGGGAGTCTCGGATCATTCACGAATCCTGATGCAGATGAAGGCCCAGCGCCCCATGTGGCGACTAAATGCCTGGTGCCTTCAAGATGAAGCATATGTCCAGGCCATGCAGGAGGAATTCACACACTATTTCAAGCACAATACTGGCACCGTGCAGGTGTACTGTGGGCTGCCTGCAAGGCCACTGTTCGAGGGCACGATAGGCATCCCCTCTGAGTGCGGGAGTGGACGAAGAACCAGCAGGTATCTGACCTTGAAGCTCAGGCACTGCGACTGGAAATGCAACTCTCATCCACTAATCAAGAAGCCACCACCAGGCAACTGCGATTGATTCAGGAGGAAATCTGTCACCTTACGCTTGAGTCCACCAAGCACATGTGGCACGTCTCAGTGGCCACACGTATATGGGTGGGGCAATAAGAACGGTAAGCTAATGCACTGACTGTCATCCCGGCCTTTGCTTGGTAGAATTGTTCCTGAAATAATTAACAACTCGGTGTCCATTGCAAAGCACCCCACGATATTGCTCAAGGCTTTGCCAAGTACTATGCCGGACTGTATGCAGAGTGACCACGGCTCCTGATAGAGCGGGAAAATCCCATGTTGTGTGATAAACCCTTCCTGGCCTCCCGGTCACTTGGAGAGAGGAATCAGACGAACCTATAGTGTTGGAGGACATTGGGGAGGCGGTGTCAGCCCTGACCTCTGGCAAAACCCCGGGCCCGGACGGATTTTGGCAGAACTTTATCACAAGTGCTGTAATCTCTTGGCCCCCCACCATTTGAATCTGTATGCCAAGGCTGAGCAAACCGGGAGCTTCCCGTCTGACCTTGATCAGGCCACCATTGTAGTGATTCCGAAGTCCCAACTGCCCTCGACCTCCTGTACGGTCTACCGGCACATCTCACTCCTTAACAATGAAATAAAAATTATTTCTACAATATTGGCTAGTAGATTGAAGAAGGTACTGCCTTCCCTAATCCACCTGAACCAATGTGGATTCATGCCAGGCAAAAGTATCCGGCACTGCCTTAGGCAGCTTCATGCAACGTTAGCCCATCGCCACACTTTGCCCACACACCTAGCGTTATTCCTCATAGACTTTGAGAAAGTGTTTGATACAGTGGACTGGTCGTATCTTTCCCAGGTGCTCATAAAGGTGGGGATTGGCCCCAGGTTTTGAGGGCTGGTGTGATTCCTCTACTCTAAACCAACAGCTCAAGTGCTGGTTAGCGGGGTGATCTCAGCCCCCTTCTGCATCTGCTCTGGAACCCGTCAGGGATATCCCACCATCCCCGCTTCTCTTTGCCCTTGAGATCAAGGGCCAGATGTAGCAAATTCAGATTTAGCGATTCTGAAATTGCGAGTCGGTGGGACTCGCAAATTTCCAAATTGCAAAATCGGATGCAGAACGGTGGCTCAGACACCGTCTGCGAATCGCAATGGGGTATCAAAGATCCACCTCATTAATATTAATGAGGTGGGTCACATTTTGCGACCCCATTGAGATTCCCTGCACTCACAGGGATGGTGGCCTGCTGGAGACAGCAGACCTCCATGTCTGTGACTGCTTTTTAAATAAAGCAGTTTTTTTTTTTTGTATTGCAGCCCGTTTTCCTTAAAGGAAAACGAGTTGCAATACAAAAAAATTATGAAACCATTTGGTTTCGGTTTTTCAGAGTAGGCAGTGGTCCATTGGACCAACTGCCTGCTCTGAAAAAACATTTATGGCAACATTCACAAAGGAGAAGGGGTCCCATGGCGAATGGGTTACCACCAGTGTGACACTGGTGGTAACTGCGAATTGCTTTGCGACCGCGTTCGCGTTCACAAATCAATTCTGCATTGCGGTGCGATTCGCGAATAGGAAGGGAAGACCCCTTCCTATTTGCGAGTCACATTCCCATTTTGCGAGTCGGTACCCACTTGCAAAATGGTAATGTGCATCGCGATGCGCATTTTGCATGGCACAATCTGCGATTTTCGCAGTTTGTGCCATGCAAAATGCTTACTACATCTGGCCCCAAGTTCCTAGCGAAGGTCATAAGGGAAGACCCGCTCATCAAGAGGTGGGCTTGGTCCCCAGGATGGGAGGACCGCATTTCTTAGCTACTACTGGCAGGATAATATCCCCATTAGGTGTAACAGCTTCCAATACCTGGGGATAAATGTGTCCCTCTTGCCCGAGTTGGCATGGGCGCTCAAAGTTACGCCGCTCACGCAAAAAATCAGGGAAGATCTAAAAAAATGGCAGACCCTGCCCCTTAATGTCCTGAGTAGCATCGCATTGTATAAAATGATGATCCTACCCTGCTTTCTTTATCTTCTGCAAAACTATCCCTATCAGCTCCCCAGGAGATGGGTTAAGGAAATGGATGCAATAGCGCAACAATTTTTGTGGCATTATTCTCGCCCCAGGCTTGTCCTACACACTTGCCAGAGGGATGTGCTGGGGGGGCTTGGACTGTCCAATTCATATCTATATTATCTGGCTATGCAACTCCCTGTGATCAATGTTTGGTTGACAGGCGGGTGGTCAGACCGAGTGTATCAACTTAAACTATTGACGTTGGGATTCCCCAAATTGGTTAACTTACTGTATGGTGCCCCTCCCATGAGAGGTTCCTGAAATGACGAGAATAGTGTTTGTAGGCTAGAGGGCAGCACAGAGAGGGACGGGATGGTGGACGATTCCCACTCAGCAAACTCCATTGTGGCGGGGTATGTGGTTGCATGAGGTTTCTGTGCTGGAGGGGTTCCACAAGTGGGACAACATTGGTATTTCCCTGTTGGAGGATGTCTCAAGGGGTTCCCATATGCTGTCCTTCCAGGAGATGCAGGGGCAGTACTCGTTCTCCAAGACCCAGTTTCATAAGTATTTACAGTTGTCACATGCATTGTGAGCACACATCCGGGATTGCACGGTCCTCCCTGAAGTTAGCCCGCCGGAGGCGAAAGTCATGATGGGTGGCTTGGGCATAGATGGAGTATCTCAGATCTATCGTACCTTGGTCACCAACATGGCAGGGCCGCTAGCGAACCTCAGAGAGTGCATGGAGGGCTGACTTGGTCCACTGGAAGAGGTGGACTAGCGTGATGCCTTGATGGCTCCCAGGGATTTGACTATAACTACCAGCCTCCGGCTGGTGCAGGCATCCTACCTACATACCGCATACCTTACCCTAGACAGAATTTACAAAGCGGGTCTACAACCATACGCTGACTGTCCCTGATGCTCATACCCCAATGCAGACTTTTATCACATGGTGTGGGCCTGTCCACGCATATCGGGCTACTGGCGAGCGGTGACCAGGGAGCTCTCTGGGGTGCTGGGAATGGAGGTAGATATGGTCCTGCTACAAATCCTTTTGGGGGTCCTAGAAGGAGTAGCAAACAGCAGGGCAGATTTTGTTTTCTTTGGGATGGCATGCCTGGTGGCCAAGCATGACATTCCTGTTACCTGGAACACAGAGGCAGCGCCAACGCTCGCCCGATGGAGGCAAGGGGTCGATTGGTGTGCCCTACAAGACAAAACAAGTATATGAGTCAAAAGGATGCCCGGGTGGATATAATAAAGTGTGGGGGAAATGGAGAGGGACAATGTAATATTTACTGCGGAGTCACTTGCCATATGGTAAGATTAAGCGAATGTAGGTGTGGATGAACAAATGCATTAGTGATATGCTCGATTGAGGGCCAAGGGGATAATTGTAATTGTAAATGTATACTGTTGTGGATCTGTGGTGCAGATGTGACCTGCTGTTATCATGTTGTTGAAGCAATAAAAATTAATAAAATGGTTTATTAAGAAAAAAGCATCATTTCTCAACATTCCCTTTCTGATTCCTGAAGATTATACAATCCCGACTTGTTACAACACTCTTTGTATACTCTGACTCGTCACTCTCACTCTCGTTTGTACTATGCATCTCTCAGTAAATGCTTATTACAGCATTTGGTTAACTCAGATATTGGCTCCATTTTGATCTTGGATCATGCTGCAGTGTTGACAGATATAGATATTCTGGTTAGCAGGCTTAATATCTCCCCCTGTAGTCATTACTCTCAGAAACTTCCTTTCCTGCTTCCTACACTGCATTTCTTAAATAATTTTTCCAGTTCAATGATAATGGTCAAACTCCAAGACGGCCTCCAGTGGTTTAGATTTGGGTTTTGTCTACACCAAAAAGGTAGAAAAGAAATCTGCTTACATCTTGCCACACATGACGACATTAGAGCATAATTACTGCACAAGTAAAAATAGTACATTGGATCTAGATTCTTTAGTTACAGCCATGTGGTACACTCCTCAAACTAAATGTCAGATATTACTGTGGTAATAAAAGAGCTGGCTCCCTCCTAGCTTGTTACTTAAAATGTAGAAGGGGAAAAGTCTTCTATTAAATCCATCACTAATAATTCTGGAGGCAAGCTGTTTTAAGATGCCAATATTGTGGCATGTTTTTATTAAACAGATCTATATACTCTTGAAATTACACCATAAGGGGACTCTCATAATAATGATGTTTTTAACCTAACCCTAAAGTCTCACCATTGCCAGATCTCTCTATTTTAGAATAACTGTTTAATATCAAGGAGCTCTACTCATCTGTAAAATCTCATTCTAACGGTAAGGCATCAGTCCCAGATGGTTTCACTGCTGAATTTTATCTCTACTTTTCAAAACTCCTTTTTTTAAACTCTTCAAATGAATTAGTTACTTCACTGCTTTAAAATCCTCTTCTACCTCTTTTGTGGAAGCCAAGATATGTTTATTAATTAAGAAGGATTGAGACCTGACATACTTTAAGAACTACAGACCTATTTCTTTAAATAATACAGATTGCAGCTATATGCTAAGGCACTTGCTCTTCTCTTACTTCCCCTAATGCCAGATCTCATTGGTGTACATCCTTCACAGGAATGTTGCAGATTCCATCTTGTACTTTAATAAACATCATTCATAAATATAATAAAATAAAATATCCTTTGGCGGCGCTATATTTAGATGTAGAGAAAGCTTTTACAGGGTAAATTGATGCTTTTTAATGAAGGCTCTATAATGGCAAGGACTTGGTCCTAATTCTTTACAGTTTATATTCCTACTGTGCTCCTCACCACATTTATCTGTTATAATTAATGATACCCTTATTTTCCTCTTAACAGATGAACTTGACCGGGATCTCCCTATCTTCTTTGCTATTTTTTGTAGCGTTGGAAACTTTCCTTCACTAACTAAGGACTTCAGCTAATGTTTTCATGGTGAAGCTTAAGGACATGCAAATAAAACTCACAGCATATGTAGAAGATATTCCTTTATTCATGTCACACCCAGGCCCTCTCTTCTGGCCTTCTTTCATGAATGATAAAATAGAGACATTGCCACTAAATAAGTATTGCATCAAAACTGTATTCATCAAAATAGGACTTTCTTGGAACTCCGACAAAATGAATTGTTTAGGCATTTGGTACTGACCAACTCTCAAACACTCACTGAAAACTAATTTAGATATCCTTTCAGGCAAAACCCTAAATTGTTCTCAGAAATGGTCTCCACCTTTTCTGGTGGGGTCATCTAGATACTATTAAAATGATGTTCATGTACATTATCAATTTATTTTGCATGATGTTCACTATGAGGATTCCCAAAGGGTTATTTTGCTCAATTGACAAGATTCATTCCAAATTTCTTTGGCAGGGTAAGCCACCTAAAATCTCTTAAAAATCAAACTTTCTGAAAGTCCAGCTGAAGTCAATGTCTCTGAAGGGCTTTTGCATCCAGCAAATACAATGTTATGTGTCCTATCCTCTCGACCCTCATCAGAAGTTGTGGTCTCTCTGGAATGGGCTTTGTTATCACCCTTCTCTCACAAACTCCTTATTTTCATGTCCAAACATCCCAAATGTTGGTTACCTATTACTGAGTCTCATTCCTGCACCTTATTCAAACCCTTTCTCATTGACCTCTAATCCCATTTTGTTCTCCAAGTTTTAAATCATGTATGATGGAAGGCATTGAACAATGCTGGGATAAAGGTATCCTTATCTTTTCACAGTTATACGATTCAGGCTCCCTCATTCCATTTGGCAAGTTATCCCCCTCATACAATCTTCCATCTACCATGCTTTCCCAGTATGAGGAACTTTCTGTTCTGGTAAATAATACAGACAACCATCACTTCTTTCCTGATATTGCACATCCCTGTTCATATCCTTACATGATTTAATCATCCAACTACACTAAAGCGGACCAAATATGTAAATACTTTTGAATAACTGATCAAGATAGGGCCAAAACATTGAGTGGTGTCATGGATATGGTCAAAAGGTTTGTGCTACCGTTGCAATAATCCCATTTCCCAAGACATATCCCAGGTATCGTAGTATACCCTACATGGTATTTGCTTGCATTGATGTGGTTATATCGCTCTTCCAGTCTGTCTGTTTGTGGGTGGTAGATTGAGGTTTTGATATGTTGTATGTTCCGCTGCATACATATCTGCTTCATCATTGCTGATACGAAAGGGGTCCCCTGATCTGTAATGCTCTCTTTTGGAAATCCTACCCAAGAAAGGATCTCCATTAGGTGCTGAGCTATCGTGTTGATAGGACTATATAATGGTACTGCCTTGGACTATCATGTGGGATAGTCAACTAATACTAAGACATACTGATTTATCTTAGATGACTTGGGGAGGGGCCCTATGAGATCCATCACCACCCATTGGAACTGGGACTCAATTATTGGTAAGGGCTGTAAGGGAAATTTGGGAGGATGGTAGGGGGTCTTTCATTTACAAATCTCACACTCCAATACCTTTTTTATGTGGCTCAAGAGTGACTAGCTAGCAGGTGGGAATGAACAAAAAACATGATCTGATCTCTAAATTCCCACAGAGATATTAGGTTTAAGGGGTCATTTATTCCTCCTTTGTGGTGGAATATTTCCTTTTGTTACATCTGGAAGTGAGGATAAGCTGAATCCAATTCCCACTGTTTTGTCTTGCAGTTTTCCAGGCTTTTTGCAGTGTAGCATCATTTACTTCGGTTACTATGAAATGACTATCTATTGCCCAGGGCTCAGGAGACAATAACCCATCCTGAGTGGGGAGGATCTGAATCTGGAGAGTGCCTTCTTGGGGCAGCTCAGACTTCATATCTATAATTTTTAGGAACATGTAAAGAAACTGAGGGAAGTCAGTCTGTAATGTGGCATCTTCTGGGAGGTTCCTAAGGACCTCCATGTTGACTTCTATGGTTTGTCCTTTCACAGTGGTTACTACATACTGTGCTACTGGGTATGTTTTGACATAACCATGGACACACCTAATCACTACATATTTACCATGGACAATTTGGGAAGGTTGTTCTAGGTCCCTTTGCACCACTGACTTTCTACATTCAGAGTCCAGGAGCACAGTAACCCATTTTTGATTAACCCCTAGACTTACATAAAAGCATGGTCCCATTTCTTGAGTGAAGAATATAGAACTGGGAACATAATTGACTTCCATGGGCTCTTCAGTGGGTTTCTTACCAGAGAATATGTCCCCAGTGCTCACACTTGAAGCATTGTGGCCCACTGGGGGTATGGTTTTCTGTCTTGCCATGATGTTGTTTTAGCATCTCTGTGGGACCTCAATTGGGGATTTTCCCTTGTCGAATCATTCAGTGAACATGTGGAAACGTAGCCCCTTTTTCATGTTCCCCTTGATGAATCTGCAGTTGGGCTCAGGCAAAAATTGTTGCCACTTCCACAGACTGTTCAACATTTAAGCCTAAAGGCTATTTGAGCCGTTTCTGCACTGAATTTGAAAATCAGTGCCTGACCAAACGTTGGCAGCTACGACCTCAGGAGAATAGCAGAGAGGAGATAATGAACAAAATCTATTTGGGACAATTCCTAGCGGCCTCACCCATCAACATTTTTAATTTAAACAAAAAGCCTATTGGGTATCACCAAAGGCTTATCTTTCTCTGTGAAAATAAATTTGATACTCCTCTTCATCTAAGCCTAACCTATCCACAATGAGTTTTTAATCTCCTCTTAGTGATTGTCACCTCTGGCATAAGTGGTCTGGTAGGCAGCTCTTGCTTCCCCAGTTAGGAGTGGGGCTAAATAAAATGGCCAACTTTCTATGGGCCATCCACTGGCCCGAGCAACCCTTTCAGAGTTGAACTGGGATGAGTCTGGATCCTCCCTAGGTGAAAGATTTGCAAGGATATTGTCAGTGTAAAATGGTTAGCTCTTTTTTCGATGGCCAAGCCTGAGATTACCTGGACTTGCTCCTCTGCCAATTCACTAAAAACAGGCAGCCTGAGATTTAAATATTTCATGAAAAACATCCTAATCGGCTTTTTCCAAAGACATTTGTCACTACAATGCTCATTCTAGCGTCTTTTGTCCTTGCACGGGTTGCTGGAGTAACAGTTTTGCACCAAACAGATTAGCACCGGCTTGCAGCATTTCTGAGCACCAGCCGGGCACCATATTTATGGACTGGTGCATGCCGGTGTAAAGGGTAGGCAAGCGTAAAAAAAATTAAGTTAGATGGGTGGGGCTGACGATATGGATGAAGAGGGTTTTGCCCGAAAAAATTACGTTAGGCAGAGTTAGAGTGAAAAAAAAATTCTCTAACCAGCCTAACGTCATTTTTGGATGCAAAACCATACATACCACATGTCTCCTGTCTCAGAAAAGACAGGAGTCATGCCCACCACCCCAATTGTCAGCACAGGGGACCAGGGTCCCCTGGGCATGGCCATTGCACCCAGTGCCATGTAGGGGGGCCCACTTCAGGGCCTCCAATGGCACTTAAAAAAACCACTTACCTGTACTTATCTATACTTACCTGGGATGCTGTCCCCATCCTCTGCTGTCCCTCTGGTGTGGGTGGGGGTGTCTCTGGGTCCTGGGGAGGGCACTGGTGGGCTTATTCAATGGTGTTCCACCATGGAAATAGGCCCACAGGTCCCCTAAAGCTTGCCCTGACCCATGTGTAAATAATGGTGCCAAGCAAGCTTTGCACCATTATTTGACCCCTCCTCCCCCTTGTGAGATATTTTGCACAGGGGGGATAGATATGAGGCTAAAGCCCTTGAGTCATTTTTTGCACGGGAACACTTACTTTGCATCTCATTGACACAAAGTAGGTTTCCACGTCCAATGAATTACATTAATTCCATTAATTTGGTGCTAGATGGGTCTAGCGCCAAAGTATAGATATGAAGTTAGTTTTGAACCAAATTTGAATAAAAAGAAATTACGCACATTTGGTGCTAAACAAGTACAAATATGCCCCTATTCTGCCTGTATTTTCCACCTCATCACATCAATTGACATGCGTGTAAAACACAACACTATCATTGTGTGTTAGTAATTCAACTTTATTTCTTCATATAGTTCAAGGGATATAGTTATAACACTAATCCATTCTTTTTATTCCTCCTTCAGGTTTGTCTGAAGGAAAATGGCTCATAGGCGCCCTAAATAGAAGGAAAGAGACACAGGTAAGTTCATCAACTTATTTGCCAATAACAGTTAGTATTTGGTGTTCCTCTCCCTGATGTGGCTTTCTGATTCACCTGAGTGCAATTCATTATTGAGACTTTCTTTATTAATGTGCCTAGATAAGCCCCATTTTTCTAAGCAATATGAAAGAAAATGAAAGAGAACCCAAATTATGTATTATATGAATCCTTATTGGCTGTTAGGGGTTTTTAAGCAACAAAAAGGAAATATCCAGGTGCGTGGTGCTCCGAAAGAAATGTCTGGAGACTACTCCGAAGTCAAGGAGTTCCCTTCTCTCCTGACATTCCCTAATTGGTGCTAGTTAGCCTGAATGGTACTGTCCTTCGCAAAGTAGTGTCAAACCCATCCCTGCTCCTCTCGCTGCCCCCTCCACCTTTCTTTTGTGAAACCAGAAGCGGTTACACACCTGTGTTAGCAATGCTCCTCCAAAAGCTTGGCTGGGTGAAGTGTCCTGCCAGCACCTTCTTGTGGAGTGTAGCTGGTCTCTGCCTCCTTACTTCCTCTAACTCCCAGCCTGGGTCGTTCTGATCCTTCGGCTGTGGCACTCGATTCCTCCCGGTCATTTCGGGACTTGCAGCAATTCACTCATGGAGGAAAGTTCCTCCCACCACTTTCTACATTCTCCTCACTTCTTCTTATGTCTACCTCTGCTGCTGCCTCATCTTGTGCTTTCTTTATACTGGTGCCCTGGCTGAGGTCCTAAACATAAAAATTGATCTTTGCTTTAGCTGTATTCACTGTGGAGACTGCCGACCAGAGGCAATCTGTAAAGTATTTATGCAGCACACAAAAAATCAAAAAAGTAAAAACACAATACAAAGACAACCCCAAACCAATTTAGAAAAAGAAAGCAAATTCTAATAAGTAAAATGATAGCAGAATGACAGAAACCCAATCATTAGAACCTGAAATATTGAATTGTAAATGTTTGAGTGATTATAGGACCAAGAAGCACAAAGCACCAACTATGTTTATCTGGTCATACTAAACTGTGACAAAGTCACAAGTTCAGGATACACATATTGGAGTGGGGGCTGTATACAGGGATCAGGTTAGACCCGCTTACCATTGTACCTTATGTCCTTGATGCAAGGCATGCATCATTTGGCACCAGTGATGATAAGGAGCTACACAGTGTTGCGATACAGAGACCTGTGTTGAGTTGCGTTGCGCTACATTATTTCTGATCAGGAGATCCAAGGACTATGATGCAAGGTTCAGCATTGAGCTGCACCTGGCTGTGTCAGTTCTGCTGAGTAGTTGATCTGGCTGAGATGTGAGGTCCTTAGTTCAGTTGTGTTGCAATGTGTCATTTCCAATAAGGGCACCAAGCTGTGAGGTGCTGCAATGTGGTGTCCTGTGTTGGGCTGTGTTGCTCTGCATTGGAGTTGCTACATCCCACAGTTATATGACAAAAGAACCCCTGTAGTCCGTGGACCCAGGCAAATAGATTTATTTACCAAAAATGGTTCTTGTGCAGGGAGTGTTAGCCTTGACTTCCACAGCAAAATCCACCTTCCAAGAGGTAAGATAAATATAGATTCATTCTATTAAAAATTGTTTCTTTTTGTTATATTATGAAAAACAAATTCTTTGGTAAATCATATCAAAATTACAAAAAATCATAACATTTAAAACAATGTTTCTGCTTTACGAGCACCTTATTCTGATATTTTAAGAATTTTGTGATTACTTTGGTTATTATATGTTGAGTCTGTTCTTGATTTGTATTGTTGTAATTTTTAACTCAACAGGACACAAATGTGGCATGGATTACATATGTGCACAAAACGTTATGGGGGCCTAAGCGTGAACTACAATAAATATAAAAAAAAAGGCCTACTACGGGGGGAAAGGCTAGCAGCAAAGAGGTTAATAAAGGAACATTTAGACTTGGCAACAGGTTTATTTTGCCAGGTCGAAATGGGAGTTTAAAAACTTCATTACAGGATGAAGTCAAAGGCCTGACACATGTTTTAAAAGGCTACTTTAGTAGGTGGCACAATGAGGGCTGCTGTCCAATACTAGTATTTAATTTTCAGGCCCTGGGTACATGCAGCTTTACTTGCTAAAGACATGCATGCAATTTAATGGTACCAATCAGACATATGCCAATTGTACCATAATTTAGGGAGAAAGTACAAGCACTTTATAACTAGTAAGCAGGGAAACAGTCCTAATGTCAACAAAAACGGGTTCAACAACAGAAGGCTAAACATCACGGGAAGGCTCTGAAAAAAGGTCCAGCTTCAACAATGTTTTACTGTATTTTGAATGCCGTGCAGCATACTGTGTAAGGCAGCCACAGAACCAGACAGCTTTGCCTGTACCCTATGTGCACATTACCACAGTGGTTTTCTGGCAAGTATTGTTCACTGCTCTCTGACACCTAAAGGCTTCAGAGGGATGGTGTCCTATTGCTATGATTCAGCAATGATGCTTGTGTCTGTGGAACCTATGGGAGCCTGTGAGATAAGTAGACCGACCTGTGGGCTTTCCTGCTGAGCACCCTTCACTGGTCTACTGTATGCCTCTACTGTATGCCCATTGGTTGTGAGATCATGGGAGAAGGCAGCGGAGGGTGTGGCTTAAAGTCAATGCCCTATCCACCTATTGCACGCTATCATGGTACCTAGCACTTGGCACTTTCACATAGCAGAGAACAGGATCATAGGAGAACTTCTACAAGAGCAGGATATATCCACTTATCCCTCAGGCTACACAGCCAATTAAGGGGCTTACAGAAAAGTTTGTATTTCAAAGTGTAATTTCTATGTGTATTTGCATACTGATGAACGAGTACGCCTGTAGTTGTAGTACTTTTTGGTGACATCAAGCATCCTTGGATTCAACATTTACTCTAGTCATTCTTGACTTGTCTTTCATAGTATTTTACGCAACATTTTAACTTCTGGACTCTTACATGAAAAGCTACTTGAACACCCTCAATGTGCAGCTATCAAAAAAGAGACAAAAAGAGCATAATTTCAAAAACTCATGTAATTGAATACCTACAGATGCTTGGTCAAGGTCTAAGGAGAGGTGCAATCACTGAGAAGATCAAGTAGTCAACTTCTAAATCTCATTCATTTTCAAACATCTACATGCAATACTACTGATCCCTCAGATCTAAATCTGGAATCGTATTATGTATTTATTTCCACCGTTATGGGAGCACGGTCAAAGAACTCACACCCTCGCCAAGCAATAAAAATGACTCCATGTTTGGGGAGAGTTCTCTTTCATCCTTTGCTTGATCGAATCCAAAGTGTATGGATGCTTTTGTTACATCACTCCTGGGACATCATGCCTTCTCTTATGACCATCATTAATGTTCTAGGTAATGTTCTAAGTTGTTATTGTATGAAACCTGATCATCAGATCATCATTTTACACTAATTTATTCAACTTAATGTCTAATTGGCATAACAAGTAACCATCTGCAAGAATTATTGTCTCAAACATTTAGAAAGGCATACTCTACTCATGTCCAGATTTCCATCCTTTTATATATCTTGCAAATCATGGAGGAGTTAGGGTTGGTGAGGGATGTTGGCCTGGTTTCCAATCTTGCTTCTCATAGTGACAATAATCACCCTACGGGCACTATGGGCACACAAACAGCAAAGTCATCAGAAGCTGCTATTGTACCCAGTCCGCATCTGGTGGAATTTTTTAAAGCTGCAATTGTGCTCTATCAGGGGGTGGGTGGCTGATAGTCCCCAAGGAGAGGTGGCAAGTATGACAACTGTCCATATTTAGACCCTCTCCAACAAGATAATAACCATCAGGTGGCGTCAAGCTATCTAGAAGATGGAAAACTGGTATTTCCAAAGCCAAGAAGACTAAAAATCATAGTACACTTCTCAAACCTGAAATGTTTCCTGCCCTTCGGGTAATGCCTATTTTAATCTCTAACTTGCTATGTTCCAGCTGGAAACTCAGAGACTAATATGGTTTCTTCTTCTTTTTCGAACTGCACTGAAAAAGTGTAGCAGAAACAATTGGCAACCACGGAAGAAAGGCTTAAAATTGCCCCGACCAAACAACTAAGGGCCTCATTTACATGAAACCGACGCATTGGCCCCAATATGTCAAATTTCTTGCACTGCCCAACAAGTCTATAACAACGCCATGGATGTGCTGCATTTACTGTAAATAACTCCATGGCACAGGTTTTCACAGATGGGCTAGAAATTCTGATGCATCTGTGGTGCTAAACTCACGGATTGTTGGCCTAGCATAAAAAAAAGTACGCCACTTCAGCAATGCAAGGTAGGCTCCCAATGAGAAAAGATCTGTGTCAGTTTAACACCTGCTCTGAACAGCATTAAAGATTTGATGCAGTGAGGTTGCAGAATGGCACAGTGAAATGTAAATTTCACTGCTTCAGTTCTGCATAGCTTTTTGCCTGTGAATGCCTATCTTGCACACATTATACCGGGTACAGGTATAATGCGATGCAAGGGTTTACTAACTGACGCATTGGGCCCAATGGGTCCGTTTCAAAATCTGGAGCAGTGTAAAGCTCTGCTTAGCGGCACCACTGTGTCAAGAAAAAAAAAATAAGATGGAAGGGTGGCAAAAAGGCTGTGCAAATGAGGCCCCAAGTTTTAGATTGAATACTTCACCTGTTGATTCTCTAGACAATACTCTTCTACATTTGTAAACCGATTTAGGAGAACGAGATGGCAGCAATGCGAGGGGGCATTGCAATTCCAGTGAGATGTAGCAATAAATCCAATTTAATCCATTGCATAGAGTATATTACACTAATGTCCTCTTACTCAGAATAGGTAGAGGCATGGACTTGATTTGCCTAATTACCTATGGGCAGAAGGGCACCTTCATGCATACATTTTATGGGAGTGGCTAAAACTCCAGGCATTCTGGGAAGGAGTAACACAGAGATTAGAGGACAACACTGGAGCATATATTAGGCACATTTCAATGTTACTTAGAAATTATGGGGGTCATTACGACCTCGGCGGTCTTTTCGCAAGACCGCCGAAGTACCGCTGTGCTGAAGACCGCCAGTGATGGCGGTCTTCCGTGCTGCGTATTATGACCGCTGGCAGGCTGCTGTCCTTTTTCGTACGGAAAGCCACCAGCAGCCATACTGGCGGACGGCGGGAAAGTGGAGTTGTTCAACCTCCACCGCCACGTCAGCAGAACACCGCACACTGAATCACGTCCCATGATTCGGTGTGGCGGTGTTCTGGTGACGGTGTTCTGGTGGCGGAGCTGCCCCCATGGATCCTGTCCCCTCCCGGAGGATCAACGGACAAGGTAAGTTGATCATCCGTTAGGGAAGGGGGTGGAGGGGTGTTGTGTGAGTGCATGGGGGTGTGCATGTGAGAGTGTAGAGGGGGTGAGTGAGTGAGTGTATGCGTGCGGGGGTGCTGTGTGTATGGGAAATGTGTACGGGTCAGATGGTGTGCATGCCTGTATGTGTGCGGGAATGTGTTGTTGGGGTGTATGTGTGCGTGTAGGGGTGTGTATATGTGCATGTTGGGGGTGTGTGCGTGTAGGGGTGTGTATATGAGCATGTTCGGGGTCGGGGTGGGGAGGGGGGTTGTGCCTCCTTTGGAGGATGGCAGGGGGTGTTGGGAGAGGATTCATGAGGGTAGTGGGGGTGGGTGAGACCCCTATCAGTGCCAGGGAAGAAATTCCCTGGCACTGATAGTGCCTACCGCCATGGATATCATGGCGGTTCCCAACCACCCGAAATCCATGGCGGTATGCAGGGTCCTGATACCGTCAGCGGTCTAGTGACGACCGCTGGGCTGGAGACCGCAATCTCCAGCCCAGCGGTTCTCACCACCATGGCGGTCGGAATGGTGAAGTGGCGGATGACCGCCGCAGTCATAATTAAATTTTTTTTTTCGCCGGCCTGTTTGCGGTCTTACCGCCGCTTTACCACCGACCGCCAAGGTCGTAATGAGGGCCTATATCCCTCATTACGACTTTGGCGGTAATTACTGCGGTCCGCCATGCTGTTTGCCGGCAAAAGACCGCTATGGAGGCTGGAAACATACTGCTGTATTGCGACTCCAAAATCAAAAACTGCCAGAAAATACCCAGGTATCCCGCCAGACCGAACGACGATGGGTAACAGGCACCTCTGTAAACTCCACCGCCACAGCAAAAAAAAAACAGGCTCCCAATTATGACTCACAAATCAGCACAGCAGTCGTTCAACTGCAGTATACCTTTGTCAGTGTGGACCATTGCGCCCATCAAATGGACTCGCCAACACAACACCCCACATTGGACATTTTGAAAGTTCCACACCTGATATACATACACACACTTCACACACCCACACTTAAAAACACACACTGCAATACCCACAAACCCTAGCTATGCCTACCTGTTGCAACACAATTCCCGGCCAACTATAAAGTGACACCACAAACTCACAACACACTTTTGCACACCCCGTATGCCGCATACAACTCACGAACACACAAACATGTGTTCCACAACAGTACATCAAATATTTCCACATCTGTCACTCACCCACACAACTACCCCAAACAACACAACCACACCACAGCACACATCTCCCCACATAAGCCCACTATGGCACCCCCTAACAACTCCCATTTCACTGTCAGAGAGTTGCAGACTATGGTGGACAAAATAATAAGGGTGGAGCCCCAGCTGTGCGGTGCACAGGTCCAGAACATGTCCATAGCTAGGAAAATGCAGCTATGGCAAAGGATCGTCAACAAGGTGAATGCAGTTGGAAGCCATCCACTCACAAGGGACGATATCAGGAAGAGGTGGAACGACCTGTGGAGGAAGGTACGTTCCATGGCATCACAACACCAGTTTGCCATCTAGAGGGCATTGCGTTGGTACTCTACCTCCTCCCCCCGAGTTGACCGAGTAGAAGGAGAAGGTCTATCCTGCATCTGGAGGGCCTCACTGGAGTCACTGGCGGACTGGACTCTGGTAAGTCACTGACACACCCCTCCCACCACCCGCATCTAAAAAGCATGTGTCCCCCTCCCCTCGAAACTGTCCCAAAACACCTTAGCCCATATCCATCCCATTCCATCAACCAGCCACACCCATCCTCAGCATGCCCACGCACCCCACTAACACTTACCCAAACAATGTGCACACAACCACCAGTCCCTGCATGTAACGCTAGAAACACTACAACTCCCACAATGCTTCACCCATCCCACTAATTACTATGCACTGCACCTTTACCAAAGGGAGTCCTGCATGCAGATAAATGGGGATGTAAGCACAAAAAACAGGTGGCACATGCTGACAGGGACATGGGAGTGACAGGACAGAGGCCATGACAGAAGGAAACACATGCCACTGCTACTGTGTGAAATCAAAACACATATGCAATGTCCACCATCGAGAACTAACTGACTGCCAATGCCATATCCTCTGAAGCATGTGAACACCACTGCCACCCAGCTGACACACAGTCAAATACCCTGCAGGACACACAATAAAATGTATTTCTACTTCAGTAGGTACTACTGCTAATGGCAGCCACCATGAGGCGCCAGGACGTGCCAGTCCCCCAGCAGAAGAAGGCCCCAGTGATGACAGTCCAACAGGATGTCTGGATCTGGATGACCACCCTGCCCATCGGAAACCTCTGGTAAGTCACCCTCCAGAAACCCCACCCAGCCCACCAGACAAACCCTCACCACTCAGCCACCACCTACAGCTGTGGCCCAATGCCCCAAACCAGTGTCACCAGGTTAGCTACTGTGTGCTCACCTGTACAGGAACCGGAGTCACCACCCATCATCAGGCAAGAGGATGAAGGTCCTGGTGCAAGTGGGAGTGGGCACACTGTGACGGGGTCACAGGCACAGGGGCCCAGCCTAGTCAGAGGGAATCTTTGGTGCAAGGTTGGGGGCAAACCAGGGAAACGACTGGCCAAGAGGCCTTTTCCAAAATCTTGGCAGCATACCATCAATCCCAGGACAGGATGAACCAGATCCTTCCCACATTGTAGGAGATTGAAAGGCTGGAGAGTGAACAGCATCAGGAGGCCATGGAGCAATGGCAGGCCCACAAAGCCACCATGGCCTCTATCAAAGGGGTACTGCAGGACATGACATCAGTCTTGTGTGAGATCTTCACCTGCATGCAGGCCCCTTCCACAAGCCACAAGACACCCCAGGCCTTCACATCTGCTGCTGATAGTGGACTGGTGGCCCTACCAGGGGACTCACAGGACACCAGCACCCCTTTCTCTGTAGCCCACGGACCACCTCACAAATGTGGCTGATAAGCCAGACATCCCTCAGAGACTGTAGCCAAGACCAAACCCACCGCCAGGAAGTGTTCCTCTCCTGAACTGTCTCCCTTGTGCGCCACTGGCATACCTTGTTGACTTTCTACTGTCATTGCTCCTTTTGCCAATGGTCCCATGGACTCTGAATCTATGCCACCAACATGTGTGAACACCAAACTGACAAATTCGTCCTCCTCTGTCCACTTCCCTGCATTTCCCCATTCCTCATTTTGATTCACTTAATAAACACTGTACAATCACACCTACTGAATTAGTGCTTTATTCACTATACATGTATGTGATTAACAACTTTCTCAATGTCATATGTTGAAACAGTACCTGAAATTGGCTAGCCTGATAGTTAACAGGTATCATTCCAAACCTGTAAAATGGCTTCCAAACTCTTGAACCTGGAATGTCCAAATCCTCCATGTACAAGGTGTGGCAAAAGAAATTCCACCACAGAAAGACCTGTGAGGAACAGATATGTAGCACACATTGAGGTACAGTGTGTTACATGACACATGCACCTGTTTTGTGTCCAAAGCAGTCATCATTGCCAGAGTACTGTCACTTCTTGACTGACCAGTGATACCATATATCATCTGCACTACACACCAGAAAGTGACCCCAAAATGCAGCTTTGCACATTTTTATAACTGGAGGGCCATCCACATTAGCTGAGGCTACCACATCACCAATGTGAGGGACTCTAGGTTGCTGTGCAAGTACTGAGGAGATGTTGAGTGACAAATACTGACAGGAAAACTGGCCCACATCCTCTGTCCACGCAGCATGTCCAAACACGTGAAGGAAGGAACCACATTCAGGAAAACATGACTTCTAGGTGAGAACTACCTTTGGGAGTCCTCAAACACTTGAAGCAGTAAGGGTTATGTGGCAGTACATACATCGCACCACACACACACTGCTGAGACTCTAGCACTGGTATAACAATCAGTCAATCAAACAAAAATCTACATAGGCAATGTTGTGGGATACAGTAGGCAAAAATTTACTTTGACTTCATTGGAAGCACAGCTGAATGAGGTGAGTTCTGGTGTCCACATCACCCTCCTCCCCTTCTTCATCACTGTCCTCTGTCCCCTCAGCTTCCATCGGTGGAGCAGGTTTTTCCTCCTCTTCCAGTAGAGGTACATTCCTTCTTAGTGCCAAGTTGTCCAGCATACAACAGGCCACTGTGATCTGGCATAACTTGTTTAGGGAGTAGCACAAGGATCCGCCTGACATATGCAGACACCGGGATCTTTCCTTCAGTAGGCCGAAGGTCCTCTCGATGACTCTTCTTGTTCTTCCATGTGCCTCAGTGTAGCAATTGTCACCTCCTGTCCTGGAATACCTCACTGGTGTCAACAGCCAGGACAAGTTAGGATAGCAAGAATCACCTGGGAAGAGTGGGTACATATAGCACTCACTCACCCACAAGCCAGGCTCTCTCTCTTTGTACTTGTGCCATCAAGTGTGGGACACTGCGGTTCCTCAAAATATAAGAATCATGCTCAGATCCAGGGAATTTTGCAATCACTTGGGATATCTACTGGTCTGCAAGACACACCACCTGTACATTAATGGGAGTGATAATTCTTCCTATTCCTGAACACTTGTTCATTTAACCTGGGAGGAATGAAGGGAATATTTGTGCCATCTATGGCACCAATCATATGACGAATATGTGCAATGGCATAGAAAGCAGATTTCACAGTGGGCAAGGCAGCAGTTTGGGGAAATTTGATGTAGCTGTGGAGGTGTTTCTGCAAGACAGTCACAACATCCCTTAAGATATTTCTGAACATTGGCTGTGACACACCTGCTGCCAAGCCCATTGTTGCTTGAAATGACCCAGTGGCCAGAAAATGTAGCACAGATAGTACCTGCACAGTAGGGGGAATAGCATAGGGATTACCAAGAGCTAGCAGTAGATCTGGCTCCAATTGGGCACACAGTTCACATATAGTAATCTGGATCAGAAGGTAGATCAGTAAAATGTGTTGTTCCTCCATGATTGCCAGGTCAACTATGGGCCTGTACAACTGTGCATTCCTCAGTCTCCACATGGGTCGGTACCTAGGGAGGGCCAATACACATATGTCACCATGACCACACAATACAAATTATGTCTACGCCCACACAATTGCACTAACGTAGCCTTCCGATCATGGAAGAGTTTTATACAGCTTGCATAGTGACAATTGATGAGTGTTCTCAGTGGTATTCACCTACATATGCACCCAGCTAGTGCCACATATCACATATGGCATTTATAGCTGTGTATGACTTATGTACTGAACAATTGCAATTGAATATGACAGCATGGACGACGTGTGGAGACTAAACTCTAACACATTATGCACTTAAAATGGTAGTCTCCTGACCTACAAGCAGATGGAAGTGACATGACTCCGCTGGTGTTAGTCATCGTGCCGTTAGACGGTCTGTAACCGTGCAATTCCTCATTAGTTAACATTGGTGTGTATGGGGAACAGGGTACAATCATGATCGCCTCCGGCAGTGACAGTGCAAACTGGTGTGGCTGTCACCGCCATTTTAATTTCCCTTTGCCACTTGACTCCTTCACTCAACATGCACACAACTCCACTGCGTATGTTGGTGTGTCCTCCATCTGGTTGCGAAGATGGCACATGCAACAGGGGAGAGGGCCCCAGACTTCACCCAGGAGGAGATGACCAAGCTTGTAGATGGGGTCCTACCCCTGTATGCCAAGTAGTATGGGTGACCAGAGGAGCAAGTAGGTGGATAACAGTGTCCTAGCAGTGAGTGTGATTGCTGTGGGTACATGTGTGTGTGTGTATGTAGGATAACCAAGAGTATAGGAGTATTGGAATAGACCATCAAAGTGAACCTGTGCCAAGATGATGGAACTAATGTCAGTGCGTTTGTAACCTACATCAAGCATGTGTGTGGAAAGTCTACATGAATGCGTTTTCCTATGTGTCTCCCATGCAGGTCAGCGCCCATCAGAAAAAGGGTTTATGGTGAGGCATCACCAGGACGTGTGGACCCTGGGGGTCTATAGCCGGCGGAACACCCACTTCAGGAAACGGTGGGAGGACGTGAGACGCTGGGCTCGGAAGACCGCAGAGGCCCAGCTGGGAACATCCTCCCAAGGAGAGAGGGCTCCACATTTGACTTTGACCCCCCTAATGGCCTGAATACTGGTGGTGGCCTATCCAGCATTGGATGGGCACTTGAAAGCACCACAGCAGCCACAAGTGTGTGAGTTCTCACACTGTCCTTGATGCCAACTGTATTGGGAGGATGGTAGGTAATGGGAAGAAAGGAGGCTGTCACAGTGACTCATAGTTGTCAGGGTATGCAGGTGTTCAGCTACTTAACTGGCTTTCGTTAATATGCTGTGTAGGTGGTATGTGTACCCAGGTAAGGTGGGAACTGGGTAGACCAGTCAGTCAAGTTGTGTTCATGTTGTCTAGCAAAGTGACATAGTGGTATTCAATACATCTGAGCAGTGAATGGGTTCCTCAGTTGGATTTACAGGACATGTACAGTGAATCTGTAGGGCACCACTGTCAGTGTTGTGTACTCCAAAGAGGCAGGTGTAATACCTATGAATGGTACATTCCTGTAGTGCAAAGGCTATGGGAAGGTGAGGTCTCAGACTGAGGTGTACTGCATGTGTGCCTTCCTGCATCATAATTGAGTTACTCACAGCCTGCATACCTTTCTTTGTCTCCCTCCTTCCTCTCTGTTTTCTTGTGTCCTTGTGTGCATCAGCATCATCAGGCGAAAAAGCAGAGGCACCAGTGAGTGGGGATGCTGCAGCTCATGGGATCCAGGAGGCACAGTCCACTGACTCTGAAGGAACCAGTGGGTTGGAGGGTAAGGGGAGCACCACGGGAGATCCTACTACCACTGCCACATCAGACTCCGATTCCTCCTCCCATGGCAGCTCCCTGGTGGTGACGGACCCCTCTGGAACCATCCCAATGACATCTTTGTCCACCCCCCCACCAGCACCGTCCTCCCAGTAGCGCCCCACCGTGTTGCAAGTGCCCACTCACCCAGGAGTGTGGGCGTCTCCTTTACCTGCATGTGGCACAACTGAAATGGTGAAAAGATACAAGATAAATTAACTGCTCTATCAAACACGATTCTAATTGTGGTTCTAAAAATGTGGTGTATTTCATTGAATGCCCATGTAAATTATTTTACATTGGAAAAACTACCCATGAGGTAAGGAAACGTATCACACAACATCAGTTGTGCATTCGATGCGAAGTACAGAATGCTCCCCTTGTTGAACATTATTTGAAAATGTCTCATGCACCTAATGCAATGAAATGGTTTGTGTTAAAAGTTGTGAAATGCACTAAGTACAGACATGATGTGGATTGCCTGCTTACAATGTGCAAAAATAGATGGATTTGGATGGCCAATACTGTGAAGGAAGGATTAAATCAACAGGTGGAATGGCAGTTGTTGGAAACTTTATAGTGTTTGAATGATATCTTGATGGAATTGTAGGTATGTGCTGTAATTCTTCTTCTTCCTTGGTTGGATACCATTTGGCTGTATGTTGAGTGTGGTGACACCGGCTTTACTTACTGGTAGTTCACTTACTGGTAGTTTGCTTTTTTGTGTGAGATTCAGTATTTATGTGTTCTGGGTATGTGGTCCTTTATGGGGCCCCTTACAACGGTCGCAGTATTAGGACTTGGACTATTTGATCACCGAGGTAGATATGACTGCATAACTATTTGTAATAGGATCCACATTTACTTTGATGTTTGGGTGGCCTCTGGCTCTTACAGGTTTCATTTGTGTTTCATATTGTTGGCCATTTATTGTATGGAATGTTTTGGACTGAAGAGGAATTTGTTAGATGGTCTATCCTGATTATGATCTGTTGAGAGATGCTCGGTTCCAAGATGGCCACCACAGTTTTGTGGACTAGTCATGTGATTTTTAAGGGGTAAGGCCTTCCAAGCATTGGGTTAAGAGTGACTTTTTGACCACCAAGGTAGTTATGACTGTATACCGGTGTTTAATAAGAATTGGATTCACTTTGATGTTTGAATGCATCACATTGTTGCCCATTTTTTGTATGAAATTTTTCTACTAATCAGGAATCCAATAGGTTTGATGAAAGATATTCTGTTCCAAGATGGCCACAACAGTTGTGTGGATAGGTCATGTGATTTCTAAGGTGTCATGACCTCCAGGCGTTTGGTCAAAAGGGACTGTTTGTTTGCGTGCCTAAGCTTTATGATTGATTCGAGCCTGGTGGGAGTTGACATATCTGTGGTGAAGTAAGTAATATTTGTGTCTAATGCATTTATGTTCCTTAGCAACTTGGAGTTGAGTGTGTCTGTGGGAATATGGCTAATGGATTGGCATTTATTGTGTCTTCGTGTAGATTACATCGTCCTTTCTTTATACCACAGTAACTTACTAGCAGTAAGCATGGTCCTGTGGGAGTCCTACTACTGTAAATCGGATTTTAGAACTTTACTCTTGACTTGGTATGTTTTTTGTTTAGTTGCATGTGCTGGATGAAAAGGATTAAGCAGTGCTGTTCTAGGAAGTTGATGTTGAAGCAAGTATTAATATGCTATGTTGCTTTATACTTGTAATTGATTTCGGGTATTAGTTGGTTCACTTTGCATTTAACTTTTGTCTGTTTGAGGAGCACTGGTGGGTGTTGTTATTTTATTTTATGTATGTGTATATGCATGTATGTATGGATGTTTGCATGTATATATGTACATAAATTTGGTGTTGCATGTTATGACGAATTGAAAAATGCATGTTTGACAGAGGTTTATGTAAGCTATTTTTGGGGTGCCATGTAAGTGGGTGATTCACTAGCATGTACAGCGTGGTTTGGTATTCTGCTGCCTTTTAGTGTTGTTTAGCCTTTTATTAATGCACGTTATTTATTGTGTTTTAGAGCAACAATTATTGTGATTTAATCCACTTTGACACATTGTCCTGCGGATGGTCTCATGGATGGTTTAAGCCTGGGGAGACCGAAATATCGACCTTATACTCTCCATGACGCAATTCTTTGCATGAGCAGCTGGAGTCCCTTAGGAGTGATTTTCTGATTGTTTGAAAGACTGCATATGGGACTCAAACCTTTTGTGGTTAGAGAGTCAGGAGGGTTGGTGCTCTCCTTCTGTCCCTTGGATGTAAAGAGATTGTGGACAAGTGTGCATTTGTATAAAAACACAAAAAAAAACTTTGTTGCTTTGCTATGTTGATGTATATATTATTAGTGAATATATAGAAATTCTTCATTTTCCAGGAAACAAATTACATGCTGTTTGAAGATTTATTTGTTTATGGAATTTAATCTGTGGTTAATTACAACATTAATAGTATTTAATATCGCTGAAATATTTGCATGCAAATGATTCCTCCATTAATATTGTGTGCTTTAAAATAAGCTGTGAGGGCCACCGAAATGCGTCAACATACATGTGTAACTGAATCCATTTGGTAGCATATTATAATAGATTGGAGTATTGATGTAACTTTTATGTAGCATGCATAACAACTGTTTGGATCGCTAACACTCAAATAGACTATTGTTTGCTGTCTTATGTGGTTCTCCCATTTTTAGATTGGTGTTTGCTATTGTTTTGTGTTTTAAAGACATTTTGTTTAGAAATGGATTTGTGCTGTTTTGTGGAGTTGATTGGGGGCATTGTTTTATGAATTTTGAATAATTTGAGTGCAATATTTGTGTTGACTTGTCAATCAACTCGATTGTATAAGTAAAGGAAGTGCTTTCATACCCAATAGTTATAAATGCGTGATCCTGATATTTTTGTGATACTGGTCGATGCATTATTGTTTGGTATAGTATATACTGCTTTATGTGAAAAGATATGGTACATGTGATTGTAGTGAACACCCAAGGGGAACTTTGTTTTTTGACATTCCCAAAAGGCCCCAGTCTAGGGATAACAGTTTGCTGACATATGTCTTCCAGTATGAAGAAATAGGTGTCCAGGGAAGGTAGGGCACCCAGAGGCAAGAAAACTCCAAAGCGTGTTTGAAGGTTGAAAAGCTGATCCCTGGTTTTGTAAAGTCACTAAGTGCTACTGTGCAACCATAGTTAAAATGAGATGTCTATATGCCTCATTCATTATATGTAAGGATATATGTCAGGATTATGGGCCTGAATACAACTTGGCGGACTGGGTTAATCCGTCCCAAATGTGACAGATATCCCGCCCACCGTATTACGAGTTCCATATGATATAATGGACTCGTAATACGGCAGGCGGGATATCCGTCACATTTGGGACGGATTAACCTGGTCCACTAAAGTTGTAATCAGGCCCTATATGGCTAATAGATTTGGCCTCTGTATTGTGAAAGACAGAAAATGTGTGTGACACATAGGGCCTGGTCTAGAGTTTGGTGGAGGGGTTACTCCAGCACTCCAGCTACTCCAGCACAGTGGTGACAAATATCACATTTGCCACAATATAAATCCCATAGGATATTATGGGATTTATACTTTGGCTGATATGATATCTTTCGCTGTTGGGATGGAGTAATCCCTCTACCAAACTGTAAATCAGGCCCACAGTGTTTAAAATG
Source organism: Pleurodeles waltl (assembly GCF_031143425.1). NCBI lineage: Eukaryota > Metazoa > Chordata > Amphibia > Caudata > Salamandridae > Pleurodeles > Pleurodeles waltl. The sequence goes on along the minus strand of NC_090443.1, from coordinate 763,965,068 downwards.
AAACATCCTTTGCCAAAGTCTGTAAGTCTATTGTTCTGACTGTGGACTATCTCAAGAAAGCAAGTTGGCATTCCTGTTAATATTGGCTAGCTTTCTGTGATGCTGTTATTGGCATATGTAGCTGAATTATTGTTTTAAGGGTAGAGCCTGCTGATCTAGAAATTGTCAATAAGTACATCCCAAGTAACAGATCCATACTACATACAGTTGCCCATGTAATCTTTGTTTTGGGTATATAATTTGTACCCTGGTTACTCTGCTAAGACTCCTTGGGAGGGGTTCCAAATTCCACCTGAATTATTTTAAATATTTGTAACTTTGTTACATTTTAACTATGTTTGTATCAATAAATCAATCATTCAATCCTTTATTCGACATAACGCCATAAAAGTACAGAAAACAGTAAATACAACAATAAAACATAATTACAAAAACCTACACATCAATATCCAGTTATGCAAATGAAGTTCAGACACTCCTATATTAGTAAGAGTATGTTTCAGATAATGCAATCAGGGAATCTTATAATTATTGTCAACGGATATGCAATCTGTTAAAACATGTCTTGAAAAAATAGTTTCAAAACTATTCTAAATCTAAAGTGAGAGAAATAAAGGAACTATATTAATTCTGTCTTCCATAGAACTCAGCCTCAATTCCTCATGACTAATAAAGGATTCTTTACTATTTGGGGTCGCAAGGAGCTTGGTTAAAACATTTTCAAACAGCTGGATTTTCACAGGATGCTCATATACCCTAAGTCCCACTCCATAAGTACCCAGTGGTATACTTTTATTATATAATTGTAAAATTGTCTTCATAGGTTTCTGCTATATTTGGAAGCAAATCTGAAAACTGCCCCATTTGACTTTAGAAATGATTGAGCTCTCTGGGTCAATAGCTGTTCCCATCTCATATCAGAATCAAATGTTATACCTAGATAAATGAAAGATTTGACCTTAATAAGTTCATGATTGCCTATGGTATGTACCCTTGATTTCATATCTTACAGGCCGCTGGTCATTGAAAAGGACTTAGGTAAGTTAAGTTTTAAATCAAGATCATTCATGAAGGGACTAAAAGCATCTAAAATAGTTTGTAGATTATTGGTGGCTCTCGAAAGAAGAACCGCATCATTTGCATATAAAAGGACAGATACAGGGTAGTTATAAACCTTTGAGAAATCTCCTTCCTTATTCAACAGATATTTTTCTATGTAATTTATATAAAATAGGAATAAATAAACATGGTGCACAGATGTACAGTTGACTTACTTCTCACTTAGAACATATGTAGGGTGCACCCCCTCCGGTCCATAGCATATGTTTACCAGAGTGTCATTGTATAAGTGCCTTCGTACAAATACTAGCACAGCTTCTACTCCCATCCTTTCCAACATGGACTACAATTTTGGGTGACTGACTGTGTCAAAAGCACAGGAGAGGTCCATAAATGCCACGTGCAAAGAACCTCTCCTGGCTTTGACATAGTCCTATTAATAGGAAAACATGTAAAGATTGCTCCCAGGCCAGTGCAGAATCCATAATGCATTTTTAACCTCAAATATTTCCATGGAATCACTCAATCTTTGGATCTTTTCATTCGAAACAGGAAGAGAAATATTATCCTGACTTGGAGCACTCATTTAGCCATCTATACCGAAAACTGTTTCAAAATGGACTACTAATGAATCTGCAGTAATATGACACTCTACCTTTGTATTAATTCTTTCTGAAAAAACAAGGGTAATGTATTACTGCTAGAAGTTTTTGGTGTCCCTTAGATTAGCTGCAGCCTCTAGAGTGTTCCATGAAAGTGTTCTACTATCTTATTTTCTTCATGTTAAATTATCCTGATATTCCTGCCTCATCTGTCTCATATCCTCAATATTACGTGTTTTGACATTAACTACCTATGAGATTGAGAACACGTAAAATCTAACAATCTATGGAAGGGCGGAGATGTCAATTGTTCCATGGATATCAACATTTCAGATATAGATTTACAGATGTCTTTCAAAATGATCTAATTTAAAGCAGGATTTATTTCTGGAGACAGGCAAGTCATAATTTCTCTGTTCTTCTACCTTGTTGCATTTGATACGCAAGCCTCTGTTGTTAGAATAGTCCATGCCCAAATCTTCTACCTGGCAGTCTGCCTTTCCTGTATCAAAATGTAAAAGAAGTGATAATGGATTATGATCTCTTATACAACTTATAGTGGTTTTTGAACATACAATTAAGGGAGACAAAACAAAGGATAAAAGAATAAAAACTATTGTACCACCCTGACCAGCTCCTATAAAAGTATGCTCATTTAAATTATGATTTGGTGACAACTCGCTATCAACTATCAAATTAATCTTCATATTAAAACCATTCAATGCACTACCATATAGGCAGTGATTGAAATGCATAATTACATAAACAAGCCCGTTCTCAAAACTGCAGACAGGTTGGTCATTAAACAACACTAATGTTAAAATATCCTGTCCATCCAATTATTTCTCAATCATATATTTCTCACAAATGCCAGACATCACTTCATCCAGGTAATTAATAATGCCAGCTTGCTGTTGATCAAAAATATTATGATGACAATTTATAAGGATGGTATCATGACCTAACTGATTTAAGCACAATATGAAGTAATCCTTAATAATGATAAAACCGCCAAACCCCCTCTGAGTCTGCCTGAGGCAGAAGGAATTGCATGGTTACAGAAAGCCTGGAACCCATCTACAGAAAAATCCCCACACATCCATGTTTCTTGACAGAAAATCAGATCATAATTCCTTATTATCCAGTTCCATTTTTATTTGCATTTTTTAAGTAAAAAACAGCTATATTCCAGTCCAAAATATGAAAACGTTCTTTTGGGGTGGAGCTAACTGGTTGAATTATTGAAGTTGTCATGACGGCTACATATTCATGTATCAGAAAATTAGTACTGTTGTTTACACAATCTGGCAAATCCAAACCACAGTTCAAAGTGAAATCACCCACTTTTAGTCACTTCACCTCAGCTGTATCCTGGGGCTAGTAAAAGCGATTTTGAGTTTCAACATTATAACACATTTGTATTTGATCTCCTTGTCTAGAATTTAAGTCTGGGGCTTTGAACCTTGTATTCAATACATAGGGTGGCCTACAAAAATAACCCAACAGCTGTGCATGAATCCTCTCAGGCCATTTCATCAAGTAAATTAATCGCTGTAATTATATTTTTCCTGTCACTGGTTTAATAAATTAATGACAATACAGTCACCAGTTGAATCTTTTATAGAATGCTGACCCATTTCACCTTGTCAACCATAACAAATGTGTTAACCGGTTCCTGGTGCGAATCAGCATTTATTCTGTACCAGTGGGCTACTTAAAACTTCATGGCATGCATATTCACTCTGTTACCAGTCTCTAACAGGGAACACCTTCCAACACTATGATATAAGGTGTGCACTCTGGTGGTAACTGCAATATCATTCCTTTTGTATTTGTGAATCTTGATTATTAAGTACAGGTTCACCCTATTAAACAGGTGGATTATTTGTGTTCCAACTACTAAAGTTGTGTCCCTGTTTGCTTGTTGAACTAAATAATTTGTTCTAGTATAGGCTGATCTGGGGGCTTCGCAGTGCAAATAAAACAAACATGCTTACATTTCACCTTTGTACACATTAGTATTTGTTGTTAAGATCGAACAAGTGTTCTAAAACAAAAGTATGAAAAGCCTTCAAAATTTCTTCTACTTCATCAAAAAAAGTCTGGCAGAGGAGATATTTTAGAGTGTACTTCAGTTAATGAATCGATGTTTTTTTAGCAGCCTTAGTATACGATTTGTACTATTTCCATGAATTTCTATCTGTGTCCATTGTGTCAAAGTCACTCCACTGTTGTTTTAGGGGCCTAGGGCTTAGGCTTAGGGTCCTCTTTTTTTAGTACTGTGAGGGGAGCTGGATGGGAAGCAATACTTTTTGCTTTTTGAATTTAGCTTTGGATCAATTACCACCTCTAGGGACAATCTTTCTTGGATATTGTTGGATTCATTCATTAATCTATGTACTGAACCAATATGTAAAGCTCGCTTGGTTGTTGACAAATAGTCAGTTATAGCAAAAGAAGACAAGGTGAATTCTTTGCATCCCTTAAGTTGAATCAATTACCTTTTACCCATGATGTAACCCTCAAATTATATTACCAGCCTACCTGATGAATGCACCCTAAATCTGTGTGTTTTAAAGGAGAATATTCCAGAATAAGGAACCAGACATCAGGGCCAAGACAGAGGACTTAGCTGAGCCTCGTCCAGCATGAACGGTTGCAGACGTCTTTGCCCGGGCATGTGCCCAGGCATGTCCCGCTCTACAGTAACTGTGGCTGAAAGGTATGCACCCGATGACACTGGCACGAGGCTCAGCCCCAAGATGCCTGAAGTTCTGGTGCTTGTAGCAAGGGCCCCCAACAACCATCAGGCTGTAGCATGTCCCTGTGCTTGTGTCAAAGTACCTTTCCATTTTTAAAGTAAAAGCATTGAGTGATCAATAATTATCTGAGTCTTATTTAATATGTCACCAAGTTCTACATTTCTACCTCATAGCACCTCCTGAGCAACCCTGAGCTGCTCAACCTCACCATTTTGAGAGTCAAGTGCTAAAAGATATACTGGTAAAATGGGTACATGGGCCCCTATAAGAGGGTCTGTGGCACAGAGGCCTCAGGTCACCAGAAGGGAAATTCCGCAATTTATACAGTTGTGCCCCAGGAATTTATTTTAGCTTTGGGACTTACCTCACTAGATTTCTTACTCCCATCCCTATTTTTTGCATTGGTCATCCTCTCTTTTGTGAGAGTGCTGTAGAGCAAATAAGTGCAGGCCAGGCCTACACCTAACATATTTCGGATAATTATAAATAATATTTATTTTTATTTTTGCTCATAGATAATTCAGTTCATTTTCTCTCTCTCTACATGAGTGGCCATCTCTCCCAGACACGGAAAGGTGATGTATGCCTTTTTTCACAGAATTAACAATGTTTACAGCAAATATAGTAACTTACCCAAACACCATGTCAGAACATGAGCAAGAGACTGCCCGGATCAAAATCACAGTGGAGTAATTTCATTTCCATTATTCTGAAGTTTGAATGTTACATGGTCAATGTTAAAATCAATGTTAAGAGAAATGTACGATTTTTTGGCATTGAACATGTACCGGTAGACCATAGGGGTGGTAACAGGGAACTGCAATTGAGGAGAAGGGAGGCAATGTGGATCATGAGATTACGAGCAGTTGAAAAAGGTTTGAATACTAACTCAGAATTGGAATATTTTGGGGGTAATTGATTGTGTTGATGTTTATTTTATAACTGTCCTCAAACATATCTATTACCTTTATGTTTTTCTATATAATTGAAATTGTTTGAAGGTTCTGATGTGATCACAGGTGGTCCTGGGTACCAATGTGCAACTATACATATTTAACTGATTATATAATACAAAGAAATGTAAATATATGGTTATCTTTTGCATTGAACAATAATTTTAGAATTAGTCAGACAGCTAAGTTCTAATTTAGCAAATATAGAGTAAATTGCTATTTGATTTACTTCAGTTTTTAACGAGTATTTCTGGCAAAATTTAGGAGTGGTATATTACTTTTGTAGGGAGGGATTGAATTATAATATGGCAAACTATCAGTATTATTAATGGTTAGTCCTATTTCTATCGCAATGGCTGAAGGAGGAAATAAATAAGGGGCAATAATCAACGGACCGCAATAAGGTTACTACGCGTATTCGCGGCATTCCAAACACACAGCAGCAATGTGGTAAGTGGTTTCTCTTGCTTTGTTTGATATCACGGGCTTCCCAAGATATGATTCTAGAATCGTAAAACATAGTGTTATATGTGAAGATACTCGGGAGGTTCCCCGGGTATCAACACAGGTGGAGTTACACCTTTGGGCTTTGATTTGATCTATGTTTGCGGAGATTTCCGCAATTTTAGTAGCAGTGCGTTGGGAGCCGCATCGTCTTTATTGATTTACCAAGCACGGCATGTTTAACAAATAAATGTCATTAGAATTTAAGGATCTTCCAGTGATATATGGTGTTTATATGAAGACTTAGAGAGAGCACATGGATAGGATGGCTCTGAACTTTTTTTATAAACAGGAGACTTCAATTTCAAATGTTAAATGGTTTATGGTGTCACTTATTTACATCGATTTGTTTTAGATATTCTTGATTGGAACTCAAGAGAAATTGTTGAAATAATGCAAGAGCGATGAAACTTAGATTTAGCAGGTACTGATTGAAAGGTGAAGGGTTTCCTCTTTTGGTCTCACATAATTTTTATATTTGCTTGTCACTTTTTCGTAAACATATATTATATTTTATATATCTTTTGTATGTTTGCACATTGGGGGACCAGATTGTGATTTAAATAGATCAATACAGCAACTTTATAAGTCAAACTGATTTGGGTCATAAAATGGTGGCAAACTATTGGTAAATTATGGAATAAGTATGAAGTTGTCTATTTAAAAATGTCTGGTCATTTTTGTAATCTCCTTATTGTAATTGCATGAAGATTGTTGTGCACATGTTTCCAATTAATAGCCTGTCAATAGAGTATTGTGGACTACACAGGTCTCACAAGATACTATTTTTATTTAGAAGGTGGCAGGAGTTGCCACGAAATATATTTCCCACTCCTTGCATGAAGGATGAACACTAATTATAATTTTTTGGATTAATGTTTGGTTAGATCTGGTTTGTATGGTTAATTTGATTATATGTATCAATTACAGCCCTGAGGAAGTCATGGGATACACCTCTGATGAAACACTTGTTGGCAAGCATGGATGTTGGTGAACTGTGGTTATGACGGAATACCAATTGACTGGCAATTCAAGATTTAAAGAATAAGGATATGCACAATTCTGGTGGAATCATGGAATAAAGATATGGACATTATCTTAAATGGACTTGTTGGATGTGTGCCTTACATATTTGTATTTCACAGTCAGATGTAGCTCATACCTGGGCCTGCTCCCTCTATTGTCAAAGCCAGGGACAAATCCCAGTAGGAGTTTTGAGTGACCACTGGGGAGGGTTTTCTCATTTGCTTGGCCACAACTCTAGGGTGGACATAGAAATTCTGCACAGAGGAAGAACGTTTCTGCCATCTCAGTTCTAGGTCAAGAGGCACTGCAGATTGTTGGCAGTAAAATACACAGGAGCCACTGCACAAATGGGTATGGCTATCACTGGGAACATCTTCCCTATTGGTCAGGTAGAGGAGCACAAGCCCCCCACCAACAGGCTAGTGCCAAGCATAAATGTGGCACCCCTGGGGACCCTCTTCGCAACAGTACGGGCCTGTTGAAGACAGAATTAGGGCTGCACCTGCTGTTGTGACCGGTGAGAATAACCCTAAGAGCTGGACCTACTCCCATTTGTGTGAAGTACAAAGAAGTGGACTCTAAGAGTCAGTTGAGTAACCTGTTAACCTACTGGGAGTGACCTGTTAACCTATGGGGACCTAAAAGGCTGCAAGGAGTCCACTTTCCTGAAAGAGCCCAGCTGACCAGTTTCACCTGGATCTCCACTGAATCCTGTAAGTGGCTATTGTGGGGTGAGTTCTGACTTCAAAGTGCTTTCTCTGAGTTCGTGGAACCTTTGGCTGGTGTCAGAGTGTGTTACTCCTGCCTAGCCCTAAAACCTGGAACTTTGAAACCTTTTCAAAAACTTTTGCCTTGAGAACCAGCCGAAGACCGGGACCAATCTAGCAAGCAGGTCCATTGAGTGTGCTTCGCCAGTGGGCATTCTCTGCTGTAGCTCCCGCTGTGTTCTTCTTCACAGTATCACATCTGATTCCCTGGGCTCAGTGCCAACCAGCATCCGACAACATTAGACCCACTCAGGGCTACATCCTTCAGACTGCCCATTGATGAAATCTGACTTCCTGAAAAGAGTCTAAGGGACTCATTATGAATGTGGCAGTCTGAGGACCACCACCCTCTTGCTACCATTCTGACCGCTGCACTCCAGGTGGTCTGACCACCACACTACAACTCTGATGGGCAGACCTGCAAGAGGACCACCGTCACTGCCAGGAACATTGTTCCAGATGGCTGCCTGCAGCCTGAGTTGTACTCAGCCATGGCAGTGCTGAACTCAGTGCTGTAGTGCTGATTACAACTCAACTTTCTGCCAGCCTTTCCATGACGATCACCCCACCATAGAACGGTTGGTGGAAAGCCAGTGCCAGGGGCCACGGGGGCCCTGCACTACCCATAGCATGGCACCCCTGCCCAGCACCATAAGAATGCGCACAGTCTGCTGTGCAGAGAGTGTACATTCTGTTGGTGCTGGTGTGCTACAGTATTGCTCTCGTCTCTCTTAAGGGAGCTGAGACAAACGTCATAGCACTATTCCCTCCATTCAGCCCGCAGGAAAGTGTAACACAATGTTCCCCTCAGTCAGCCTGGCGGCAAACATTGTAATACAGTTGGGGGGACACCACCAACAGTGTCCTCACCACAAGATTGGTTGTCTGCTTGTCAGACTGCTAAACTCGTAATGAGGTCCCAAGTCCGAAGACAGAAATCATCATTGGGCAGAACACTGAGTAACATTTAACGATGTTGAAAGCTTCTTCTGTACAAACCTCAGGCTTTTCCCACATTTGTCAATGGCTTCCCAAAGACTTTATTCTTCATCAACCTATCTTCAACAAGCCCATCTTTGAATGAAGTCTGCAGCCTTACCCCGCTGAAGACTCTACCTTCTCAGTAATTTTCTAAGTCAGAACGTAATTCTTTGACCAGGCCCAACCTGGTCCATGTATTCGACCGACACGACACTCCATGGTGATTGGCCTTGCAGCTTACCTTTGCCCCAGTCCAGCATGACCATTTGCCTCATGTTGGCACTTGTGCTGTCTGATGCATTCTTATTTAAAATTGTACTGGAATCTTACCATTTTGTTCATTAATACATTCTATAATATATACATTGGAGTGGGATTTTCATTTTATGTTTTCGGCTTTTTAACTCTTTTGGTACTTCTAAAAACTTTACACATTTTTTCAAGTTAAGAGTATCTGCTTTGGGCCATAGTTACTGGGGGTTTACCTCAGGTTTAGAGTACTGAAACCTAACCTTTCAAGAGAAGTGACATAATTAATTGTGGCAAACTACCAAGTATCTCAACTAATAATCTAGTTTCTCTCATTCGTGTTTACTGATGGTTAAAATTTAATATTCAAACAATGAGGTAATGGTTAAAACTGTATGCTGCTAATCCTTCACTTTTACCATTTTAGAGTTGTTTTTGTTACAAAAGAACTTGATCACTCTCACACAAAGAAAATAAGATAGTGCTCTTTGTTTATTTGATAGGTATTCTTATGTAGCAGGCATAACTCTATAAAGGAAAAATATTAATCATAATTTTGATATGCATACAAAAAATAAAAAAAGATGGCAAAAAATGTTATGGGCCTTAAAGATAGCTTTACATTCTCACTTTACTGAAGAGGTCACATCTCAAATCATGAAATCCTATAAATCCAGGGATATTTTCCATTGCATATGAAAATAAGTAATATGTAGAGGGTGTAAATACCAGTATCAGACCGGTGTACAAATAGGCCCAGGCACCAAACTAAAAGTAGCACCATTAGTGAATGAGAATGCTAAAAATTAAATTGGCCTTTGTTTCCAAATGGGGCAGTTTTGAACATGGAAAGACACACTGATCAATATTTTTGAAGGTAAGGGAGACTGCACACATGTGTGCTTGCCACAGGCAATGTTCGTGTAAGTGTCAGGGAATTCAACAGCCCAGTAGACCATAAAACATATTTTTTATTTTAGAATACTGAGGTGTTACTTGCATTTTATGAATTATGCAGTGAGTTAGGAGCAACAGTACAACATTTGGGGAAGCCGTCTTTAATACCCAAACGAAATAATTTTGGCATTGCAATTTATCCTGAAATATAATGTAAGAAATGTGTGTTTTCTTACCTTAGTCCAACACAAATATATATGTTTGATAGCAAATGGCTGCCTATTTCCCTAAAATGACCTCCCCCATTTCCTAAGCAACTAAATGGAGTAAAGAGACGTTCTTAGATTACATTTCTTTTCAAACATTCGACATTTCCTATTGATAGAAGGTACTGCATGAATTATGACTGTCACCCAAGTATAGCAATGCGTTCTCAAGGTAGTGATTGACAAGAACATTTTCTTTTCCTAGCCAATATAATAACCGGCAGACTTCTACTAGAAAGAAGCCGAGTAATCCAGTTGTATAAGTCTTCCAATCAGGTTCAGTACGAGCTGTCAGCTGTTTGGGCAACTACAGTTAATGACAAGTGTTGGACTATTATTACTCGTTGCTGCTTCTTAAAGTTTTTGTTCTAAACATGAATCTCAAGATATAGTCAAATTGAAGGTCACCATCTAATAACGATGTTGAAATTTGACTGGGAATGGTTCCACTGTTAGTAAGTTTGACTATATATATTATTCACATAATCATGTTCCATGGCAAACGTTGTGGTTTTCTGCACTGTCCTTTCACATGAGCATGATATGTATTATTAAGATGTTTTTGCTTGTCACAAAATGTATGACGTGTAGGAGGCTGGCCTGGCTTATAGTGGGTACCTTTTGGTACTTACACCCTGTGCCAGGTCCAGTTATCCCTTATTAGTAGAATAGAGGTGCTTCTAGCAGCTTAGGCTGATAGAAGGTAGCTATGGCAAAGCAGCTTAGGCTGACCTAGGAGACATGCAAAGCTCCTACTATACCACGTATATCATATAGCACAATATCATAAGAAAACACAACACTCAGAGTTACTAAAAATAAAGGTACTTTATTTTTATGGGAATATGCCAAAAGTATCTCAGTGAGTACCCTCAGTTAGAAGGTAAGTAATATACACAAGTCATATGTACACAAACCCAAAACAGGTAAGTAATAGTAAGAAAAGTAATGCAAACAGTGTAGAATTACAATAGGATGCAATAGGTGAACATAAGTCTAGGGGCAACACAAACCATATACTCCAAAAGTGGAATGCGAATCACCAATGGACCCCAGACCTATGCGAGCTTGTAGAGGGTTGCTGGGACTGTAAGAAAACGGTCAGGGTGTCCAAGATACCCCACCCCAAGACCCTGAAAAGTAGGAGTAAAGTACACCTACTACCCCAATAGGACACAATAGTCGTGATGGGGGGATTCTGCAAGAACCACAAACACCAGCAAAGCACTGAAGACAGATTCCTGGACCTGAGGACCTACAAGGCAAGGGGACCAAGTACAAGAGTCGCGATAGTGTCCAGAGCGGGCAGAAACCCAGGAAACCCCAGATAAAGGTTCAAGAAGACTGCCTCTGGGTGGAAGAAGCCAAGGATTCTGCAACAACAAAAAGGGCTAGGAACTTTTCCTTTGGATGGAAGATGTCCCACGGCGTGCTGGAGGGTGCAGAAGTGTTTCCACACAAAAATACTGCAAACAAGCCTTGCTAGCTGCAAGGGTTGTGGTAGAGGTTTTTGGGTGCTGCTGGGGACCAAGAAGGACCAGGATGTGGCCCCTTGGAGGAGGAGACAGAGGGGGCACTCAGCAACTCAGAGAGCCCCAACAGAAGCAGGCAGCACCCGCAAAAGTACCAGAGCAGGCACTTAGAAGATTTGTGAACTGGAGTCCACTCAGAGTCACATAGGAGGGTCCCGCAACAACGGAGTCCAACTCAGAGGGTTGAGCACTGCAAGACGGAGTGCTGTGGACCCAGGCTAGGCTGTGCACAAAGGAATCCTTTGAAAAGTGCACAGAAGCCACAGCAGCTGCAAATCATGCAGTACACAGGTTTGCAGTCTAGCATGGGGAGGCAAGGACTTACCTCCACCAAGCTTGGACTGAAGGATCACTGGACTGTGGGGGTCACTTGGATATAGCTACTGTGTTCCAGGGACCCCGCTCGTCGAGATGAGGGGACCCAGAGATCTGGTGATGCAGAAGTTTGGTGCCTGCGCTAGCAGGAGGAAGACTCCGTCAACCCACGTGAGATTTCTTTGGGATTTCCAGTGCAGGGTGAAGGAAGACAGCCCTCAGAGCATGCACCACCAGGAAGCAGTCAAGAAAGCCGGCAGGATTAGGTGCTACAATGTTGCTGGTAGTCGTCTTGCCACTTTGTTGCGGTTTTGCAGGCGTCCTGGATCAGTCAGCGGTCGATCCTTGGCAGAAGTCGAAGAGGGAAGTGCAGAGGAACTCTGGTGAGCTCTTGCATTCATTATCTGAAGAATACCCCAGAGGAGAGACCCTAAATAGCCAGAAAAGGAGGTTTGGCTGCCAAGAAAGGAGAATTGGCTACCAAGAAAGGTAAGAGCCTATCAGAGGGGGTCTCTGACGTCACCTGCTAGCACTGGCCACTCAGAGCGGTCCAGTGTTCCCCCAACACCTCTGTTTCCAAGATGGCAGAGGTCTGGGACACACTGGAGGAGCTCTGGGCACCTCCGCTGGGAGGTACTGGTCAGGGGAGTGGTCACTCCCCTTTCCTTTGTCCAGTTTTGTGCCAGAGCAGGGCTGGGGATCCCTGAACCGGTGTAGACTGACTTATGCAGAGATAGGCACCATCTGTGCCCATCAAAGCATTTCCAGAGGCTGGGGGAGACTACTCCTCCCCAGCCCTTCACACATATTTCCAAAGGGAGAGGGTGTAAAACCCTCTCTCAGAGGAAATCCTTTGTTCTGCCTTCCTGGGCCGGGGATGCCCAGACCCCAGGAGGGCAGAATCCTTTCTGAGGGGTTGGCAGCAGCAGCAGCTGCAGTGGAAACCCCGGAAAGGCAGTTTGGCAGTACCCGGGTTCTGTGCTAGGGACTCAGGGATCATGGAATTGTCCCCCCACTAACAGAATGGTATTTGGGTGACAATTCCATGATCTTATACATGTTACATGGCCATGTTCGGAGTTACCATTGTGACGCTAAACATAGGTAGTGACCTATGTATAGTACACGCATGTAATTGTGTCCCCGCACTCACAAAGCCCGGGGAATTTGCCCTGAACGATGTGGGGGCACCTTGGCTAGTGCCAGGGTGCCCACACACTAAGTAACTTGACACCCAACCTTCACTAAGTGAGGGTTAGACATATAGGTGACTTATAAGTTACTTAGGTGTAGTGAAAAATGGCTGTGAAATAATGTGGACGTTATTTCACTCAGGCTGCAGTGGCGGGCCTGTGTAAGAATTGCCTGAGCTCCCTATGGGTGGCAAAAGACATGCTGCAGTCCATAGGGATGTCCTGGAACCCCAATACCCTGGGTACCTAAGTACAATATACAAGGGAATTATATGGGTGTACCAGTGTGCCAATGAGAATTGGTAAATTTAGTCACTAGCCTGCAGTGACCAATTTAGAAAGCAGAGAGAGCATAGACACTGAGGTTCTGGTTAGCAGAGCCTCAGTGATACAGTTAGGCACCACACAGGGAACACATACAGGGCACAACCTATGAGCACTGGGGTCCTGCCTAGCAGGATCCCAGTGACACAAGGGCTAAAACAAACATACATGCAGTGAAAATGGGGGTAACATGCCAGGCAAGATGGTACTTTCCTACAATATGCCACTTCATTTAACAGTATTTCTGAACACTTCCTTTGGCTTTCATTATACCTATGGTTTTCTGTATGTCCACATTCACAACTTTTATTATGAGCATCGTGCTCTTTGACTATATTTATAAATACAGAATGGGTTGCTTTCTGTGTACTTGTGGTTAATACATGTCCCAATGGGAATTGTTGGTTCTTCTCCATATTTATGATGACTTTGTTTAACAGTGAGCAACTATAAATCAAAAAATACTAGTACTCCTTTATCACTTATGACACTCTTGTTTATTACAAAAGCTTGTTGAAAGGTACCTAACTTGCAAAAATACAGGCAGGACCAGGCTGGGGAACCGTAAGCATCCCTTGCCAAAATGCCCAAACAAGCCCTGCTCTCTTCATCTCCTCGTGCAATCTCTCTCTTTTCGTCCACCCATTTCTCCCTCCTTCTCCCCTTCCTGTCTTTTCCCTCTCTGATAGCTTTCTCTACTTCCTGTCACTTGCCTCTTTCCATTTTGTCTCTCTTGACGCCTCCAGTACCAGCTGCAATTAACCTCAAGAATCTAGGGAAAATGACATAGACCCCAAGAGTGGGCCTGAGCTTTCAAAACCTGCCAAGAGCTCCAGCCACCCAGCAAACTGCCCAGTGGAATAAAAGTGCTGCAAATAAATGCATAATTAGAACAACAAGTGTGTTCCGGGGCTCTCCTGAGTAGAAGGAAGTTCTGGACTATTTGCCAGGTCTCAGCAGTTCCTCTTAGTGTCAAGGGCCTTAGTAAAGAAGGGAAAACCTTCTAGAGTGAGATATTTTAATTTAATGAACTTGCAACAAGAAGCACTTGTTTAAATTTAATTTAATTTAGTTGTTTCAGCTTCAAGCCTTACAATATATATATAAAAAAACAATGCATACAGCAACAAATCTTGATTACATAAAATCATTATTAATTCCTTAAAAGCTTAAAACCTTAAACACAGGGATCAGCTTCATCCAGATTTGTTTAATTCCCATAAAGGAACCACACACACACGTACAGTTGAATAATTTACAGTTGCAACTCCCCTAGTAAATCTGGGGGATGGAACATTTCCTGTCAATACCAAGCTATACAAAAGGACCTCAGGAGGGAAATGCAAGTCCTCATGGTGATTAGTATTAGCAGCAGTGATTTTGTAACCTAATGGTATTAAAAGGGTATTAATAAAGGTGATGGATGCCCCTCATTTATGTAGTGGAGGACCATGTATCTCACAAGAGTGTCTATGGCCTTATAGATCTTATGGATCTATTGGTTCAATCAGCCCTAGTTTAGTTGGTAGTTCCCTCAACCGGGGCCAAGTGTCTCATATGTATGAGGCTATCAATTTGTGTTCATTAATATTGCACGGTCTTGTACAAAGGACTAGTGCAATTTTAGTGCAATTTGCTCCGTTAGACTTTAAAGAGAGTGGAGCCACCTACGCCTTGCCACATCAAGGGGCATATTTATACTCCATTTGCGCCGGAATTGCGTCGTTTTTTTTGACGCAATTCCGATGCAAAACTAATTCCATATTTATATTTTTTAGCGTGGACACCTACTTTGCGTTAATGATATGCAAGGTAGGCGTTCACGTCTAAAAAATTGACTCCAAGGCATTTACACTCCCGGGCAAAATTGACGCCCGGGAGTGGGCGGGTCAAAAAAATGACGTACGGCCGCTTTTGCGCCGTTTTTTTGCGCCTGCAAAAGGCAGGCGTTAAGGGACCTGTGGGCTCGGAAGGAGCCCAGAGGTGCCCTCCCATGCCCCCAGGGACACCCCCTGTCACCCTTGTCCACCCCAGGAGGACACCCAAGGCTGGAGGGACCCATCCCAGGGACATTAAGGTAAGTTCAGGTAAGTCATTTTCTTTTTTTTTTTGTGGCATAGGGGGGCCTGATTTGTGCCCCCCTACATGCCACTATGCCCAATGACCATGCCCAGGGGACAGAAGTCCCCTGGGCATGGCCATTGGGCAAGGGGGCATGACTCATGTCTTTGCTAAGACAGGAGTCATTTCTATGGGGGTTGGGAGTCGGAAAAAATGGCGCAAATCGGGTTGAGACAAAAAATTTGCCTCGACCTGACTTGCCCCATTTTTTGACGCCCAAGCCCCATATCCCCCTACGCCGGCGCTGCCTGGTGTACGTTGTTTTTTTCCACGCACACCAGGCAGCGCCGGCGGCTAACGCCGGCTAACGCCGGCTAACGTAATTTTTTTTACGCAAAACTGTGTTAGCTAGTTTTGCGGCAAAAAGTATAAATATGGCCCCAAATTTCTTACAAAACAGGGTGAAGTTGACCACATTGTCTACCTCCCCAGGAGTGCAGTCACAACACTTGAGTCCTGTCGCCAGCCTATGCGTGTGAACCAAGTAACCTCTTAGGGGCGGCACACCCAATCTATATTTAATGTAAATAGACCGCTTCAATTCAGGATTCAGCAGATTCAAGTAATCTGGAGAGGCTGGCTCATAGACATTGATAAAGTAATAACTTGTGATCAAATCGAGCCTAGGTTCCTGACACATCCTCCTCTTGTTAAATTCCTGATATCACCCTTTTACCTTACCCGCAGTGTCCTGATTAACTCCACCTGGATCCTCCCAGAGAGCCTCTAACCGGAGGTTAACTAGGGTGCCTTTGACATGAGTTTCTCATGAGCACCCTCCTGGTCCACCACTCGCAGTGACCTCTTCAAGGGTTTCTAAGTACACTGCTACCCTATGAATGCAAATTAATCTCACCCAATATAATATTGGCCTTAAAGCTGCTAACTCTGATATCGGCACCAAACTTAGCTCTTTGATGAGGGCCTTCAGGGGAGGACCCAGCCCTAGCCCCAGTAGAGATCTCAAAAAGTTATTTTCTGGTATCTCCAGCGCACTAATATCAGCGTATCCCCAGAGTTCTGCTCTATATAGTGCTGCAGCCACTGCTTTCTTTGCATATATATCCAGAATTGTGCTAATATTTCTCGCTCTAACCTTGTACTTAAACTTCAGTTTTGCCCCGCCACTTGCTTAAGGACTATGGCTGCCTTCCGAACTTGGCGGTCCCAGCTCAAGTTCTCTGAAAAACTCACACCTAGGTAATCAATGTGCTTGGTAGCCTCAATTGGTATGTGGTTGATGGCTAGTTTCCGCCTGAGCCTGGCAGAGGGTCGCAGGGTCAACCCCATGGTTTTCATGCAATTGATAGTTAATGATTTTTCCTCACACTATTTAACAAAACGGGCGAGTAGCCTCTGGGTCGCGTTCTCAGTGCATGCCATAAGTACTGCATTGTCAACAAAGAGTAATATTGGAACCCTCCTACCAGCAGCAACAGGGACATCTAGCTGATCCACTAAAAGATAGTCAACCACATCGTTCAAGAAAAGTCTGAAGAGCAGGGAGGCCAGGAAACAGCCTTCCTGAACACCCTTTTGTACCTGAAAAGAGTCTGTGTACTCCCTTCCCATCCCATATCTCACTCTGGCCATAATATCTGTGTGCAATGCAACTATGGCTTTCACTAGAGGGGCATCGACCCCTAGGTCCATCAATGACCTCCACAATTTGGCCCTATCCACTGAATCGAGAGCGGCTTTCAGATCTATAAAGACCAAGTACAGAGAGGATCTCCTAACTTCTGTAATTTATAAGAAATCAAGTAGAAGCGGATGATCTGGTCAGTAGTTCCCACCCAAGGCCAGAATCCAGCTTGTGCTTCTGTTAACACACCCTGGGCATCAGCCCACCCCGTAGGCGGTTAAATAGGACTTTCCATAGAACCTTCCTGGCTCCATCAATTAGGGAGATCCGTCGATAATTAGTGGGACAGCCTCGATTGCCCTTCTTCTAAATTGGGACAATAATAGCAGAGTGCCAGGACTGCAGAACTGCATTACCCTCAAGGGCATCATTGAACACCTTGGGCCCGAGGACTTATTCCTCTTCATTGCTCCCAATGCTCTAATCACTTCTGGGATTAAAATTCCTATTTCACTAGTAGTGGTAAAAAGGGTGTCTTGCTTCTGTCTAGGGGCAAAGGGATCAGCCACATGAGTACTATACAATGTACTGAAGTGGTGACCCCAGGCAGTTTGGCCTATATGGGTTTCTACAATGTTTGCTGTCCCCTTCTCCACTCTAGCTACTAGTCCCCAGAATTTATTGGTGTTATGGTCAGCCATGGTTGCTCTGAGTTCAGCCTACATTGCATTTTGGTACAGCCATTTCTTAGTTACTAGCAGGCACTTATAGTCTGTTCTATATTCTTTAAATTTCATTTCACTAATTGAGCTATCATTGTGCTGTGTTAAGGCAAGCAACACTTCTCTTTTTGCGTTTGCACACTCCTTGTCAAACCTTCCTTCATGTCTGACTGCCCTTTTCTAAGAATACCATCTGGTTTAATAAGTGCTGGTTTAATCTGTGCTGGTTTAGACCACAGGGCTCCCAGCTCCCTTGTCATTAGGAGATGAGCAGCCAGTATCAGAGGGCTGTCGTTAGCCGAGGCATCTATGAGAAATTGTCCATAGTTGGCTATTATTGGTTCAAGCTGCGGAAGTCCCTGTTGATACTTCTCACCATTCCATCGTATTCTTCTTCTGCAGTTGGAAGGAACAATCTCCCTCTTATACAGCCCTGGGGCCCATCCTGTTGTAATCCCTAGCCCCAGAACTTCCATCCTCACAGTGAGCTTTCACATTGATAAAAACATAATCAATGACAGAGGAGGATTTACCATTATTGAAAGTTGCATTAGCAGCGCCATCTGACTTTGAACGCCCGTTAACAAAGTGAAGATTGTTATTCAATAAAAGTTCAGTAAGGGCCTCAGCTTTTTTCATAGACTTAAAGCGACTCATAGCTGTCTCCGGGATCCCCATACCACGATCTTCCAGCAAGATTTTGTGGCTGCTGAAAGTGTCACAAACGGATGAGTTAAAGTCACCACAAATCAGCATCACACTCCTGCCTCCTTCACAGCCCCTTGTAGTTTTACCATCTACCATGCTTCTTCTGACTTTTTCGATATATGTGGAACACTCCTTCCAGAGTGCCTGAACCCTGAAGACCACCCTGGGGGAATGTATACGTTCAAGATATCAATTACTACCCCTTTGTCATTTCTTGACATAAGTCTCACATGCTGGATGTTGGTAGAAGCCATCAGGAGTGGCACATCAACTTGCTCTACTTTACATTCTAACTTGCATGACACCCATATTGAGATACCCCCCAAAGGGTGACCCTTCCCTTCCCAGGCAGCCAGCATATCATAGCCCTAGGACCCATTAATGCATAATCCTTCAACATCCCATGTTTCTTGGAAACAACAAATATCATGCTACATTGTCTTCCAGTTTGCTGCCCACGCCTGCTATGTTCCCAGACAGTATTCGCAAACAACCCCCCTCCAAAGTATAGCGGGCAAGAGGTATGGGGGGAGCATACAAGAGGAATGGCTAGATGGAGAAAGGGTTCCTTTACTAATCAGTCAGTTCTTGCTCTAGGGGATACTCATATATCACCAGCAAGTACAGCCGCTACCCATGACCAGTTTTTAAAGTTGGGCCCTTTTTTATCACATCACGGATGGGGATCTAGATTTGTCTGCTGTTTTTGTAGGTGGTGATGGTCAGTGTTCTCACACTCTACTGCACTCAGCTATAGAACTCTTCTTATTTTTCCATGGTGCCCGACAGTGCCTAGTAGGACTGCCTTTCCATAAAATATCTGCGTTCCTCTCACACTGCTCTTCCCCATTAATTTTCTCCTGATTGGAAATAGGACCGGGCAACACGTCAACCCCCATTAGGTGGAAACAATCCGCGGGATTAAGGATTAATCTAGCTATACCTGGTAGGTCGAATTCAACCAGAGCTGAGGGGCAGGAAAAATAGCAAGATCACCTTGGGGATTGGTAGAATAAGTGCACCTCCTGCCATAATCAAACTGCTGTTGCTTATTTCCCAGCTTGACTAATTTCACATCACTGAAGGAGAGAACTCTCTTCTCAGGTATTGCATAGAAAAGGCTTAGTAATCCAGACCTCCCAGGCATTCTCCGCTGTATCTTCTCCCTGGTGCAGCATCACTTGAGCTATCAGTTCTGTCTCAATGTGAGTCACAGGCATCCAGACTGTCTCTGTCTAAATCCTGAACACACCATAAATGGCGAAGCATCTGGGTTCAATCCAGGGAGCACCCTTGATTATCCAGGAGTGCATAATACCTCCTGTTCAGCTTGTTCAACTTGGGCTGCCACAGTCACGTAGGGACAGGGCAGGAAGCTGCCAGTCTCAGCTACCTTCCTTGAGCCCTTCGTTACTGCCATTCTTTTTTTCTTTATAGAGCTTTTCGTATTATTCCTTGGCTTCCTTGCCTTTGCTGGGCTTTCTTGGCAAGCTTCTCCTACAGTAATGCAAGGATCAAGACTAAAACATTGTTTAATGCAGACATAGCCTTGGAAATTATAAAACCTTGTGGGGCTCTCTTTAGTTACAAGGTTATTCCTTGAGGACTGGCAGGCAGAAATATGCTGGTATATAGAGTCAGTCAAACATATCCCCCCACTGGGCAAGGAGCGGTTGATTGCAGGTTTGAAGCCGAACGCAGCCTCAACCGCGGCCACTGGACTATCTTCAGCTGCCGGCAAAACCTTGGATGGCCCACAAGGTCCCCCTTTAGCTACTGGGCTGCAAGGTACATCTGGCAGGGTATAATCCAGAAACATCAGAGAGCTCTCAATAAAATAGTCACTTTTCCCCTCTGGGATACCACTGCCCGGAACCCTTCTGTCCCCCAGTTCATTGTTTGTTGTCAGATGTTCACCACTAGGTCGCCTATGGTGTGAGGATTCCTGCAAAGGCTCTTGGCCCTTCCTTCTCTGGGGCCCTCTAGGTTCGCTCTCCATCCTCGGGCTCTCCAATGCACTTTGTTGTCCCTTCGAAGTACGGCGACACTTCCTATGAGATTGCTTGTCCACCAGCACTGTCGTTGATGACCCAGCTGAGTCAATTTTAACACTCTCAGCAGCTCTTGTCTCGCTGTCTCTCTCTGAGCATCTGCCATAAGATTTTCTACCACCATCCTCCATCGCCAGGGCTACCAGGACTTGCTCCTGCTCCTGATCCAGAGCAAAACCCTGTGACTCTAGCTGCATCTTCGATTCTGTTTGCTCGTTGGTCTGCTTGTTGATCTGCTCAGTGATCTGCTGTAGGGGAGGTGCCTTGCTACCTTCTGACTCACCTTCTGGTAGAAACTAGTTATTAGCCTATTGGGAAGACTGGAGTCAGCCTTTCTAGGGTCACCAGCTAACAGGGGTGTGGCAGGAGCGGAATCGGGTCCTTTAGGCATTGGTCCATAGGGGACAGCAGTAGTCTTATATTTCTTCCAGCCAAATTGTTTTGCTTTAGGTTGTGCCATGATCAGTCTACTATATACTCACATTGAGCTCCTCAGAACTGTTTGCCTAGCACTGGTGGTTCGTCTATTTTTCAGTGTCATTTTCCTGTTACTTTCTGTCCACCAGTGATGTCCAACAGTCACCAATGGCCAATTGATTTATGAACCACAGTTGAGCACTGTGGGTGATAGTACACTTTTAGTAGCTCGGCCCAATAGTGTGAACAACTTAGTCCAGGTCCAGATGGCGGAGGAGCACACAGAGTGGAGCAAACCACACCAGACCTAGTCTGCCCACTTCTGCATCTCTCTGGCTCAACCCTAGAGCCCTGGCTTCAAAGCCTCAGCAGGCACATCACCCAGGCCGCACAAGCCCAGGCCTAGCCTGCTGTACTGACCATCTTAAATCTCATTGTCTCATATAGTTTCAGAGTGGCAATATATCTATAAATCCTCATTGAACAGTCCTGATAAGGCAGTTGCTCCATTTGGTGAAATGCTCTCTCGCTGACAACAGGGCTGGAGGCAGAGTGGTCAAGCGTATCATGCAGGGGTTAGTAGCCCTTTTACAGCATTTTTACAGCCTTGTTTATCCTTATACCCTTGTGTTCCTTTTTTTACCTTTCCCTTCTATCCTTATTTACCCCTTTATTTACCCGCTTATTAAAACACAAGGGTGCAGGGATGCGGGGGGGCACAGTCAGGCAAAGTAGGCAGAAGAAGTACAGATTGTGCGCAGAGCCAATAATAATACTTTGCAGGCACTGGCAGGTTTGAGAGGTTCAGGCAGCAGTTTCCCTCCCCCCTTCCCCTTCTCCTGGCCTCCTGGCCCCCTTCCACTTGATAGCCATTGGTGGGGGGGGGGTATGCTGCAACCCCTTAGTTGCTGAAGTAGCCATAGATGCCACACCTCACTTACGTGTTCCGGGCCTCTCCTGGCTGTTCTGAAACTGGGCACCTTTGGCCTCTTTGCGCCTCACAAGTCAGTGAAGACCAGAGGGGTGGGGATTTAGCAGCCCTGCTCCCCTGCTCCGATTGCTCTGTCCACTCTCACCTGGCTCTCCTGGTTCTTGTGGCCCTCACCAGTCTACGGTCTCTGCTGTGTCCGTGCACCACACTGCACTCACGGTTCATGACTCGCACTGCTCACGCTCACAATTCACACCAGCACATCGGTGCGTCAGCGCGCTCTCTCCTCCTATCGCTCACTTGTTCAAATGAATATCTCTTTCAGCAAAGTGTTTAGAAAATCTGTTTCCATAATAGACTGTGCATCTTTTAAATATTTTTCAAAGACACCCTGTGGGTCATGGGAAGCTGGAGTAACTGTTTTGGTAGCATAGACACACTATTGTTTCAATGTATGATAGTGTACAGACAGAAGCAAATCTTGCATGCAGCTCTTTGAGCAGAAACATGCAGAGGGGTCAGAATAAATCTGTGCAATGAGAGATCTTTTCATCAAGTAACAATTGAGAAGAATTAAACTTCTCATCTGGAGTATTCTGATGTTAGTGGTAAAATGGACCAAAGAACCTCATCCTCGCCACCAGCAACAACTCAGTTTTACCATTACTACTGTTCAATTGAAGAATATGTTTAAAAATAATAAACCTGTAGTCAACATACAACATCACCAAGTAGCTGTAGGATCTGTTGAGCTGTGTCAAGTGCAAATGTGTATGTTAAAAAGCATAGGTGAGCATGCCGAACCTCCAAAATCTATAAATTGCAACTGAAAGCTGTGTATCGAAAATATTTACTTAATAGCACCCTCCCAGGAAGGAAGAAATATAAGTGGACATTACTCTAGATATACTTATTTCTTTGACCCTGAAGCTGTGTGTGCTCTGATCAACAGTATCAAATGCGGTAGAGAGATCTAACAATGTGACACCCACTGCACCCCTATTATCAATAATGACTATCAGTCTATTAACTCACCTACACAGTGCAAGTATGCGCTAGCACTACCTGTCTAGAGTGATATGCTTGATCTGTGTTGACAGATTCTGTCACTTTGAAAAGATGAAAACACTCTGTTTCTGCTTTGCTGTAATTTAACATAGGCACTGCCACTGACTTATTAGTCTGAAACTCTTCTTTCAGGATTAATGGTATTATTATTATCATTATTATTATTATTATTATTATTATTATTATTGCTATTCTTCTTATTGTTATTTCCATTATTATCATGATTAAGAATATCATGATACCTTAATATTGTGGTCAAAGTAGGAAAAGTAAAGGAGTTACTATTCTTAATTCCACATCTATGTACCTTGATGATATATTTATTGATATATTTATAGTCAATGTACATAGATGTTCAGTTAGATATGGAAAATCTATATTTGCTTAACTGTTATTTTTGTCCTCAATATATTGGCTACAATATTAAGGGATAACAATATTCCGGCCTAGATTTTCAGGGTCCACACAATTATCATCAATGTTTTAGGCAGCACTTAATTTGGGCCGGTGGTTTCAGGTGCTCGGTACCGACACTTAATTGTCAAGACCGGACCTAATGACAGTCTGAGATATGCTGGCGTCTGTCCGATTTAGAGATTGGCACAACAACAGTGGTTTATCAATTCACTGTGCATTAAAAATTACTGATACCTGCTTGCTAGGCCATTCTTAGAGCCTTGGGGGCCTGGAATAGTCTCCATTGTCACACTTGTAGGTGAGTGATGGTAGCAGTTCTGTTAGTACTATCATTGGCAGCGCTGGAGGGGCAATGGGTGGTGCAAACTGCAATAGCCACCTGGTGATGGCCCCAGTACTTATTTCTTTACAAACTAAGGCGGTCATTATGAACATGGCAGTAAAGACCACCGACCGCCGTGGCGTTGGTGAACAGAATCCCGGCGGCGGCGAATGGAAACCCGCCATATAATGAACAAAAAACCCAACCCCGCCAAACATTCCCATACCACCACTCCCCGCCAGGACCCTGTCGGCGGGAATTACAACCCACCCCGCAACTTCCAAGCACACCCACATCCCGCCCTCCAAATAAAGATGCACAAATCGCCTCGGCGGACAGTGGAGGCCGGACGACCATTGGTGGCTGCGACCACCAAGGGCGGGAAGAGGGCCCAACAGCATCCACTGCACACATTGGCTAGGCTTAGCACCCACACACCCGACACACATCCAGAGCACCATAAAACACCCCCAGACACACCCCACAATCCCTTGCAAGTAAACCAGGACCAGAAGATGGAGAACACCAGAGCCAGACA
The DNA here is from genome assembly GCF_031143425.1 of Pleurodeles waltl. Taxonomy (NCBI): domain Eukaryota; kingdom Metazoa; phylum Chordata; class Amphibia; order Caudata; family Salamandridae; genus Pleurodeles; species Pleurodeles waltl. The sequence continues at coordinate 763,940,758 of NC_090443.1, read as the reverse complement.
GAGAACACCAGAAGACAGGACACGCATAGCGACCCACACAGGAGCACCCAAACACTGTCCCCAGTTCCGACGCCATCCACCACCCTCACCATGTCACCCCCAAAAATCCACGCTTCACCGAAAGGGAGCTAAGGACAATGGTGGACGAGATCCTAAAAGTGGAGCCACAAAAATTCGGCTCTGAGGTGCAGCACACACCTATTGCCCGAAAATGGAGCTGTGGCAGACCATCGTCAACAGGGTTAATGCACTGGAACACCATCCACACACCAGGGATGACATCCGCAAGAAATGGAACGACCTGCGGGGGAAGGTCCGGGCCATGGCATCCAGGCACCACATCACAGTGCAGAAAACTGGGGGAGGGCCGCCACCAACACCACCCGACTACACCGACTGGAAGGAGAAGGTACTCGCCATCCTGCACCCAGAGGGACTCACTGGACTCACTGGAGGAATGGACTTGCATAAGTCATCTACATTTACCCCATATACACAACACCTGCGATGCATGTACCACCCCACCCCACCCACACCCACCTAGACCCACACCCCTCCCTGCCATTACCCACCACATCCACCACCCTACATCACCCACAACTCACAACCAGGCCCACATCACTCCCGTTGTGCACAGCCACCCACCCCTGCACGTTACCACAATGGGATAATAACCCCCGCCACAATGTAATGCTACCACTGCCACTAGATGCTATGTCCACCTCACAAAGGCACCCCTGAAGGCCACTGAAAGGCACTCCAGCACTAAATTGTACAGTACTGCCCACCTCACACCCTCCTGCATATGTAACAAACACTTCTATGTCCCCCAACAGGCACAACCACCCATGCAACCCTAATGGAGGGGACAAGGAGAGCCACAGTATTCCAGGGAGACAGAGGCACATCACAGGACACTGGTGAAGGATCCCTGGACACTGATGAGCAGTCAGGCCCCTCACACAGCCCTGGATGCTCACCATGCAGCTGCCCCACCCAGGAAAATACTGTCACCCCTAACACCCAGTCAAGACCAGCAGGCCAGTGGACCCAGGGCACAAACAGGTGGACCACAGCAACAGAGGCCATAGTCTTCCACCCCCAACATGCAGGAAGATGAGGGCACCAGTACTAGTGGCACATCCAGACCTGTGCAGGGGACACAGGCACAGGGGGCCAGGGCAAGGTCAAGTGCCCAGGGGGTCAGGGGGTAGGCCACCGGATAGATGCAGCAGCCCAGGGGGGGCATACCAACATACACAAGACAGGTTGGCACAGATTGTAACCACCCTGGAGCAAAGTCTGACGATGCAGCTGGAACACCACCAACCGTCCATGGAGCAGTGGAAAGAACACAATGCCACAATGGCCCCCATTGCTGGAGTACTGCTGCAGTTGGTCAGCAAACCCTCAGACACCCACACCGGACAAGAGGCCCCCACAACAGCCCTGGACAAACAGCAACAGTTGTCCCAAGCAGCTGAAACAGCACAGGAAAAACCCTCCCAGGAAACACAAGGGCCGATCATGTCACCCCAAGTAGCTTCACAGCAGGCACCCAAACGTAGTCTCAGGCCAAGATATGGCACTGGAAACCCAGCAAAGAACCAGCCACCTACCAACAATTGACACTGCTGCTACTGCCAAGCAACCAACCCACCCATTCACAAACTGCACTTAGCTGAGGGTTAAATGATGTACAGAACTACAAATAGGACCCACCTATGAAATCAAACAGCCCTGCAACCAAGTCGGTTTTGAGGACAACCAACCATACCGACTTCCATCACGGTACATAGCACATTTCACTGTATTCCACTAATCAACAACATATCTCACCTGTAACACTGTCCCCTGTCTTCAATGTTGAACAAAGTGGAGTAATGATGCAACAGGCAGGGATAGACTTTATTGTCAAATTGTGCATGCTGCTGGTACAGTGTGTTTCTAAAAAGTCAAGAAGGGAATGCTTATGTTGTCTGTCTGTACCATGCTGAAGAGGTCCATGACTCGCATATCATGACCAAATCCCCTAGTTGAGATGGCACACTTACAGTATCAGTCACTAACCACATATACAGGCTGAAGTCCCAGACAGTTATTGGAAGTAGAGTTGTATCAGTTGGTTTCTGGAATTTACATCTTCCCCTTCCCCATCCTCACCATCACTCTCCTCACCTTTCTGAGGTAACAGAACAGGACCGATTGCACCCTCCACCTCCAAAAGGGGGATAGAATGTCTCACTGCCACGTCGTGCAGCATGCAACCGGCCACCACTATCCTACACACCTTATCAGGCCCATAGGCCGGGGAACCCCCAGAGATATGTAGGCACCGAAATCTAGCCTTCAGGAGACCTATAGTACGCTTTATCACCCTCCTAGTACGTCCATGGGCCTCATTGTATTTCCTCTCTGCATCCGTCCGGGGATTTCTCACTGGTGGCAGGAGCCAACTCAAGTTTGGATAGCCAGAATCACCTAGAGAAATGGTCAATACAGAGTCGTCATTGGAATGTCCTTACCTATGATCCACCCTCTGTCCTCTTGGAGTTGTTCCATCTTTTGTGGCACACTACTGTTCCTCAAAATAAATGAATCATGGACTGAAACAGGAAACATGGCATTCACATGGGATATGTACTGGTCTGCTGTACATACCAATTGGATGTTCATGGAGTGAAAGTTCTTCCTGTTTCTGTACACCTGTTCACTCACACTTGGGGGGATGATGGGTATGTGGGTTCCATCGATGGCACCAATAACATGGGGAATGTTTGCAAATGCATCGAAGTTTGACTTGATGGCAGGGAGCTCATCACTTTGGGTGAATCACACATAGGCTTGCAGATGTTGTACAAATGCATTTAGAAATCTTGTAAGTACCTGGCTGAAAATTGGCTGTGAGAAACCAGCACCAATGCCCACTGTCACTTGAAATGAGCCTGTGGCCAGGAAATGGAGTGCGTAGAGCACCTTCACCTCAGTTGGAATGGCATGCTGATTACGATTTCCGGGAGTCAGTGCAGGATCCAGTAATGCACATAGGTCCTGAATAGTTGCACGTGTGAGTCTATAAGTGATAATGATCTGACGCTCAACCATGGTCCCCATATCCACAAGTGGTCTGTACACAGAAGGTGCCCTTCCTCGCCACAAGGTTCTGTACCTGTGAGGGGTAAGAACAAGGAGTCATGTGCACACATACACATGCATATTTGCTAAACACATTCACTGTATTCTTCATAGTAGTGTCTGTACAATAACTGCAACCTGACGGATGTACATTGTCATCACTAAGAGGGAACGGAGTAAATCATGTGTGATAATAAACTCTATGGATAGAGACATATGTGATTCATATGGCTAGTAGGCCCACCATTGTGACTAAATTGAATTTCAAGATGCATAAGTGATGGCAAAATGTCTGCCCACTGTAGTTGTGCCCCTTCGTTGTGGAAGTGACCTAAGACTGCTAGCAGTTGATGTCACAGCGTTTGGCGGTGTTTACCGCTGTTCGCACCCTCATTGGATAACATGGATGCCAATGGGAATCTTGGCGTGTCATGATCGCCACCGGCGGTGACGATGCATTCCGCGGCGGAATGTACGCGCATTCGTCATTGTGTGCTCACTTGACTGCCTGATCTTGTGCGGACAAGTACTCCACTCCGTGTACTGCTGTGGCCTGCCTCTGGCTATGGATATTCCACGTGGTGCAGTGGTAAGGGCCCGTCCTTCACCCAGGAAGAACTGGAGAAACTGGTGGAAGGGGTCCTGCCACTGTACGGCAGACTCTACGGCTGGCCAGAGGTACAGGTGAGTCTGGGTTTGGGGGGCAGTGTGTGTGTAATGGATGGAGTGGATTGCTCTGATGTGCATTCCTGTGAGCCAGCATGGGGCTTGGTGCATGGAATGCAGAGTGCCACTGACATGCATGTCTGGGAGTACTGTCTGTCCTATGTCTAACAATCATCCAGCTATTGCCATTGTGCAGGTGCCTGACCTCCGTGTTTCTTCTCTGTGTCTCCCTACTAGGTCAGCACCCACCAGAAGAGGGCACATTGGCATGCCATCTCCAAGGAGGTACAGACCCTGGGGGTCTACAACCGGCTGGGCACCCACTGTCGGAAAAGGTGGGAGGACCTGCAGCACTGGGCGCGGAAGATCAGTGAGGCCCAGCTGTGGAAGTCCTCCCAACGTGGTAGGGGTGCCCGCTGGGCACTGACCCCCTTGATGAGAAGGATCCTGGCGGTGGCGTACCCAGACCTGGATGGGCGCTTGAAGGCTGCACATCAGTCACAAGGGGGTGAGTACTCACAGCCCATACTTCAGCCTGGAAGGATGAGTGTGTGTGCGATTGGGCTCTTGGGCCTTAGAGCAGGGTTTTAACTGGTATCCAGCTACTGTCTGCTCCCCAAAGGGTGCAGGGGTGTCCCTGTCAGGTTTCACCTAGCTCAGCTTCAATGTAATGACAGGATATGGGTGGAGGTCAGTATACTGCTCAGTAGTCAGGGCCATGGTCATGGGTCTAGGACACCGTGCTGCCTGTTGGGTGTGTCTGCTGTGTAGGTGTATGTGTGGCCATTGTGTATCAGCATTCAGCTACTTACAAGTGTCTCTCCTGTTTTGTTTCCCCATCCCTGTTCTCTTTTGTGTGTTTTGTACAGCATCAACATCAGGTGAGGGAGCTGAGGTACCAGCTAGTGGGGAGACAGCGGCCCACGGATCCTCCGAGGCAGAGACAACGGACGCCCAGGGGAACAGTGGGTGAGAGGGCGAGGGGACTTCCACGGGGGAGGCTACTACCACCGGTGGTAGTGACTCTGCTACCTCCTCTGATGGACAAATCACGACCGTGACATCTTCCGCCACCACCCATACCATCAGTGCCCTCCCTTCTGCTCCCCACTGAGTTGGCTGTGCCCGGACACCCAGAAAGGTGGGCGTCTCCTTCGCCCCAGGCACCTCCTTTCCTGCCCCAGTCAGCCCTGCTGCCCTCACAGAGGAGGCTATTGACCTCCTGAGAACCATCTCTGTAGGGCAGACAACTATCGTCAATGCCATCCAGGGGCTAGCATCAGAGGTGCAGCAGACTAATGCCTATCTGGATGGCATTCACTGTACCGTGTCTGCCCTACAGAGATCTTTTCAGGCTCTGGCCTCCTCTTGGACGGCAGCCAGTTTCCCTGGCCATTCCGTCCCCCCTCCAACCTCCTCTACCCCTTCCAGCACCCCACTCCCTTCACCCATCCAAGGCACACATTCAGACACGCAGTCAATCACTTCAACACACAAAAAACACACTTCCAAACACAAGCATTCACACAGCCAACATACACCTGCACACACAACAACATCCACTTCCCCAAGTGTGCCCGCCTCTTCCACCTCCCTGTCTGTCCCCTCTACATGCACACCCTCATGCACTGCACCATCACTCACTGTTACTGCTCCTCTCCTGCACTCACCACAATAGCAGACAGCCATATATGCACCCCATACACCACACCTGCACTCACCACCTCCACTGTAGTTGACACATGCAGCATACTCACCCGACTTGCAGACACTCACCCAACATACATCCACACTAGCTGTCTGTCTTCACCTCCCTAAACACTCAAACGCAGCAAAACACCCACCCATCAGACATCCACCACACCACAGCATACTGAGCAGTTACCGGCACCCACTACACGCACACCTACACCCCATACATCATCTCCCTCTGCCTCCACTCCCACACCCTCATTTACACCCACCCCAATTGCTCCCAAGAAACTTTTCCTCTCCCATGTAGACCTGTTCACACCCACTGGCCCACCCCGACTTGTCCTGAGACGTGCCCACCTCCTTTCCCTTTCTGCTCCTTCCACATCGCAGCCCACCCCGGTCCAACCTTCCCATTCCTGTGCCCCTTCTCCTCTTAAGAAGAAGGCCCGCTCTGAGCCTAAGGCATCCAGCTCCGCCCGTGCCAAACAGCCCCCACCCCTTCTAAGGAGACGCCCACCCCCCTCCAACCTCCTCACGCAAGTCTAAGTCCCACCCCTGTCATAAATCCCCACCCCCAACCCCTCTGCCTCCATTCCGTGAGGTGCCTGGATCCCCCTATGGTGCCCTGTTCAGTGGAGTACCCAGCACTTGTGGGAGTCAGGTGTGGCCAGTTGTGGCCAAGGAAAATTTACTTTTTATGGACTGGCCATTGGCCCTGTTTTCATCATTTCGCTCAGTGAGCTTCATAATAAAGTTTCTGCGTGGCCTGTGTTTGGGCTGTACGCAGTTCAACCATGGTGTTTGTTTAAATAATTTATGGCTGTGGTGCTATTGTATGTACTATGGCCAAGTTGCAGTGGCCGTCGGTCGGGTACGTCCCACTTGGTGTGGGGTGTCTTACTATTGCTGCTGGGTAGGGTTGGGGGGGCTTTGCGGGGTGGGTGGAGTGGGTGGGTATGTAACTTTGCCCTTTCCTCCCTTGTTTTGTAGGTTGCGGTACTTACCGTCGTCGTCTTCGTCGGCAGTCTCAGTCGTGTAGATGTATGGCAAGGAGCAAGGCTGGCATGATCTGCAGCTCTCTGTCCATGGCTGCTGCAGCGCGTTCTGTGGGACTCCGGTGTGTGGTTCCTTATATTTGTTTCATTTCCGCCTGACTTTGTGTGGCGGTGGTTCCCGCCCTGGAACTGGTGGCGGAATGGTGGTTCATAATTTGATGGGCGGGTTGGGCCTTTCCGACAGCCTGTGGGCGGCCTCTGCCGTCGTCAGCGGGACTCCTTTCCTGGGGATAGGTGGTGCACGGGATGTGTTACTTTTGTTTGGTTAATTATTTGGCAGTCCGTACCACTCCTCTGTTGGCGGTTTCTGCCGCCACCGCTGGCGGTGCGGAATGGACCGCCATGTTCATAATGAGGGCCCAAGTGCCAGTTTTAGGTCAATAAAGAGACACATGTTCGATATTTTTGGTATAGTAAATACATAAACAACTCTTCTAATAATACAACCTGGCAGTTTATGTTCTGTTAAAAGGCATTATTATGAGCAGAGAGTGAAACTGTTTTCGAAATACTTCTGGAGTATTTTAATACAGTGCTACAAATTATGAGTTACGGCGTATAATAGATTCTTGTCTAAATAGAACATAGCAATACATAGAAATAGTAATTTCCTAGCTAATGCTGGCATGTCACTTTGGAAATGGCATGCTGTCAACAGTCCTTTTTGAGCAGCACTCATAACAATCCTTCACTGCATGTCCTATTACAGTATCGGTTCCAAGGAGCAGCGTTCACTGCTAAGGTTCAATGCCTGCTCTTAACAGATCTCTCCGACTCGCTTTCAAAGTTTTAAATAAAACATATGTTTCTCCCTTTGTAATAATAAACTAAAATAATGTTATACATTCAGAATGATAAATAACAACCCAGAGCCCCTGATTGAATGCAAGTCTGAAATTCAATCTCTGGCTTCATTGTTCCACTACCATTTATAACCCACTCAAGCTGAGCTTTCAGGGTTTATGACAAGAAGCAAACTCATTGACTGAAAAATAGCTTGGTATTTAATTGGATAAAATGCATTAATTCCTTTATATATCACCGCTTCTTGAAAGCCTTTGTTTTTCGCAACAGTATGGAACATTTGCGAAGTTCTTATTTTATAAGACTGGGAACTATCATTTATTTCCCCATTTTAGTAATACCATTTTTTTTTTTAAAGCATTGATCTAATTCGACATTGCTTTTGCAGTTTTATATTTTTACAGCTTTGCTAAATTCTGAAGACCGTTCTTGTTTTATGTATTATCTGTCTTCTGCCCGGTTTCGTAAAAAAAAAAAAAAAAAAAAAACATTTTGTTCATAGAAAAGGGTTCTACAGTAGTTAATTAGCAGCTGTAATTCTACCACAGGAACAAACCACACTGTAGCTACTGATGTTCACTAGATGAGGCTGTGCTGCTGCCTTTCCTCTTGTAAAGCGACAGAGCCCCTTCCTCGTGCTAAATTACTCCTGGTCACCAAGAAGAACAGATGTGTCACATACCAGCCTCCCCAACAGGAGTATTATTCGTCTGGCAACTGCAGACATTTTGACAGTTCGTCAAATTTCATGTTCATTAAAAGCACAATGCAATGATAGCTTGAATGCCCACCTTGTCTTTCTTTCAAAACGCTTTGTAAATTACCTAAAAGCTATACACAAGTATCAAATGACTTCTGTTACTTGGGAGTAAACAGAGACCTCCTAAGAACACGAACAATGAATCATCCAATGCATTTTGAGGCGTTCTTCCAGGTAGAGTGTGACAAGATCGACTTTCTTTTCACCCGATTCTTTGACGTCCTGTCTGCAGCTGACCACTGAAGCATTGCAGTTTATAGCAGTATGAATTTAAGCATACTTAATCATTTATCAAACAGACGCTGATTGTCAGACATGCTCGGCTCTGTACCAAAGGTCTCCCTTTGCACTTTCAGACCTCGAACTCCTTAAGCATTAACCGTGACGGCAACACCTGCTTTCTCTTTATAATTATTCTGTCCTTAATGAAAAAGAAAAATGACATTAATTTACAAGACTGTTTTAGAGAAGGAAAAAAAAGTAATTGTGATGGATGTTGACTGCGCCGCAGAGTGTCTAACAGTTAAGCTGTAGGGTCAACGTGCACTTGCATGGAAATCAAATGCTCTTTTTTATAAACAAATACTATAGTTCGTAGCTAGCTAAACTGTGAAGAAGACTTAGGAGACAAAGTGGATGCGTTATATTTTGATTACAACACCAGTGGCGTTTGAGATTAAGGCAGCTATGTATAGTAGAAACATAACTACATTTTTGTGAGAATTAAGAATAAGAAATCCAACCTGTGTAAAACTACTCATAATATTTCATTACCAGAACTGCGTGAGATGAGTTCTCAATTTCTGGATAAAGGTGATTATCAAAGAATTTCATCCCTTTATTTCACAGGCTATTAATCATATACTGTTCCTGAAGCAACGTTGACACAGAGACTGCACACAGATACACAGGGATTCAATTATGACATCCGTTTAATTCTGATGAAGTTATTGCACGTGAGAAATTGGTTGAGGAGGGTGTGAGACCTTCTCAAGCACCAGCCACAAACTTTGTCAGAGTGAACCAGAAACAATCTCGAAATTAACCTGTGCTTGACCCTTTGGCACAAAAACAGTCATTCTTAAATTAGAGGCAACCTGTAAGGTATTTATGCAGCACATAACCAGTAATAATGTGAAAAAAACATACCTGTTTAGAAAATGACAGTAAGTTTAAATAAACACTAGAACAACAAAAATCCAATCAGTAGAACTAGAGTTATGACTTTTTAACATTTTTAGTACAAGTAGTGCCTAAAAAATCAAAACATCAACCCCAGACCTCTAATCATGCACAACCAGGCCACATTCGAAAAAAAGGGTTTACCACAATGGAGCACTGTTCATGGACAAGAAGTGGATTGAGCCCACTCAGTGCTTTCCTTTGGAGTTAGAAGAAATTCTGAGAAAAATGTTCTGAGAAGGTAAAGTTCAGAGGGGCAAAGCTGCAGGCCGTGTCTGGGGATGGGACATTGTTGTCGAAGCACTGATGAAAATGTCTCTGTTCAGGCTTAGGGCCCCATTACGACTTTGGCAGTCTTTTGTCAAGACTGTCTTGGTGGCAGACGCAAAAAAAAACACATGTTGGCGGTAATCTGAGGGCAGAAAAGAGGCGGTCCCTCCACCAGCACCACCAGCCCGACACAACTCCACCCACCAAATTACGATCCACAAATCACCACAGCAGTTCTTCCACAACAGAAAACCATTGCCGGTCCAAAATGTGCTGTCACCACTCACTTCTGTCAGAACACATCACCACATTGGATAGTTTGAATGCCCTGTAGCTGACATACATCCACACATACATCCACACACCTGAGACATCTACTCACAGCACCATATAACATAACCCTACACAACCCACAATCCTTTGCATCCAGAATGCCATACACATACACGGGAAGCCTAAAGAATAAGATTTAGCACTTGTACTCCATAGGCACACATACACATTTCACTCAACACACACCCCATATCAGCACAACTATCACGAATCACACATCACTAGCACACACAATCCACTATGACCGTCTCCAACTCACATCGCACCACACACATCACACCAACTACCCAACACTGCACCCTTACATTCACAACACCCCCACACACTGTCTACACAATGACAACCATGTCCCAACAGAAACACCCACGTTTTGCTGATCACGAGTTGAGAGTCATGGTGGATGAAATTGTAAGGGTAGAGACACCCCATTTCGGAGCACAGGTCCAAGAAACATCTAGTGCCAGGAAAATGGAGTTGTGGCAAAGGTTAGTTGACAGGGTCAGTTCTTGCAGGCAGTCAAAGGAGAACATCATGGAGAGGTGGAACGACCTACGGGAGATGGTGCGTTCCATGGCATCCAGGCATTAGATAGCCATACAGAAGACTGGCAGTGGGCCCCCACCTCCTCCCCCTACATTTACATCATGGGAGGAGAAGGTGTTGGACATACAGTACCCAGAGGGCCTCACAGGCATACCAGGGGGACTGGAGTCTGGTAAGTATCTACAACATTTATGTCACACAATTGTCTTGTCCTGCATGCTTCCACGCCACCCAATCCCACTGAATGTAACTATTTAAGGCACTGCATCTCTCACCAAATCACCTAACACACCCCTCTGGCATGCCACCTCTCCACTGAGCCCAACTGCCCTCACAGCCTTTGGAAATTATATGTGAGCTACAGGCTAATAATATCACTACGATTCCCCAAATGCACTAACCCTTCATTGTGAAAACCTGTTATGTGCACAACACATCACATTTAATGCATGTGCAACTCAAGTACTAGCTATCCCATCTAGATTGTTTCAGTGAGGTCCAGTACATGGCAATCACAGAAATGCAATGGCACCCTCACAGTAGCAATGAAAGTAAAACACAGCTACCGCTGAGTGAACATTTCTACTGGCCACTGAAAAAATATCCAAATCCAATAGTAGACTGGCCTAGTATGGAAAGGGAGATGAGTGTGTTGATGCACATGCACATGCACAACATCTACATACAGGAACATTTTCCTTGCATACCTACATACTTTGTTAGCCCTAGGGCACCTTTGTGCATTCTGCAGCTCTTATGTATGAAATCCAGCAAGCCTGATTATTCACAGAGGTGAACAGTTATGTCAATCATGAAATAAACAGATCCCATATGCAGTGCAATCTGTTCCATCCTAATATAAGAACTCCAAACATGGAGCATGGAAGTCTAGTCACAGAGTTGTATGTAAAACAAAGGTACGCTATGCAACAGCTATCAATTTGACGAAAATCATGTTATGCCACAGTCTGCATCTCTCAGAAATGCAGCTAAGCACAATATATACTGAACTCTGTGTCTCCCTCCCTCCACAGGTAACCTTTCCATTGCCACCATGGAGAGGATACCTGAGACTGTCAGTTATTCTCAGGATGAAGGTCCCTGTGAGGACAACAGCTTTGGATGTCTTGACACTGACTAACAACCTAGCCCATCCAGGACACCTGGTCAGTCAACGGCTTTCAGCCTCACCCTGCCTACAGCAACTACTACCAACCCTGTTGCATTGACATCTGAGTCAATCTTTTGCCCCACACCTGTGTCCCCTGGGCAGTGTGGGGGGCAGTGTTAACCATCTTGTGCCCCCCAGTACAGGTACTTGAGTCTCCTGTTGTGACCCCAGATAATGACAGACGTGCAACCACTGAGAGTGGGCACACTGTGCCAGGGGCACAGGCTCGTGGGGGTAGGGTGCATATTAGGGATGCCATGGGCCATAGACTAGGGTCTCAAAGGGACACCACTGACCAGGAAACCATCTCTCAAGTCTTGGGAGCATACCAAAGTTCCTAAGACTGGATGGGCCAAATCATCATAATGTTGGAGGAAATCAAAGTCTGCAGAGGGACCACCACCAGTAAGTCATGCAGCAGTGGTAGGCACAAAATGCCCACATTGCTATCATTGCAGGGGTGCTGAGGGACATCAATACTACCCTGGTTAGTTTTTCCACATAAGACCAGGCACCTTCCACTAGCAATGGAACTTCTGCCACTTCTACATCTGTGGAATAGAGACCCTGTCATGGGAACCTGATGCCTCAGACAACCCTTCGTCTGTAGCTGAAGAACCACCCCGCAAAGGTGGACGTCCACCCAGACATCCAGCAGGAACAGATGCCAAGACCAAACCCACTGCCAGGAAGTGAACTTCTCCTGATTAGTCCCCCTTGTGTGCCACACACACACCCTGTTGACTGTTCTGAAACATAATTCCATTTCCCCTGGTACAAGGACACTGGACTTGTTACCAACTGGTATAGAAGCTTCTCTGATGAAATCATCCACCATGACTTCATCCATCACTGTTATGTACATATTTATCAGTAGTATGGTTAACGTTTACTCTTTATATGCATAACAAAACACACGTAAACGCAGGAACTGTGTATGTGTCCTTTATAATCCATTTACAATTGTAATGCATGCCTATATTTTTTTGTAGTAATCCCCCCTGTTTTGAACAGACATTGTAATGGATATCAAATGGAGAGACCTTCAGCAGAATACTCTTTATAACAGACATGTTACAGGACAGATGTTAAACAGGTCAAATCCAGGTCAATACAAATGTTTTGTAACTATTGCAATCAACACATACAGTATGACAGAGAGCACCATCAGGATGTAGGCAATAGTGTCATAAAATGCACAAACACCGGACACAGAAGTCAGGCTCATGGTAATCTAACTACATAGCAGGACCAAACTGATAGGTCCTCTGTATCACATGGTATAGGCTCTTCACATACCAATACCAATGTTTATAATTCACATATCCCATGAAACATACAAAGATCAGAACAGAGGAACCCAGTACTGAAAGCTTACACTAACATTGATCTCATACCTGTAAGTTTGTCACTCACCTATGTCAGTCCACATTGGCGTGCACCTTGGACTGCAAAATCACAGCAAAATGAAAACTAGGTACAATGGTGATCACTATTTACTCCACCTATAGTGAAGTGAGAGGCTATGATCCAGCCTTAACACATGGGTCAGACACTCCTCCAGACACACAATACACCATTTGATATCCTCCTCTAACCCACACGTGAAGAGGAGAAACCATTTACCATCCCAGTCTTATGACAGTCAAACCTTTAACCTTACACCCCACTTACACTAAACTTATATCACCAGGTATCTGTCATGTACACCTCAAGTCTGTCAAAAATTCCCAGCTGTTTCTAACACAGTATTCCTCAAGCCAAGGTTATCACGCCAAAAAGGTTCTTGTCAAATCGGTGAGTTAAAGGGAAAGAGGATAGTACATTGCATATAACATACCTCAGATCTGTGAATTCAGTTCAAGAAGTATGACTTAGCATCTTCTACAACAAGATATGTGAATGCAGAACAAACTGTCCTGTATACAATATAAACTTTCAGTCTGCATTCACAACTCACTTATAGGCATTGGAGCTAATTGCAGCCCCACAGAACAAGCAAGTAAGGAGGTATGATGCCAAAAATCTACATCTGCTTGCCCACTAACATCTGTGCAATAGGTCTAATTCACATACCTATGTGTCAGTGGAAATACTGATTGATGACATCGGCCCTAGAGTCACCAGCTCCATCTTCCTCTGGCTCTTCATCACTTGACTTATCAGCATTAGCAGCCACAGCTTCAGATGCCTCCCCCTCTTATGCTATCAATGGTGTCTGATGTCTCGGGGCTAGATTGTGGAGCTTGCTTATCTGACATACCTTGTTTGGTGAGTGAAGGAGGGCACCTCCAGATAATTCCAGGGACCTAAATATTGCCTTTAGGAGCCCAAAAGTCCGCTCAACTACACGTCTTGTACTCCTGTAAGCCTCATTGTAGCAAACTTCCCCTGATGTGGTTGTGTAGCTCACTGGTGTCAACAGCCAAGGATGAGTTGGGCAGCCATAGTCACCTGTGAGCACATTGTGAAAACAACACAACCATGTATGTGTGACATGCTATAATGTGACGCCAGGAAACATAAATCTCCAATAAACAGTTCCTTTGTAACTTACCAACCAGACGGACCCTCTCTATATTGATTTGTGACATTAGCAGTGGGACATTGCTGTTTCTTATGATGAAGGAATCATGCATAGATCCGGGATACTTGGCTATGACTTGTGAGATGTACTGGTCTATCAAACACACCACCTGAACGTTGATTGAGTGGTTGTTTTTCCTGTTCCTATACACCTGTTCATGTGCACTGGGTGGGACCAAGGCTACATGTGTGTCATCAATGGCTCCAACCACATGTGGGATGTGTCCCAGCTCATAAAAGTCTGCTTTCACATAGGCCAAATCCGCTCAGTGGGGTAACCTGATGTAATTGTCCAGGTATTTCAACAATGCACACAATATATCCTTCAAAACCAGACTGAACATTGGCTGAGACATCGCTGCTGTTAGTGCCACTGTATTCTTAAAGGACCCTGTGGCCAGGAAGTGTAGCACTGACAAAACCTGAACAATGTTAGGTATGCTGCAGGGATTGCAAATGGCAGGCATCAGATCTGGCTCCAACTGATCACATAGATCCATGATAGTATGACGATTCAGACAATATGTCTGAATGACATACCTTTCCTCCATGGTGTGCAGGTCTATCAGTGGACGGTAAACTGATGGTTGTCTTACTCTCCTCATGTAGGGAAAAGTATGTGAAAAAAGTAAACATAGTATGAGAAATGTACAATGCATACATCTATTAAAGCCATTTACATTCCTCACACCTAACAGCTGTCAAGGACGGCTACTACATCTGACAAATACAGTACTGTACATAGCTATGTATTCTATTTAACCCTCCTTGTTGCACATTGCCAAACATAGCAGTGGGATATAACTTTTGTAACTACTGTAACTGTCAATGTGTGTAAGACTTGCCACTTATACATATATTGCACATATTGTTGGACTTATTCATTTTATTCCGACAAATAGTATTTCTGAGTACAGACCTATCACCACTTGTCCTCACACAACACAGCTTATATTGCACATATGCACAATATTTCACCCTAAGATGAGGGCTGCACATACAGATGTACAGCACAAAAGGGGGTAAAGCATATGATGCAGATTTGAAAACAGCACCATACATGAAATGTGCTCAAAATGGCAGGATCCTGACCTACTGTACTGGAAAGGTGAAAGTGAGCTACGTCCGCTGGTGGAAGTCTTCATGACGGTAGGCAGTCACAACTGCGGTGTAACTTGCCATTAGAAGACATTGCTGCCTCTGTTAGAGAAGGGCCAATTGCTATGTCTGCAAGAGGTGACGGCCATGTACATGGTGGCTGTGACTTTCATATTCTACAGTATTGCTCACTTGACTCCTGACATTGCTGCCAGCAAGACTTCCACTACCTATGCTGCTGTGTACTGCCTCTGGAAGCTACCATACCATGTCCTGCAGGTGATAGGGCCCCAACCTTCACCCAAGAAGAACTTGAAAAGCTAGTGGAAAAGGTCCTACCCCTGTATGGACAGCTATATGGAGCATCAGAGGAGCAGGTGAGTCCAATGTCACAGCAATGCGTGATAGGTGTTGCGCCATATGGTGTACCGTTGATGTGAACCTGTCAAGGCGTTGATGCTTGCAGGTAGTATATTGTGGAAACGTATGAGAAGAGAGGATGGTTATCTGTGCCAAATGGATGTGACAGATGTCTACTGTCCACTGCTATTGGTATGGTGCATGTGGACATGACTTTCTCCTTTTGTCTGTGTCATCCATGCAGGTGAACGCCCATCAGAAGTAGGTGATCTGGCATGCCATCGCCAAACAAGTGCGAACCCTGGGGGTCCACAGCTGGCATAACATCTATTGTATAAGGCAGTGGGAGGACCTGAGATGCTGGGCCCAGAAGACTGCTGAGGCCCAACTGGCGATGCCCTCCCAACGAGGGAGGGGTGCCCGTTGGACCCTGACCATCCTAATGACCTTTATTTCAGCAGTGGCCTACCCTGAGGTGGATGGGCATTTGAGGGCAGCACAGCAGCCACAACAGAGTAAGTACTGACTAAATCCATGCACTTTACTCTGCTAGTTTGGTGTATGGTGTCTCAATATAGCAGCAGTGGCAAAGTAGTAGGTACGACAGGTATGTTGACTAATGGGAATACATAGGCCCATATGTATGAAAAATGATGCACGACTGCGCTAGTCCAATTGTGCGTCAAAATGTTTAGCGCAAGCTACCATCATTCCCTAGCACCATCCGTGTGCAATATTTAAAAAATGACACACAATGGCACTAAGGAATGGTTAGCATTAAAAAAAATGATGCTAACCATTGCGAAATGCCATGAGAAAAATCATGCTAATGATGCAAAAGTGGGCTTGATCATTTTGCGGCACATATTCCTGACACAAAATGGTTTAGCGCCACATTTAACCTCAATAGAGTAAAAAAAATGCACAAGCATTAAAAAAACATGAGGAAATACAAGATGGAGAATGCAGGCCAGGAGAGACCCCAGAGAGACGCCAGTCACCCAAGTACAAGCCAGGAGTGTCCAGCAAAGTCCCAGGAGAAGAAGAAGAGGAAGCAGAATTGTCACTTTAGTGAGAAGGAGCATGACATTCTGGGGAGAGAGGAGACGGAGCACCAACACTAGCTCTTCATCACCTCCAAATTGCCAGTCGGTAGGAGAAACGCCATAGGGCAGGCAATAGTAGACAAGGTCAACGGTGTATAAGAGGTGAGGACTATCACCAATTGCAAGAAGAGCTGGCATGATTGCAAGTGCAGGACTAAGGAGAAACTGGCCAGGAAACGAAAGGCAGCAATGCAGACTGGAGGTGGAAGTCCTGCACTGCAGGAGGACCTGGATGAGCTGTAGAAGGTGGTTGCAGAGGAGCTGGCAACAGGAATCACAGGATAGGACAGCACAGACTACCAAGAACTATCACAAATGCAGGGTAAGTTGCAGGGAGGACTATCTGGAATCTAAAAAATGGCAGAAGGGGGAGGCACATAGGACGGATGCTAAAGGGTTGCATCGGGACACATAGGCCCTGGATCAAATAACCCATCGCCACCCAAGCCACATTAGTGTGGCTGTGCCACAACAACACCAATTGCATATTGGCATAGCCCCTGATCCAACACAACTTGTACATCAGAGACTGGGAATGAAGTCAATACCACCATAGGGGTGGTGTCAGGATGGCATAACAGGGAAAAATGCTTCCCTTTCTCCTTATGTCATTGCCCTTCTCATGTGTGCTGCATCCTGCAGCACACACTTGTACATGTGCAGTAAGGGACAATCCCCTCAATGCAGGCACCCCTGCATCTTGCTGCAACAATGCATGCGTTGGTCCAGGGAGAACAAATTTGCACAGATGCAGGGGGAATTTCAGGGGTGTACCGTATTCCAGTAAATATGGCACATCCCAGCATTTCTAAACTAGTGCAGCATTGTGAAACACCTATTGCTGCTGCACTGAGCTGTGCCACCTGAGCAAAAATCAAGTCTAAAGTGTGCAACCTGTGGAATACAAGCTGCACCGGGTGAACCAACAACAACTCTCACACAACTTCATGTGCCGTTTGAGAATAGCCACATAATTAAGCACATACAACACACGTGGCATGTCTGTGAACATCATGTGTACAGCTGTACAAGTAAATGTAATCTCACCATCTGACAAGATAGTGTGTGTGTGTGATTGTTTGGAGTACTGCTTAAGTGTAGACTCAACATGCATAAGAACTGGCACAAGTGGCATCAATGTTGCACTACTGGCACAATTTCACTAGCCCGTAATGCAACTGATTCATCATTCAAATAGTAGCCCATGTGGAACCAATCTGCACATTCCCCTTGTGCAACATCAACAAAATCACAAAATGTATGCATTGATGCACATTCATCATCCTTACACCAAAATCACAAAATGCATGCATTGATCCACATTCATCATTCTTAAACCAACACGTCTGTTGCCGATGGGTGGCTGCGTTGAGGGGGACAATGTTTTTCGGAAGGAAGGAACACATTTCTGCGCAAAAAGATTCTTAAAAGGCCATTAGCTCTGTCTGTGTACGTTGCAAAATGCGGCACATAAAGAAAAACTTAGAAATTAAGAGAAAAGATGACATTTAACTTTGTTGCACCATGCCAACCCCACCAAAGGGGTGGTGTTATATTTTGGCAATGATTCGAAAACTTGTAAATCTGAGGCACTGTCAAAATGCAATGGGTGTTGCTGTGGCACGCCAATGGCAACACCCATTGCACGCCCCTACCACGCAATGTGCTGAGTGCGAAAGGTCCCTTTTTACAGTGTGGTGTTAAGCCACAATAAGTTTCTTAGTACCACCTTGTAGATACGACACAGGACATTGCACCATGGGAGCGCCATGAAAAGTGACTCTCCGGTGGCACTAGGGGCTCCTAAGTATGCCCCAAAATACCTTGTGAGCTTGCCCTATGTGTGATGTACAATGCTACACATAATGTGCAACTACAACCTTGGGTCTGTAACATGTCACTGAACCTCCAGTAGCAAGTAAATGATGTGCCATGTCAACAGACACCACAATCCAAGATTGACATTTTTCTATCTCATTGGAGAGGATGACACCTTAGCTCCTGACGACCTGGCTGTCCGGGATTTTACAGATGACATGGATGACCACCTGCCGACCATCAATGAAGAGACTCTCCAGGATGTCCTAGGTTCCCTCCAGATACCACCTTTAGTCACAGGGAGGACAAACAGTGTTGGGGGGCCATACATCACCATCCAGAGGTGAGTGGTAGGAGTCCAGTGGGAGCTGTCCAAGCAGGTGTGGGTGGGGATGGAGACCATGAGAGGCAGCCTAGAGGGATTGCTGAGGTGCCTCAGTCCATTTAAGGACAACTCAGCTGCTACCAGAGGCACCTGCTACATGGACTCCAGCAGACCCTGGCTGACATAGCTGCTGTCATGAGGCAGAGGCTTCAACAATTGCCCTGCCCTCCCAAAGGGGCAGCAGCATAATAGACAACTGGCTGGGGGCTATACAGAATAGAGTGTGAAGTGGCCTCCCTCAGGGAAAACTTGGCTTCCTACCACAGTGATATTGCTGAGGTGTTGAGAAATCAGCAGTTCCTCCTTGCTGTAGTGATGCCGTATGTGTTCCAACAAATGGCTGCTGCCAGGACCTTTGACTCCACATCTCTATCCCTGATGTGTGTGTGCCCCCCTTAACCTCAACAACAGCACCACCCATGGCACAGGATGCATTACACACATCAGACGATGAAGATGTGGAAGGGACAACATTCACAAGAAAAAACACCCAGTAGCACCCGCCTGTGCCACATGGGCAGCATCTCCTTAGTTCTGTGCTTAAGATCATGCCAGGGTTGTGACATCAGGAAATGTTCCCTCTTCACTCAACCACTGCTGACTTGTCTGCTATGTACTGTCATTGTCTCAAATCTTACCTACTGGCAATTGGGACACCTCCTCACTAATGCACACTTCTCCTAACCATGTCTCATTACATGTCCCTCACCACTTGACTCTCATTGTACAACAAATGGCTAGGGTTCTGTCATGGGGTCTGTGAAATGAACATAGTATAGCATTGGAAAATACACTTGCACCTGTAAACAAAGCACCTTGTTCACATGTAACATTTCTACATTTAATCCACCAACTAAGCTAAATTAATGCATTGTGTGAAGCCATGTCAATGAGTACAGAACATAATTACATGAGTGCATTACTGTCAAACACAAAGCCGCACACTCGGATCCTAACATGAAAAAGGGGAATGATGGCTACAACCAATTTAGAGAGTCTTCAATACATGTATTAAACAGATATCAATACATGAAAGAAAAGTTGACATATGAAATTTGTGGGTTAGAACCAAGTCTATGGTAATTTTCCTAGATGGGAGCACCAGTACATCTAATATGCCTGGTACAGTGGTCAGTGACGAACAGCTGTCAGTGTTGCAGGATGCAGTCCCAAATTCAGCTATTGTCATACGTTCCACACTTTCCAACAATGATACTGCTAGACCCCACCAATGACAGTTGAAGTTCCATACTTACCTGTCCAAGATAACATATACATACACAATGTGAATGGCTGGAACAGTGAATGACAAATGTATAGACTAGTTGATGTTATTTAGCAGCCAGTCTGACAGCTCCTTGGTCATAGCGGATGCACACGGTAATCCATTGAAATAAAGACAGGAAGCCTACCCTAAGCCCTTTCTCCTACTTGTCAAGTGCATACATGAGAACACCCAGACACTCAATCAACATAAAGAAAAAATAGTCTAACACAAACAGGATTTATTTAAAATTATTTAAAACTTCATACCTAAACCTAGCTTAAAACATACCCCACACTAAACAAACCTAAACTAACATAACTTACACATAAATCTAACCTATTCTAAACTAATCTTACACATGTAACTCCACACTCTAAACATTGTCCCCTCACCCCCCCTTAGGATACAAGATAAAAGTAGGACAACATAAACTAAGGGTACACATGTATTAACTTAACCTATGTCCTAAACAAATATATTTGTATATGTTTTTTAATTTGTTTATACATATATACCCCAACATAATCCCCCACCCAACCCCTTCCCAAAATAAAAAAAGGAAAAAACCCATCCCTCCAACTTTACATACTCTAACCTATGCATCTCCAACACTATTTCACTAACTTAACACTACCCATTTAAAACACAACATAAATATCTAATAACTGTGAAAGGGAGAGGGAATAAACTTGTTGTGGCACCAACATGTCTCATTTTTTTCATTTTGTTTACAGCACTTTAGCAACTTATGATTTTTGGCACTCTCCTTCTTCAAATGTTCCAATCTGCCCATCATGGTGGCCATGTGCCGTCTCATGGCCGATTCAAAGTTTTATGTCGTGGCTGCAGCAGGTGGCTATACGCGACCTGGCTTGAGACAGGTGCAACTGATGTGAAGGGGGTCGGGCCCAGAGAGGACCCCTGGATCCCATATTTAATCCCAATGTGGCCTGCTTAGTTTGTGACTGCTGCAGAGCTCCCCCATGTGGGAATGCATGCCATGCCCCTGTGGCCTTTTCCTTCAGAAACCTCCTCTCCATCCTTTGGTACCCAGCATTCGCCTCCAATATGTGCCTGTACCCGTCTGTCCGCTTGAGGAAAGCATGTTGTTCTGCTGGGGTCATACTGGCAGCTGAAAAACAAGGAGAATAAAGCATTAAATACAGCATTGGGTGGAGGTAGAACAGACATGCAATGTACACAGCATCTGCAGATGACACATGCAGTAAACCACACATTCTACAACAACGACAAACTCCAATTCTAATACTATTTCCTACCAGCCGCCTACAGTATCATGTTCATGACACTAGGATAACGGCAATCCATTGTTGACCATCAGGGCCCAGGAGTGAGTGGACTATTGCGTCCTTGCTCAACATTTGTGTGAACTAACTAGTGAGGATCAAGTGGCCCAACAAGTCTTGATTGCCTGTGCCATTGTTAATTTGTGGCGCTTTGTGTGCAGTCCCCCACTTTGACACCCCTGGTGCTACATCAAGCCTTCCCTAGGCATCATGGATGGGGGGCTGGAAACTTTCCACTGGCTACTCTAAGGTTTGGTAAAGCTTCATTCATGTGTCCTGGTTTAAGAACTGATCTAAGCATACGTTACAAAGGGGCACACCATTGTTCATAATGTGACCAAATTTACAAATAATGCAAAGTTCCCATATAGTGTGGGTAAGGCCTGAACAGCATATCAAAGTTGTCTACAGATTTCATAACTATTGCCCCTACCCTTGGCTTCGTTGTGCAAAATGTGTAATGCAGCACACACATGGTGGCTGTATGGGTGCCCTTAGGGTCACAGTAAGATTGGCACTGCATTGGGTGCTGCTATAGTATTCCTATCTATTGAACAACGTGTGCACATGCATGTCAGGCATCACCTAAGTACCAGGTACACACTCAGCATTCACATTATATGCACATGTGATGTGATCAAGATCACTTACAAATATCATGATGGCTAGACCATGTTGGTAAATCTGCTGAGATCTAGCTTGCTCCAATCCAAAGAAATTTCTCACAACCATCTGAAGCTGAGATGTATACTAATTGTGTACTCTACTGACTGTTGCCCAGCACAATATGCCTTCTTGCACGACTGAGGCCTCAATTTAAATCTGAAGAGTACTGAGGTACCAGTGATGCAAGCGTCTTCTATATAAGCCCACTCGAGACCTCTGTACATTTCCTTCACCTGTACCGTTTCATAAGCACTGTAAGCTACATGTGGCCCACAGTGCAGTCAAAAGTGCTGTGACAAAGTTGTTTGCAACAGGCAAGCTAATCACATAACAGCAGCGCTGACACCTATCATGATTTATATCAAGTTGTATACTTGGGCATGCTTTTAATTTCCTAGCACCCACAATTCCATATCAGCACACTTTGCCACTTGTGCAACAATCAGGCAATTCCCAATGCTCAACATTGCATCAGAAATTATGTCAACATCTTAACTCAGATGATTTCATAGCATTGGTCACACAAAACTTTTAATCACTACTTTGCATACATCATGCTGTCTCAAACAAAACCCTGGATTGCCACAGATGCCGCACAAGGTGAAACTTACTGGCAGCACTGGGTCTTCAAATCTGGACACCTCTCCACTGGTGTAGGGTGAAAGCCCACCTGCAGTACGTGAAAGTAAAACATAGCTTTGTGATATTTGGATATTTCTGTGCATGGACAACAGTTTGTAGGGTCAGATAATGGAGACCCTGGCACCTACAAAGCATCATTTTGCCAAACACTTCTGTGGTGCATTTAACGTTATAATATGTACATGGAATTGTCATGCAGTTGTTTTGTTACCTTGTGCCTCCATGACCATATGGGGCTGCATGACACATTATTCTGCATCTGAAGGGCATGCAATGGTTGTCGCAGTGGCCATCCCATTGTGACAACCATAGCTTTTGACCCTGCCCCAGATGTTGAAGATATCTAACTCATTGTCACCGTAAAAAGACAAACTGCCCAGGGGTTGTGTGAGTATTGCAAAGTGTTGAGGAATGCATTGATACATCCTTATTTGTTGTTTCTAATATGTGGGTGCACCATTACAAGGCACACACTTGAGCTATTATGCCATGACAGTTTAGTTATGTTCATTTAGATGTTCCAACCTGCACATTAACTAAATTAAATTATGGATGTCTTTCCGATACTGTGTGCCTATCTATTGTTGCCATGGTATACCATTTATTCTCCAGGAAGGGATACCAACATGCACATAGACATTCCCCTCAACACTTGTTCCGTGGTCCAAGGATGCCTGTGTTGGTGCAGGTTTCTGAGTAATGTGCTAGTGCTGATGCAGATGCAGGCTTGCCCCATGCTGTCTGTAAGACGTGTCAGGCCTGTGGTACAAATTAAGCACATGTGTGAGGTAATATACAGATTTTTGGGTGTATGTGCTACACAATGACAGGAAGATGAAAGTGCTAGTAGTCTGGACCCAGTGCATAGACAAGTTGCCTTAAATGGCGTTGGTCAATGACATAAAGGAGCAGATTTAAGGAAAGTGGTGCTGCACTGAGTGCATCACTACAGTCCTTGTGTTCCTTAGTGCACCCCTTTCCTCCGCCATGTGTACACCTTATGAAACATACAGCGCAGCATGGTGCAGGTAGGGGACAATTGGGTCAATTCATAGGGATGCAAATGATGTACTTAGCAGGAGTTTCAACAAAAAGATTAGCGCGACTTCTGCTGAGTACATAGGGGCCCATCATACACAATTACAGGAAATATGGCAATCAGAAATGTATCATATTTCTCAGAGTCATGTACTTTAGCCCCCCCCATACAGGGGTAGACCCCCACATACATGATGCCTGGATCAGGCCTCATGTTGTGCTTGTCTATACTGAGTGGTGTTATGCATGCATTCCAACACTTTATGATGGCGCAGGGGAGATGGCACTTCTGCCCTGGCTCGCCTTCATTAATGTAAATCACAATGGCAGCCCTAAAGTGGCGCTGTGGCTGTTAATATAGGCCCAATGCAACCTGTCCAGAACCTTTGATAAAACATGCTGCATTCAACCTCAACTCTACCTGCCATGCACATGCAAATAATGGTGCTACAATGCAAATGGGATACCTACCAACAGCTCCACCAATCTGAATCCCCCTGTAACCCATTAGGTCTTGCTCCTTTGAGATCAGGTCAGCCCAACAATGTTTAAACTGGTGGTTATTGTGTCCGGCTCCAAAAATTCTTGTTAGGTAGTGGAGCACCTTGGCCCACTGCAGCTTTCTGGCCTCTGTGAGGTTGCCCTGGATAACAAGTCCAGCCAAAACCAGTATCATTGGTAGCAAATTCTGAACAAGCCATGTAAAGCCCCCCAGTTCATCAGCCGTCATCTTCAACATCCTCCCTTTCCCAGGCATAATGCAGTTTTTTTTTATACTGCAAATGTAATAGCAAAAACATTTTTAATATAAAACTACCACACCTACCCAAATACCCAACAGCTATACAGCCCCTAGACAAACAGCCCACAATACAGTGACAGATACAGTACCAAAACACTTCAAAAGACTAATGAAAAGAGAAATATGACACAACAGCAACAGGACAAAGCACAAAAACACTCCAAAAACTCCAATCTACCAACAACACCAGCTCCGGACAACTTCACACAGTCACAGACAATAGTGAAAGTGAACTCACTGTACCTTGTATGCAGGCAGGATGTCCTGTTTCATCACTTCCTGGGCCTGTTCATCATGTTTTCAGACATACGTCATTTTTTTTGCTGCATGACAGTCATGCGTTGATTTTCTTTTTCCCATTGTGCCTGACAAGGCCTGTGGATTTGCGATTGATGCTTAGGGGCCAGGCGACATTTTTCTGCATAGGATTGTGTGAAGTTTTGGCATTTGCATCAAACTTTTTGACGCATGATGGTCATGCGTAGTATTCCTTTCCATACAGCCTGACAAGGCCTGTGACCATGCAATTGACACGCAAAAGCCAGGCTTCATTTTTCTGTCCTTGCAGAGTATGGAATTTAGCTATTTGCATCAAGATATTCTGATGCATGACAGGAATGCCTGGAAATTATTTAGAAAGGCTTACAGTTCACCCAGATTCACTCAGAGTCACAGGGGCTATGCAATTATTTTGTCAATATGGTATGGCTACATGTGTGTGCATGTCCATTCATATCTTGACTGTGACATCAGTATGTTTTACCTATATGTTTGTATATGTGTGTGATGCATGCAATGACTGATACTGTGTGTGTATGTGCATGTGTAGCTAGACTGTGTCCACATACATGTTAGCACATGTGTAATATGAGTGTACATATGGGCTCTAACACATATTTGTGGGCGTACCTCATTGTAATGTCTGATATACAAATGTACTTATACAAATATAATAGATATGATGGGATGTGTTCAATACATGTTGAAGCATTTGACAACCATGACAAATTGTACTCATAGGATGCAGTGGACTACGGCTGAAATCATGTTACTCCTGGCAATATGTGTGCATGTGTGTCTACTCTGTGGTGTGTTCTGAGGTTCAGCCTTCATGATGCTCTGCTACATGTGATGTATAGTTCCCCAAGCATCTTAGTTGCAGGAGATGGTGTACACATACTTGCGTCAATGATGGTTGGTCAGTGCTGTGTTTGTGGAAAGACATGTGTAATGTCATTTCAGTAACATATGACGACAGCGGTGTGTTCTTGGGTTATGAAACCTCACATATCTATCTTCCTGCATGGACACATGTTAAACTTTGACAAATCCCTGTGTAGTCATATCAGTGCCACCTATATTTCCGTATGTCGGAACACATGTGAATGTAATTTTTTCTGTCAATGATCTTGTGATACCTATGCACTTACATTTGTGGAAAGTTGACTTTTGTTCAGACTCCAGTACACATTACCAGGCCTGTGCCATTTAAATGGTACATGTGTGCAGAGATATCTGGCATATGTATGCATGCCACCAACTAGGTACTCAACCAACCACATCATGTTTGTTATGACTGTCACATACAATGGCATACCACTGTATAGCAGTGTTGCAGTCTGGCAAAGATGGCAGTCTACTCATCATCACTACTGTGGGAGTTTGTATGCCCACACAGACCCATGGTTGCATGTTTATGTACAGGTTTACGGAGCTCCACACTACTCAGTTTGCTGTGCACATGCATCAGGTCCCTCACAATGTCAATAGTCTATGTAGCTTGAGCAGTGGTGTTAGGGTGTTTTGGGCGGGGATCTAGCCTCTTCATGATTGCTCTTTAGCACAGCAATGCACTGTCCCCTGCGGACAGACACATGCACAATTGTGATCAAAAAGACCAGGATATAATTTTTCCTCTGGGGTACTTGATGTCAACCTTCCCCTATCATGTACTGAGGACTGGCTACTTGCACGTGAAGGACGTCTCATCATTTGGCATGGTCTGACAGACATGATTTATGGCCTTTGTAATTTCCCTGGGCAGCTTGTTTAGGGGTTGTATCCCTGTTGTGACTTCAAATTTGGGAACATGCCAGGTGTTGGAAAATGGGTTATTGGTAGGGCAGGTCAGTGTGGGTAGGCTAGCCAGATCAAGCTCCATGGTTCCCTAGTTTTGTGTCAACAAAAACTTTTTTCAAAAATTGGAAACAAGAATTTAGAAAAATTACAAAAATTCAATAATTGAAATTAATCCAAATTAAAAATTAAAAACAATTTTTGCACTAGGACAATTTAAAGGATTTTTAATTTGTTTTACCTAAAACTGAAACGTGATATTGAACACAAGTACAGGATCCCGTCGCTGCTTCCAATTATGTTGGAAAATGGGTTATTGGTAGGGCAGGTAGGTACCTACACCTAGCAACAAGCCACTAACCTCCACATAGGTACAGTTAGGTCTCAGTAAATTAATCCCAGCTCAACCCTTGGTAGCTTGGCAACGAGCGTCAAGGCTTAACTTAGGAGACAAAGTGTAAAGCATTCAAATATCACAAAACAGTAATTAAATAAAACACAGGAAACAGTTTAAAAATCCAAAACCAATTTATAAAAATAGTTTATATTTTTATCTTTAAAATGACACAAAAACGATTAAAATCGGTTCAGGGGAACCGGAGATATGAATTTTTAAAGAATTATTACTTTTCTAGGGCTTAGAAACAAAAAGCGCCAAACGGGTCATCTGGTTGCACCTCGACCGGGGCAAAGTCAAACTTTCAGGCCGACCGCGATGGAGCCCTGCTCGGCTACAGGTCGCGGGAGGCCTCGGTTAAAAAGTTACCTTCTGACTTAGTCTTTATTTTGAAGTTTTTCTTCACCGGGACGAACCTGCCAGTTGAATCCGACCTCCTGGAGCCCTTGTCCGGATACGCGATGTGGGTTTCCTCGGTGGAGACTTTTACCTTCGGACTTAGTCGTTTTATCGAGATGAAAATCCTTCGACCGGGGTAAACCTGGATCTTGATCCGACGTCCATGGAGCCCTTCTCGGATACGATGGCTGGGAGGTCCCGGTCAACTTTTTACGTTCGGACTTAGACTCTTTTTTGGATGTTTTTCTTTACCGGGACGAACCACGAAGTCAGGCCGGGTCGCGGTTGAGGCAAGCCGGCTAGAATTTCGGCGGCGGGTCGGTCCCTCTCTGGAGCTTTTTTTCCAAAAATTCTCAAATCTTTTCCAAACTTCTGGGGCTTCACCCAGATGTTCTTTTAAGGTTCTTTTGGGGTCCACAGCTCACCCCAAGGGTCCAGAAGTTCTGTGATGGTCCTTGGGGGGTGCGGACTTCAACTCCCAGAATGCACCTGGCGCAAACTCCTTTTTGGCCACTGGACAGTGGTCAGCTGGTCGCTTTCTTCAGGAGTTGGTGCAGGGGACTCTGGTTTAGCAATTTTTCACCTGTAGCAAACAGGGAGTCCCTCCTTGAACCAGTTGAAGCCAGGCAAAGTCCTTCTTGTGGTGAAGCCCAAGTGTGCAGCTGGTGCAGTCCTTCTGAGTGCAGGGTCCAGGTGCAGGCCAGGGGTCCAGCAGGGCAGTCCTTCTTCTTCTTTAGTTCCTTTCTTGTTGAATTCTGGAGGGGATCTGAGGCGTGGGTGCAGGTCTGCCAGTTTTATCCTTGCTCCTGGGTGAAAAGCAGGGGGGCCCTGGTTCTCCAATCAGGGACAGGGTCGTCCCCCTGTGATGACCACTTCCTGGGAAGTGTGGCAAAAATCCATCCCAGAAGGCAACAGTCTCTAAAAATCCAACATGGATGAATCTGATTTTTGGAGGTTACATCTGGCTGAGCCCACCCACTGGTGTGGCTAAAAATCTTAAACACACCCCTCTCCTGCCCTCTCCTAATCTAATCAAGGGGGCACCTAGCTGTCTGGGGTTGCAGGATGTGGGGGTGTTGCTGGGTGCTGCAAATGTCCTTCTCTGCCTTTGAAGACCAGTTTGGCAGCCCTCCCCCTTCCTGCCTCACCATCTGCTGAGGGGAGATTCTCTCCCCCAAGCACATTCCTTTGTGTGAAGCCTGGCCACTTCACACCTCATCAAGGCAGCCTGGCAGAAGCTGCTTCAGGCTGGCCAATCAGAGCACAGCAGCAAAAACAATGCAGAGCTGAAATTGGAAACTTTTTAGGTAAAGTCTAAACTTTTTACCTGAACTAGTTATATTAAATCCAACAACTGGAAGTTGTAGGATTTATTACAACAATTAATTTGATACCAAATTCTTGGTATGCAACATTTAAGGAGACTTTAAAATTTAAAATAAAGTCTGCCCATTCTAGCCTATGAAGGCCATTTACTTCAATGAGGGAAAAACGAATTTGGCTGTTTTTACCTCACCAGGGCTTATACATCTATTTTTATAAAGTCCCTGCTTATAGTTACATGGCACCCAGCCCTAGGGGCACATAGGGCACACCTTAGGGGTGACTTATATGTAAAAATAAGGTAGTTTAAGACTTTGGAAGTACCTTTAATTCCAAAGTCGAATTTGCATATAACTTTAATTTAAAAGCAGCCATCAAGGCAGGCTTGCTTTTAAAATGACACTGGGCACCTCAGCAATGCACCTAGGTGTGCACCACCTATGCTGTGGTCCCTAAACCTACATGCCCTACCATATACTAGGGACTTATAGGTAGGTTAACTTAGCCACTTATAATTAGCCTAATTTGCATATCCATTTTACACAGAGCACAGGCCCTGGGACTGGTTAGCAGTACCCAGGGCACCTTTAAAGTCAGGAAAACACCAGCAAAAAGTGGAAAATTGGGGCAAAAAGTTATGGGGCCTCTGCAATCAGCCCTGTTTTCTCACACAACCCCCCCCCCCAGCCCACACGCCCAGGAGAGTCTTCCTGGCTTGTTAGGCGAGGAAGACATTGAAGAAAACTGGCTGTCCCTTTGCAGGGCCTACTCTGCCTTATATCCTCCTGTCAGGGTCACTCCCTATGGGTAGTGAAGCCATCCCAACAGTCAAAGGACCCAACACAAACTGAAACTTTCCTCTAGGGGGGTCTTCCTCCTTTCTCTCTGCCAACTTGGGTAGTGAGGTGCCCACCTCCCCTACTCCAAACTTTGCTAGGGCAACACCTAGCTTACCCAAAGAGGTCACCCAACACTTGAGCAACCCCACCATGACCAATAGGGTCAGGGGGCCTACTTTGCTATTGGCCCTGGGGTCTGCCTCCCAGGCCAAGTACAGTGCTGCCAGGAAGGCTAGCACCCAGCAGAGGCTACTGACAGCTGTCAGTACCCAGAACCACACCCTAAGCTCTCCACTGACAGGTGGCTGAGCTGCTTTAGGGGCATCTTTGGGGTCCTGGCACCCCTCTTGCTGTCTAGAGTGGGGGGCTACCACCTCCTGTGGCAGACACCCTCCTTCCACTCTCCCTTCTGTAAGTGCAGGGGCAACACCTTGCATCTGGACAGCTGCCTGACTACTCAGGACTTCCTTGGGGTCAGGTGAGGCCTCACCAGTGCCAACTCTGGGCTCCCCCCCTACTGGGGCAGAAGGCCTTTGGCTCCCTGGAACTCTCTTTAAGAGTGGCCTACCGTTCCTTTTCTTCTTTCCTTTTCTTGGGGGCCCCTGTCTCCTAACTGTAGGGACTGACTCCCCAGGACTTTGGGTTGGGGGGGCGCCCGGAGCGACCACCCCATCTGTGACCAGACTCACCTCTGGGAGGTCATTGCCCAGGATACAATCTAGGGGAAGGTCAGCACTGACTACCACCCTAATCCAGTCAAGGATACCCTCCCTCTCTAGGGGCACTATGGCTACAGGTTTGGAGGTGACCTCCCCTGTGGCTATCCTGACTTTCTTTGTCTTTCCTGGGACATACATGTCTGGGGTCACTAACCGGTCACTCACTATAGTGTGACTGGCACAGGTGTCTCTCAGGCCAGTGGTAGGGATCCCATTCACTTGAATGTGGTGGAAGTGTTTACTCCCACCCTCAGGGATCACCAGCTTACCATCTGGTCCTGTCTCCCAGCTCAATGCTAGGAGGACTTCATCATCTGAGGTCCTCCTCTATGGCTACACTGGACAGCCCAGTGCTAACCACCTTCTTTGGACAGGCTGCATCTCCTCTGAAGTGACCTGTCTGCTGACAGTCAAAGCAAGCCCTACTGTCCAAGAGCTTTTTTAACCCTGGGTCTAACTGTCTCTGCTGGTCAGAGTGGGATTTAATCTCCTCCTTCTTAGGGTTCTGGGGTACAGAGGAAGTCTCTGTGGTGGGCTTACCACCTCCCTCCTTAGGTTTTTGGGGACCTGTCCCCCCCTTCTTGGAGTCTCCCCCCTGGGACTTGACAACCACCCTGGTTCTCAACCACTCATCAGCTGCCTCCCCTAGCTCTCTAGGGTTGGTCTGCTTAGAGTCCACTAGATGCTGGCGTAACCTTTCTTGGATACAATTGGTCAAGATGTGCTCTCTCATGATCAAATTGTATAACCCCTCATAAGTATCTACTTTGTTACCAATAATCCAGCCCTCCAGTGCTTTTAGTGAAATGTCCACAAAGTCAACCCAAGACTGGGTACTGACCTTCTGGGTGTCCCTGAACTTCATTCTATATTGCTCTGGGGTCAGACCAAACTTCTTGGCTAAGCACCTCTTCATACTAGGGTATGAATCTGCCTCCTCCCCCCTTAAGGTCAGAAGCCTATCCCTCCCTGAGTTGGGGACCAACTCCCACAAAAGGGAACCCCAGTATAGAGGCCTAACCCTTCTCATTTGGAGTGCCCTCTCAAAGGCCCCCAGCCACTTATCTATGTCATCCCCCTCTACATAAGCAGGAACTACCCCCTTGGGTAACCTGGGGCAAACTCCCCCACCCATGGACACCTCAGCTTCTTTATCGCTGCTTCCATCTCTTTTCTCTTTGTATGCCCACTTTTTCTTTTCTAGGGCCAGCTTCTCTGCTTCCAAAGCTATGTATGCTAGCTGGGCCTCCAGCTCTCTTTCTCTGATGGATGGGTTCTCTCCTCCTGAAAGGACCCCCTTCCCACCACTAGCTTTGGGTCTGCCCCTAGTGACTGTATTTACTGAGGACCGTTCTTCCTCATCCTCACTTAGGCTCAGATGCCTTCCCTCCCCTGAGTGGTTAGAGCTTGCATCCTCCCTTCTTTCTCCCTTCTCTGGAGCTTCTTCTGACTCTACCTTTTGGGCCTCAGCCCATGCTGTCAGGGATGTGATCAGGATTTGCTTCCTGAGATCAGTGGTTGCAGACAACCCTCTTTCAATACACAACCCCCTCAGCTGGACTACTGTCAGTGTGGGTAGTCTAGCCAGATCAAGCTCCATGGTTCCCTAGTTTTGTGTCAACAAAAACTTTTTTCAAAAATTGGAAACAAGAATTTAGAAAAATTACAAAAATTCAATAATTGAAATTAATCCAAATTAAAAATTAAAAACAATTTTTGCACTAGGACAATTTAAAGGATTTTTAATTTGTTTTACCTAAAACTGTAACGTGATATTGAACACAAGTACAGGATCCCGTCGCTGCTTCCAATTATGTTGGAAAATGGGTTATTGGTAGGGCAGGTAGGTACCTACACCTAGCAACAAGCCACTAACCTCCACACAGGTACAGCTAGGTCTCAGTAAATTAATCCCAGCTCAACCCTTGGTAGCTTGGCAACGAGCGTCAAGGCTTAACTTAGGAGACAAAGTGTAAAGCATTCAAATATCACAAAACAGTAATTAAATAAAACACAGGAAACAGTTTAAAAATCCAAAACCAATTTATAAAAATAGTTTATATTTTTATCTTTAAAATGACACAAAAACGATTAAAATCGGTTCAGGGGAACCGGAGATATGAATTTTTAAAGAATTATTACTTTTCTAGCGCTTAGAAACAAAAAGCGCCAATCGGGTCATCTGGTTGCACCTCGTCCGGGGCAAAGTCAAACTTTCAGGCCGACCGCGATGGAGCCCTACAGGTCGCGGGAGGCCTCGGTTAAAAAGTTACCTTCTGACTTAGTCTTTATTTTGAAGTTTTTCTTCACCGGGACGAACCTGCCAGTTGAATCCGACCTCCTGGAGCCCTTGTCCGGATACGCGATGTGAGTTTCCTCGGTGGAGACTTTTACCTTCGGACTTAGTCGTTTTTTCGAGATGAAAATCCTTCGACCGGGGTAAATCTGGATCTTGATCCGACGTCCATGGAGCCCTTCTCGGATACGATGGCTGGGAGGTCGCGGTCAACTTTTTACGTTCGGACTTAGTCTCTTTTTTGGATGTTTTTCTTTACCGGGACGAACCACGAAGTCAGGCCGGGTCGCGGTTGAGGCAAGCCGGCTAGAATTTCCGCGGCGGGTCAGTCCCTCTCTGGAGCTTTTTTTCCAAAAATTCTCAAATCTTTTCCAAACTTCTGGGGCTTCACCCAGATGTTCTTTTAAGGTTCTTTTGGGGTCCACAGCTCACCCCAAGGGTCCAGAAGTTCTGTGATGGTCCTTGGGGGGTGCGGACTTCAACTCCCAGAATGCACCTGGCGCAAACTCCTTTTTGGCCACTGGACAGTGGTCAGCTGGTCGCTTTCTTCAGGAGTTGGTGCAGGGGACTCTGGTTTAGCAATTTTTCACCTGTAGCAAACAGGGAGTCCCTCCTTGAACCAGTTGAAGCCAGGCAAAGTCCTTCTTGTGGTGAAGCCCAAGTGTGCAGCTGGTGCAGTCCTTCTGAGTGCAGGGTCCAGGTGCAGGCCAGGGGTCCAGCAGGGCAGTCCTTCTTCTTCTTTAGTTCCTTTCTTGTTGAATTCTGGAGGGGATCTGAGGCGTGGGTGCAGGTCTGCCAGTTTTATCCTTGCTCCTGGGTGAAAAGCAGGGGGGCCCTGGTTCTCCAATCAGGGACAGGGTCGTCCCCCTGTGATGACCACTTCCTGGGAAGTGTGGCAAAAATTCATCCCAGAAGGCAACAGTCTCTAAAAATCCAACATGGATGAATCAGATTTTTGGAGGTTACATCTGGCTGAGCCCACCCACTGGTGTGGCTAAAAATCTTAAACACACCCCTCTCCTGCCCTCTCCTAATCTAATCAAGGGGGCACCTAGCTGTCTGGGGTTGCAGGATGTGGGGGTGTTGCTGGGTGCTGCAAATGTCCTTCTCTGCCTTTGAAGACAGTTTGGCAGCCCTCCCCCTTCCTGCCTCACCATCTGCTGAGGGGAGATTCTCTCCCCCAAGCACATTCCTTTGTGTGAAGCCTGGCCACTTCACACCTCATCAAGGCAGCCTGGCAGAAGCTGCTGCAGGCTGGCCAATCAGAGCACAGCAGCAAAAACAATGCAGAGCTGAAATTGGAAACTTTTTAGGTAAAGTCTAAACTTTTTACCTGAACTAGTTATATTAAATCCAACAACTGGAAGTTGTAGGATTTATTACAACAATTAATTTGATACCAAATTCTTGGTATGCAACATTTAAGGAGACTTTAAAATTTAAAATAAAGTCTGCCCATTCTAGCCTATGAAGGCCATTTACTTCAATGAGGGAAAAACGAATTTGGCTGTTTTTACCTCACCAGGGCTTATAAATCTATGTTTATAAAGTCCCTGCTTATAGTTACATGGCACCCAGCCCTAGGGGCACATAGGGCACACCTTAGGGGTGACTTATATGTAAAAATAAGGTAGTTTAAGACTTTGGAAGTACCTTTAATTCCAAAGTCGAATTTGCATATAACTTTAATTTAAAAGCAGCCATCAAGGCAGGCTTGCTTTTAAAATGACACTGGGCACCTCAGCAATGCACCTAGGTGTGCACCACCTATGCTGTGGTCCCTAAACCTACATGCCCTACCATATACTAGGGACTTATAGGTAGGTTAACTTAGCCACTTATAATTAGCCTAATTTGCATATCCATTTTACACAGAGCACAGGCCCTGGGACTGGTTAGCAGTACCCAGGGCACCTTTAAAGTCAGGAAAACACCAGCAAAAAGTGGAAAATGGGGGCAAAAAGTTATGGGGCCTCTGCAATCAGCCCTGTTTTCTCACACCAGGGGACAGGTGGTGTTATCTGTAACAGCCTCCTGTCATGTTGGTATGTGATGGGCAACTAACAGGTTTTTATAGTAGCAAACATGAGTGGTTTATGTACTGACCTAGCTATCCTCTCTGTACATATGTTGGGTTATCACATGTTGACATTGATGTATTGCACAGTCAGTATTGGTCTATGTGTGTACATTCTCCACGTTTTATGGCATAACTTGCTAGGAATAATTCTTGTCCTACACTGCTGCCAATCTTTTGGCTGCTTACTCTTTGTACACATCTTCCATAGCAACATTGTCCGGTCATACATTGACAGGATACAATGTGTGACTGGTGTAAATTGTAGATGTACACATCTTCTGGTACTGGCTACATGATAGTTACCACCCCATTGTCTGGCTTTGTGAGAATACATGACTTACACACACACATGACATTACACCTGCCAAAGCATTTGTGTCGCCTCCAAGTGACCTCCCATGTTGTATTTCTAAGTATCTGTGGGTGTCTCTCAGCTGTCCATCGACATCTTTCTTTGAACATGGGTATGCATTTATTCCTGCATTCCACAACCTATATCACTCTTACCATGAGTGTATGATGTTAATGTGTAAAATCATCACAGTGCTGCTTTTTTAATTAGTCACATGCAACATATCTTTCCACTTCTAATCCCATTCATTTTTTATTGGGTCTGTGACACGCTTTGGCATTGCTGGACATACTTGCACTTCCCACACCTGATTTGCATGTTGGAGACCTAGACATATTAGGGAATTTTGTCACTATTGGTAACTTTCTCTTGGTCTGGCATGTGAGTGACAATGAGTGGTGTATATTGATATGTGCTGTGTGATGGTGTAATACAGACTATTCTAGGTTACCTTGCTGACACATGTCAACCACACTTGGTACTTGCAAACCCTTTGCTACCTGAGCCATACACCCGTACATCAGTCCTCACATGTATATTCAGATTTGCTATAGGCATGTCTCAAGACAGCAGATGTGTGTGACAAGTGTGTAAAGAATGTACATAGGGAGTGTAACACACACTGCCTATATTCTGCCCAGACATTAATTTGGTGGTGCAGTGCCCCATTTCTTTCTTGAATCCTGACAATGGGCCATATGTTTGGATGGTGGTTCAGCACCCATTGCTACTTCATTTGTCTGGCAATCCATAGCGCACTCTACAGCCAATGTGTGGTTGCTGTAAGCGAGGTACAGCACACCATGTGACAGGGTTGAGCCCAATGGCAGTGCCAGGACACAAGCCCATTGATATACAGTATAGTCTCTAACATTGATTACTAACCCTGAACAGTAAATGAAGGTCCATAGTTACCAATGATGTCCCCCCTTGTCACACATGCAGTCTGGTGTAGCAGCAGTCCACCTGAGATATGACACTGTTCAGTTTCAACATTACTTAAACACCATTTGATAACAGCCCCTACCTTATGTATGCCCCGTTGTATACAGTCTGCCAGGCATGGTGATGATTTGGGGTAAGGGCTCGAAATTTGCACAGTGACCACTGAATGAAATGTTATATTTTGTGGTGCATGGATCTAGGCCTTCAACATGCCTGTGAGTTATGTGACACTGATTTGTGACATGGAGACACTAGACCCTCCTACATCACAAACTACGTTGCAACCACACTTGTAACTGTTGGGTTTCTTTCCTGCTCCCTGAGGTATGGGTTACATTCCAATAGTACATGTACTGGAGAATGAGTAGATCATGGAAATTCAGGTGCCAAGTAATGTATTGGTGATCTTTAGATAGTGATTATATTTGTACAGTCACTATGTGTAGAAGTTCTGTACAATTTTTTATTTCCTGTGAACTCCTCCAGCAGTGTTTTGTAGTTCCCCCTCCAAATTTGCTACAACATTGACATTCTCCTACTAGTTGGGGACATCAACCTGTTCATCTCAGGGAACATTGGTCCATATACATATATTTTGCAAGATTGTGCATACCAGTATCATCTCACATACCAGTGGTGGAGAATACAACAGGCTTCCTCCTGTCAGGGCCAGGCACCTTGAACTTGACTTTAGAAGCCTAAATGACCTCTCCACCACATTTCATGTTATTCTGTGCCCTTCATTATATGCAGGCTCTTCCACCATTGTAGGATTGCCAAATGGAGTCATCACCCATGGCTGTATGCCCTAACCTTGGTCGGCTGCAAAGGAATGAGAAAAGATGTGTTGGCAATGCTTCCTAGTGGTTTGGTAAATACCTTGGCATTTGTTAGTTTTAAGTGGAGTGGTGATTCAGACTTGCTTCTGCTATAGCGTATGTTACTGTTTTATGAAATGGTTTCATAGGTCTGTGTTGATGGACATGACAATCTTGGGTTTTGGCTCAGGGACCTGGGGATTGTAATATTCAATCCAAACTTTGACCGCCAGGGTTTTAATGACCCCATAGTCTTTTTGCATGAGGACAAAGGAATAATCTGAACTTTTTCTGGAACACCATAGGAGTTGTATTAAGGGACTTATTATGCACATATAATGTAACATCTAGAATTCTAACACTTAGGGGATCATTATGACCCTGGCGGAAGGCGGAGAAGCGGGGGTAAGACCGCCAACAGGCTAGCAGTCTTTTTTTTCGTATTATGACCATGGCGGTTACCGCCATGGTCATCTGCCGCTTCTCCGTTCCGCCCGCCGGGCTGGAGACCTGGGTCTCCAGCCTGGCGGCCGTCTCTATACCGCCGGCGGTATTATGATCCAGCTTACCGCCGTGGATTTCCTGCTGTTGGAACGGTAAGCACTATCAGTGCCAGGGAATTCCTTCCCTGGCACTGATAGGGGTCTTCCCCACCCATCACCCCCACCCCGACTCCCTCCCCTACACCACCCCTGCCACCCCCCAAAGGTGGCAGGGCCCCCCTCCCCACCCCGACCCCCAACATCACAGAAACTCACACACACACGACATGCACGCAGGCACCACCAACACACACACACACACACACACCGACATACATGCCTACATCCACACACACAGTCAGACACGCACACACACATACAAACATACACGCACACATCCATACAGACATACCCACAGACATACACGCACTCATTCCTAAAACACGCAACACCCCCGCAAGCATACACGCACTCACACCCCCCCTCTACATACACAGACGCACACCCCCATGCACCCATACAACACCCCACGGGGAGCCATGGGGGCAGCTCCGCCGACCCCACACCGTAAACAGAACACCGCCATGGCGAATCACAGGACGTGATTCGCTGGGCAGTGTTCTGTTGGCGTGGCGGTGGAGGTGGAGCAACCTCCACTTCCCCGCCTCCCGCCAGTATGGCTGTTGACGGCTCTCCGTCCGTAAAAGGACGGAGAGCTGCCAACGGTCATAATAGGCAGAGCGGCAAACCGCCACCACTGGCGGTCTTCGGCACGGTGGTCCCTCAGCGGTCTTGTAAAAAGACCGCCGAGGTTGTAATGACCACCTTAGTTTTTTAAATGCAGAAACATGAATTGCGCACATTGCTGATTTCAACAAGAATATGCAAATGCCATGAAATGATCGCGCACACTACAAACGACCTGAAACATCAAGTTCAATAGCGGGAAA
The DNA here is from genome assembly GCF_031143425.1 of Pleurodeles waltl. NCBI lineage: Eukaryota > Metazoa > Chordata > Amphibia > Caudata > Salamandridae > Pleurodeles > Pleurodeles waltl. The sequence continues at coordinate 763,902,393 of NC_090443.1, read as the reverse complement.
TGAATCGCGTGTCTTGCCGATTCGAATGCCACAATATAAATGGCATGAAATGGTCGCGCACAATGAATATCATGAGTTAAGCACAAGAAATGAATCGCGCGTCTTGCCGATTCGAAAGCCACCATGTAAATGCCATGAAATGGTAGCGCACAATTGATACCATGAGTTAAGCACAGGAAATGAATTGCGCGTCTTGCCGATTCGAAAGCCACCATGTAAATGCCATGAAATGGTAGCACACAATGAATATCATGAGTTAAACACAAGAAATGAATTGCGCATCTTGCCGATTCGAAAACCACCATGTAAATGCCATGAAATGGTAGCACACACTGAATACCACAAGTTCAACACAAGAAATGAATTGCGCGTCTTGCCAATAGGAATGTCACCATGTGAGTGTCAACAAATGGTAGCACACAATGAATATCACGAGTTAAGCACAAGAAATGAATTGTACGTCTTGCCGATTCGAATGTCAGCATGCAAATGCCAGAAAAAGCCAAGCGCACATTCACACGCACAACGTAAAATCTTTTATCATGAAAATTAGGCCCAAGAACACGAAATCCTTCGAGAACGGGATCGGGGGACCAGACCGACCTCCGTCTTACCACCCTGATCAAGAATCACCAACAAAGTGAAGGGCGATGCCTGGAAAATCAAAGTAGGCCTCCGGAAACAGGAGCTCAGGAAGTTGCTGCTGCGCTGCACCAGGACCTCTGAATAGTGAGCATGTGGAGCTGGACTTATATAGAGTCTTGGCCCAGCCCACAAACCACACCCAATCATGCTGCAGATGAAGCTTCTAGAAGGCCCTGGAAAGGGACCACACCCTGACACACTCTGAAAGCCTGCAGCAATACATTGCAAATGAACAGTATTTATAAGCACCTTGAATATAAGTCTTCAGGATTAAACTCTGCAATCTAAAGGTTAAACAACAGCACATTAGCATAATGCATGAATTACGTTTTTGCATTCCAGTTGCCCATAGAGTGTGCACTGCCCAGATGTTGACAAAACACTTCAACAGTCACAACCTGCTGTGATACCCCTACCACCCCCAGCATCACACACACAACACCAGACACACCTACATACAACACACCAACATTCACAGATCCAGCCACTACACCTATCTTACCCACAGACATCATGAGAGCAGACCCTCAGATATCCACCCGTCACCACATCCACAGACATACAACCATAGACACAACTATATGCAGAACATCCACCATACCTGCAGTCACCACCCCAACAGACAGCCACCCATCCACCAAAGCACCTCCCAGCACTAACCCCCTTCTCCTTCCAAAACATATAAATGCCCACACTCAACCACCCACAACCACCCACAAGCATACCTTGTATACACAGGCACCCAAGACATCAACAACTACACCTCTTACAACCACTCCCTCTCCCTCCATACCCACACTCTTCAGCTGTTATTGTCCCTCTATGTCAAAGAAAGCTTTCCTCTCAGAGTTTTCCCTTTTCTCTACTCGTCTTCCACCCTGTGATACCCCTAAATGTTTTGTGTGCCTCTCCGAGTCTGGTCCTTTCACCTTGAAAACCTCCCTTGCCCTCCACCACCATAAACTCAACCCCTTCTAAAAAGTACCCAAACCTAAACCCAAAGGCCCCCTCCCAATCCCAAGCTCAAATCTCCCCTCCTGCCCCCAATCCCTGAGGTGCCTGCCTGCCCCCTTGAGGTCCCTACCTTTGGAGGTTACATGGAGTCAAGTTGGCGGCACTAACATGTGCTTTGTGTGCATGTTGCACACACATTTGTATGACTGTCCCTGGAAATTGATATTTATTTTATGGTAATCATATATATTAAAACCAACCTGTTGTTGGTTTCTACCTCATATCTTTGTACTGCATTTCTTTAATTAGGGCAGTTTTGGTCTTGGCTGACACTGTTTGTGTGTGAGCATTTGTTTGTCAGTGGTGGTTGTGCTACTAGTTTTGCTTGGGCAGCATGTGTGGTTGTGTGCACTGCATTTGTCCATGAGTGAAAGGTGTGTTGTGTGATGGCCAAGTGTATGTTGTAGTGCCAGCATTGTATGGTGCTTGTGTTGACATGTGTTAGTTGCAGAGTTGTGTGCCTTTCTGTGCTTGGACTATGTGCGTGAATGTGTGTGGAGAATGATATGTCAGATACGTTGTGAAGTGGGTGTAGCAGGGTATGTTGTATGCTGCCTTTTTTGGATGTGTGGTTGTGTGTGTTTGTTCCCTGGTCGTGGTACTGGATGTTGTATTTATGATTAGTCAAGGGGATTTGTCTACTGTGTGTCCTTGACAATGTTTTGATGATGTAGCGATTGGGGTGTAGTTGTGTCGTTTGGTGGTGTTTTGTGTGACTGTGCCAGTGCTGTGTATCTGGGGGTTGGTGTGTGTTTTAGACGTGGGTGTGTGTGTACCGTGTATGTGTGGGTGTGCTTGTGGCTGTGTGTGAGTGTGCGTTTCATTGTGGTGTTACGCATGAGTGCTGCCCTTTCCACACTTTCCCGATCGGTATGTTGTGTGTGCATAGGAACTTTGACAATTTACAACAGTTACAGGTAATGGTGCGTACTCACGGTTCCTGGTTCCGAAGTTGTTGAGTGAGCAGGAGCAGTGGGAGGATGTCTAGTTCTGGCTCCATGGCAGCTCGTTGGGGACATCAACCTGTTCATCTCAGGGAACATTGGTCCATATACATATATTTTGCAAGATTGTGCATACCAGTATCATCTCACATACCAGTGGTGGAGAATACAACAGGCTTCCTCCTGTCAGGGCCAGGCACCTTGAACTTGACTTTAGAAGCCTAAATGACCTCTCCACCACATTTCATGTTATTCTGTGCCCTTCATTATATGCAGGCTCTTCCACCATTGTAGGATTGCCAAATGGAGTCATCACCCATGGCTGTATGCCCTAACCTTGGTCGGCTGCAAAGGAATGAGAAAAGATGTGTTGGCAATGCTTCCTAGTGGTTTGGTAAATACCTTGGCATTTGTTAGTTTTAAGTGGAGTGGTGATTCAGACTTGCTTCTGCTATAGCGTATGTTACTGTTTTATGAAATGGTTTCATAGGTCTGTGTTGATGGACATGACAATCTTGGGTTTTGGCTCAGGGACCTGGGGATTGTAATATTCAATCCAAACTTTGACCGCCAGGGTTTTAATGACCCCATAGTCTTTTTGCATGAGGACAAAGGAATAATCTGAACTTTTTCTGGAACACCATAGGAGTTGTATTAAGGGACTTATTATGCACATATAATGTAACATCTAGAATTCTAACACTTAGGGGATCATTATGACCCTGGCGGAAGGCGGAGAAGCGGGGGTAAGACCGCCAACAGGCTAGCAGTCTTTTTTTTCGTATTATGACCATGGCGGTTACCGCCATGGTCATCTGCCGCTTCTCCGTTCCGCCCGCCGGGCTGGAGACCTGGGTCTCCAGCCTGGCGGCCGTCTCTATACCGCCGGCGGTATTATGATCCAGCTTACCGCCGTGGATTTCCTGCTGTTGGAACGGTAAGCACTATCAGTGCCAGGGAATTCCTTCCCTGGCACTGATAGGGGTCTTCCCCACCCATCACCCCCACCCCGACTCGCCCCCCTCCCCACCCCGACCCCCAACATCACAGAAACTCACACACACACGACATGCACGCAGGCACCACCAACACACACACACACACACACACCGACATACATGCCTACATCCACACACACAGTCAGACACGCACACACACATACAAACATACACGCACACATCCATACAGACATACCCACAGACATACACGCACTCATTCCTAAAACACGCAACACCCCCGCAAGCATACACGCACTCACACACCCCCTCTACATACACAGACGCACACCCCCATGCACCCATACAACACCCCACGGGGAGCCATGGGGGCAGCTCCGCCGACCCCACACCGTAAACAGAACACCGCCATGGCGAATCACAGGACGTGATTCGCTGGGCAGTGTTCTGTTGGCGTGGCGGTGGAGGTGGAGCAACCTCCACTTCCCCGCCTCCCGCCAGTATGGCTGTTGACGGCTCTCCGTCCGTAAAAGGACGGAGAGCTGCCAACGGTCATAATAGGCAGAGCGGCAAACCGCCACCACTGGCGGTCTTCGGCACGGCGGTCCCTCAGCGGTCTTGTAAAAAGACCGCCGAGGTTGTAATGACCACCTTAGTTTTTTAAATGCAGAAACATGAATTGCGCACATTGCTGATTTCAACAAGAATATGCAAATGCCATGAAATGATCGCGCACACTACAAACGACCTGAAACATCAAGTTCAATAGCGGGAAATGAATCGCGTGTCTTGCCGATTCGAATGCCACAATATAAATGGCATGAAATGGTCGCGCACAATGAATATCATGAGTTAAGCACAAGAAATGAATCGCGCGTCTTGCCGATTCGAAAGCCACCATGTAAATGCCATGAAATGGTAGCGCACAATTGATACCATGAGTTAAGCACAGGAAATGAATTGCGCGTCTTGCCGATTCGAAAGCCACCATGTAAATGCCATGAAATGGTAGCACACAATGAATATCATGAGTTAAACACAAGAAATGAATTGCGCATCTTGCCGATTCGAAAACCACCATGTAAATGCCATGAAATGGTAGCACACACTGAATACCACAAGTTCAACACAAGAAATGAATTGCGCGTCTTGCCAATAGGAATGCCACCATGTGAGTGTCAACAAATGGTAGCACACAATGAATATCACGAGTTAAGCACAAGAAATGAATTGTACGTCTTGCCGATTCGAATGTCAGCATGCAAATGCCAGAAAAAGCCAAGCGCACATTCACACGCACAACGTAAAATCTTTTATCATGAAAATTAGGCCCAAGAACACGAAATCCTTCGAGAACGGGATCGGGGGACCAGACCGACCTCCGTCTTACCACCCTGATCAAGAATCACCAACAAAGTGAAGGGCGATGCCTGGAAAATCAAAGTAGGCCTCCGGAAACAGGAGCTCAGGAAGTTGCTGCTGCGCTGCACCAGGACCTCTGAATAGTGAGCATGTGGAGCTGGACTTATATAGAGTCTTGGCCCAGCCCACAAACCACACCCAATCATGCTGCAGATGAAGCTTCTAGAAGGCCCTGGAAAGGGACCACACCCTGACACACTCTGAAAGCCTGCAGCAATACATTGCAAATGAACAGTATTTATAAGCACCTTGAATATAAGTCTTCAGGATTAAACTCTGCAATCTAAAGGTTAAACAACAGCACATTAGCATAATGCATGAATTACGTTTTTGCATTCCAGTTGCCCATAGAGTGTGCACTGCCCAGATGTTGACAAAACACTTCAACAGTCACAACCTGCTGTGATACCCCTACCACCCCCAGCATCACACACACAACACCAGACACACCTACATACAACACACCAACATTCACAGATCCAGCCACTACACCTATCTTACCCACAGACATCATGAGAGCAGACCCTCAGATATCCACCCGTCACCACATCCACAGACATACAACCATAGACACAACTATATGCAGAACATCCACCATACCTGCAGTCACCACCCCAACAGACAGCCACCCATCCACCAAAGCACCTCCCAGCACTAACCCCCTTCTCCTTCCAAAACATATAAATGCCCACACTCAACCACCCACAACCACCCACAAGCATACCTTGCATACACAGGCACCCAAGACATCAACAACTACACCTCTTACAACCACTCCCTCTCCCTCCATACCCACACTCTTCAGCTGTTATTGTCCCTCTATGTCAAAGAAAGCTTTCCTCTCAGAGTTTTCCCTTTTCTCTACTCGTCTTCCACCCTGTGATACCCCTAAATGTTTTGTGTGCCTCTCCGAGTCTGGTCCTTTCACCTTGAAAACCTCCCTTGCCCTCCACCACCATAAACTCAACCCCTTCTAAAAAGTACCCAAACCTAAACCCAAAGGCCCCCTCCCAATCCCAAGCTCAAATCTCCCCTCCTGCCCCCAATCCCTGAGGTGCCTGCCTGCCCCCTTGAGGTCCCTACCTTTGGAGGTTACATGGAGTCAAGTTGGCGGCACTAACATGTGCTTTGTGTGCATGTTGCACACACATTTGTATGACTGTCCCTGGAAATTGATATTTATTTTATGGTAATCATATATATTAAAACCAACCTGTTGTTGGTTTCTACCTCATATCTTTGTACTGCATTTCTTTAATTAGGGCAGTTTTGGTCTTGGCTGACACTGTTTGTGTGTGAGCATTTGTTTGTCAGTGGTGGTTGTGCTACTAGTTTTGCTTGGGCAGCATGTGTGGTTGTGTGCACTGCATTTGTCCATGAGTGAAAGGTGTGTTGTGTGATGGCCAAGTGTATGTTGTAGTGCCAGCATTGTATGGTGCTTGTGTTGACATGTGTTAGTTGCAGAGTTGTGTGCCTTTCTGTGCTTGGACTATGTGCGTGAATGTGTGTGGAGAATGATATGTCAGATACGTTGTGAAGTGGGTGTAGCAGGGTATGTTGTATGCTGCCTTTTTTGGATGTGTGGTTGTGTGTGTTTGTTCCCTGGTCGTGGTACTGGATGTTGTATTTATGATTAGTCAAGGGGATTTGTCTACTGTGTGTCCTTGACAATGTTTTGATGATGTAGCGATTGGGGTGTAGTTGTGTCGTTTGGTGGTGTTTTGTGTGACTGTGCCAGTGCTGTGTATCTGGGGGTTGGTGTGTGTTTTAGACGTGGGTGTGTGTGTACCGTGTATGTGTGGGTGTGCTTGTGGCTGTGTGTGAGTGTGCGTTTCATTGTGGTGTTACGCATGAGTGCTGCCCTTTCCACACTTTCCCGATCGGTATGTTGTGTGTGCATAGGAACTTTGACAATTTACAACAGTTACAGGTAATGGTGCGTACTCACGGTTCCTGGTTCCGAAGTTGTTGAGTGAGCAGGAGCAGTGGGAGGATGTCTAGTTCTGGCTCCATGGCAGCTCCGGACGAGTATGACTTTATGAAGGTGAGTGTCTACTTTTATGCAGTTGGTTTTCGCCTGGGTTTCCATGGTGATGCGACTGCGGCTGACACCTTGGCGGTGTGCAATCTCGTAATCTGTCCAGCAGAAACATGGTCTCCACAGCCTGCAGGTGGCTACCGTTGTCCGTGGTGTGCTGACTGCAGTGGCAGTGCCTGTGGTAGTTTGGTTTTATTCTTTTGGAAGTATTGCCATGGTCATAATTTGGTGGTCTTTTCCGCCCACCTGTTGGTGGTTTGACCGACACCACCGACATGGCGGTCCTGGTACCGCCAAACACATAATGACCCCCTTAGTCTCTTTTGGAAGTTGAAAACCTCCAGAGCGAGGAGGCAGAAGGCTATCGCTGAAGACAGTTCTAGAGGCTCAGATATTCCTTGATGAAGGACCGCTGAATAGGATTTGCAGTTACGGAAAATAACGTAGCGGAAGAAGCTGCAAAGTCAATCGAACCAGCATTGCTCCTTAGGAGGATAGTCAAGCAGGTTGATCTTGGTTTCCTCCTGGTTCTCAGAGCAGTTATTGGCCATAGATGTTCCTCCATTTTGGTTTTAGCCATCTAAAGCAACAGAACCAATGGTCCAGGACTGGTCAAACACCTGTTTGGGGTTCAGGACACACTTAGGGCCTCATTCTGACCCTGGCGGTCTATGACCGCCAGGGTGGAGGCCGGCTGAAGCACCGCCAACAGGCTGGCGGTGCTTCATTTTGTATTCCGACCGCGGCTGTGAAGCCGCGGTCGCCCAGCCGGGTCCGGCGGTTTTCTGCCGGATTTCCCCCGGCTGGGGGAATCCTCCGCCATGGGGATTCCGACCCCCTTCCCGCCAGCCTGTTTCTGGCGGTTTTCACTGCCAGAAACAGGATGGCGGGAACAGGTGTTGTGGGGCCCCTGGGGGCCCCATAAAGATTTTCACTGTCTGCTTAGCAGACAGTGAAAATCACAACGGGTGCAACTGCACCCGTCGCACCCCTGCAACTCCGCCGGCTCCATTCGGAGCCGGCTTCCTTGTTGCAGGGCCTTTCCCGCTGGGCCGGCAGGCGCTCTTTTGGCGGTCGCCCGCCGGCCCAGCGGGAAAGCCAGAATGGCATCCGCGGTCTTCTGACCGCGGAGCGGCCATTTGGCGGTTCCCGCCAGGTGGGCGGCTCCCGCCGCCCGCCAGGGTCAGAATTACCCTCTTAGACTGGGTCCAGGTGCATGTTCAAGATGGTGGAAGACAGTTTTTGTCCCTGTGGTTCTGAACAGGAAGACTGCAAACTAGCCCTTGGAGTCACTCTGGTAGTCTTTAGTTCAGGTGAAGATGTAGGGTTCTACAGCAGTGCTGGCCTATGTGGGTTGAAGAGAGGCTCCAGGCAGCAAAGCAGTCCATTCAGGTGCAGCAAAACAGCCTTACATCCTGCACATCAGTTCACAGCAGCAGGCAGTCCTCTTTGAGCTCTTCCACAAGTTCAGAAGTGAACTGAAGCGAGGGCCTGAAGACTGCATTTTTACTCCTGGCGCCCTTCTCTCTGGAAGGTGGGAAACACATCTAGAAAGTCTCTTTGTAGTGCATGAAATTTCCTGACTCACCTGCCCTGGCTCCAATCTGGCTGCAGTGACAATGAGGAAGTGAAAATTCTATTGTGTGAAGGTAGAGCACAGGCTATTATGTTGCGAGTGGGCTAAGACTCCTCCCCAACATCCTGCCAGCAGATGGCTTGTTTAGGTACACCTAGGGGGTTAGTACAACTTTGGAGGAGGTGTTAATCCGTCCCAAAAGTGACGGTAAAGTGACGGATATACCACCAGCCGTATTACGAGTTCCATAGGATATAATGGACTCGTAATACGGCTGGTGGTATATCCGTCACTTTACCGTCACTTTTGGGACAGATTAACACCTCCTCCAAAGTTGTAATAACCCCCCTAATTCCTCTATTGTGTGACTGTGAAGGAGGAATTCACAATGTCTGTCACAAAGTCTAACAGTTACACCCAGTTATGTGGCCTAAGACAGGCTGCAGGAAGAACAGGCCCAAGGGCAGGAAAATGCCAGCTTTCTAAAAGTGACATTTTCAAATTGTAATTAAAAATCCAACTTTACCTTTAAAGAGGATTTCTCTTTGCAATTTCACAGATGCCAAACATAAACTGCCCATCTGGTCCCAATCAAAAGCCAGGACTTAATAAATGTAATAAGGTAACCCCATGCTAACCTATCGAACAGGTATGTCTCATAATAGTGAAAAACAAGTTTAGTTTTACACTACTAGGACATGTAACACTTAAAAGTACATGCCCATATTTTTAATTACATTGCACCCTACCTTATGGGCTACCTAGGGCCTACCTTAGGGGCATGTAACATACAATAAAAGGGGAGTTTAAGGCGTGGCAAAGGAGTTATATTGCCAAGTCATAGTGGCAGTTTAGAACTGCATTCAGGCTGCAATGACAGGCCTGGGACAAGTTCTAAGGTGCTATTTAAGTTGGTGCACTATAAGTGCTGCAGGCCTATTTGTAACATTTAGGGGGTCATTCTGACCCCGGCCGGCGGCAGCAGCCGGCGGCCTGGCGGGGCCCGCCAGAATACCGCTGCGCGGTCAAAACACCGCCGCGGGTATTCTGGGTTTCCCGCTGGGCTGGCGGGCGACTGCCAGAAGGCCGCCCGCCAGCCCAGCAGGAAACACCCTTCCATGAGGATGCCGGCTCCGAATGGAGCCGGCGGAGTGGAGGGGGTGCGACGGGTGCAGTTGCACCCGTCGCGATTTTCAGTGTCTGCATGGCAGACACTGAAAATCTTTGTGGGGCCCTGTTACGGGGGCCCCTGCAGTGCCCATGCCATTGGCATGGGCACTGCAGGGGCCCCCAGGGGCCCCACGACACCCCATACCGCCATTCTCTTCCTGGCGGCCAAAACCGCCAGGAACAGGATGGCGGTATGGGGCTCGGAATCCCCATGACGGCGCAGCAAGCTGCGCCGCCATGGAGGATTCCCCAGGGCAGCGGGAGCCTGTTGGCGGTGCTCCCACGGTCGTTGGCCCTGGCGGATTTTACCGCCAGGGTCAGAATGACCCCCTTAGTGTATAGGCCCTAGGTATATGGTATGCCACACTACAAGGAACATATAAATAGATTATATATGGCATTGGGACGTAAGCCATTTGAACCATGTTTAGGGGAGTAAGCACAAGTACTTTACCACTGGTTAGCATGGTTTGTGGACACAACCCTAAGGCCAATAAAAACAAATCTCAGCACAAAAAGAGTTTGGGAACCGTGCTAAGGCTGACAGATCTAACAAGGCCAGTACCAAATAAATCAACTGATGTGGGCATGAAGAAAGATATATGCTGTTTTTCTAACCTAGTTTGCCTCCACAGCCCCCCTTTCATATACATTCATTTGTTTTAAAGCCTTGATAAAGGCTTGCTTTACTAATCCACTCAGCTATCCACATAACATATCATTCTGTTTTTTGCAGCAGTCATGTTAACCCTCTGCACTACTTTATGGCGAGTCAAAGCTGGCACTGGACAAAAATCCCATCTCTCTGCCTAGTAGGAACATTAATCACAAAAAGTATCTTGACATTTTAATTGCTTCCTGAAGGCTGGACGCACAAGGAACTTTTCAGTAGGTACTTTTAAATCGCAGGTTTTGTAAGTTATTGCTAAACATAGCACCCCCCCCTGAGGTCAGAGCCCCCAAATCCAGGTCAACATCCGATGTCAAGCCCACTGAAAGGAGGAGGGACACATACCTGGAACCCAACACATCAAAGGAGGATATTCATCTTTGATGTTTTGGTGTGATGGGATTAGGGGTGTGTGAAATTAATGTAAACTGCATGCAGGTAATAATGTAAAATTATACCAAAACAATGTGAAATTGCACATAATTATATGACATACAAATCTGCCATTTTATGATATGTTTTAGTCTTGTGTCAATGTTTAAAGTAAGATGCATGCAAACAAAAGAAGCAAGAACAGCTACTCACATTCTATTGTGTATTTGACTTTTTTTCACAAATGCCACTTAATTATGTGAAGTGATATAATGGTGTAATTTCAGGTACAAAAGACAGTGGGACAGGCCTCCTCCTTATGCCCCCTTAGGAAGAGTTGGGCAGGTGGGTGATCCCCATCAGGAAGGTTATTCCAAGTCCGCTGACATACATATGCCATGCAAGACAACCAGAGCAATGGGGCATTGAGAGTGTTGCAGGGAGGTTGTTCTGCTAGTTGGATCAGGAAGGGCTGCACAATATGCCCCCACAAGCAAGAGAGAGCATCAGGAGCCCAAGCAGAAAATAGGTCTGGCACAGGAATAAAGACATATTTTCAATGAGTTCTCAAATGCATTTCTTGTCTATGTCAGTACTTTCAACACTGACATCAGTGTGTCAATTAATTCCACAGTATGCTCTTGCAGCTTCTTACAGTGCTCTAATAAACAGCCAGAGTACTAACATTTGTAGTTACGACAATACTGTGGCAAACCTAAAGTCACTGTGATTGAATCAAAGTTATAACAACTATAGCATTTTCTTTAGAAAGTGACAACATAGGGGTATTCTTTCTCTCATAAAAAATATGGTTAGTGCTGTAGAAAGCTAAAATGAGGGCAAGCAGGTGGCAGGGGCAATGATAGCATAACCAAACACAGAGAGCAGGAAAGAGAAAGCAGGGGCAACCACATGGAAAACAGAGGACAGGTGGGAGGGGCAACAGTAGAAGGATGACCACGGAGGGGATGCAGCAGGGCCAGTGGTAGAAGAACCAACTGCAGAAGGAAGGAGATAGGGTACACAGATATGCACATGGACAATAGAGGGCAGGGGGTAAGAATGCAGGCTGGCCAGACAGGGCAGGTGGCAGAAGAAGTGTCAGCACAACAGACCGAGGTGACCAGAAGATGGGGACAGAGGCATGCACACAGGTAACAAATGTCTGGTGAGTGGAGGCCAAGGGCAGCACGTTGATCAGGCAGGACAAGCTGTAAGAGTGGTTGCAGTACAAGTGACATTGGAAGGAAGGCAGGAAGGAAGGAGAGAGCAGTGGCACAGGCAGGAACAAGGGAGGGCAGGGGAGAGGGGCAGAAGCCTACCAGGCAATGCAGGCAGATGGGTTAGTGGTAGATCTAGGAACTTTGGAGGGCAGACAAGAGGAGGCAATGACGCAGACACATGGCAGAGGTGGGGGCAGGGAAAGGGTCAGCAATTAGACCAGAGAGAGGAGGTTGTCAGGGGTACAAAGTTGACCACAGAGGGCAGGCAGGAGGGGGCAGGGGCATACAGATGGAAAATGGAATGAAGAGGGTTGGGGATACAGTCAGCAAGCTAGCCATAGAGGTCAGGCTGTCATGGATAGCAGCAGCCCAATGGGCCAGGAGGGCAGGAGGAAGGGGCTGGGGCATGGACATGAAGAACAGGGGTCCAGGGAGAGGGGAGAGATGGGGAAGTGAACTGACCACGGGGAGGTAGGCCAACAGAGGCAGCACTACAGACCATGGAGGGCTGGAGTGAGAGGGTAGGGGCACTCCCATGTGGAATGGAGGGGATATGGGATGGGTTTAGAAGCAAGGCAGCAAGCTGACAATGGAGGGCAGGTCAATATTAGCAGGTGACCACATAGGGCATGATGGAGGGGACAGGGGCACACCTGGAACAAATGCAGGGCAGCTAGGAGGAGGGCAGGGGCATGGGCAGCAAGCTGATCACAGAGAGCAGGTTGGCCTGGGAAGTGGTAGTAAGCTGACCATGAAAGGCAGAAGGAAGGCACGAGGGGCAGCAAGCTGACCATTCAGGGCAACCTGCATGGGCAGGAGCAGCATAACAAACCATGGATGGAGAGCAGGGGCTCAGGGGGTGCTGGTGCACTCATACAGAGAATAGAGGGCAGGGACAACATGCTAACCATGGAGAGGAGGCCTTTATGAGCAGGGGCAACAAGCCGACTACAGACAGCAAGAAAGAGGTAACAGGAGCATTCATCCAGTAGATGGAGGGATGGGGAAGGGAGGCAGAGGCAGCAAACTAAATATGGAGGGCAGGCCAGCACAAGCAAAGGAAGCTTAATGGAATATGAAGGTCAGGAGGGGGTCAGGGACACACACACTGAGAAGAGAAGGCAGAGGAAGGTGTGAAGGACAGGGACACCAAGCTGACAATGAGGATAGGTCAGCATGGGCAGCACAATGGACTATAGACAGCCTGAGGGGGTGGGCAAGGGCAGCAAGATGACCATAGAGGACAAGCCAGCATGAGCAGTGGCATTAAGCTGATGATATAAGGCAGACGAGAAGAGGCATGGACATGCAGATGGAGAGTGGAGTGAAGACAGGAGGGAGGCAGAGGCTCTAGTTGATCACAGAGAACAGGCTGCTTTGAGTTGACTATCCATGGAGCTGGGCCTGCCCTTATCCCCTGCTGTGCATGGCCAAATGCCATGCACACTTGAGCTTTTGGCTTAATATGATCAAAACCCCCAATGATTCACTGAAAAAAAACAAAAGTTGAAGAGACATTATAGTTAGGTATGGTAAAATGGTCTTTATTTTCATTACAAAAACTGAAAAAAGGCTTAAAATGATGCTATAGTTAGGTATTGAAATGAGTTATAAACTAACATTCATGAAGCAAAACACACTGACATTTGCCAGTTATAGGTATATCTTGCACTCCCACCATGCACTGCTTATTATCTAATATATTACATCATTCATTACATGTTAAATAGCATCATTGATGACTTCTTAATTTTCATCATTGATCACATTACTAACGACATCCCTGATAACATCATCCAATGAATGTGACACCTTGACCCAATTTTCTGTAACCTCTGTAGCGCTACTCAGTAAAACCTTTCTCATCATGCAGAACACAAAGCATATCTGTGAAATCACTCATATTAGTGGATATTATGTTCTTTTTTTACTCGTATTCAGGTCCATACGAAGTGAATTGGCTCTGTAGACATTAATGTCCTTGTTTGCTCTCTTCATATGTGTACATCAGGTTCCACATTCACGTTATATTCCCAAGAACCTTTAGTTCCCAAAAGGAGTCATTTTAGATTCATACCTCAGTAGTTCTAACTCAGTCTTCGTCTCTAGGATCATTCCATAATACTTGAGCCAAATTAGCTCTCCATTGTAACATTTACCAATAATGTTTGGTTCTGTGGTAGCATTTATGTTCCTTTCCAATTGTCCTGGAATGTAGCAACCCCAACTTCACCTATTTGAAATTGCATGCTAACGTTTTGTGATGATCAGTGTTTTCTTTATTCTTTCCTATCATTAACATAGACAATGCTTTAGATTTTTCCCATTTCCAAAAACCATTGTGGCATTTAATAACTAGTCTAATTAATTGCCCATTGGGTATACACACCTGCTGCTTAGAATGTCACCCAGTGATGTATGTTTTCAATATGTATTTTTTGTATGAGGCCCCACTCATTCTCTCAGATGTTCATCATGCTGCTGGACATTCTAATATTTCCTCAAGATTAATTTTAAAGTCTGCAACCCATCAATAAATTCCATAAACAATGAGTGTCCTTCACTAGATTTTTCCACATGTAATTGCCTTCTACCCTTCTCATCCCTAGCAACAGTTGTCCTCTGTTTGAATCTCACTCACTGGAAAGTGTCTGTATAGAACCTTTCTAAAAAAACCCTCATTGAAAATAAATTGATCATCTCAAATGATTCCATCTTGAAGCTAGTATTGGTTAAATGAATTCTTTGTGCCCTTAGTAATTGGCTAAAATGAATGTTCCACTCAGTGCCATAGGATGTCCACTATTTGCAGGTAAATATGAGTTGCTAGCTGCCACTTTTCAATAAATCTTTGTTTTCAGTTCTCCATCTTCTACATACACTGCGACATGCAGTAAATCAATTTTTTATCTTGATTTAGTTGCTTGTACATTTTTAAATTGAACATGCTATTGTTTAATTTGTTGATGTATTGGGGCAACTTTGGTTCTTCCTTCTCCCATATGAGGAAAGGGTAATTGATAAAACTGACATGCAGTACAACTTTATTCATGTATTCTTCATATTTATCCATGACCTCCTTCTCCAAACATCATGTAAAGAGTTTTGCACATATGGGTACAAAGTTGGTTCCTCTAGCAGTGTCTTTCTTTTGCAATAGAAAATATTTATGACAAAAAGAAACACATTATGCGTTAGACAGTATCACAGCACTGCTATAAACATTGATGGGTGTTATTCTTAGTTGGTAGGTCTTGGTTTAAAAAAGGCATCCATTCCTTGTTTATGATTGATTGCCATGCACAATGTACATACTTACCAAAATGTATGTTGTCTTTTGTGAGATGTAGTTCGCTTTGTTAGAAAGTAACTTGTTCACTTTAAGGAAGGGCGCGTGGAAACATGTTATCATTGAAACAAATCCAGACGCTTGACGTTATTAGGTATCTTCTTGGTCTTTATGTCTTGCAGTTTCCTTTAGTAGCTCCTCAATTTCTGATGTTTGTGCATCCATTTTACTTGTAGCATGCCTTACGAGTGTGTCCATAGGCTTCATACTGCATCCTTCTTTATGTGCCTGCCATTTCTCTAATCGTATCCATATCATCATATATGAGCATTGACATTATTCTTAATCCATGTCACATCCTGCCACCCTCTACTCTCATCATTTGTTCAATTCAGCTATCCTTGTTTTTTCCAGGTCATTCATAATTTGGGTTGCTGTTCTCTTTCCCAAGTTGGGTGCACCTTTCACTAATCATTGTTTCTTTCCCTCACTGAATACAGCATTTGCTGCTTGCTGCCATGTCCTGTGTCTGTCTGCCATTTCATTTATTCTAGGTGAAATGTGTGCAGTACTCATTATATGCAAGCTCAGGAAATCCTGAATATCTTTTAATAGATAGGAAACTGATCCATATAATATTCTCATCCATCAATTTCTGAAGTTTTCTTCCCATTAAACAATTTGTTTGGCCATAGAGAAGGAATGGGTGAGAAGGGAAGAAGACAGAAAGAGACTCATGAAATATACACAGACACAAATATATATGACAGATTATCAGTTGTGTAAGTGTTACTCAGTGGTCCATGAACTTTAAAATAAGGTTTGAAAAGGAAAGGTATAGTGAAGTTCACATGCCCCCAGTCATTAAAATGTCTACATAAAATTATAGTACCATTGCATCTGCTATGATTAACAATTGATTCTCAGATTTGATCAACCAATATTTAATTTCTCAATTGCATGACTAAGGGGCCAACTTAAACAGTGGAGTGTAGTTTATACTCTGTCAGGGGGCAAAGTATCATACTCTATCACCCTAATGGAGAAGTCAGCCTCCTAATCTAAGGATATATGCCTATGCGGCCCAGTCGATTTTTTGTACATTAGCAGGAACATCTGTGACAATGTATTAAAAGTTTGACTAATGGATCCGTAAACATGACAGTGCCATCTGCAAAAAAATAAATTACCTTTTTTTATTTTCAACAACAAAATTCCAAAGCTGGATTTTGTTTAAAAAAAATAAAAAGTAATAATTTTGGCGCCATGGGAATTATCTCCCATGGTGTGGGGGTCGTGGTGCAGTTTTTATTGCCCTTAGAAGAAGGTTTTCTCTGACATGATGTACAGTGTAAAATGGTCATTTGATTGCATGCTCTAAATTGGGTGGGTGATCAAATGGCCAAACCTCTGACTGTCCCTTATCCCACCGAACAGTGAGAGGTGTATCTCAGTGGCAGAGATAGTCTAGTCTCCGCCGCTGACATTCTGAAGGTCCAACCAGCTCTAAGTGAGGTGGTTGACCTTCAGTTTGGCAAAGTAGGAAGGCACTTGCTTTTCCTCTTTCTATTCTGCATAGGGTTGCATTTTGCAGAGGTTAGTGTCCTATTGCTAAGTGTAGGTACTTACCTGCCCTTACCAATAATCCACTTTCTACCACACTAGACAAAGCATTCTAACAAGTAGGCATAGCAAGTCAGTAGACCATCAACAGCTTAGGAAGAGATGTGGAAAGGAAATGAAAATGTATTTGTACTAGAAAACGAAAGGTACACTAGTTATGCAAATGAATTAAGAAATGAGGTAAATGTAGATATTCAGGTGAGGAGACATTTTCTGTGAGGAGCTCAGTACCAAAAATATTTTTAAAAATGAAGCAAAGACTACTGCACATAGAACAAGCTGAAGAAAGTGCTATAATTTGCAGGAAAAAAAATCACAGGTCAAACATTTGATTGTTAGTAACCTCTTTTAAAGGTATAGTTTGCTTGAATTCAGCATTGATAGTCAATGCAGGTTTCTGGTTTTAAATAAATAGGAGCTGTGTGTGCCAAAATAACCCCAAACTAAAAGTGATTGTACTCAGAAGGTCCATTGCACAATCAATAAGGCTGATCCACAAAGGTAAATTGACATACTTAGATCAGTTCATGTGTAGATCTATGCCTGCACAAGTTGTGAATCTCCACTTTTTTGTTGTTCGCCATTTTGAAGTGGAGGTTTACACCTATCTGTAGATTTAAGAGTCTTCAGCACTTCAGACGAGCAGGGTGAAACCTTTTACAACCCATTTTATGATTACAAATGTATTATTAGTAACATTTTGTCTGCTTGTAGAGCTCTCCAACACTGGAAAGAACTCCCTATAGGAAAATAAAAAAATAAAAATAAAAAATATAGATAGATAGATAGATAGATAGATAGATAGATAGATAGATATAGCTATATATATTAATATTACCTGGTGGCTGTTGCCATTAGGTAGTCATAGTTGGGACCTAGTTTACATAGATGAAGTATTCTATGTTTTGCCAATAACTTTGGCACCGCTTGAAGAATCTTCACAAATTTTTCAACACTTATACTTTGGTCAGCTCATCTGCGGTCCTGAAAGTTTTGGGGTGATCTGTCAAGCGAGGGCAGAGAAAAAGGAGGGTTCTAAAAAGCACTTTCCCCATACATTTTCCATAGGGTCTTTAGACACGCCAACAGAGCAAACTGCTGAATGAAATTACACCAGATTTGTCAGGAAGGTAGATTACCCTTTTTGTGGGTTGATGTGAATCCGTTTAGTAGTTTTGGAGTAATTTAAGCCCAAAACAATATAGATATATAAGGACTTGGATCCTCTGCGGATCTGACTGTCCCCATTCAACAGGGAAGTGTTGGCAGTCATCATGGGACTCAGCTTTGGCTGAGTCCCGGGATATAAAAGGAATAAAAAAACAAAAGGGCCCAGGGTAGGGACACCCTTATACCTCAGCTCTGGTGCTGGGGTGCAGAGAGACCCCGTCAGGGCTTAAAAGCATTTTTTTTAAACATTGGAAAAATCCACTGATCCACAGATTTTCCCAACCTTGAAAAAAAAAAACAGGCATTGTACGCCACTTTTTGCAAAGCCCCTGGATGGGCCAAGTCCCTGGGGCAAGGGAATGCTAGGAGGGGTACAGCGTCCCCCTCCTGGGCTTGTCCCAGTCCGGGGACTGCCACCTCTCTGGGGCTTCAATCAAATCTCATGCAGGGGGCCACTCATCCCCTGCAGCTCCAAGGTCCATCACCTAGAATGAAATAAGCAGGGGTGTCTGTTTTGGACCCCCTGCAGCCCTTGGAACTGCCCCTCCCTTGGGTTTAATGTTAGTTGAATGTGGGGTGGCACATGGCCCCCCCACAGCCCGGGAGAACACCACCCTCTGGGGCATTAAGTAAATAGAATGTGGGGGGCTGCATCCCCCTTGCAGCCCCGGGGACCACCACCTCCCCAGGCATCAATAAAAGAATGAAAGGGGCCTGTTTCAGACACCCGAGCCTGAGGACCACCACCTCCCTGGTGCTATTAAAGTAGGAGGGGGATCCAATGATGGCCCTGGGGACCACCCCAATTCCCCAGGCTAGCTACTGCTATGCCTTGAGTTGCCCATCCTGGGACACAGCTGTTTGGTTTTGCTTGGTGGGAGCTGACAAATCCCACTAAGCAAAAGCAAACAGTCTGTCAAACAGCTCTCACTTGCTGAGAGTTGGGTTTCCATCTGTCTTTTCCAAATGCAAATATGTGTGCAGAGAAGACTAATGAAAACAATGCTCCCGCAGGCAGGGGGCTGGTATCATAACTCCCTGCTTGTTGGAGCAATGCCAGCTCTCACAGGAAATTAGGAGTTGGTTAGGACAGCGGGGGCCTCAAGGCTCTCCCTGTGGTCCTGTCTCTCTCTCTCCTGTATCCCATAATGGGATGAAAGAGAGAGAGAGATAGAGAATGGCATTGCACTAGTCTCTCCATGCAATCACTTTAAACAGTTAAACTAGCAAGATGTTTGGTGCGAATATTATAGCTACTTTTGGATGCAGAGTGGAACAGAGTCACTTCTGGCCAAATGGTCATGGTCTTGTGCTGTCACTCAGTAGGCAGAAGGTTCGAATCCTAGTATCACTTAGCAGTGTGTTTGTCTATTTACTGGTGTTTTGATTGTTAAACCTTCCTTGTGAGGGAACATTAATGTTTCTTTCCAATAACACGCGTGGATTGACTGTCATAGGTATGTCCGGAAGCATCACAGTAAGAAGTCAACTATGACCTAAAGGTCAAGGTTACACACCCTCACACTGAAGCCTGTTGGTTCTACTCTAGCTGTGCCATGGTCATTTTTCTTCTTTTATTTCTATTAAACTTCAAAAGTTCAAAGTTCAAACTGAAAGGTGATCTCGCTCTTTTTAATTGACAAATACATTTTCCTTTTCAATTTGACCAGAAATATCTCATTCTAAGTATCTCATTAATCAAAGCCTAAAACACTCTCTATCTTGCTCCCTCTCACTCTCTTTCTCTCAATTTCTCTTTTGCAAACTCTTTCTCCCACTCCACCCCACTCAGACCCTTAAGCACCCACTCACAGACCCACTCAGACACTCATACACCTACTCCCAGACTCACTCAAACACTGACGCACCCACTCACAGACCCACTCAGACACTCACACACCCACTCACAGACCCAATCAGACTCACACACACCGACTCACAGACCCACTGAAACTTTCCCACTCAGAGGCCCACACATACACTGAGGCGGCCACTGAGACACTGATGCACCAACTCTCACACCCATAGAGACATTCTCACTACCACTCTCACCTCCAGATACACCCTCTCACACCTATTCTCACACCCAGAGACACAGGCCACAGCCAACTCCTGCCACTCACGGCCAAATGGCTGTGTGCAGCATGGGGTTGGCCATAGGGTCTGGCCACAGCCCTGGCCTTGCAGACAACCCCTGCCAAGCACGGTCTTTGGCACGGTTGGGTGCTTATAGGAGGTTGGGCTCCGGGCCTGGTTGCAGGCTATGTCCTGCTGCCATCCATCAATGCTCACACCCAAAGGTCATGTGCAGAGGAAGTTGGATTAACATATAATAATGGAAATTACTATACATTAAAAAACATAGAAATTCACTGAAAAAAACAAAGGTTACAAGGACGTTATAGTTAGGAAATAGAATTTTAAAAAAACATATAAATTCACTTTAAAAAAAACAGTTACAGGAACATTATAATTAGGCTCACATTTTAAATGTACAAAACCATAGATACCTTTATTGTACTATTTTCAGTAAAACATTTTTCGGGAAAAACTGCATGATGGGGGGCATAAGTTATAGTTACCCTAACGCATGAGTTATAGTTACTTTAGATAATACTCATGTGAGCCTAACTATACCATCTCTGTAACCTTTGTTTTGTTATGTAAGGCAGCAATGGAACATTGTTGAGCCTTTTGTGGGGACGACAACCTACTGATTAGCTTGCTAAACTGCTAAAGTCGCTGGGGACAGCGACCTTAACATCCACCAGGAGCTAATAATAGCTTGTGTCTGCCCTCCCCAACACCCCAAGTGTTTTTTTTTGTTTTTTGTTAGCACCCTGTTTTATAGTGCCCTGTTGTGTGTGTGTTTTCTTTGTTTTATAGCTGGTTTTATTGACCTATAGTTTGAAAAAAATAAGAAATAACCCTTAAATAAAAAGAACAAAAAAAGGTTCTTCTCAAAACTATAAGAAAGAGCTGATTGTTATCATAACTTTTTCACGTACATGAGCAGGCAGTACTATAAACAAAAGAAGAGTAAAGGAGAAGGTAAGTGAAAGGTAAGTTCTAATATGTAGGTACAAATAGAAAAGGATTAGTACTTTACCATCAAAAATTTAAATTTCGAATTGTATTTTTATTTAAAACAGTAGAATAATAAACATTTCATTAACATTTGCTCACATACAGATATAATTAAAAAAATGTTATGTAGTGGTAAAAAAATATTTAGAAATGTATGCTTTAATGTATCACCGGAAAAACACAAAAGGAAATGGGAGATTTTTTGCAATAAGTCTAGCCACTGATAATAGCTCAGGTTAGCAGTGAAAGCCATTGCTGTTTTGCACACTATGCCACCTCTGTTTTGCCCCAGTAATATACAAATCAGTGTTGACCCTGTTCGGTTTCATCCTATGTTTTGGCTCACTAGCCATGTACAGGTTGGTTCCAAGGACACAGCGAACACGGGCCCATGTCTGGGCATACCTATGCCATTTACATAGGTATATAAAACACACTAAAGGTAACTGGTCGCTGCTTGAAATAAGTGAATCCAGTGGTAATAGCCCAGGGTAGCATTCCAACTCATTGTTGTTATGCTCACCATGCCACCTCAGTTTGTACTCAGCTGTGTACAAAATATTCCTCACCCTCTTCCCATGGGAACAGTGCAATTTGCCCTGCCAAGCCTGGTCCCTCCGACCCATAGCATAACCATCCCAGCAGCTGTGTTAACCTTGTTGTTAGCTCATCAGACAGGTACAGAGTACTTACAGTGACACAATGAGCATGAGAAACATGAGTGACTGTACCATGCCACTTACAACAGCATATAAATTACACAGAAGGTGATGGGAGGATGAGAGCAATATGTGTAACCACTAGCAATAGCTTGTGGTAGCAATCAAAGGCATTGTTGTTTTACTCACCATAAAACCATAATTTGGACCCAGCCATATGCGAACCTATGTTGACAGTGCTCCTCATACAAACAGTCCACCCTGAACTGTTAGGCCAGGTCCTCCCTGAACCTGAACTCAAGCAACCCAGAACTACAGTTTGGTTCAAGTGACACAGTGAGCACACAAACAACTGCGGGTCATACACACAATACCCATCTCATTTAGGGTGGTTAATAAAACACACAAAAGCAGATAAAGGCCTGCTAACAATAGGTGTAACTACTCCCAATAGCTCAGGTTAGTACTCCAAACCACTGTTCTTTTCCTCTGTATGTCACCTCATTTTTGACCCACCCATATGCAAATCATTCTTCATCCTGTTCCTTATTTATCACTCAGCAGTGTGCAGATAAATATTGTGCTTATTAAACTATGAGTTGTAATATCTAACTACATGTTTTATGTAAATTCCTCACATTGATCTGGCGAAATTCTTTGGTTCCTTAATACTGTGAACATTTCCAATACCAATATTAATGTCATCATTAGTTTAATATTTGTACATCTAAAGTGCATTGTAACATCTCACACCATTTTCACCACTTATGTAAATATTGTTTGCATAAGTGTAGTAGTATCGGTCTACGTGTATAGCCTATTCGAAAAACGAATCTAATAGCAAGCTGAATTGTGTTTTTTAGGTAGCATATTATTAGTTAATGTGATAATATAATTAAACTCTTTCTTTCTTTCACATCTGGTTTTAAGAAACCACAGAGTGCACAACACATAAATGGTAGGTTTCCTTTGTAATCTTATACTGTATTGGTCTACATGGTCAGAGCATCTTTAATATCAGTCAAATGATTATAGGTAGAGTATAAAAGTGTTAAACTGTACAGTCTAATCTATTTGTTATATAATGCCCTTCTCTACTACTGTTTCCGCTATGTTTGTACCTCAATCTCACATATGACCTATCACATTGTGTTTTTCATACAAGTAATATCTTAAATAGTGTTCCATTGGACAGTGTTGTGGGCCAGTTTTTACTTTCCTACATACAGTCAGACTTTCTTGAAAGTTGGTGGTATTTTTCCCAAAATATTGTTAGTATGTGGATAATTGGACATACATATTTCTTTTGGACTTGAGACTATGCCAAGAGGAGTGGAACTGAACATAATGTGTTTGGCAAACACTAAAGGAGGTGGGTGGCTGGAAGAGGTTTAAGGTGGAATAACATCCTACCTCTCATTTCCTCTCTTAGTGATTGTGATCATCCACATGTTATAATTATTCATAGTGGAGGCAATGATATTGGTCACCTCACTGGTGGTCAAATTGAAATAGAGTCAAGTCAAGTTTCTTTATTTATGATACGGAACTCCCATGGAGATCCACATAAAACAAACGTATAAAAGAAGAACATAAAATAGAAAGCCAAAACCTTCAAGTACAAATTACATTCCCCACTGATAAAAAGTGAATCCATATTTAAATTAATACAAACTCAAAAAACATTTAAAAAAATAAAAAATTGTATGGCAGAACATTTCATTTGGGGGAGCAGAAAAGGCCTGCAATACTTTTGATGTGGTATGTAGGGAAAGGTGGATATAAATAGGACGTCACCACCTATGACGGAATAACAGCAAGGCTGGACAAATAAAAACAGCATGATACAGATCTTGATCACCATGTAGACAGAAATTGCAAGTAGCCAAAGATCCATACCATTTAGTCCGTAGTGTATTAAGAGGGAGCACCCCTGTCGCAATAGGAGCCAGAATCATCTGACCTCATGAGGCAGGTTCCAGCTAAGAAAGGGCTTCATTTTCTTCAATAGTATAGTATTAGTTATGGATTGGAAGCCCTGCCTATGGGCACAGGCCTTCTTATCCAGGGGAAGGCTTGCGGACCAGGTGGCTTGCCTAGTAGTGGATTTTAGCTGTGTCTGAGAAAGTGTGAAAATAGAGGCAGGGTCTAACTGTAATAGATCTGTGGCATATGTGAAATTCCTGCCAATGGTGTATTTTGTCCTGCTGCCAACCAAAATTTCTTTTTTTAACAATGACCTCAAAGAATCATCACTGCAATTCATCAAACTGACCACCCAGCGTACAGCCCCGGCCAATCCTTGCACAATTCCGCTTCCCAAGCCCATCTCAAGCCTTAGGGTTGCCAATGAGAGGGCCGAGTTTGCGGATGTTAAATTCCGCTGGACACAGCCCTGTAATTAATCCAAAAAACCCTATTTAGAAGCTCTATCAAACTCTAGGCCATAAAGTAAGGAGGAAGCTATCTTTGCTCAGTAGACCTCTAAGAGATGTTTAAAATGGCTCCTGTCAGTTGCCCTAAAAAGGGCGTTCAAGCCATTAGCTTGAGACAGAGCCTTGCATTTGTTATGTTCTATGTGCACCCTGTCACAGAGGTGGTTGCAAACAGTTTTACAAAAAAAATATACAACTTTACCCTTTTAAGTTTCTGGGCTCCCGCTGACCAACAAAAACTAGCATATTTAAACCCTTTTTCCCATGTTAGCACAGAATTTTGCTTTTGGAGTATTTTTTTTTTTTTTAAATTAGCTTCTGTGAATTGCCGTAAGGCTTGGAGGTGATTATTCATCTCTTTCGGTGTACGATCCATGATGATTATATTATCTGCATAGAGCAAACAGGATATTGCCTTCCTCCAAATATGGGGGTGAAACCCTTGTTCTGAGTTAAGTGAGAGGGTAAA
This sequence comes from Pleurodeles waltl, assembly GCF_031143425.1. NCBI lineage: Eukaryota > Metazoa > Chordata > Amphibia > Caudata > Salamandridae > Pleurodeles > Pleurodeles waltl. The sequence continues at coordinate 763,877,631 of NC_090443.1, read as the reverse complement.
TAAGAGATATGCAAGGAACACAGCAAAGGGGCCAGCATAAAACCCTGTTTTAAACCATTCTGAGGTGGAATTTAATGGGACAAGCCTCTATCGCCCCCTAACAACACCTTACACCAGTTGCAGGAATGGAGAGCAATCACCAGATCTAAAAGGATATCTGGCAAGAATAAACTTGAGAGCTTTCTCTACAGCGTGGCCCGGTCTCAATTATCTAATGCAGTAGAAAAATCAATATACGTTGCATAGATTACCCCCCTCACAAAGAGACATATTTCTCATTTATTACCTGGAGAGCCAAGATGTTATCAATTGTACCACTCTTTTCTCTGATGCTAGGTTGTTCCAGGGGGATGATTTTGTTCGTTTCTGCCCAGTCACTAATCTGGGAAAGCAAGAATTTAGCAAATATTTTGCCAGCCACATCCATCAGAGCAATCTGAAGGTAGTCCCCAGGACAGTTGCGGTCCCCCTTCTTATGTAGAGGGACAATAATGCTATCCTTCCAGGATGGAGGAATTTTTCTGGTTTCATAGAGCACTGAAAGACCTGGAACAGGATTTTACTTCAGGTAAGAATGCCATGTTTTATTTGTTTTATTACCAATGTGTGTGTATATATATATATATATGTATATATATATATATATATATATATATATACACATATATATATGTAAGTATATATATTTATGTGTGTGTATATATATATATATATATATATATTTATATGTGTGTGTATATATATATATATATATATATATATATATATATATCGCAGTCCTGCTCAACGTGAACCACAGCTCCCAAAGAGGAGTGGGGTGCCTGACCAGACGAGCGTGCTGGTCCCACAAATCATAAGTCCAAAATTTTAATATGAAGCACCCACTCAGGCAAGGATATGGTACTTAAGGGAAGAATTTATTTCCATCGTGATGCGTTTCGGCCGTTCTGACGGCCTTGCTCACAAGCACATATATATATATATATATATACATCCACACATGTATATATAGGGTGGGCTAGTGGGCCCGCTAAGTGTGGCTTTTCCCCTTTTCATTGGATCACAATTTGAAGTGAGTGCACATAACCACATTACCCCACTAATGGAAGAACCCTCGCAGGGTTGACTGGTGGTGGAATTAGGTGAGGCCTTGGAGTCACCCTATCCAGTAGTTACTAGATCTACAGCTAGGAAGAAGAGGGAAGAGGGGGATAACCTGGGAGATATCCTTGTGAGCTGTGCAGCAATACAGCAGATACTTCTGCAGAGGTCAAGTTTTTAAGTTGGAACATTCCAGGTGTCTTGGCCAAGTTAGATAACCCTGATTGGTCGAATTTTATTAGAAAATAGCTCATTTATGTCTCCAAGTTACTTGGGAGATAAAGCCTTTTTTCTTAGAAGGGTTTCATTCCCTCTATTCACCAGCTACCAAATCAAGTCACTGAAGAACACAGGGGGATGATCTATTCTGCTGTCTTTAATCATTCAAAGCTATGTTTAAAGGAAGGTTGTACATTCTCCTCATTATTAAACTATCAGGGTAAACCCAAAGGGCATAGGGAAATTTGTAATTTATTATAAATATTAGAACATCTTTGATAGCACAAGGTCACCTGTAGTAAATGTCCTTGAATGCGACCTAGGGAAAAAATGTAGATAAAAAGGAGAGTGATTGCTACAGCATATGACTTGGGAATATCTAGACTATCATATGTCCACATGACGCAAAGGTTGCTTCTGGGCTGACAAATAACTTTGGAGAGAGGATGATGCATTTCATTCATGACAACTATGGAAATGTCTTAAACACATTTTTAAGGAAGATGAATATGTGTTTTGGCAATGATAGATGTAATTCATATGGAGAACATCTGCCAGACTTTGTAAGAGGGAATTGTTCAATTATAATTGATTTTGTTCTTGTCTCAGAATAGTAACATTTGTTAAAGGATTCTAAACAATGCCAACTTGTATTAGTGATCACAATCCATTGACTGACCACTAATTGGGTCACCCAGGGTGTCAAGCCAAAGTTGCCAGCAGAAGCTTCAGAGGTAGGGAAGAGGAATGATCGTGCACTTACATGGGAGAAAACTGATCCAGGGAATCTCATTCAGGATATGAATAGGAGGAAACAGGGACAGGTTGAACTTTGTCTTGATGAGACTTCGGAGAGAGGCTCTTTTGTTAAGGCTTTAATGTGTATAAAAAGTCATATAAGAGAGACCACATTGCAATGACTTAGAATTGGCCCTGGGAAAGTATATGGATGGTTTAACTCACACTGTACAAAAGCCCACAAGTAGCTGAAGGAGGCAATAAAGGAGAACCAAAGGGATACAGATAAGGTGGATCCAAGCTGTTACAGACCAATATCCCTGCTTGTTTCTATCCTCAAGGTGATGGGTAGGATTTTGCTGTCCACGTTAGAGACAAGGAGGTAAGACACGAACATCAATTCTGATGTACAGTATGGTTCTGGAACTAATTAGGCACTACGAAGCAAGAACTGAACTTATATCCTATAATTAGTAAGTACATCTTCGCAAAAACTCTCATTATACATGGTATTTATGGATTTGTCATGTGCCTTTGACACAGTGAACCATAGCAAACTATGGGATCTTTTGATGAACACGGGTGTAGAGGTGCCAATTGTTCTATTTTTAAGACAACTGTACTCACAAGTTACAGCTTGTGTATGATATAACAGTAGGGGGAAGTGTACAGAGTATTTTAACATGGAAAAAGAAGTGAGGCAAGGCTATATTTTGGTCCCATTTTTATTCATTTCATACATTTATAACATTGTGGAGTTTTTGGCATCATGTAGGGCCTGACAACTGCTGATATTGTTATATGCAGAGGATGGAGTTTTGATGGATAGGCACTGCTTGTTTATTTTATGACTTTCATGGAAGATTTCCTCCTGAGTGTAAATCAAGGCAAACCTTTTAGAATGGGGTGGGGGCAGCGAAGAAATTGACATGGTGCAATTACCTTAAAGGAAAGAAGATGCCTAACACCAAGGCTTTTTCTTATCTGGGGCTTTTATTCAGTTGTCACAATAACTGGAATACACTGTTAACAGTCAGTGAATTGTATGTCACTTGAAAGGAATATATAAGCTGTTTTTAGATTTGCAACAAGGATGGGCTCCAAACCACTGAGTGGCATGGGCAGCATATACAACTCTAAGGGCCTGATTCACAAATGTAAACTTGGAACAAAAGTCCAAGTTTAGACCAAAAGTTTAAACTGAGTCCACAAGTCTAACTTTACTATGAGCAAAGTTAGACTTTTGGTCTACGTTTAGACTTTTGGGCTAAGTGAAGACCAAAAGTCTAAAGTTGGACCAAAAGTGTAACTTTACTATGAGTAAAGTTTGCTCTGAGCGCCGTGCACAGCACGGGCTTGGGTGGTTATAGGGGTTGGCTACAGGGCCTTGTTGCAGACCAGGCCCTGCAGCCAATCTCCACCGCACATGGCTGAAGAATGTGCTTGGTGGTGGTTTGATTAAAGTATAGTAATGAAAATTACTTTATGTTAAAAAAAACATAGAAATTCACCGAAAAAACACAAAGGTTGCATGGACATTTAAGTTAGGAAACAGAATTAATAAACCTTAAAAAGTTACTTCAAAATCATGCACTGCTAATTACTTCACAAATTACAGCATTCATGCATCTTTGATAACATCATTGATAATGTCACTGTAACATCTGCAGGAAAATTATTAATCAGATAACTGTGCATGGCATAACAATTTATATTTACCTTAGGAAACGAGTTATAGTTAACTGAAATAACTCTAACTATAACTGCTGAATTTCTCTGGCCTGGTGCGAGTAAATTCAGAACCTAACTATAACGTTCCTCTAACCTTGGTTTTTTTAAGCAAATCTATCTTTCTATCTATCTATCTATCTATCTATCTATCTATCTATCTATCTATCTATCTATCTATCTGTTGGGAAAGGGTTTATTGGTAAGGGCAGGTAAGTACCTACACGTAGCAATAGGCCACTAACCTCCACTCAGGTCCAGTTAGGTCTCAATAAATTAAATCCAGCTCAACCCAAGGCCTAACTTAGGAGACATATGTGTAAAACATTTAAAAATCACAAAACAGTAAATCTTTTCGAACAATAGACGAACCGAGCACTGCCAACAAGGTACTCGTTTGGAGGCTTATCAGGGCTTCCTTGCCTTCTTCTTCGACTACTGGATGAACATATACTCTACTTGCCTGATCCAGTACACTCTTTCAACCTACCTACATACCAACTACAGTCGTACTTTCCTTGGCCGGACTGGCCCAGCCTTGATAAAGTCACTGTTGTGACGAAACACGTGTTGGCTGTTCTTCTGCAAAAATGAAAACTCACCTATGACAAACGCTGTCTTAAGGATTAAAGACTTTGATCAACACCAACTTGGAATCAGTGCTTTCTTCTCCGCTTCTGGATCTACGTTACCAGGGACACATTCTCCCATTGATCTTACTGGACTGTACTCCTCTGAGTGCCTGGTCAATCTGTAGTAAATAAGTAAAACACAAAACACAATAAAAATCTAAAACCAATTTATAAAAATAGATTATATTTCCATCTTTAAAATTATACCAAAACGAATACTATCGGATAAGGGGAACCGGAGATATGAATTTTTAAAAATGAATGTGTTTTAGCGCTTAGAAACGAATAGTGCCAATCTGGTCATCTGGTCGCACCTCGACCGGGGCAAAGTCAAAGTTTGAGGCCAACCGCGATGGAGCGCTGCTCGGCTACAGCTCGTGGAAGGCCTCGGTCAAAAGTTTAACTTTGGACTTAGTCATTTTCTTGAAGGTTTTCTTCAGCAGGACCAAGTCGCCAGTCCAATTCGACCTCCTGGAACTCTTCCTCTGGTACGCGTCATGGTAGCCACCGGTGGAGATTTTACCTTCAGACATTTTGTTTTTTTAGATGAAAATGCTTCAACCGGGGCAAACCTGGACCTTGATCCTACGTACCTGGAGCCCTCTGCGGATACACTGCCTGGGAGGTCCCGGTTAACTTCCTATGTTCGGACACTTTTTTAGAGATTTTCTTCACCGGGACAAACCTGCAAGTCAAGCCGGGTTGCGGTTGAGGCAAGCCGGCTAGAGTTGCTGCGGTGGTCAGTCCCTTGATGGAGCTTTTTTCCAAAAGTTCTCCAAACTTCTCCAAACTTTTGCATCTTCTTCCAGATGTTCCTTTAAGGTTCTTTTGAGGTCTCCAGCTCACCCCAAGTTTCCACAAGCTCTGAGATGCCCCTTGAGGGTGCGGACTACAACTCAAGAAGTCACCCGGCGCAAACTCCTTTTTGGCCACTGGACAGTGGTCAGCTTTTCAGTTTCTTCAGGAGTTGGTGCAGAGGACTCTGGTTGGCAAGTTTTCACCTGTAGCAGACAGGGAGTCCTTCCTTGAACCAGTTGAAGCCAGGTAAAGTCCTTCTTGTGGGGAAGCCCAAGTGTGCAGCTGGTGCAGTCCTCTAGAGTGCAGTGTCCAGGTGCAGGTCAGGGCTCCAGCAGGGCAGTACTTCTTCTTCTGTAGTTTTTCCTTAGGTCTGGCAAGTCTGCCAGTTGTATCCTTTCTCCTGGGTGAAAAACAGGGGGGTCATGGTTCTCCAATCAGGGGCAAGGTCCTACCCCCTGTGATGACCACTTTCTGGGAATTGTGGCAAAAATCAATCAATCCCAGGGAGCAACATTCCGTAAAAATCCTGAAAGTGATTTTTGGAGGTTACATCTGGCTGAGTCCACCCACTGGTGTGGCTAAAAATCTTAAACACACCCTTCTCTTGTCCTCTCCTAATCTAATCAAGGGGGCACCTAATTGTCTGGGTTTGCAGGATGTGAGGGAGGTGCTGGGTTGCTCCAAATGTCCTTCCCTGCCTTTCAAGACCAGTTTGTCAGCCCTCCCCCCTTCCTGTCTCTCTATGGAAGATCTTCTCCCTCAGGCACATCTCTTTGTGTTGAGCCAGGCCACTTCACACCTCATCAAGGCAGCCTGACCAGGCTGCCAGAGGCTGGGCAATCAGAGAAAAGCAGCAAAAACGTTGCAGGGCTGAAGTTGGCAACTTTTCAGATAAAGTTTAAAACTCTTTACCTACACAAGTTATATTAAATCCATCAACTGGAAGTTGTGGGATTGATTATGACAAATAATTTGATACCAAACTTGAGGTATCTGTTACTTAAGGGGACTTTTACAATTAAAATAAAGTCTCCCCATTGTAGCCTATGGAGACCATTCACTACAATGAGGGGGAAACGACTTTGGGTGTTTTACCTCACCAGGGCTTACAAAATTATTTTTTATAAGGTCCCTCCTTATAGTTACATGGCACCCAACCCTAGGGGCACATAGGGCACACCTTAGGGGTAACTTGTATGTAAAAATACGTTTGTTTAAGACTTTGAAACTACTTTTAATTCCAAAGTCGAATTTGCATGTAACTTTAATTTAAAAGCAGCCAGCAAGGTAGGCCTGCCTTCAAAATGACACTGGGCACCTCAGCAGTGCCCCTATGGGGGCACCACCTTTGCTGGGATCCCTAAACCGACATGCCCTACCATATACTAGGGACTTTTAGGTAGGTTGACTTAGCCAATTATAATTAGCCTAATTTGCATACTCATTTTATACTGAGCACTGGGACTGTTTTCCCACACCTAGTGGGAGTCCATAGGAGAGCCTTCTTTGTTTGGCCTGTATCTTTGGCGCTGCCTAATGAATCTTTAGTAATTTTTCAAAACATATACTTTGCTTAGTTCAACTGTCTTGAAAGTTTCGGGGAGATCCGTCATGCGGGGCCAAGAAATATTTGTATATATATACATATATACATATATATATTATATATCTATATATATATATATATATATATATATATATATATATATATACACACACACACACACACACACACACACACACACACACACATATTATATATATATATAGCAAAGCGATTGGTCTGAAAAGCGGCACGCTCTGACTGTCGGTGCCAGCATTGGGTTGAGACCAGGACCCTTGTAAAATAAGCCAACAAGAATTGCTGCACTCCCAGAGGTAAAGATTAGCAGATTCCATTTATTCACAGAGCAGCACTGTAGGCACACATGGATCTCATTTATCTGCCTTATATAAAAAATAAAAACCCTGGCATTCTGGGAGTTATAGTTCCAAGTGCCACTTTCAGAGTCCTTCTTTAAATGTTGCTAATCAATATTTTCGTTCTGCTCATTTCACAAGTAAACATACTATGAGAGGTCATAACAGTCTCTGTGTAGTTTGTGCTCAGTGCTTTTATACTTGTACTTCCATTAATAAAGACGACATTCACATAGAGTTAATTCATTAGCAGAATCTGTGTTTGAACATTTTAAGTAAAGATTCTCTGCAGGCATACTGTTCAAAATAAGTCTTTCCAGAATAATTCTTTGCCAGACCCTTTGACCTCTGTCTCTGTGATAATAAAATTGTGATTTACTGCACTGCCTCGGGTCCTTTTCCCCTGAATAGTTATTCAGTTAGGGCTGCATTGGTGTTGTGGCACAACAATTGTAGGACTTCAACTCACCAAACATCTTGATAAGGATGCCCAACTGATTTCAGGATAAAGCAAGGTGCATTTGAAGTTTTCATATTTATCCGTCTCCAAGTGTACAGTACACATGCAGGAACATAGTATTTCCTCGCCACCTGTATCATCACTTCTTTCTTGAAATTTAGGGGAGTACCGTCCAGCAGGGGCCAAGAAATATTTATTTATCTATCTATCTATCTTTCTATCTATCGCTCTATCTATATTTACTTCAATGAAAATATTCATAGCAGTCCATAAAGTCCAAATTCATGATCTTTAATTACATTGCACAGCCACTAACGCGTTTCAACCCATCTAGAGTCTTGTTTATGGTAGTGAGTCCCTTATCACTTTCAACATGTATACGATTAATCCAAGCAGCCATTAATGAGGCATTCTGGATAACGTAGTGCAAAACAGTAACAAAATAAGTAAAAATAAAAAATATACATATGCATGTAAGGTTTTATTATAATGCTGAAACTGATATTTTCATTTGGAATAGCATGGAACTATCTTGAATTATTATGAGTAATCTGTAATGTAAATTATAAATTGAACAAAATTATTATGTTTAAACCTTCAATCTTAGTGCTGAGAGACTTCCCAAATTGTTGCCTTCCAAGAATCAAGACTATCTACATCATAGATTAAAGCTAAGTGCTATAGAATTATTTTGATTATCATCAGTCATTGAAATCCAAATTGAATTATTCTTTATAAATATTCCGTTCATTTCAAACAATATTATTGGCATATCATTTCATACTCACCTTTTGTCTCATTTGCTAATGATTAATTTCATTTATATCCTATAAATAATTATTCAGTATAACAAATGGTAATCCTCTAATTATTTGGTTAAAAATTTCTCATAACATTAAACTATGAGTCAATCAAATGAATGAAAAGATCCTCATTGGCATTCAATCCACCAGGTATTTTCATACGTATTTGGATAATATATTTACTTTCCAATTGTCTCAATTTGAGAGTCCTATCTCCGTCTCGTTCATCTTGTTTAATCATTGTCATGCCAAAAATCCTAATGCTTTTCCAGTCATTGGTATGTTCAGTTATATAATGTTTTGCAACAGCATAACTTAGATCTCTATGTTGTATGGCTCTAACATGTTCGAGTATCCTCTTTTTGAAAGGACAAATAGTATTACCTATGTACCGTAAGCCACATTCACATTCAGTCAAGTATACTACATATTGACTGGTGCAAGTGTTTCTTCGTGTAATATGTATGTCTTTTCCATTACGATCAGAAAAAGGTTTTCACATTTCTAGCTATTTGGCAGACTTTGCATCTATTGCATTTGTAGAAGCCAACCATTTCTTTGTTTAACCAATTTGTTTTGCTGGGCATTGCGCAGTGGCTTTTCACTATCATGTCTTTGAGTGAACAAGATTTTCTGTAGGTTACCAAGGGCCTCTGACCCCCAATTGTAGCAGTGTCTTGATAACTTTTCAATATTTTCCAATGTTTAAAACAAATATTTATAATGTCTTTGCTTTCTTTACTGTAAGTAAGTATAAGGCATGGACAATTGTTTTGATCTTTAATGTTTTGCAATGGCTTCTCTACCAAAATTTTATGCTTAGTCTTGGAGTTGGCCCGCGTGGCAACCAATTCGATGTGCATTCATGAATAACATCTGCAAACTGAACTTCCATCTCCTTGTCATTTGAACAATTGCGCCTAGTGGGTAGAAATCATCTAGTGTGTATATATATATATATATATATATATATATATATATATATATATATATATATATATCTGTTTACAGATACAGATACAGATGCAGATATAGATAAAGAAACCTCTGCAAGATCCCTCCCACTTTCTTTTGCCTTCACCCTCCTATTTTTACTGAATTCCTTTTTGTTCACCTTAGGACTTTTTGTACTTTACCACTACTAACCAGTGCTAAAGTGTTTGTGCTCATTCCCTAAAAGATGGCAAAATTGGCTTACAACTGATGGTCAATTTAATTTATTTATAAGTTCATACTTCATTCCATTACAGCGTGAGTGCAGTTGTAAGCTTTCAATTCAGCCCAGCAAAATAAACCCCTTACCAAGCCTTTAAGCTCCCCATTTATTACATATGCCACCTCCAATGCAGGCCATGGACAGCCAGGTGCAAAGTAAATAAAATGGCGGACATGTACTTTTAAGTTTTGTTTGTCCTAATGTTGAAAAACTTCTAAATTCTCTTTTCCACTACTGTATCGACTGCTTCTCCCATAGGAAAACATTAGGTTGCCTTATTACATTCAATAAGTAATAATGTTTTATTGGGAGCAGATAATAGTTTCACGTTTTGTGTCTGAGAAATTGTAATTTAAAATCCTCTTTAACAGTAAAATCAGGTTTAACTCACAAATTTGAGATACCATTTTTAGAAGACTGACCTTTTCCAGCCCTAAATATCTGGTGCCTACAGTCTGTTACTGGGTCATATGACTGGGTGTAGTTGGCAGTTGGACTTTGTTCATTTCTCCCAGAGAGCTATTTAGTCTGCTTGGATGAGTCTTCACTGGCAGGATTTGGGGGAAAAGCTGCAAATCAATAGGCTGTGTCCTTCCTTCTCACAAAGGACTTGTCATCACTGGTAATATCTTTATTTTGGCTGAAAGCCATAAAAGCAATTCATAAGAAAGTTATAAATACATATAATCATTAATTTAAAAAGATTTGAAACTTGAATAAGACCAGTCTAAAATAGCGCATGATTGATAGCTATACAACCCTAAAAACATTTACAAAACACTAATAGCGTATATTCATTAAATCTAAAAAGGATGCAATTCATTAAGTTCAGTCTATAATGTCACACAATTGTCATCACTGCTTTGTTTATGCCGCCAGCCTGGAGTCAAGGCAGAAGAGGCAGGAAACATTAAGCCCTTCAAAGAGAATTCCCTGGAATAACTACTTCGGGGAAAGCACCAGGTATAAGATTATGAATCGCATACCCATTCTTCAGTTCACTTTCTGGACTTGTGGAAGGACTCTCAGAAGACTGCCTGCCTGCTGCTGTGGCCTGCTGTGTAGTTCAAAAGAATGCTGGATGGATTGTTTTGCTGCTTGAAGCATGCCTTGAACCTTCAGAGGCCTGCCATTTGAGCACTTTTGCACTCTTTTAATTCAGGCCTACCAGAGTGACTCCAAGGGATGTTTGGCAGGCCTCCTGATTAGAGCCTCATGGACATCATGAGCCTGCACCTGAAAACAGCCTGACTGAGTCCTAACCCTTCACATGGTGCCTCTCCAGTACTGCAACCTTGGTGATGGTGTTAAAGGTGTCCAGATAGCCAAACTCAGAAACCTGGATTTGTTTGGGCTAAAACCTGCTCTGATAACTGAGAAGAGGCCAGGACTAGCCTGCTTATTTATTTGCCCTAGGTGCATCATTGGTCAGCCTGACTTCCTGGGAGCTCCCACTATGTTCTTCTCCACAGCAGCACATTCTGTCAGCGATCTCTTCCCCAAAAGGATTTCCAGCCTCGTAGAAATCTTGTTGGCTACAACCTCCAGATTAATTCCACTGGATATTGTTGACTTCCAAACATACAAATCTTCACAGTGACTTTGTCCAGCGACTCCCTTATGATGTTGCCTCCTCCTTAGACACTGCCTGCACCTTCCCCGCTGAACTTCTACCTTCTCAGACTTTTCTTTATATTCCTTCTAAGTCACACCGTAAGAGTCGACTGTGCCAAATCCAATTTTTCCAGCCAACTAGCACTCCATCACAGTCAGTCATATTTTTCAACTTTGACCTGGTCTCGGGCGCCTACCTGCCTCTGGTTGGCGCTTTGATCTTTTAGGAACTAGTTTTTAAGTTAACCCTTAAACATTCATAACTCTGATTCAACTAATTTGATTTTGTCATTTTGGTCTCTAATAATTTATGAAATTGTATTCTATTTTTCTAAATTGCTGTAAGCTTTTGCTTGGGTTGGGTTTTCACTTTATTACTGTTTGTGAGCTACATAGACACTTATAGATTGCCTCTACGTTAAGCCTGACTGCTTTGTGCCAGTCTACCTGAGGGTTAACCGCAGGTACATTTGTTGACTTTTGTGGTTCACCCTGACAGGGACTGTAGCTGTTACGTGAGCGGAATTAACACCCCACGCAACCAACAATCAATCCAATTTTAAAAACAATAAACAATAATTATAATCAAAAGTATATTTGAAAAATTCTCACATTACAATGTTTAAAAATATTGATTGTCATGAAATATTTTCAATAAAGCATTTAAAACAAAATTTAAAATTTCTGTGAGCACTTTCAACATTATTTCAGGTCACAATGTGCAGATATATAATCACCAACAAGTGGTCCCTGTACTCCAGATGAAGAGCCTACAGCCTACAGCTCCAGACATTATTATTGAATTAAATTTAGAAGTCTTGGTAAGCTTCCTGGGGTAAAATATGCAGTGACTTGGGAGACTTGCTGATCGGCATGATTACACAATAAAGAACATGAAAGGGAAGAAGAGGGGGAGCCTACTACTGCTCCATTACTAAATAGCACCCTATGCCATAGTTTTGGGGACATATTTGGCTGCAAATATTATTAGTTTTTGACTTCAGGATAAAAACTGATTGGCCCTGAACAGCACAACTCATGCCTGAATTCCACCAGCAATGCTCTAGATAGTGCGGTGACCCATATTTATCGGATTCTCAAAATTGATTCCGTTTTCCAAATCTGCAGAAGGACTGCAGTTACTGCAGCAGAAATCTAAAATTAGCTGTTGCAAAAAGGGAAATAATCTGGGCTCAGCAGGACAGCTACAACGGGACCACTTCTTGAGTTATTTTATCATTGCCATATTAAACCTTTGTGCTTTCTTAATGGTCTAAAATTTCCAGTTAACGGTTGTGCATAGTTGTTTTCCTGTGTATGGTTTGGATGATCTTGCATCAGCCCATAATAAACAACAGGCCTGAAGTACGCATCTGTGACTGCTGAGAAATGGGAGTGTTCTATGCGTCTTTTTGCTCTTCTCTGTCAACCTCTAGGTAAATGATGTAGCTCCCAAGCAAAATGTGATGAGGGGCTTTTGAATCTCCCATATCTCACAGATATTAATTGGCTTTAGGGTGAGGAGGTGGGCCCCATGAAGGGTTAGGGGCTCCTGGGGGACCCAACCCCCCTCTGCAGGGGCATGGGTCAAACCACTGCATTCACGCTTATCTCTTGTTGACCTGAACAGCCTATAAGAACTGAGCAATAAATCAATAAACTCATGAAAAAAAACCTACATACAAATCACACGTTGTGAATGGAAAAGTCTGCACCCTTAGTAAATTGGTTAAGAGTGTGAGGGATCGCACTGTTCCTCACGGAGTCTGCTGTCTTGGGCGTGGCTACTAGTTTTTCTGACGCTAATCTCCAATTTCCTGTAGCTAATAATAGCGTGTAGGATATTTTCTATGAGGTTTTTTTTTCATTAGAATCCGTATGAAATGTCATACTGTATGTCTGACAGTTGAATTTATAAAGTTCTGACATGCACAGAGCCTAGCTTTTAATGGCAGACAAATGATGCTGCAGAGCCAGAGATGGAACAGCACTTTTTGACAGCAACATGCCTAAATATTTGACAAGAAACTGAAACCACAATCATTCCTAGTCAAATAAGGTGTCTATTCAGACAGAATATCACATTTCTTTTCCCAGACGAGATTCTTGTTTCACTTATTAGATCACAGAATGCTCTGTTTTATGGTTTCCTAAAATTTGAGGAACGTGAATTATTATTCGAGTATTACATTTACTTTTTTTTATCAGAGGATTAGCTTTCACTTCTTTTCATAGGATGACATATTAGCTAACATTTGTTTCTCGTAATGCTTAAATATCATCGCTACATCGAATTACGATGATGATAATAATAATAATAATAATAATAATAATAATAATATCTTACACATATATATATTTGTCGAATTTAAATATTACATTTGGATAATTCCTGGCTTACCATATTATTTTAGTTAAAACATAATGTGCTCTACAATCTGGTCACACGTTTGAAGTCTTTGTTTTAAGAAACTATGCAAGCGATACCAGACGTTGCAGTAAATCGCTTCAGCAAATAAACATTTACGCACACCGCTGCACTCTTCTTCAAAAAATGGCAATAAAAATAACCGCTTGCTACTATTTAAGCAACATGAATTACTATTCAGTTTTTACCACTTTTAGATGTAGAATATAAAATTACCATCATTTGCTAGAGTTAACTTATTCTACCGTATTATACAGTAATCACACAAAATAACAAACTGAACATCAACTGACATGTTTCAATTAGATAGTCACATTGAGTAAATTACTTTTTTTCGGAGTCACCTTCAGAAACATAGATTCGCCCAGATATCCCCCGAATTGTCCAACCGGTGTGCGGAGTATCAGCATCAGCCAAAGCTACAAGAAGAGGGAAGTAGTTAGCCCTTGAACTCAGCCAGGTTGAGGTGAGAAGACGTGCTGTCTGATAACAAGGGGTCACTTCACAGGCCAGAGTCAGAGTGCCTTGTTTACTTCTGTTGCACTGCTTTTTTGAGAGCCTGGACTACAGATATAGGCCTCTATTCAAAAAGGTAATTTCAGTCGTAAACATAAGCACGTGGCCACATTTACCAATATTACGACTGCCTGGAGTTGACAACAATATCTCTAGTAGGCGTAGTCAATTTGACGAGTGGAGATCTCCACAAGGAGTGCAGAGTTATCTGCAAGTGAAACTACCACTGAAGAGGCAGGAAAGATGGCATTCCAAGCCTTGGTTAGCCTTGGAATTGTGTGAACACCCACAAACATGGTGATTATAGGAATTCACTGGAAAGGATCCGATGTTTGCTACAGTCAGTGGCTCGAAAAAATCCCTTCCCAAGATGAGAAGGTGAAATAATGCCCCCTAGGTTTGGTGGGGGTGTAGTGGAAGAGGTTTCTTGGCTGGTAAGAGTATTTTGCCCTCTGGAGGAAAAAAAACCTAAAAAATAGGCCTATTCTCAAATATATTTTGAAGTACCTAAAGTAGTACTCCCGTAGTGCTCTTTTACATATTCTTACATGTCTCTGTGAATTGGCCCCAAAAAACATAAAATCTGAATAAAATAGGAATATTCAGAGGATGTTCATTTGCAAATGCTACAAATAGAAAGGACAAAGCCCTCTTAACACTTCTACTAATAGGGAGGAGTGCTCCTGTAATACTGCGTCTCAGGCTCTAACTGTTATTGTGATTCTGCACTACATGGTTGCAGAGAGGATCATGTGTCCTTTCTGGTAAGAGGATCACGCTCAGAATATCAGATGACTTCCCCAGGAAGAAGCATTTTAACCTGTATCTCACACAGCTTCCCATGCTTTTTTCTGGGAATGTTTGTGAATTCTAAAAGTGGTAAATCTACATTTGGTTGTAGGATTAAATATGTAAGTTCAGATGTATTACTTTCTGTGTGAATCAGGTCCATCGTATAGTATGTATAGTATGTCTGTAAAGTGCCTACAATTCCCTTCAAGCTATTTGAAAACACGGGTCTACATTCTTAACCCCTTCTCTGCTAAGCGTCCCACACCCCATGGACAGCCTATTTGGGATAGCTTGCACTTAGCTCCCATAACGTTTTGTCCACATAAGCTATCCACGCTGCATTTGCATCCTTTTTTTCGAACATCCTGGGTATTCTAAAGGTTCCCAGGGTTTGTAGATTTCCCTGATGGGGACTGAGAAATTATCCAAAAGTACAGCTAAAATTTGACTTTTTGGGGAAAATGGGAAAAAGTCCTGCAGAAGAAAGCATCTTTTCTCCCTGCAAATGGCATTAATGAAGGGATTGCAGTGCTACAATCACCATCTTCCCTGCATTCAGGAACAGCCAGACTAGAATCAGAAAACCACAATTTTCACCACAGGTTCGGCATTTTATTGAGACATACCTCATTTTTCCTATTTTATGAGCTTTCAACCTCATTCCAGTTAGTGACAGAAATGGATGGTACCAAAGGTGGATCCCGGAAAGCTTCACATTTTTAAACTATAGACAACATTCTGAATTCAGCAAGGGGTCATTTGTCTAGATCCTTCAAGGTTTTTCTATGGAAAGTAACAGTTGAATTAAAAACATTTTGCAATTGATTTGAAAAAAACAGCCATTTCTGTTTGTTTTCATATGAAACTTTTTCCAGCAATGGCAGATTTTCAAAAGCAATATACGCTACGTCCACTGGACCCCTTTCATTGCAGGGATATATAGGGCTTATAGGTTCACCGCGAACTCCAGGTGCCCAGAGCCAATAAATTAGTTGCACATGGCAATGGGTTTTCGTTTTTTAGCGGGTATACAGAAATTCATTTGGTAAAATATATGGAGTGAAAAATAGGTATCAAGGAAACCTATGTATTTTTTAAAAGGGCACAAGATATGGAGTTTAGAAGCAGTGGGTATGTGCACATCTCCGAATTTGGGGATCCCCATACTAGCATGTGAATTACATTTCTCATGAGGGCATTTCTCAAAAAGGCTTCTTTCTTACAGATTGTCTTACATTTAGAAGGTGAACATGTAGAAAGCGACTGTTAGTAATAACACCTGGTTTTCTATTGTTTATTGCCTCTGAGTCCAAATATAAAATGGTACCTCACTTGTGGGGGTATGCCTTGTGCCCGCAACAAGAAACACCCCAAAGCGCAATGTGGACTCATCACATTTTTCCAATGAAAACTGATGTGTTTTTATAAAGTACCAAAGCTGTGGGTTTTGGGATCTAGCTCGACAGGCACCTAGGGTAACCTATCAAACATGTACATTTTTTTAAACTATATACCTAGGAGAACCCAGTATGGAGTGACCTGTGGGGCTCTCACCAGGTTCTTTCACCCAGAATTATTTGCAAATCTCACAATTTGTCTATAAAAAAAATTCTGGAATCTGAGGGAAGCCAGAAATGTCCTTCCACCCAGCATTCCCCTAGTCTCCCAATAAAAATGGTACGGGTAGGCCTAGTGCCTGTGAGAGGAAACGGTCCTAAACATATTGTGAAGAAATCAAAATTATCTATCACAAAACAATCTGGTTTTGCAAGGGGGTAGCTGGCATTTTTGGTCCAAGCTCGTGGCCATCTTGGGAAACCTACCAAACTCAAACATTTCTGAAGACTAGACACCCGGGGAAGTCCTAGAAGGTGTGGCTTGGATAGATCCTCCAAAGTTGTCTTCCCCAGAGTCCCTGCAAAACTCAAATTTAGCTAAAATATCACATTTTCCTCACATTTCTGTGTGGGATCACTGCACCAGCACAAATTCCCCACAACCCAACAGTCCTCTTGTGTCCTATTAAAAAATGATACCTCACTTATGTGGGTGGACCAAGTGCCTGCGACAGGGAAGGGCAAAAAACATGTAGAGATAGAGGTGGCTCAAAAGCATGTTGATATGTTCAGTTTTTTTTTCAATATGCTTTCAGGCTGACTCTGCTTTGGGTACCCACACAAGTGGGGTATCATTTGTATTGGGATGCTGAGAGGAACGCTGAGTGGTAGTAAATGTGTGGTGGTGCAGTATCTCCACACAGATATGTGAGGAGGAAAATATTTTTTAAAGCTAAATATGAGGTTTTCTGGGGATTCTGGCTAAGAAAATGTTGGGGGATCCACGCAAACACCACCTCCCTGGACTCCCCGAAGTGTCTGGTTTTCAGAAGATTTGGGGTTTGGTAGGTTTTTCTAGATGGTTGCCGAGCCTGAGACCAAAAACGCAGATACCTCCCTTGCAAAAGTTATTTTGTTATAAGTAGGGGGCCACCAACATTTTTGGTCCCAGGCTCTGTGGCCATTCTGGGAAACCTACCAAACCCAGGCACATCTGAAAACTAGACACCTGGGGGAGTTCAGAGAGATGTAGCTTGCTTTGATCCACCAACTTTTTCTTACCCAGAATCCCCTGCAACCCTCCAATTTAGCTAAAAAGTCACACTTTCCCATACATGTATGTGTGGGAAATTGGCGGGATCACTGTGTGGCAAATTTCCCACCATCCACCGTTGCACTCGGTCTCCTGAGAAAAATGATACCTCATTTCACCATTGCGGTGGTCGTATAATAAATGTTAAAAACACTTCTTGAATGTTTTTTCTAGCTGGTCATTAGCCTGAGGTATTAGAATTATTATTTAACATTGCTTCCTAGTGTTTGGCTATGGGCCAGCAGTTTTCCTATAGAGAAAATAGGTTTTGGGGAGCTGGTTAATGTAAGGACACGGTAACGTCACTTTTCTATGTGTCCTTTCTTTAAAGACCATGAACCCTGCCTTGTGGCCACAACGCCTACGCAGAGCTGACATTAATATTTCAAATGGTAGGTTTCCTCATGTCTCATTTTTCTAGGTCAGACAAATTTAATGTTGCAGTAGCTAGGCTACAGTGATAGGCCTGGAGACATATTAATCTTGACACACTAGTGGATGGCACAGTAGTGCTGTAGTCCATTTAACTTTCCATGCCATGGGTGTATATTAAACATCATATACTATGACCTTATAGGGGTTGGAGCACATGCGCTGGGACTTGGTTAACAGTGTCCCAGTGTTCACCAGCAGCATGAGTCCACAAAAAATGGTGATAACCACAAAAAACAAGGCACTTTCTCAAGCTCAGTTTGGACATTTGATGGGTCTTCTGAGTCATAAATGCCGCACAGGCTATTGTAGCCTTTCAAAGTTGAAGCATAACAGGTCTAACTTTGAAAAATGACATACTGTTGACCCAACGCAAAGAATTAATGCAAAACTTGTTATCCTATGCTTTTATGCACCAATGATGAATACGTGTCTGCATTTTATGTTTACAGTAATGTCAGTGCACCTCTCTTCTAGTTAAAACAATTTCCTACAACTCTTTATACTTTGCTGAATACATGTGTGTTTCTAGGACAGAAACATCTCAACTATGCTGCCCTTATCGTGTGGTCTGTGCACTTTGCTCTGAAACGGACACAGGTGCCAAGTGAAAATATTGCAAATGCAAACCTCACTAGCATTACAAATAGTGAAAATTAATACTAAAGGGTGTAAGAAATGGGGTTATTGGTTCAAGGAGGTAGAAGTCATTAAATCAACCTATGTTTAACTTTCTGGTACCTTGCCACAAAGCAGTTAGGTTTAACTTAGAGGCAATGTGTAAAGTATTTATGCATCACACAAACAGAAATAAAGCGAACACACAACACAAGAAAAATCCAGTCAATGAAAAAAAAGAGTACATTTTGATAATTTACATAATTTGAATTATCTTTTGGTAAAAATTTCACTTAAAAGCACAAGGCACAACTCATGGTCATCTGACAGTTCTAGACTTGGAGAAAGTCACACATTCAGGCTGACAGAGATGGAGTGCTGGTCAGATACAGAGAACATGTTTGGCCCACTGAAGAAATTATCTTCTCAAAGACCAGAATGAAGAGTTCAATTTGCAGTGGAGGAGGGGGCAAATAACAAGAAGAGCACTGCAAATGGTCATTGCTGTAACTTGGAGAGCAGGCCGGGGTTGTGGACTGTCATCGCTGTAGCATGAATACGCGGTCAGGCATCACAAATGGCCTGCACTGTAGTTTTTTGTTGGTAGTCACTGCAGGCAGTCATTGCTGTAGTGCAAAGGGCTGCTCTTGCGTTGCTGGTCATCACTGGTGGTCACTATAGAGTGTACAGTTGATATCACTGGAGCTTTGTGTAGACGGTGGCTGTGGGCAGCTGAGTCTTGCCATGACCAGGCCCATTCATAGTTGCAAGGAGTCCAATCGTCAGTATTTTCACATTTTATGGCAGAGGAGTACATTCTGATGCCAGGCAATGGTACAGGACCTCAGGATGCACCTCTTGGGGATCAGGGATTCACTCTAGCAGAGGCTAGCAGGGGCCAGGCAGGTCCAGTTGCAGATGAGGTAGGTCTAGCTGCAGTAAGCCAGATGAACAGTTGCAGGGAGGCCTCTAGGGCTTGCTGGGTCCCTGTAGCTCATGTAGGAGGTCAGCCAACTGAGACTTGGAGTCACTCAGTTTAGCCTAGGAATCAGGTCCTGTCTTCCTTCTCAGACAGCAAGGCAGTTCTCAAGTAGCAGGGCAGTATTCTGGCAGCAGGGCAGTCGTTTTTTCTGTAATGTCAACAGGTCTAGGAATGTTCTGAGGAGTGGCTCTGGAGCTCTAATATTTATATTTGGTGCCAGTCCTTTTGTGGGGAATTCTCTATACTACTACGACATCTGGTTCTTCCACTTCTCCTGTCAAGCTCCAAGTTGTCTGTGGTGACACCCTTTGAGTGTGCAGGAGGAAAAGCCCTTTGAAATGTAATTGGTGATGGGCACAGCCCCTCTTAGTCATCCTGCCAGGATGTCCCAATCTATCCATACTTAAGCCTCCTGTATGTTACTGTCTGAAATCAATACATAAACCCCAACAACACAGTGATTGCTATTCATGTGACCAGGACACTGGCAGAAGGAACAAATGGTTAGGACAAAAAAGTAAAATTTTCTAAAAGAGACATTTTCTTAATTATGACTTAAAATCTGACTTTACCACTAAAGAGGGGTTTGAATTATAATTAATTCTTGTAAACCGCATGTCTCTAACTGCCCCCAATCGAAAGCTATTGCTTATTCAATAAAATAATGTATCCCAGTGTTAGTCAATCGGAGAGATAGATCTTACAACAAGGCATGTAAAACTGAAGCACACATGTATTACTTTTTTAAATACAATGGCCCCTCCTGCTAGGGTCTACCTTTTGGGGTGACATTTATATATTTAAAAGGAAGGTTTAGGCCTGGCAAAAGGTTTATTTTGCTATGTCAAAATGGCAGTTGAAAACTGCACTACTGGCTGCAATGATGAGCCTGAGACATTTACTAAAAAGACTTCTTTAAAGGGGGCCAAAATAAGCCTTGCATGCCCACTAGTGGCATTTAATTTACAGGCCCTGGACACATGTATTACCTGTTACGAGGGACTTACAAGTAAATTAACTGTGACAATTAGATGTTGGTCAATTTGACCATGTTTGCAAGAGAGAGGACAAGTACTTTAGAACTTGGTGGCAGTATTAAAGTGCAGAAACCTAATGCCTACAAAAATAAATTCAGTAAAACAGGAGCAGGGAAGGCAAAATGTAGGAGGGAGTACCATGCCAAGGATGTCAGGTCTAACACAGAAACAAATCCTTAGGTACTATTATACTGTCAGCAAGAAAGCTCATGTGTTCAAGCCCAACCTGTAGACATCAAGGTGCAAGCTGCAGGATAAATATGTACAAACCTTAGCAATGGGGGCGAGTCAACTTTTCAGTGCCATTTTTTTTCAATAAAATGTTGGAGTTGTTTGGAGAGCAAATTGCTGGCTGTAGATATTTGTCACACACTTCCTGCTTGGTCACCTCAGCTTTTTATCCTACAAGAATTGTAACTATACTTAATAATATAAAAAATATTGTTAGTATGTGTTAATGTCACAAAGTACCACTGTGTTATGTGGCAATTCACTTTGTTGTGTGAGTTGTCCTATGGGCTATTTTCTAATAACTGCATGCAATGCAACTCTACTTACTAGTTTGTTATGTTCAAGCCAGACCCCAATTATTTCTTTGCGATATAAAGAGCTCACATTCTTCATTTGGTCTACATTTCCTTAAATTTGCAAATCACACATATGAGCTGCTTTCGAACATAAACATTGCTATCACACTTCCATAATAGCAGGGGGGGTACATCTAGTAATTTTGGAGGGAAATGTGCTCACCCAAGATCGCCTGTATTAAATATTAAATGTCCTTCACATTACAAATGGGTTTGGCTACACTTTTTTTTATCTAGATGTGGCTTAATATTGAAAACTCAGTGACCCCACATTGCTGTACACCCAAGACATAATGCTCCTCTTTAAGGGAAAACATTCTCCAGTATAACATGTTGCATTGTGATAGTCATGGCCTACTGGGCTACAAGGCATGACATGTTGTTTTCAATGAGACACTAGCAGAAATTCATAATCAACAAAGTTGTTTTTTAATTGAACTCAGAGGAAACATACATTTAATCCATACAACTTAATTGCAGTACATTAACCCCTTCATTAGCTACAATGGAACTATTTAAGAAGTAGAATACCACAACTGCTGAACAAATAAATGCCTATAGTGTAGAAGGTCAACATGTGTTAGCACCCTTCTCTCCATTCAGCTTCCTCATGAGCTTTTTGCTGATTAGTTGACAACTGGCAAAGATCCAACACTGTTTCTAGCAAACCATGTAAAATACATTGATTTACACAAAACTAAACATAACATTTCGAAAGTACATAATGGAAAACAGATCACTTTGACTCCTGCAGAGGGCTTCTCATTGTTAAAAAATGAACGTTCCTTCCTCTGAGGTTGTCATAGACTGCACAATGTAAAAACTGTTCTTTTTTCACTTGTCAAAGGATTCTCAATGTAAACCCCTTCCTACTGTATTTGTCTTAGGGTTAAACTATGTAAAGTCCCTAACTACTGCATCTGACATGGGGTCCGTATTAACAGTGGCTCTATCAGTTATGCGCAATGGAACTAATTCAGAGGTAGACTCATACATTTACTGCTTGATCAAATGCCCATACAGATGAATATCGAAGCAAGGGGTGAAGACAGAACCCTGGAGGCACCTTAACAGTGAACTCAAACTGAGCATCAAGTACACTTCGCATTTGCCACTCAACAAGGCATATCAGTCAATCCTTATTCACAGAATTAGTGTTGGTTTCCTTATCTCCTTTCTATAGGTAGAAATGTGTTTCCATGCAGGAATTGCAAAGGTTGCAATAATTCTGCTTGGTGGCCACACAATCGGCAACCCTTGCCTCACCATGTCTAAACATAGTAATATATTGTAGGCCACTTGCTTCAGCACTGGGTTGACGTGAATGTGCCTCCTTAGTCACAATCCAGTCACATCTAATTAGGGGATCTGAGTGCTCTATGCAAGTAACTATCCAAAAAAACATCAATGTATTTGTGTTGTTGGCCAAGTAGAGCAGAGCTTCTAGTGAAATATATATATTTTTTTTAAATTCCTATATGATGCAAATTATTATAGGTTTTGTATTTCTGATGCAGTAAATTAGGAGGTGCCCAATGCCCACCTTAAGATCACCATGAGTTATGCTTTGACCATTCCTTGATAGAATATAGTAGAAATATTACAGACTTACCACAATATTGATGAAATAATAACAAAAATATAACTATCCTTTACTTAACTACAAATAACACAAATATCAATAACATAAATATCACCATAAAAAATATCTAAATGTAACAATATCAAATACACAAATATCAAAACAAAATATTGTCTACTATTTAAATATTTACACACTATATCAAAATCATCAAAACACACATTACAGATCACAATAACATCTATTTTATAGCCAAAACCTCATATTTTATATTCAATGTATTAAGAACTACACAAAAGTATATTTAAACATCAAACATAAAATTATAATCATCATATATGAACTATTAAAATAAACACCTTTCATGAAATCAAACACAATCATATGAATATTGCACACATATAAAATAAATAAATAAAAAACATTTAAAATGCATGAATAATCCAATAATCCAACAAATGCACATATTTAAAAGTGAAAACAGACACCAAAAAAGGTAATAATTGATCAAACACACAAAGTATCCAATAACATTTACCATAAAAAACTAACCAATAAAAAATATAAACATAATTAAGTAGACACTATAAAAAGAGCACAAAACCTCACTATTTTACACAGGAAAACTAAAAAACACAATCTGCTGGACTGCACAAAGAAAAGCAGGAAGGAAAACCTCAAGAAAATAAAAACACACATTCACAAGTAAGTTAAAAAATGTGACGGGCTACAATGTAACCTGACATAATTGTAAGATGCACTTATGAAAATGCATTCATAAATTCTCTCTCTCTCTCTCTCTCTTATCCTATCTCTCTCTCTCTCTTATCATATCCTTAGGTTTTAAAGAAGCACTTCAGTGAAAAAGGCACACGTAACACTGAAAAATCTGGGCAAGGGTATGTTCAAAGTAAGTACAATAAACACAGGTAAAAAAATATGGAAGAGCTGTCCCACACTTCAGATCTATACTGTAAAAAGGCAAGAAGAAGAAGCAGGGCTGATCTGGTGGACCCCCAGCCTGCACCTGGACACTGCACTCGGAAGGACTGCACCAGCTGTACATGTTGGGCTTTATCAAGAAAAGGACTATGCCTTACTTCTTCGACTCCAGGAAGGGACTCCCTGTAAATTACAGGTAGCAAGGAACTCATCAGAGTTCCATGCATCAAGTCCTAGAGAAATAGCCTAGCTGAACAGTAGCAATTTAAGGATTTTTACCAGGTGCATTCTGGGAGTTGAAGCTCTAACCCCCAAGAAGCAACTCAGAGCTCCTGGAACCTCAGAGTGAGCTTTGGACACTTGAAGGACCTCAAAAGTACTTCTGGAAGGCAATCTGATGACTTTGTATCAAAATTGGATTGCTGAGGAGGGCCGTCTGAACTTCAGGGAAGAAAAGTTTGAAAAACGTTTTTAAGTCGAAGTTAAAAGTTTGACCGAGGCCTTCTGCGCAGTGTATTCAAGGAGGGCTCCATCATGGTCAGCCTCATCTTTTGACTTTGTCCCGGTCGGAGGATTTCTTCCTGAAAAAGTGTCTAGGTTTCAACAGCAGAACAGTGCGCGCTCTACGGTCGACTACAATGCAAAAACCCAGTCTTTATGCAAGAGCATAAGTCATGCATTGTGTTTATATGCAGTATGTTAACCTTTTTCATTGCAGAGTATAACCTTGAAAACACTATTAATGATGTTTGCAATAACTGTTCATTTGCAAGGTATTGCTGCAGGCTTACTGAGTGTGTAACGGTGTGGTCCCTTTCTAGGACCTTCTAGAAGCTTTCCCTGCAGCATGACTGGGCGTGGTTTGTGGGCTGGCCAGACTCTATATAAGGGAGCCAGCCCAGCTCCATGTGCTCACTATTCAGAGGTCCTGGTGCAGAGTAGCAGCAACTTCCTGAGCTCCTGTTCCGGAGGCCTACCTTGATGTTCCAGGCCTGCCCCTCATTATATTGGTGATCCTTGAGCAGGGTGGTAAGGCAGAGGTCGGGCTGGGCCCCCGACCCCGTTCTCAAAGACTTTAGAGTTTTGGGCCTACTTGTGAAACTTTCAGAGTGCGCGATTGTTTAATGACGTTTGCATATTCTTGTTCGAATCGGCAGAGTGCGCGATTCATTGCTCTCATGCAAACCTTGGCATTCAGATCGGCAACAGTGGGCGCGATCATTTCATGGCATTTACATATTCTCGTTTGAATCCGCAGAGTGCACGATTCATTGCTCTCATGTAAACCTTGGCATTCAGATGGGCCATGGGGCAAGGTGGTTGGCGTCTTACTCTGTGGAAGTCTGGATCTGCACACTAAGGGGGTTATTCTAACTTTGGAGGAGGTGTTAATCCGTCCCACAAGTGACGGAAAAGTGACGGATTTACCACCAGCCGTATTACGAGTCCATTATATCCTATGGAACTCGTAATACGGCTGGTGGTATATCCGTCACTTTATCATCACTTTTGGGACGGATTAACACTCCTCCAAAGTTAGAATAACCCCCTAAAGGTCTTGGGCTTCTTTGAAGCTTCCTGCCTTGGAATGCAGGTCACCCTGTGAGAAGGTGTGTTTCACACCCTAGCCCAGATACACATTTTGTTTCTGACCTTTAGAGAGCAGAGGCTCTCACCTTGGGGGTCAGATTTCATTTGTTGGTGGCAGACAGGCCAGATCTGGTGAGTGAGCTCACCAGTGGTTGGTAGGTTTTCAAAGGGAGGTGCATGTATTAATAAATCCATCATTGGAATCGGTGAGTGTTTATTAATAAGAGATGTTTGATACCAAACATCCCTATCTTTAGAGAAGCCATCATGTAGCTGGAGAACTCGTATTGACCAGTGTCCAGCACATGTATTTAAAATAGCTTCTCTGCACAATTACTATGTCTAAGAATCGAATAAGACATAGTAAGGACATATTTGTTCATAGATATATGTCATCAATAGTAATATAATGCACACTGCCTTAAGGCTGAAAGGCCTGTCCTAGGGTTGACTGACAAATAATACAAGCAGTGTTTAGATGGCATGGCACACAAGTGTGTGCCATGTTGTGTTTTTACTTTTAGGGAACACCTTGTCACACAGTCTGCAATGGCAGTTGTTATGAGGTTGGCGCTGGCTCCCTTAGAGTGGCACAAGTGGTGCTGCAGCTCCTAAGGGCCCTTTTCAGTACCCATGCCCTAGGTACCAGTGGTACCATTTAATAGGAACTTACAAAGGTGATAGAGGGCCTGGTCTCTTGGGGATCAAGTGACCAGATGTCTTGTTTTGGGGAAGGAACTCTGGCATTGGGGACCTGGTTAGCAGGAACTCAGTGCACAAAAAGTGTGGGGGGTATGGCAACCAGAGCCCAGCTTCCTACAGAGGCTTTGGCGTAAACCCCTCAGCTTTAAATGGTAGTGTGGAAGCAGCTAATTTACAACTGGAAAACTGGATTACAGATGCGCTCAATCACATTGTACCAGTGACAAGTTAAGCAGCTAAACATCTCAAACCCTCAGCTCAATGGTTTAAGGAGGAGCTCTGGATGGTAAAAAATACAAATGTAATGTCTGCAGCTCCATTGGCGCCAAGACTATAATACTCAAGCTGAAGCTATTTATAGTAAGGCTCTGAAAGACAACCATAAACAATTAGAACTATATGCAGCCTTTTTAAACCAATAAAATTGGGAGAGCTCAGAACTCCTTACAGGAGTTATTTACCATTGTCAAATCACTATCCTCTTTGGATTGGGTTTCTGCCACCATTACTCCTTCTGTGGAAGGGTGCAGTTTGATCACCCACTTCTTTCAGGATAAGGTCTCGAGTATTTATGATTCCTTCTCAAAGGAGATTAAAGATGTCCCATGCCTTGAAGCTTGGTTCAAACCATTGGAGGGAAAAGGCGGGACTCCCAAGGTTTAACATCTTAACTGTTGATCAGCTGCATGCCCTGAAGGGCAGGGTGAAAGCAAGCCGCCCAGATGACCCAGCATCACCCTTGATTTTGGAGCGAGGGAAGGTTGCAATTCTACCTGCGTTCTGTGACTTGCTCAATATGTCTTTTATATAAGGACAAGTCTCTTCGAGGTGGAAGCAGGCCATTGTCACGCCACTATTGAAAAAAACCTTCGTTAGACCCTGCAAAACGAGAAAATGTGTGGCCTATTTCTCTGTTTGGCAGAGAAACATGTGAATGATCAGCTAAAGAATTTTGTTGAAGCTGAGAATCAATTGCATGAGACCCAATTAAGCTTCCATCCGCTGTTCAGCATAGAGTTGGCATTGTTTTTAGTGTCTGCATCCCTGAGACAAATAGATGATAGTGGCAAAACTGCTGCACTGATAAGGGTTGATCTAAGTGCAGCTTTTGATACCGTATCCCATGGCCTTCTGTTGGAATGGCTATAGATTAACATAATTGAGGTGATGGCCCTGCGCTGGATAGGCTCCTTCCCCCGAAATGACACTTTTCAAGTGGTTCAACAACTGTTTTTTCAGAGGCTGTTTCACTGTGGCTGAGGGTGCCGCAGGGCTCTGCTCTGAGCCATACTTTGTTCAATCTTTATATGCGCCCGCTTGCAGATGTCATTGAGCGTCATAGCTTTAACATCATGATGTTCATCGATTACATGCAGCTTATTATCACCTTGTCTCGGGGGGGGGGGCTTCTGCAGCTCGATTGAGCTCTTGTCTGGCCATCCTAGTGGAGTGGATGACCCAGAGTTGCCACAAGCTGAATGCTGGAAGAACTGAGGTTCTCCTAGTAGGGAAACAACGATCTATCTGGTCCTCTGAGTGGTGGCCAGATGTACTAGAGTCAGTACCGACTCTTAAGTCAAAATTGAAGACCCTCTGCATGTGATTTGATGCCAATGAATCATTTAATATTTAGATCTCCGTCCAGGCAGGAAAGTTCTTCAAATTTTTGAAAATCTTGTGCTTTCTCACATCAGTAGTCCAAGCACTGGTTATTTTGATGCTAGACTACTGTAATGTGCTGCATCTTGGAGTCACACAAGGTAGACTGGCTAAACTTCAGGGAGTGCAGAATGCGGCGGCATAGTTGCTGCTCAACATCTCATGGTGTTTATCCTTTGGATCCGCTCTCGTCAATTTACATTGGCTCCCTGTGAGGAAGAGAGTTCACTTTAAAGTGTTGTGTTTCTGTCACAAAATTATGAATGGAAAGGGCCCCCAAAATGTACACTCCCTGGTAAAGTCTTACTGTCGTAGCGGAAGTCTTAGATATGCTGGTACCTCACTTATAGCCATTCCCAGGGTAAAAAAGCCAGTTCAGGTGGATGTTTCTTTGGAGTTATGGCCCCTATATTAGGGAACACTTTGCTTCTAGACCTGAGTCAGGAATGGTCAGAAATAGCTTTACGCAAGAACCTTAAGACTTATGTTTTTAGGAAACCCTATGGCCTATTAAGCTGTTACATAAGACTGTGCGCCCAGCACGGGGGCACTCCTGATGGAGTAACCAGGTGCTTTATAAATCATTTATTATTATATATAAATAATTTATTATTATTATTGGTTGTTGTGGCTGTGTCGTGTGTTGGTGTAGTATCAATAGTGTGTGTACTTTGTGTGATAGATGTATGGCAATGTTTGTTTTCAGCATGTACGGGTTGTGTTGTGATAAAATGGCAATGGATATTAGTGAGTATGTAGCTTGCTGTGTACTATGCTGTGCAGGTGGACATATATGGTTAAGGTATGGTGTGTGTGTGTGCCTTACCTCTATTCCATAGCCACTGCCATTGTATGAAGTACATTGGGTCCTGTGATGTACTTTCTCCATCAGCAATCTGCCACCAGCACACCGCCTGCAGAACTGTGACATGTAAATATGGTTGGCAGAAACCTGCCAGTTGGATGACCAGGAAGAGCACTATGTCATGGGGGTCAGTGGCTTAGCCTCAATACATCTAAATATGGCAGTAGGAACACCATCGACTTGACAGAGCACTCAGATCCACCACTGAGGTGGATTGATGGTAATACCATCTAAAGATCTAAATCAGGCCTGAAGTCCTTAAGGTACCTTAGCACCTTACAGGTCAGCTATCAGCAATCCTTACTTCAAATTGACCAATATCATATGGATAGACAGACCATTTAAAATGTGCCCTCCGCCATTCACACAGATATACACTATACATCTTGAATATCATCACACTAACATACCCTGATTTATGCACTGCTACTAAACATACGAAATTGAGCTTCTTATTTTAAGCTACATCAAAGTAAAAACTAACAACTACTCTCCACACAAATTATGATAGACTTTGAACAGGCAATGATACAAACAATACCTAAACTATACCCACAACCATTCATATACGGTTGATATTACCTCTTCAACCTAAACATTTGGAAACATCTGCAAACATCTGCACTAAGTGTAGAATAAGCAATACACAGCCATTTTGGCTTTGAAATTAAAAAGTGAATAGCTCCTGCACATATACATACCAGACATAGCTAACCACTACAACATGCTAGTAGAATTCACATTTTATTAAAGAAACAAACAAGAAAGTCCACATATTGACTACTTTGAAGACACTTGGGTTGATATCTATGTTCTCTCTAAGCTTCAAGCATGTGCAGCCTTACTTCATCTAGGGCCCAGATTCACTCTGGGAGCACACTCTGTTCACAAGACCGAAAGACTTAAAAGGGAGGCATGAAAACTCCTCTTTTCTCTTTTTGTCACTGGTGGAACTCCAGGAGGCCTGGCAAACGCATCAAAGAAAAATATTTCTGCTTCCTTGATTAGAGATTAGAGTGTTTCAAGAGGCTGCAGCAAGCAGTGTGAAATAAACATATGATTGTGCTTCACACCACAATGAGAGGGTGAGTATGCAGCATTACTGCCAGAGCTGCTGACTTTAGAACTACGGATTTCAGTCTTGATGTTCAGGTAAAGCACTTCCATACTTTCTGCTCCAGTTTCTTATATAAAGCTACAAAAAAATAAACTTTCAGCTTAAGGAATCGGCAAGTACTTTTTAACTGATCCTCCTCTTTGTTCACCTTCGCAAATAAGGGCACTTCAAATATGTGAGTTCAGGCTTTGAACTATGCAACATATCTCCTGTGATTTATTAGCTTATAAAGTTCCCCCATCTTTAATTATAATCTAGGTCGCATATAGGGTACACATGATCCCTGATTTGCCTTTTGGTTCACTAATAACATCTTTATAGTGGAACAGGAACATTTCTTAGTTCATGTTTGAAAACTCACTTTTAATTAACACTTTGCACATAATTTGATATACTAAGGTCAGAGCCCCCAGAATTATGTGGCAGGAGAGCACCAATTTATACTGCAGTGCTGATTGAATTATGTGGCAAGAAAAAGCAAATTTTACTGCACAATGTGACACATCTATAGTATTACTTCATTGTTTTGTCATTTTTACACATGGTAATATATTTAACCTCATTACTACAGATGTAACAACCAGTTACAGAAATAAGCAACTGAAAGATGACTAGTTACCCTTTGTGAAGGGCCTTCCATTGCATGAGAACACTTTTAATCCATTTGAGCTACAAATTCATTTTCTTTGAGTAAAATCTGCAGATTATGCAGCAGATGATGGCAAATGTATCAAATCCATAATTATCTCGAAACAATTGCGGCTGCAGAATCACATAATTCCAGTAACCAAGACTAAGTTGAAAAGCTTCCATGTATTAGTTTCTTTGAATTTTGAAGACACTTTACCATATTCTAAATGATCTGTGCTGCATGATTGACATGCCACATATTTTCAAGGCTCATCCTGTGAATGGGCTCTTAACAGCCAGAGCCAGTCCTTGAAGCAGTTGTCATTCTTACTTTTTTGGCTCTCCAACCTCTACCTTACACCATAGTCAGGGCCATCTAAGTTATACAGCAGGAGAGGAACAGATTATGACTGAAGGTTGAATTGTACAGCAAAAATGCAAATTATGCCACATAATACAGTGCATTTTGTGATAGTATTACTTTTTTATTTTGTCATTTTCACACATGCTAACACTGTCCGGGCAAATTTCTCACCTCATTACTACCAATTTAACATCCAAATACACCAATTAGCAACACAAAGGTGACCAGTCAGTCTTTGCGAAGGGTCTTCCACTTCACAGCGAAATGAGTAATCACATGTTTAGTAACATTTGATCCATTTGCACTAGAAACTATTTTTGGGGGTTAAATTCTTCAGATTACAAAACAGATGATGCATTTTGTGACACATGGGTCAAATGAATAGCTATACAGGAAAAGTCAGGGGCACAAAAGTGCATAGTTCCAGTTGCCCTGACCTTAGTCCAAGGTTCTGAGTGTTCTGTCAAGCATAGGTTTTGTACTGGAAGGGGATTGTTCCAGTACAGAAAATGTCTTTTAAGACTTTTCCCACTGTATGTGTTCTGTACATGCAACACACACAGTTTGAAAAACATGGAGACTTTTAAAAGTTGCTCCACTCTTATGATGGCCTCAGGAAGAAGTCATTTTTTGACTTGAATCCCTGTCTATGTTAGTAAATAGAGATTTGGCTCAAAGCTCTTGAGGATTGCATAGAAATGCCTATCCACCACACATGGTACTGCTCCTTGCCACCCTTACTATGCCACTGATTTTGGTACCTTGCACATCGCACATTCTTGCTTTTTAAGTTATTGCTTGTCTTCAGCACACACAGCCCTAGCTTCAGTACATGAATCATCTTTATTGCAGCTCATAGAGGAAAAAATTAGAGGGAAGATTAGTTGGCAGACTGTATCGCGCTGGACGCCAACCTAAATTCCAAATACTTTGCTGGAATGTCTACAAGAGCAACATGGCTCAACAGGCCAAAATCAACAACACAGTAGAAGCATGGCACTATGTCTTCCATGCCACACTAGGAAGAGAACCCAACAAGTACTCTTCAAGTTCATAGAAATCCTCCAAAAAACAATGCTATCAAGAACTAAGCACAGAGCAGCCAGTAAACCAAAAAAAAACTAAAATAACATGACAATCTAAAAAAAACTGTATGAAATACTACAATTCGGATTGAGACTATTTGTAAATAACAAAGGAGTTGACTGCTTATAAATGATAGCTAAATCTGTATTATAAACCTTCTATCTACCAATGTCATCATAACAGGAATGGAACAAAACCTAACACCACTATAACTGAAGCAATTTTAAATAAATATTACATTACTGATTTTCATAAATCAGTCTATAAAACAAATATATCAGTAAAGTAGAAGGATGAAACTATAATTGTATATAAAAATATATGGAGAAGCTCAAGAGTTAAAACACACAAATACAAAATAAAACTTTTCATTTGCCATATAAGAAATATGCATATACATATAAAAATATTTCCCACCCAAAAATAAATAAAAACGGTATGCTTACAGTTGCATAGCTAAAGTTCTTGATCCATCTCAACCTCAAAAACATAAAATTCACAAATATGTCAAAAATAAAAAGTAAGACCTCCTCAAAAATGTAAAATTCACATGTCCAAACTAAATCTGCCAAAGTAATCTACAATCATTTAAAACCATAATAAACCTGAAAAATTTTAAGTAAATACCACTACAGGAAATCCAAAAAATGTCACGGAAAATTAACAAATACTGTTAGTCTATATTAAAGCACAATAATTTCACTACTTGAAAAGAAGCATCAAAAATAGTTTCAAATGTCGTACTCCGAAATTTTAACCTGAAAAAAATAACATAGTCACGTTTAAATTCAAAACATATATCCATGGTAGAATACAGATATACCATTACAGCTCAATAACCATAATGCAACACATAAGTATAGGGACAATAACCTACTACTACTAAACTAGTGTTAAGCTTACTTCATTATACCATATAACAACACAACAAAAACTACCACTAAGCAACCTTCCCAAATATAACTAATACCATAACCCATACTACCTAGACCTACCCACATAGTCCCCCCCCATAAAACCCTAAATGAAAAAAACATTTCTTATCTTGTTCGTCGGATAGCAACAGGGAATCAACAAGAACAAAATCAACCCCAAAATCAAAATAACAGAATACAAAATACAGGTAGTGGTAAAAAATGGCCAATCAATAGAAATGTTACAAAACATATTTAAAAGTGTTACAGTGTATATAAAGAATGTATTAAAATGTTTTTAAAAAGTGAAACAACATAATGAACAAACAAATACCGCTATGAAGAAGGTGTTTCACAGTAAAAGGGTAACATTTACTGTTCGAGCTCCAATCTAAACCATTTGGGAAAGGTGTTGGACACTATAGCGGCTATGTGTACTACTCAAATACAAATCTAAACCATTTTGGGGAAGGTGGTGGACACTAAAGGGGTTAGATTCCCTATTCACATTCCAATCTAAATCATTTTAGGGAAGGTGTTGGACACTAAAAGGGGTTACATTTAATATTCCCACTCTAAATAAACCATATTAAAGAAGGTCTTCTAATGGATTAGATTTACTATTCCCACTCCAATCTAAACCATTTTAGGGAAGATAACAGTCAGTAAGGCCCAGATTAAAAGGAAGTGGAACTGCAGCCAGTGCAGCGCCAATTTCCTTGCACCCCTTAGCTCCACTCTAACGCCACCACGTTGGCGCTGTATCTAAGATATGGCGCACCATGACGGTAGTTAGGGAAACTAGCATCAACATTTTTTATGCTAGTTTGGAACCTTGCAAGACTAGCACAAAAAATGTTGATGCCAATCCTGCAAAGCCCATTGTGGCCCATTGAAAACAATGGTGTGCCTCCTTTTAACACCTGCTCTGAGCAGGCGTTAAAAGTGCTGAAAAAAAATGATGCAAAGAAATCTCTTAGATTTCTTTGTGCCTTTTTTCAGCACCCTCACGGGGGAACACCCCTTTTGCATACTTTATGCCTGGCACAGGCATAATGTAGTGCAAAGGGTTACAAAAGTGGTGCAATGCATGAATTGTGGCACTTTGTAAATAAGGTGTGGCGATTTTTGGCCCCATTAGGCCACATTAACATAAAAAAAAAATACACTAATGTGGCGCAAGGAGGCACAAAGGGTTGTACACTAAAAGATTATCATTTAATATTTTTGTATAATATATTTTAATGCTTTTATTGCTTTTATGAACCAAATTACAACAACAGTTCCACCAAACATCACAAACAAATTGAGCCAAAGTCACAATATTTTCCCATAACCAGTTCAGAGTTATGTTCCCCACAAGCCCATTGCCCAGTGGCCAGGAGCCACTACCCCGTAACTTTAATGATAGTCCTACCATTTCTTCTGAACTTTATGACATTTCTTGGGGTATCCTTTTGCCTCATATATGGTTTCCTCAAGTTTGGCACACCAATCCATGCCCTTCCTCAATGCCTTAAGGGGAAGTGCTGTTGTATAAGTCCAGTGACTTTTGTTTAAATTTTATGACTTCGCTCGGATTTCACTATTGACATACGCTTTGCAGATGTGCAAGCACTCTCTGGCATCCGCCACCTTCTTCGCCTGACAAGTCCAGTGAAGTGTAAGGGCTCTTTTAGCAATCAGTGTACGCAAATCTACCAACACTCAATCTCCTTGAGGCCCACTCATGTCCCCCACAATGCCCAGTAAAGCAATCTGAGGCTGCGGTTTGATAGGTCACCCTATGACTGCAGAGAGAGTGTGCAGCAGGACAACCCTGCATATATGTCTTGAGACTGTCCCATACAATGCCTGCCGACTCCACTGAACCCTTGTTCAGTCCAAGAAAAGAAGCAAGCTTGTCGCTGAGATAATCAACAAATGTCTCGTCTTGGAGAAACCAAGCATTGGTGTGCCAAATTGTGCAAGCTCCCTGGGGGGGGTGTTTCCAAGTGAGCCATGGCTGGGGCATGTTCTGATATTTCACAGGGCAGAATATGTGCCCCCCTAGACCGAAAAAAGTGTTCAGCATGAAGGAACCAGTTGGCAATATTGGACATGGTCCCATGGCCGGCTGATGCATGGGTGTATTCCAGAGCCTCAGGATGCTAGGCATGCCAGGCATCAATGAGTCTGCACAACTAATTGTACAAGCCCCGGTTTTGCCACCGGATCCTCCCTGCAATCAAAACCAATCTCTGCCCTCCATGATGTCATTGAAATCCCCTCCTACTACAGTTGTTCCTCGTGGGAGTGCTAAAATTAAATTATTAACAGCCTTCAGCATGTATTGGTGCAGAGTGGGCAGGATATATACATTCACAATATTATAGATGACATGTCAATAGATCTTGAATGACCTTTGTGACAGCTAGTGGCAAGAACATGCGTAGAAGGAGGGCAGTCCCTTGGGATTGATGAAGGCAGAGATGCCGAAACGCGTTCCTGTGATACTGTTTAATAAGCATTAGTCACAATTCACCTTCGAGTGCCAATCTTCTTTGAAGAAGGAAGAAAGTGTTGTTATATAGACGCGGTGGCGCGCGTCAGCTGTCGGGCACCACCGGCGTTTAGGTGTGGAGTGACCACGCCGAACGAGTGTTTATATATATATATATATATATATATATATAAATGTAGAGTAAGGCCTTTTGACTTGTGAGAATGCAATTGTTTTTATTGTCTTTTCTCAGAAATCCATTTTAGTTACAATATCATCTAGTCACTAATACTTGCATTGTATTAACACCTTTGAATAAACTCCTGAATTCTGTTGACTTCGACTGTCACGGGAATATAGTTTATAGATTATAAGAATGTCCTTTGCAGTTTTCGCATTACTGAAATCTTGCCAGAACTTCTCTTTATTGAGTTAAATACAATT
The DNA here is from genome assembly GCF_031143425.1 of Pleurodeles waltl. Taxonomy (NCBI): domain Eukaryota; kingdom Metazoa; phylum Chordata; class Amphibia; order Caudata; family Salamandridae; genus Pleurodeles; species Pleurodeles waltl. Next base: position 763,841,984 of record NC_090443.1, on the reverse strand, counting down.
ATAGTCTTTGAGCAATTGTAATATTTATTATTTGTGGTAGACTTGGATGTTCTTATTATCTCCACAATACGGGAACCTTGCTGAATTTCTCTTTATATCACTGTGAATGAACTGTGATTCTTTTACCTGAATACTGAATTATTTTTGGCTTACTTGATGAATTCTTCTCTTTCTTAGATACGGAACTCCTCTGGAAACTCTACCTCAAGAAACACTCTCTCCTCAGACAACTCCGAATCTCTGTCAAAACACAGTTGAAGTGCACAGCGCCTGAGCTGTCCGAGCGCATTAGTAACTCGATCTCAAAGAATGAAAACACTAGACCTGCAAACTAGTGGTTGGATTGCTTGGTGGCCATCTTAGATTTCTCTCACAGTTCTTTCTTTGTAATGTCTGCAAAAAAACTCGAAGAATAATCTGCCAACAAGGAAATCATCTTTTCCACTGCGGATATTTCTTGACCTGTAGGTCTTTCCCTTTCTATCATACCCCACAGGGGTCAGATCATAACAGCTTTGAGGGTTCTTGATACCTGGTCCCACAGCTGATCCACAGGCAGACTTTTTGAGGGCCCTAGAGGGTCGGAAAGAGGCCTAAGGTGTGCGGCTTCAATATGGTGGGTCGGTGCTGACAGTCACCTCTCTAGCCAACATTGTGCTGGTGGCCATGACTTGGTTAAGGTGCTGCTGCCCATCAATGCCCATGAGAACCATGGTAAATGAATGGCAGTGGGCCCAATGAGAGAGCTCCCTGCCTTGACAGAGTGGCTGCACCTGGGCCTCCAGCCAGGGAGTCGGCTGGGTGCCCCCTTATGAGTGCTACCAGCTATGATGACTCACTGCTGGAGGTCCCGCACAAACTATCACTGGATATGGTGAGTGAAGAGGTCTAGGGTGACTGGTGGCATGTAGCATGTGTTTTGCCTGGTTGGGGGTTGCTGGGGCCCATCCCCGAGAAGAAGATAATGGGGTCATAGCTGCTGACCGTGCTTTTGGCTGGAGCTCCCCAGTGCTCTGATGCATGTTGGGCCAGAACTCAGCCCTGGGGGCCGCTGAATCCTGGATGGAACTTTGGGTCCCCTCCCTGAGTATGGAACTGGTGACCTAAATGTGCGGCCCCCCATGCTTTGATATTGGTATTGGTCTGTGTGATTCCCCCTTAAACTGCTTGAGACATAGGACATATTTGGTCCTATGGAAACTAGGTCCTAACTATAACTACTTACTAGAAACTGCCAGGTTTTATATTGCCTTCTGGTGGTCAACAGGAGGTAGTTACAGTTAGGATCTAGTTTCTATTGAAATCGCATTTTTTGACTTGCTGATATCTTTGGCACCACTGGACGAATCTTCACGGACGTTTTAATAAAAAGTGCTCTCTAGAATCTTTTTGAGAAAGGAAAGTTTACGGGTTATCCATCAAGCAGGGGCCAGAAAAGGGGGAGGGCAATAAAAGTGTATTACCTATTTAAATTCTCATACAGATTTTAGACATTACTACAGCCCTAACTGCTGGACGGAATTACACCAAATTTAGCAGGACAGTAGCTCTTGGTCCAGAAAGAGTGCTTTTTGCTATTTGGTGTAGATCTGTTCACTAGTTTAAGAGAAATTAAAGGAAACCTAAATTTGTATATCTAGGGATGTGACAAATTCGCAAATACTTGTGTGCCGATCTGATTGGCTGCCAACACTTCAACAAGGATGTTTTGGCAGCTATTTTGAGACTCAGTTTCAGTCGAGTGTCAAAATTAAATATAGGAAAAAGAGAGCAGGTTACCTTTACTCTACTCCACCAGCCTTTGTGCATGGATCTCCAAGGGACTCTCCCAGGGCTAAAAAGCATTTAAAAGAAAAAGTGGCAACATCAAAACTATTCACAACATTCACTGCATTTTATTTTAAACAAAAGCTAGCACAGCCTCCTGTGCTTGGTTTTATGTTTGCCCCCAGTAGGCCAGGTCCCAGAGGCATTGCCAGAAAATAGGAGGGGTGCCACTGGGTGCCTCCTCCTAGAGCTTATCAAAGCCCCAGGACCACCACCTCCCTTGGGCGCTGCAGATTAAGAACGCGGGCATGCCCACTGGGCCCACCTGTGCCCTGGGGCAAGCCACCTCCCTGGGGAAAGAGATCCTAAATGAATGTGAGGGCCCATGCAGCCCCCTCACTGCCCCAGGGACCACCACCTCCCTGGGGCAATAGGTATATCATAAGGGGGCAGCATCCAGCTCCCCACAGCCCAGGAACCACCTCCTCCCCTGGGGCAATAGACTAGTAGCTATTCTGGAGGCCCGCACATCCCAATTGCAGCCCTGATAATCATTACCTTCCAGAGGCAATAAGTATAATATATGAGGGCTGTGCACCCCCCGTCCGGGGGACACCACCTCCACAGGCTAAAATAAACATTTGGGTGGCCCACATAGGCCCCGTCATGGAGCCATAGATGGCCCTGGGGACTGCCACCTCCCCAAGGCTGGCTCCTACTACCTCCTGAGGTGCTCACCCTTCAGAGGTAAGTGTTTGCTTTTGTTTGGTGGGAAATGACAGCTCCTATGAAGAAAAAGCAAACATAACTCCACTTTCTGCAAGAGGGAGCTCTCCAACAGCTCCCTCTTGCAGAAAGCAATGGTTTCATCTGTTTCCCTGCATGCAAATATGGGTGCAGGGAAACAGCTGAAAACATTGCTCCTGCAAGCTGGGAACCGCTATTTATAGCAGCTCCCTGCTTGCTGGACTATTGCCAGCTCATGCAGGAGTCGTGAGCTGGCTGGGACCATGGGGGCCTTAAGGCTCTCCCCGTGGTCTCGAAAATAAAAAAATACAAAAATCATGGTGGAATTTCAGATTTCCAGTCCCACCTTGAAAATTATCTAATGAAGACGCTTGTGGAACAATCACATTGTCAAAGTTACAAACACACAAGTTCAATGGAGACATTTCCCCACCCTCCTTTGTATAGCTGCAGTGTAAGAAATGCACTACACATTTACCCAAGGAGTTAACAATCACTAAATAGCCAGTAGAAAGAATATCAGTTGGGAAGATATTTTGCAGAAAACTGTGGACTCTTCTTGGATAAAGACACATGGCAGGATTCATTGTGGCACAATGCTCATTTCACAGAAACCAAACCTCAGTGGCAGGCACTTACACATACATACAAAGCAAGTGCCAACGTTGAAGCTCCACTTCTGTAAAGTACTAATTAGTCTTACTTTGTGTGCATGGCCAAGGCAAAGCAAGTATATTTTCTCTGCATTACCACCTTGAAAAGTTATCTGTAATCCTTAATGGAGGTGTTTGCATCCTTGACTTTTTTGAGCGCAATATCTCATGCAATGACTTTGATGAATGGGTTCTGTCTTGTCAACTGCTCAGACCCAAACCCACCATGCACGGCCAAAGGTGGTATTGGGTGATTATAGGGGGTTGCAGTAGAACCTAGCCACAGACCAGGTCCTGCAGCCAAGTCCCGCTACTCACGTAGTAAGGCCGTACGAGGTGGCGGTTAAATTAACATACAGTAATTAAAATTACTTTACGTTAAAAAAACATTGAAATTCACTGAAAAAACAAAGCTTACAGGAACATTATAATTAGGAAATAGAATGTAAAAAAACATTGAAATTTACTTTAAAAAACAAAGATGTTGGAAAATGGGTTATTGGTAGGGCAGGTAGGTACCTACACCTAGCAACAAGCCACTAACCTCCACATAGGTACAGTTAGGTCTCAGTAAATTAATCCCAGCTCTACCCTTGGTAGCTTGGCAACGAGCGTCAAGGCTTAACTTAGGAGACAAAGTGTAAAGCATTCAAATATCACAAAACAGTAATTAAATAAAACACAGGAAACAGTTTAAAAATCCAAAACCAATTTATAAAAATAGTTTATATTTTTATCTTTAAAATGACACAAAAACGATTAAAATCGGTTCAGGGGAACCGGAGATATGAATTTTTAAAGAATTATTACTTTTCTAGCGCTTAGAAACAAAAAGCGCCAATCGGGTCATCTGGTTGCACCTCGTCCGGGGCAAAGTCAAACTTTCAGGCCGACCGCGATGGAGCCCTGCTCGGCTACAGGTCGTGGGAGGCCTCGGTTAAAAAGTTACCTTCTGACTTAGTCTTTATTTTGAAGTTTTTCTTCACCGGGACGAACCTGCCAGTTGAATCCGACCTCCTGGAGCCCTTGTCCGGATACGCGATGTGGGTTTCCTCGGTGGAGACTTTTACCTTCGGACTTAGTCGTTTTTTCAAGATGAAAATCCTTCGACCGGGGTAAACCTGGATCTTGATCCGACGTCCATGGAGCCCTTCTCGGATACGATGGCTGGGAGGTCCCGGTCAACTTTTTACGTTCGGACTTAGTCTCTTTTTTGGATGTTTTTCTTTACCGGGACGAACCACGAAGTCAGGCCGGGTCGCGGTTGAGGCAAGCCGGCTAGAATTTCGGCGGCGGGTCGGTCCCTCTCTGGAGCTTTTTTTCCAAAAATTCTCAAATCTTTTCCAAACTTCTGGGGCTTCACCCAGATGTTCTTTTAAGGTTCTTTTGGGGTCCACAGCTCACCCCAAGGGTCCAGAAGTTCTGTGATGGTCCTTGGGGGGTGCGGACTTCAACTCCCAGAATGCACCTGGCGCAAACTCCTTTTTGGCCACTGGACAGTGGTCAGCTGGTCGCTTTCTTCAGGAGTTGGTGCAGGGGACTCTGGTTTAGCAATTTTTCACCTGTAGCAAACAGGGAGTCCCTCCTTGAACCAGTTGAAGCCAGGCAAAGTCCTTCTTGTGGTGAAGCCCAAGTGTGCAGCTGGTGCAGTCCTTCTGAGTGCAGGGTCCAGGTGCAGGCCAGGGGTCCAGCAGGGCAGTCCTTCTTCTTCTTTAGTTCCTTTCTTGTTTAATTCTGGAGGGGATCTGAGGCATGGGTGCAGGTCTGCCAGTTTTATCCTTGCTCCTGGGTGAAAAGCAGGGGGGCGCTGGTTCTCCAATCAGGGACAGGGTCGTCCCCCTGTGATGACCACTTCCTGGGAAGTGTGGCAAAAATCCATCCCAGAAGGCAACAGTCTCTAAAAATCCAACATGGATGAATCTGATTTTTGGAGGTTACATCTGGCTGAGCCCACCCACTGGTGTGGCTAAAAATCATAAACACACCCCTCTCCTGCCCTCTCCTAATCTAATCAAGGGGGCACCTAATTGTCTGGGGTTGCAGGATGTGGGGGTGTTGCTGGGTGCTGCAAATGTCCTTCTCTGCCTTTGAAGACCAGTTTGGCAGCCCTCCCCCTTCCTGCCTCACCATCTGCTGAGGGGAGATTCTCTCCCCCAAGCACATTCCTTTGTGTGAAGCCTGGCCACTTCACACCTCATCAAGGCAGCCTGACAGAAGCTGCTGCAGGCTGGCCAATCAGAGCACAGCAGCAAAAACAATGCAGAGCTGAAATTGGCAACTTTTTAGGTAAAGTCTAAACTTTTTACCTGAACTAGTTATAATAAATCCAACAACTGGAAGTTGTAGGATTTACTACAACAATTAATTTGATACCAAATTCTTGGTATGCAACATTTAAGGAGACTTTAAAATTTAAAATAAAGTCTGCCCATTCTAGCCTATGAAGGCCATTTACTTCAATGAGGGAAAAACGAATTTGGCTGTTTTTACCTCACCAGGGCTTATAAATCTATTTTTATAAAGTCCCTGCTTATAGTTACATGGCACCCAGCCCTAGGGGCACATAGGGCACACCTTAGGGGTGACTTATATGTAAAAATAAGGTAGCTTAAGACTTTGGAAGTACCTTTAATTCCAAAGTCGAATTTGCATATAACTTTAATTTAAAAGCAGCCAGCAAGGCAGGCTTGCTTTTAAAATGACACTGGGCACCTCAGCAATGCACCTAGGTGTGCACCACCTATGCTGTGGTCCCTAAACCTACATGCCCTACCATATACTAGGGACTTATAGGTAGGTTAACTTAGCCAATTATAATTAGCCTAATTTGCATATCCATTTTACACAGAGCACAGGCCCTGGGACTGGTTAGCAGTACCCAGGGCACCATCAAAGTCAGGAAAACACCAGCAAAAAGAGGAAAATGGGGGCAAAAAGTTATGGGGCCTCTGCAATCAGCCTGTTTTCTCACAAAAGGTTACAGGGATGTTATAGTTAGGCTCACTTTTTAAATGTAGAAAACCATGGAAATTCATCTTTTATAGCTAGAGCTACCATTATTAACTATAACTCCTTCGGTAAGGAAACTATAACTCACGCCTTTGCCATGCACTGCTATTTATCCCACAAATTACAGCCCTCATGATTTCTTTGATAACATCATTAATAATATCAGTGTAATATTAAGCAAAATTGTTCACACAAAAAACTGTGCATGTCCAGACATGATGCTACACACACACACACATTTATCAATGACTGCAGTAAGAGTGCAAGGGGCTCAGAGGTTTGTAATATATACCTGTGCGTCCTTTTGACCTATCAGTGGAGTAAGCATTCCCCTCCTTCAGCAAAGAAGAGTTGAAAGTAATTTATGATTAGGAAATCATTTTTAATATGTTCAAAAGTGGTGTTCCACTTCTTTATTTTTATTTTTAGACTGGAACCATTTTCACCTCATAGATAAAACTTGCAACGGAAACTAGACTTTAACATAGTGGGGAAATATCAAATTAACTAAATGTTGAAAAGTATTGACTTTGTCTTTTTCTTCACTGGAGTGATTTATATCGCTTTACAGTAATCAATGCAAGATCAATACAGTTGCATCCCTCATGCTTACATCATCATAATGTCTAATGTTTGTTTCAGTTTACATAAAGGTCCTTTAAAGCTAGCAGAAAAACTGTAATAAAGAGTAAATGGATACACCTCATCAATAACAAAAGAAAGAGCGGTGGGAAAATCAATACATTTGTAGACAGATGACATAAGTGAAAGCACTGAGAACGAAAACGTACTAAACAATGCAAACAAAAGTGGCCAAAATGTAATTATTAGGTTTTTATAATATTCAAGCATTTTACATTCCAAAACGTCGAGGGGCCACTAGAACGGCTAGCACTTAGAACCAACACTTACATGAGAACTTAAAGGTAAAATGTTCTGTAACACTACTAAAGCAAGCTAGATTTAACCGAGAGGCATAAACAGAGAACACTGACAACATATTCTTGTATTCGAATAGATTTTTATTAAAGACTTTTTCTATGGAATTCAGAGGCTAGTAAATTCTAACATTACTATTTAGCTTCAATTAAGTCCAGACATAAATTATGACAATGAGTATCTAATGGTCCTTTTAGGAAGCGGGGCAAATGATCTGGTAGGGTAGGCTTTATGCACAGGCCTGACAGCACCATACTTTGTAGAACTTATAAGGGGCTAGTTTTTAGAGACGTGATGGAAACTGAAGCAAATTCTCCTTTGTGGTTACAATTTGTCAGGACATGGTGGAGAAAACTCATAATTTAATTTAAGAACTTCTGACTTCTGAAATAAAAACAATCGTGCAAAGATGCAATATACATGTACTAAGGTAAAACAAATATTTGTACTTCTTTTAACCCCTAGGTTTTTGCCATGTTTTTAAGACAACAAATAAGAGAGTAGATGACAAAACCATTCCACTGGAGGCAAAAATTGGAATCTCCACTCGAACCTTTTTTTCTGCTTGTGTAACAAGGAATGGAACAAACAGTAGTCACACAAGAGCAAAACAAGGCAGGAACAAACTGGATCTTGTCTACAAATAACTATAAAAATATACAATATGAGTCCTTCGCTTTAAAAATGATAAAGATGAAACTAAGCGTTTCAGTCAGTTAATTAACTTTTCTGGGTAAATTGCAAAAATAACTCAAAATAACTTTCCAGTACCAAATCCTATAACACAACATTTTTAACATTTCACACATTGGATGTGCACTAAACAGTGTAGCGCTTGAGAGAAATGTTTGGAAAAATTAAAACACTTCTCTTACTTTCCACCTGCCTCAGTACGGTGTTATCTTTTATTAAAAGCGAGGCCGGACAATCTTTGTAGATTTCATTTGCATCAAGCCAAGGGACTGTGGTTATGGACCGCCCAAGTGCCACCATAGAATACGCCTTTGAGGCAAAGTAGCACAAAGCACTAAGAAAGACTATTTGTGCTACTTTAAAGCAATTGTTTTACAGGGTCTTTGGATGATTCATAAACATTTGTGTTACTCAAGCTAAATGATTTATAACCAATAAAGTATGTATGTATCAATGTTGGCACAATATGCTTTCAGTTTTGCAAAGGTGCTTACAAGTTCTGTAGGAACTGATTAGCATTTGTTTGCTTTGCTTCATTCTGTATTACAGAAGGAGCAAAATAGTTCAAAATTAATTTGCTCTACAAAGTGGACCTGTTTATCTGAATTGTACATTAGAAAGGAGTGAGCGAACTACATTTTATAAAACGCCCCACTGTAATTCAATTTTCAGTTCAGTTGATTTAGGTCTTTCAAACAGATTAATCTAATACAAATCGCTTGTAATAATAGGTTAGTTTGATGCAATCTAAGTTTCTGAAAGGGTGAACCTACAGATTTCTCCAGAATTGAACAGTATAGTTTGCTCTTATCTTCAAAATTGCCTTGATGTCGGTGTGAAGGCCTCGGAAGCAAGCTGTCCTGCACAGTCACACCTCTTGCAGGGCAGTGCAAGCTCAAGAATAATTCACACACACTGACTGATGTAACGGCCAGTGTTACAAGAATGTTATTGGCGCATACAAGGTTGGGACAGTGTATTGTGCATACATCTAGACATCCACACTTTTGAAAACAACAGCCCGATTGGGGGAGTGGGCAAGTGTGAGACCCAGTCATTGCATGGAGAAAGAGGGGATCTGAGCCTCTTGTGGGAGTGAGCTGGGGTTACGATTAATGTGGTGGACCTCAACATGGATACTTCGACCTTGACCCTTGGCTGTTCGGGCTGCTGATATCTCTGGGTCAGAGCCCTGAGAAGAATGAATAATAACAAAGGTATCGGGTAGTAACTCAGATTCTACCAGTAAAGATCTGTTTTTTAGGGGACCTTCCGATCTAACTCATTTTGACATTGTTTTCCAACCCCTGAGCTACCATACAAGCCAGGGTCAAAGTTACCAATCCCATTGAGTGTTCACTTGTACTGAGGGCCGAAGTGTGAAAATGAGAACATCTAAAGCAACGTGTAAGTGTGAAGAGGTGTGAGTGAGTGGGAACTTTAAGTGTGTAAAAATGTGACTACTTAAGTGAGATGGAGTGTATGAGCCAATACAAATGAGAGTGGAAAGATGTGATCCCAAGTGACTAGTGGGTAAATGTGTAAGTTTGAGGATTTTTGAGAGTGTGCAGTTGAGTGTGATTGTGTGCAAGTGTGCATGAGTTGATGGGAGACAAGGTGTGAGGGTGCAATAGTATGTGAGGACGTTTGAGTGTTAGCAATTATACACATGTTGAAAGCACATACTGAAGAGTAAAAACCGATAGTCTTTTTAACACTCACGTACAAGTGGTAGAAACTGCATGCTAAAGCGCATTGAACTGGACACTGTGAATGCAACACCAAATCTCCACTAACTAAAAGCAAGCATTCACTGCTAAATCATTTGAAGGACTAACCCTAGCCTTCCTCTTTCTACCACAGCATACTCGTCCTCTTTGCACCAGAGCCCCTCTCCCTCTGCTTTCCAACACTGGTCCACTGGTCCCTTGCCTTAATTGCCAAACTCTTATCATTTGCTGTGAACATTTGGCTCGAGAATTCCAAAAGAGGCAGTGAGCTCTATCGAGGGAGAGATCCAGTGTTCATTTTGATATGTATGTTCATTTGTGAAAGCCTTACAGGCTCAGACCTCCAACAGCAACATCAACTGGAGGTTACACACATTTTACAGAATTTGGCATCTGACTGTTTTATGCAGCTGACAGCCCAGTGCTCAAGTAGCACTTTTTCCTCAGCTTCCATCGCTGCTCTGCCCAGACAGGAAAGATGTGGTTAGCTTGAAAGCAAATCTTTTGGCATTTCTAGCCTCAGTCCTGTGGCTCCCAGAAAGCTTCACAGTGGGCAAGATGCCAGTTCTAAGTCATCCTCCTGTGCTTTCTGGCATATCCCACCCAAACATTGCCCTTGGATATGAGCAGGAGAATGATCATACATTTCTGCACCGAGAAGGCAGCAGAGTAGTTGTCAATCTGAGGAGGGGCCTCAGAGCTGGCAGCTTCCTTCCAGGGCCCTATCTGGCCTCTTGGCTTTCGCCCTTCTGCCACCACAGCTGGCAGTGCATGGGTATCAAATCCGTAGCGCTCAGTTGCCAGCATTTCTACATTTTCTCTGTAATGACATTCTTAATCTCAATTTTTGTGTTTTTTTGTAAAGCGCCATCACACCTAGGGTAGAGTAGTATTACATACAAATGTGAAATAAATAAAACAAACACACATATAAATACATATATTTACAGCCTCTCTCTAGCTCCAGCAAAGCTGGCAATACATGGGGCATCATAGTGCTCAAAAGTGCCACCTCTAACCGCACGGATTATAAAACGCAGCACATTGCAAGGGGCACCACTTAGACTTCTCTGCAGCTGCACACAAGCAGACAACACTAATTACTCCAGGGCAAGATCCAGGCAAATCAAACAAGAACAATCACCATCCTCAATGTTCCACTGTGACACACATGAGTGACATATTGACTGAAAGGTCTGTCGCAGAAGAGGACTGCTTGTGACAATATAGACGTTGCTCCCTTGATGTTTACTTTAGTAAACAGCATGAGAGCAGCACAAGGATTGGCTCGGCCAGGGGCTCATGGGCATCACTTCACCAAAATGCCAGGGGTAGCAGAAGTGATATCATGCACCCTTTGACCTCCACTTTCATTCATAGACAAATATTTACACATACAGAGCAATTTACACTAACATACACACTGTCTCAAATAAACACACTTTCACCCACAAGCACACACACAACATACATCTGAATGCATTTTTACTTACCTCAGCTGCCACGGAAGAGCATATTCACATTTTCATTACATTAATGGTGAATAATATTTTATTTTTCACTATTAGTGTAATAAAAAAAAGACAGAAAACAAAGAGAGCAGCGCCCCAACTGATATCCATAAGGACGAGCTGTCACTGTGTTCCTGGCACTCAATTTGCCATGTCTGAAGCCAGGGATTGCAAAGGCAGTGCCAGGGGTTGCAAATGGCAAGCCAGGGGTTGAGGCTGCGACACCTGGTGACCCCTAATGACGTCCATGCATGGGCTACCAGCGCTCATTTGGAGACTTATGGGCTGTGCCTGTAATCCCCTGGGCTCTTATATTGCACAGGTAGGCGAGGGTTCAAGTGAGTATGTCCTGCTGGTGAGAGCAAGACACCCATCCAATCTGACATGTGCACTTCACCCCAAGGAGTCCTGGTAGCTGAACCTGTCATAAGCTCCCAGCCCCCACTCCACCAAATGCCTTCACTCTCCTGTAAAGGCAAACTTTGCCAGGTCATGTCCTGCAGCTAAAAAATAATAGACTCCAAAGTAAATAATAGTAAACATTTAATATGGGGCCCGCCACCCATGAGCAGCAAAACAAACAGGTGGACAATGTCCAGATAAAGAATCCACCATGTGTGGAATTGCTTTTTCAAATTGCACTCTCGTAGATGCTGGCTAACTTGGTTAGGGGTAGGCATTTTCGGTATGATTTAGATTTTGGAGGACAGATTACTCCATCACAACTGTGACTGATATCCTGTCTGCCGAAATGATAAAATCCTTAATTTCCTACAGGATTTATATTTTGGGAGACAGGAGATCCATCACAGTTGTGGCAGAGTAACCCGTCCATTGAAATCTAAATCAGGCCCTCTGTTTTCTTGACTCAGCTTAGAAGTGTGATAAATTATTCTGGCCATGTTTGAGAAGGATGTCCAAGATCTAATGCTGGGAATTACTGAAAAGTAGAAGGTTGTCATCAGAATAGTTAGTTAGCTTCTATTCTTGACTTTTAAATATGATACACTTGATTTGCTAGATCGTCTCTAAGCCTCAATACAAGCAGCTCCAAAGTGAAAGATATAGTAATGTTAATAAGTTCCCTTTTGGACTTTCAATTTGAACAATAGTGTACCATTTATGAACACTCACGTATGGAGACTGGTGCAGGGAATTTTAATATAAATTATACATTTTGTAGGACCATCATGCCACTCACAAGCTCTAAAGCAAAAGTCCCATCACCTTCTTACAAAGGTCTTCTCTACATCAAGCACAAAGACACAAAATATGTGTTATTTATCTTTCTCATACATTCTTATGATGTTGGTTAAGAGCTGCCCTATGCAGAGAATGTGCCTGTGACAAATTTGACTTATCTCGGCAGAACAAGTGATGTCAGAACCAGATTTAAGTGACTTAGCAAGAGTCTTAATTAGGATCTTAGAGCCTGCATTGATTAGGGAGATTAGGGACTATGGGGGTCATTACGACCCCGGCCGGCGGCGGGCGCCGCTCGCCGGGCAGAAACCGCCAAAAGACCGCACCGCGGTCATTCTAACTTTCCCGCTGGGCCGGCGGGCGATCTCCAAAAGATCGCCCGCCGGCCCAGCGGGAAAGCCCCTGCAAAGAGGAAGCCGGCTCCGAATGGAGCCGGCGGATTTGCAGGGGTGCGACGGGTGCAGTGGACACTGAAAATCTTTGTGGGGCCCTGTTAGGGGGCCCCTGCACTGCCCATGCCAGTGGCATGGGCAGTGCAGGGGCCCCCAGGGGCCCCACGACACCCGTTCCCGCCAGCCTGGTTCTGGCGGTGTAAACCGCCAGAAACAGGCTGGCGGGAAGGGGGTCGGAATCCCCATGGCGGCGCTGCAAGCAGCGCCGCCATGGAGGATTCCCTGGGCCAGGGGTAAACCGGTGGAAAACCGCCGGTTCCCCTTTTCTGACCGCGGCTTTACCGCCGCGGTCAGAATGGCCCAGGAAGCACCGCCAGCCTGTTGGCGGTGCTTCCTCTGCCCTCCACTCTGGCGGTTTCCAACCGCCAGGGTCGGAATGAGGGCCTATAATTCTTTGTCATTTGAGGGTCTTAGTTTTGTTTCTGAATAAGGTAGATTGTTGCTTCAATAAAGTACCTTAGCCGACTTTGTATGTTTGTGAAATGGTTGACTAGAAAAATACGTTTTGATGTTAATTCGTCTTGGAGAGAGCAACAAAGCTCAAATGAGAGGACATTTGAAGCAGGGTTTGTTTTCTATTTGAGGGCATGTATGCTGGCTAATTGGTATATTGATTGCTAACAATGTCATATCAATAGATGTGGGCTAGTTCTTGGCAGCACAGAAGAAAATATCACATATTTTTTTGTTTGGTGACTGTTGTTTGTGTGTAGGCTTTCACAGAATTCCATAAAAGTTCACAGAACCTCAGGCTATTTGGTTTTGTTCTCACTCCTGTGATTCTTAGTAGATAACATTTTTGACTTTCTCACTCAAAGGAATGTTCCTCCCTGTCTTTCCACCGATGTGATGTTTTGTGCTGATTCTGAGTATAATTTGATCAGTTGCGAGGATGCATCTTTAGTTATGTTCACAATTTGTTCAAAATATATAAAAAGAGGGCTGTGTACATAGAATGTTGATCATCCTTGATAAACTAGTCCTCCAGAATGCAACGGTATGTGTTAATGGTATCTGTTTATTGTCTAGACTTTAATTATTTTCGTGCTGCGGTAATAGTATTCACTCAAATTCTCTGAGGGAAAACTATTGCTTTGAGCCACAGCTTTCATAGCTAAGCCTAGGATTACTAATTGAGTCCTGGTGCTACAAAAAATGCTCTAAAATACTCATAATTTTCAACGTCTATCCACTGCTCCACGCCCCCAGATAATACTTCTCTTTCTCACACACTGCCTTACAGGTGGGATTACCGTAATCTACCGCCAATCCCTCCAGGGAAGACCATAAAACTTAAACTACCTGCCTAAGGCTTATTTCTGCGTCCCAGAGAAAAGTTTGAACATATGCAAGAATTGCCTTACCTAAGGGTTTCCCTTCCACAATTTTTACAATTAAAATCTAGTGGAAATACTGCACCAAAAATGCACATAATTCTGAAAGTGGAAAACATGCAGTATTTCTCTATTGCTCCAATTGTTAGGTGCATAAGTAGACATGATGCAGTAATAGTGAACTGGGAAAATACAAGACCACTTGATATCTGAGATTTCTTGGATGAACTATTAGTGTAGCAAACAAAGGGACACTTGCATTCCACTTTCTTCAGGGCAATGTGAAAATATTCCTGGTTAAAATCAGCACTCGTGCGTTCCGTATGGACACTGTTTACTTTAAAGTAATATCTAAAACCAATTTGTACCTAGTGAAAGTAAATGTTTCATAAAATCTTCTTTGCACCTTTCATATTTCATTCCGTACTTTCAAAAGCATTTATTATGATGGTCCAAGAAAATGGCTCAGCCTTTCCTCACTCCTGGAGTTCCCAATACCTGGGTATCTTCAGCCTTTCCTCACTTGTATGTTTGCTGCACTGTACATCACACACAAGCTGGGAAAACAGGTAAACTATATCTAAATATAACATTTTGTATTGGGAGAGTATTCTTCCAGTACAAAACCTATGCTAAATATCACACAGAAACCCTTGCACTTTGGTGTAAGGGTATATGAGTGGAGCAAGGCAGCCTAAAGTGCACCAGCGCAGGAGAAGAGATCTGGCACTGTTTTACCCTCTTCCTTTCACTCAATGTAGTATAGAAACTTTGACTGCTGTACTGTGTTGCATGAACAACTAGTAGATTTGGCCCTTTGTGTGAAAATAAACAGATCCTCATGAACACAACAGATTTCATAACTCTGATGGTGTTGGTGACTGTTCTTACTGGCTTATTGGTTATTGAGAGGCCCCTGATAATGAGAGCCTAATTTTTGGAAAATGACATGCTTCTTTTAGTTCACAAAATTTGCTAAATATTAGGGTGGGTTATTCTTCAATGCGTTTACTGTTTCTGCATTAGAAGTTTTGCGTTTTACAAAGTCCATACTGAACATATACGATTGTGCCTGGAGAAAGCCATTTTGTTGCAGTAATGCATTTAAAAAATAAAGAAAACCATGTCAATGTGTAACTTGTTTTAAATAGATGCAGTAAACTGTTTGTTCCTGTATTGTCTGTTTACGTTTTATGAATTAAGGCAAACAGGCGTTCCTTCATACTTAAGTGCATCTTCCATAGTACACGTTGAAAAATTAAGTATTTGCTCCCCTCGTTATTACATCATAAATGCTGCAAGATCAGTTTCCAGCACTTTCTACTCTATTGCAAATGAATGAATGATTTATTTGCAAAGCACTCAACTACTCAGCAGAGTCCCATGCTGAAAACACCGAGGCCAGTGGCTATGTTGTGTAAATGCTACTGTGGGAAAATGGGCAGATTGCAGAAGCCCCCTAATGTGTTGCCCCAATTTCTCACTTATACTGGTGTCTTTCTGATTCTAA
Source organism: Pleurodeles waltl (assembly GCF_031143425.1). Taxonomy (NCBI): domain Eukaryota; kingdom Metazoa; phylum Chordata; class Amphibia; order Caudata; family Salamandridae; genus Pleurodeles; species Pleurodeles waltl. The sequence continues at coordinate 763,826,436 of NC_090443.1, read as the reverse complement.
TATTGCCCTGGCAACTGGTAAACAGTCCCGGGGCCTGTGCTCTGATTAAAATGGAACTGGCTAATTATAATTGGCTGTATCAACCTAACTATAAGTCGCTAGTATATGGTAGGGCATGTAGGTTTAGGGACCGCAACATAGGCAGTAAACCCATGGGGGCACTGCGGTGGTGCTCAGTATCATTTCAAAGGCAGGCCTGCCTTGCTGGCTGCTTTTAAGTTAAAGTTAAACCCAAATTCGACTTTGGATTTAAAAGTACTTCCAAAGTCCTAATATACCTTATTTTTACATGTAACTCAACCCTAACATGTGCCCTAAGTGCCCCCTGGGGTTTGGTGCAGTGTAACAATAAACAGGGACTTTATGAAAGATGTTATATAAGCCCTGGTGAGGCAAAAATAGCTAAATTAGTTTTCCCCATTGTAGTGAATGGTCTCCATAGGCTAACGTGGAGAGAATTTATTTTAAAATAATAGTCTTATTTTCAATAGGAAGGAGCTAAATATGGCATGTTTAGTATCAAATTAAAGGTAATAATGAATAGAACAACTTGCCACTGTTTAATATAACTTATACCTAGAAAGAGTTTCAGAACTCTTACTAAAAGTTACCAACTTCAGCCCTGTAGTGACCTTCCCTAATTGGTCAGCCTCTGGCAACCTGTGCCAGGCTGCCTAAATGAGGTGTGAAATGGCCTGGACTGAAACAAAGGAAGCATCTGGTGGGAGGCGATCTGCCTCACCAGCTCATAGAACAAGACAGGGGAAGGGCAGCCAAACTGGTCTTCAATGGAGGGAAGGACATTTGGGACAGCCACTGAACCTCCACCATTTCCTGCAAACCCAGACAGCCAGGTGCCCCCTAATTAGGTTAAGAAAGGGGTGTGCAAAGGGAAAATTAGCCACACCAGTGGGTGGGGCTCAGCCAGACCTAAACTCTAAGATTGCATTTTTGCCATCTTGGATTTTGGAGGAATGTTGCTTCCTGGGATTGATTTTTGCCACACTTCCCAGGAACTGTCACTCAAGAGGGTAGTGACCTGCACATGATTGTACAGAGGCCCTCACTGCTTTCCATCCCAGGAGAAAGGCTAAAATTGGCAGAGCTGCACCCCAACCTAGATCCCTACAGGAACAAGACAAGAAGAAAAAGTACTGACCTTCTGGACCCCTGGCCTGCACCTGAACCTTGCACTCAGGACTACACCAGCTTGAAACTTGGGCTTCACCACAAAAAAGGGCTTTGCCTTGTTTCTACTGCTTCAAGAAGGGACTCCCTGTTTGCTACAGGTAGACAGTAGCTAACCAGAGTCCATTGCATTAAGGCCTGAAGAAACTGACCAGCAGCCCAGTGGCCATTTTTGGATTTGAGCCAGGTGCATTCTGGGAGTTGGAGTCCCACATTTTGAATTTACTCTGGTCGAGTGTGACCAGATATTCAGATTGGCACTTTTAGTTTCTATGTGCTACAAAACATTTAGGGGGTTATTGCAATCCTAGTGTTCTTCAGACCGACTGCTTTGGCTGCTGTCTGACCGCCACATTACAACCGTGGCGATTGCACCACAGTCGGACAGCCGGCACCATCAGTTTACCTCCACAGGAGGGACTGGGGGTCCTAATCAGCAGCCGCATCGCCCTGGAGATTATGACCCTCCTCTCAGCCAGCTTTTACATGGCAGTAGCACTGCCATGTAAAGGCTGGCAAAGATGGGGTGCAGAGGGCCCCACGGGGCTCTGGCACTGTCCATGCACTTGGCATGGGCAGTGCAGGGGCCCGCATGGCCAGGCCCGTCACGCTAAACAACGTGACTGGTGCTGGTGCACCCTACGCACTGCAGCATTGCCAATGATGTAGGCTGTTTCCTGCTGAGCAAGTGAGCTGAAACACCAGAGGGAATCTCCTAATGGGGCCTGCAGGAAGGTGGCCGCACTGGCGGTAACCTGACTGCAGGAGTTTGCCGGACGTCCTTTCTGTCCACCAAACTCATAATGACCCCCTTAATCTTTAAAAAGTCATATCTGTGGTTCCCTTTATTGGATTTATGTCATTTTAGTGTCATTCTAAAGATAGAAATATAATCTAGCTTTATAAATTGATGTTGGTATTGTATTGTGTTTTGTGTTTTAATGATTTACTGTTTTGTGATTTTTAAATGCTTCTCACACCTGTTTTCTAAATTAAGCATAATTGCTCGTTGCCAAGCTACCCAGGATTGAGCTGGGATTAATTTATTGAGACCTTGACTGGCCCTACTGGGAGTTTGCGGCCTACTGCTAAGTGTAGGTACTTACCTGCCCTTTCCAATAATCCACTTTCCAATAGCTATATAAACAATTGTAATAGAAGTCTGAAGCAAAAACTGTTTGCGTAGTTCTTTATTACACAAACAGGAAAGAAATGTCAAAAAATTTCCTTCCCTTTTTTTTAAATGATGGATATCTTTTTTCCCTTATTTGGTGCTTGTCATATGGTAATTCTTTTCTAACTCCTCTTCACATGAATCTATTGAGTTGTTCTCATATTCATAGAAATGAGGTCATGGAGTTGCCTATTACTATTGAACCCAATTTTTGCCTTATCTGTTGTTAACATTCAGATGCATAATATTGATGATATCCCCTGATTGTTAAATCGTTATGAGGAAGGTTTTTTAAAACACTTCTGTGTTTAAAAGGTTACGCTCAATGATTGGCTTTGGTTTAACCCTGTTTTACACTCCAATTGCATGCACCTATTTGTAAAATATACGCACATATAATGCATCAAACACATTTTTGTTTTATTTCCAAGTGTTGAGCTGGCACAAACAAGGGGACACAAGAACATTTTAAGAGGAATGTCACACCTGTTGTAAGAGATAACCTCTCCAAGTGCTCGGGTCAGACTGTCGCTTAATGTTCTTCATTTTAGCCAGTATGAGATTCCATTTTCTAGAATTAAGCAGACATAACTCACAGTGCCTATTACATTTTGGCATGAACCTCATACAATGTGTCCAGTCAACCATATGATGTTTCATTCTCTTGTATGTAAATCTCGATCACCTTTGCAATTCACACATCCTAATTTTAAAGGTAACCTTTATTTATGCTAAATCAGATTTTCTCACAAAGGACGCCGATAGCACGGATACAGGCTATCTATTATTATCTGATTAATGCACAAGAAAATGGCATTATCAACGAAATCATTTTTAAGGTCACTATATTGCTAGAGAGCTTGACATCAAAGAGAAAAAACAGCTGGCACTGTAAAACAACATCATTAATTTAGTTAGATTTTTGGACATATGACTTTTCATTAAGAAGCACATTGTCACTTACTGGGCCCATAATTAATTAAAAGTCATGAAATCAAATAAGGTGTAGCCTATTTAAAACTGTTTTTGTTTGTTGGAATAATCCGGTAATGATATACAAGAATCAAACATACCTTGCTCAAATTTACTTCCGTTGGAAGAAAACTTGTTAAGGCTCCAACCCCCCCACCCCAATGAATTACCTTGGATCAGATGTATGAAAGATTTGTATTCACAAGTCAATCGTAAACTAATTTGCGGCTGTAAAAATACATTGGAGCATACTTTTTATGGTTTTGCATCACCCTTGCACCACACAAGGGAGTGCAAAGGCGACACAAAACCTAAGTTAGATTTATCAAAGGACACAAGGCCACCTTGCGTGACCGTGAGTGGCTTGATAAATCTGGAGTAACGCAAGGCAGCACAAATCGCTGCCTTGTATTACTCTGTCCCAGGGAGGTGTTCAGTTGGTGCAGATTTGGCATTCCCACACATCCAGCGATTGATTTTGGTGCATTCCCAGATTTACCAACCTTGATGAACCTGGGAATGCGTCAAAATGCTATTTCTTTCAGGGGAGAGCCAACTAGAAGACAATCCCGGGGAAGGCGCAATGAGGAGAAATATCTTTACTTCTCCTTGCTTTTCTTTTTCTAAGTGTGCTGCAGTCTGCAGAGGAAAATGTCTCTTTCTGAAAAAAAATCCTGCCTGCAATGCAGCACATTGTGCACCAGCACATGGGAAGGAAAGGTATGAGATGTATCCTGTTAAATAAGGCACATTCCTGTACTTTCTAGTTCAAGCAGCACAGCAAGGTGGCGTGCTGCATTCTATGAAAGTTTGGTAAATGTGGCCCATTGTTCCTATGTACTAAAGGTCTGAAAGTTTAGATTAGCAAAAATTGCATGGTGTGAACAAACTTTTCTAAATTACAAATGCGCACGTGCTCTTCAGAATGTATTTGAACTAAAGATTTGCAGTCTTTGAATGGTCACAAAAACTGCATTTTGCACTTGCAAATTGCAATTAAGTTGGCACAGTTGGTAACCAGATGTAAAGTACGAAAAAAAAACCTTACAATTTGTTTTTCGAAAATGGTTGCTCTGTGTGCATTTGTGGTGTGAATGAGGATTTTGGGAGAACATCAGTGGAGAAGGCAACAGGAGAGGATATTTAGAGTCAGAGTGACACTCTTTGGCTAGGGTAAGAAGGAGCCCAACTGTCAGTTAATATCAGAGCTTATATATTAACTCTGCCCATTACTAGGGACCAACACACATAGAGTCCAGGCACTTCCCACCATTTTGTTCCAGTCACCTACTTGCATCAAGTGAGCTCCCAGGACAAAGTACCTGCAGGATTGTAGGAAATTGTAGGAAAGTACCCTCTTTTTGGCATATTACCCCCAATTTCTGCCTGATGTCAGTGTGTTTGACTGTGTCACTGGGATCCTGCTAACGAGGACCCCAGTGCTTGTGCTCTCTCTCCTCTCGATTTTGTCACTGCATACTGGTAACCCAGTATTTCATCCCAATTGGCATACTGGTCTCCCCTTAGAAGTCCCTAGTACATGGTACTTAGGTACCCAGGTTATTGGGGTTCCAGTGGATCCCTATGGGCTGCAGCATTACTTTTGCCACCCATAGGTAGCCCATGCAAAGGCTTCTGCATGACTGCCATTGCAGCCTGCGTGAAATGGTGCATGCACCCTTTCACTGCCATTTTCACTGCATCAGGTCACTTATAAGTCACCTAAATGTCATTCCTTCCAACCCTGAAGGCTGGGTGCAAAGTGCCTGTGTGTGAGGGGAACCCTGCACTAGCAGAGGTACCCCACACGTCATCCAGGACCACACTTCTTTAGTGCGGGGATGCCATTTCACGCGTGAACTGGACATAGGTCAAAACCTATATTCAACTGCACAATGGTAACATCTTGTAATTGTACCCCAATACTGATTCTAGTATTGGTTGTACAATTGCATGCACTTTGCGGGATCCACAGAGGACCACCAGTACTGCCAAACCAGCCTTTTGAGGTTTTCCAGGCAGCCCCAGCTGCTGCCACCTCATGGACAGGTTTCTGTCCTCCTGTTGCTCAAGAAGCTCCAGTCTAGGAAGGCAGAAAAAAACAATTCCTTTGGGAGAGGGGTGTTACACCCTCTCCCTTTGGAAATAGGTGTTACAGGCATGGAAGGGGTAGCCTCCCATAGCCTCTGAAAATGCTTTGAAGGGCACAGATGGTGCCCTCCTTGCATAATCCAGTCTACACTGGTTCATGGACCCCCAGTTCCTGCTCTGGCACAAAACTGAACAAAGGAAAGGGGAGTGACCACTCACCTGTCCATCACCACCCTAGGGGTGGTGCCCAGAACTCCTCCAGTGTATCCCTGGGTTTTGCCATCTTGGATTCCAAGGGGGTAGGGCCCTCTGGGAGTATCTGTGTGGCCAGTGCCAGCAGGTGATGTCAGAGCCCTTCCCTGATAGGTGCTTACCTGTGTAGCCGACCAATCCCCCTTTCAGGGCTATTTAGGGTCTCTCCTCTAGGTGTTTCCTCAGATTCAGATTGCATCCTTTACTTCACCTTCTACCAATGAAACTGAATCTGGACCCTCCAGGAACTCCACAAACTTCAACAAAGAAGCAAAGATGACTTCTGCAACACTGAATCTTCAGCTTCTATTAGCAACTACAACTGTTTCCAGGTAGTGCATCCTCAGAGGACAGCTAGTCCTCAACCAGAAGAATGAAGGAATCTCCCTTGAAGTGAAGGAATCACTTCCCTGCTTCATCAGGCACCCCTCTGCAGCGATGACCAGTGGCGTGGGTCCCCTCTCCTGACAAAGTGTGTGGATCCAGCAACACAGCTGGTGGACTGAAGCAGTCCTGATGGTCCTAAGGTCCAGCTGTGGTGGAGGTAAGAGCTTGCCTCCCCACGCAAGAGAGTACCCCCATGTACCGCATGTTTTGCAGTTGCCAGGGCTTGTTTGTTACCTTCCACAAAGTCCTTCGTGCACAGCACAGCTCTGTCCCCCAGCACTCCTTCCTGCGATGCACAGCTTCCTGAGTGATTCTCTGGCAGCAGCGTGGGATCCCTTTGTGAAGTGCTGTGTGGGCTTCCATGTGCACCTTCTTTGTCCCCGTGCTGTGAGACTCCTGTGCATGCTGCCTGGTGTTCTGAGGGCTCTCTGAGTTGCTGAGAGTCCCCTCTGGTTCCTCGTAGTCTCAGGCAGCAGCATTTTCCACTAACAGCGTGCTTTGCATATGCCAAGGCTTGTTGGCGGAATCCAGCGATGCAAACCAGACTGCAATCATCCGTCCACAGTGGGACATCATCTGCACCAACCAGGAACCCACATCTGTCTTCTTGGGTGCAGTACTGACTGTTTTTCTTCACCAGTGGTTCTTCTTTTGCACCTTCATCTGGGTTAGCAGAGGCTCCTGTTCTCCCTGAACTCTTCAGTGCTTCTTGGACTTTGTCCCCTTCTTCCACAAGTCTTCAGGGCGAGGAATCCAACACTGGTGTCTTGTAGTCTCTTCTGGTTCTTGCATAATCTTCTATCATGTGTTTCTGTGTGTTCTAGGAAACTTACTGTGATTTACTCCTGCTTTCCTGGGCTCTGGGGTGGGTTCTATTACTTGCCTTTGGTGTTCTCTTACACTCCCAGCGCCCCTCTACACACTACCATTGCCTAGGTTGGAAACCAACTTTTGCATTCCACTATTTTATTATGTGGTTTGTGTTCCCCCTGGGCCCATTGCTATCTACTGTGATTTTCAGTACTTGCACTGTTTTCTAACTGGTTTTACATCTTTTACTGCTTCTAGTGTATATACTGTGTATATTACTTACCTCCTAAGGGAATATAGGGGGTCATTCTAACTTTGGAGGAGTGTTAATCCGTCCCAAAAGTGACGGTAAAGTGACGGATATACCACCAGCCGTATTACGAGTTCCATAGGATATAATGGAGTCGTAATACGGCTGGTGGTAAATCCGTCACTTTTCCGTCACTTTTGGGACGGATTACCACCTCCTCCAAAGTTAGAATAACCCCCATAGTCTCTAAGGTATTTTTGGAATTTGTGTCACCAAAATAAATTACCTTTATTTTTGTAACACTGAGTATTTTCTTTCATGTGTGTAAGTACTGTGTGACTACAGTGGTATTGCATGAGCTTTGCATGTCTCCTAGATAAGCCTTGTCTGCTCAGCTACAGCTACCCCTAGACAGCCTGGCTTCTAGACACTGACTACATTTCACTAATAAGGGAAAACTGGACCTGGTATAAGGTGTAAGTACCTTTGGTACCCACTACAAACCAGGCCGGCCTCTTACATTGGTGGTGCAGCGGTGGGATATGTACTTGCAATTGCCTTATCACCCTGTCACAGGTGCTTTCCTCAGGAAAGTTTACTCCATACCTAGAGTTATACATACGTGTACCTAGTACAGGATCTAGTCTCTTAATCTCCTTTCTAAAGAGACTAGGGGGTAGGTAGAGTAGGTCTTTTCTTTCTACTTACTCTACTCTAACTCTCACTGCACTATGTCTACTGCTGGGCCTAGTTCTGAGGTCATGGTTACTCCATATGAGGGCATGACCTTCATAGAACTCAAGGGGCTTTGCTCAGAGAGGAGCTTAGATGTAGTGAAGAACCTTAATAAGAATTTCCTTTTGACTCTCCTTCTTCTGGATGACCAGGAGCAATCTGGTAACCAGGAGGAGGAGATAGATTCTAACCCTTTAGAGTCAGGGGATCAGCCTGAAGATTCAGGGAGGGCTCTTCAAAAGATCTTCCCCCTAGCAATCCATCTAGTGTAGCTGGCAGTGGGAGGGGTAGTCACTCTGGGAGGGCTCTCTTCACACTTAGAGGTCAGGTTACTAGGGTTACTAAGGTTAGGGAAAGATCTACCTTTGCCCACTCTCATGTCACCTCAGTTTCTGAGGGGTCCCACAATCCACTCCCAGTGAAGATTCCATAGATAGGGAGCTCAGAAAACTGAGGCTGGAGGAGGCCAGGCTGAGGCTGCAGCAGCAACAGCTAGCCCTACATAGGGAGCCCTTGGCTGTGGAGAGAGAGGGGCAGGGGTTGTGGTTAGTTCCTCATGGTGGCAGCAGCAGCAGTTTCAGGAATTATGGTGTTAGGGAGGATACCTTTGTTTCTACAAATCTGCACAAAATTGTTCCCCCTTACAAGGAGGGGGATGACATCTACAAGTGGTTTGCTGCACGTGAGAGGGCCTGTAAAGTATAGAGGGTCCCTCAGGGGCAGTGGGCTGCTATTCTGTGGCTGTTCTTTCCTGGAAAGGGAAGTGATAGACTTCTCACTGTCAGGGAGGAAGATTCAGATAATTACAATATTTTGAAGACAGCACTCTTGGATGGATTTGGCTTAAACACTGAACTATATGGGAAAAAAGTTTAGAGAGACCAGAAAAGAGTCTTCACAAGATTGGATAGACTTTGTGGACTGTTCTGTGAAGGCTTTGGAAGGTTGGTTACATGGCAGCAAAGTGTCTGACTATGAGGGTTTTTATAATCTGATTCTGAGAGAGCACATTCTAAATACTTGTGTGTCTAATTTGTTGCACCAGTACTTGGTATACTCAAACTTGATTTCTCCCCAAGAATTTGGAATGAAGGCAGACAAATGGGTCAGAACAAGGGTGAGCAGGAAAGCTCATACAGGGGGTGACAAAGACAAGAAGAAGGATGATGTGTCACATGACAAAGGTGGGGACAAAGATAAAATGCAAGAGTCTTCATCAGGCCCACACAAATACTCTAGGGGTGGGTCTAAATCCTCTTCAAAGGCCATTGGGCAAGTGACCTCACTGGTCCCAAGAGGAACACCAAACCTCCCACCACCTGTGAGAAGGTAGCCTCTTTTTAGCATGGTTACTCCCATTTTTGGCCTGTTTGTCAGTGTGTTTTTACTGTCTCACTGGGATCCTGCTAGTCAGCACCCCAGTGTTTATAGGTTGTGGCCTACATGTCAGTATGTTTTATTGTTTTGTCAGAAAGCTTGTTACTGTCACTGGAGTCCTGCTAACCAGAACTCCAGTGCTCATACTCTCTCTGATTACACATTAGCACTTACATACTGGTAACCCAGTATTCAACTCCAAATTGGCTTTCTGGACCCCCCTTATAAGTCCCTAGTATATGGAACCTAGGTACCCAGGGTATTGGGGTTTCAGGAGATCCATAGGGACTGCAGCACTTTGTTTGCCACCCACAGAAGGAGCCCATACAAACACTTCTTCAGGACTGCTATTGCACCCTTTGTGAAATAGAGTAAGCACTAGTTCACTGCCATTTTCACTGCACCAGGTCACTTGCAAGTCACCTTTATATCTAACCTTCAGACCCTGAAGGTTAGGTACATAGCACCTGTGTGTGAGGGCATTAGCAGAGGTGCCCCCACGTCATCCAGCCCCATTTTCCCAGACTTTGTGAATGCGGGAACACCATTATAAGTGTGCTCTACATATAGGTCAACACAATGGTAACTCCGAATATGGCCATGTGAGGTGTCTAGGATTGAGAAATTGTACCCCAATCTGATTCTGGTATTGGGGACCAATTCCATGCACCCTAGGGTTTCCACAGTGGACCCCCAGTACTGCCATACCAGTCTTCTGAGGTTTTCACTGCAGCTCCAGCTGCTGTCACAGCACAGACAGGCTTCTTCCCTCCTGGGACTTGAGCAGCTCAATCCCAGGAAGACAGAACAAAGCATTTCCTTTAGGAGCGGGGTGTTACACCCTCTTCCTTTGGAAATAGGTGTTGCAGCCATGGGAGGGGATTTCTCCCAGAGCCTCTGGAAGTGAATTGAAGGGCACAGATGGTGCCCTTCTTGCATAATCCACTCTACACCTGTTCAGGGACCCCCAGTCCCTGCTCTGGCACGAAAAGGGACAAAGGAAAGGTGAGTGACCACTCCCCTGTCCATCACCACCCCAAGAGTGGTGCCCAGAGCTCCTCCAGAGTGTCCCTGGGTTCTGCCATCTTGTTTTCAGGATGGTCAGGGAACTCTGGGAGCATCTGAGTGGTCAGTGCCAGCAGGTAACGTCAGAGACCCCTCCTGATAGGTCCATATCTGGTTATATGACCAATCCCCCTTCGAGGGCTATTTAGGGTCTCTCCTGTGGGTGTTTCCTCAGATTCGGTTTGCAAGACTCAACCAGGACTCCTCTGCATCCTCTGCTTCAGCTTCGGACCGTCGGATCAACCGCAAACTGCTCCAGGAACACTGTAACTGCAACTGCAATAAAGTATCCAAGAAAGGTACTGCAACTCTTCGACTTCAGCTCCTGCCAGCAACGGCAACAGTTTCCAGGTTGTGCACGCTCTGAGGACTGCCTGTTTTCATTCTGCACCAGAAGAACTGAAGGAATATCCCTTGGAGTGACAGAGTCACTTCTCCGCTTCTGCAGACACCTCTCTGCAATGACAACTGATACTCTGGGACTCCTCTACTGTCGACGAGCATGATCCCTGGAACACAGGTGGTGGACCGAAGTGATCATGACTATGCAAAGGTCCAACTGTCCAAATTTGGTGGAGGTAAGGGCTTGCCTCCCTGAGCCAGACTGTACCTCTGTGCACTGCATCTTCCTAGGGCTTCTGTGTGCTTCTTCCAGAAATCCTTCGTGCACAGCATAACCCAGGTCCCCAGCACTCTATCCTGCAATGCTGAGCTCCCTGAGTTGTTCTCTGGCGGAGTGGGAACCCCTTGTGTAGTTCTGTGAGAACCGCATTTTGCAACTCCTTTGTCCCCGTGTTCTGGGACTCCTGTGGGTGCTGCCTGGTCTTCTGAGGGCTCTAAAAAGGGCAGAGAGCCCTCTCTGTCTCCTCGGTCTGAGTTGAGACACCCAGGTCACTCATGGGCCCAGATAGCGCCTTCTTCCTGCCAACCAGGACATTTGCGTGAGCCAAGGCTGCATCCAACGACTTGACGTGGGACATATCTTGCACCAAGCAGGAACCAAAGCTGTCCTCTTTGGTGCATTTCTGACTTTTTCTTCCAAACCGGAGAATCCACTATTGCACCTTCATCCGTGTTAGCAGGGACTCCTGTTCTTCCTGGACTCTTCATCAACTTCTGGACTTGGTCTCCTCTCTCCACAGGGGTTCAGGTCCAGGAATCCATCTTTGGTATCTTACAGTCTTGCTTGGTTTTTGCATAATTCTTTACCACGACTTCTAGTGTGTCCTGAGGAAACTTGCTGTACTTTACTCCTGTGTTCCTGGGCTCTGGGGTGGGGTATTTGACTTACCTTTGGTGTTGTCTTACACTCCCAGCGCCCCTCTATACATTACACTTGCCTAGGGGGAAAACCGACATTTGCATTCTACTATTTTAGTATATGGTTTGTGTTGCCCATAGGCCCATTGCAACCTATTGAATTGTTCACTGTTTGCACTATTTTATGATTGTTTACTTACCTGATTTTGGTTACTAGTGTATATATTGTGTATAATACTTACTTTCATAGGGAGTATAGCCTCTAAGATATTTTGGCCTTGTGTATTAAAATAAAGTACCTTCATTTTTTGGTAACACTGTCTTTCTTGTGTACAAGTACTATGTGGCTATAGTGGTGTTGCAAGAGCTTTTCATGTCTCCTAGTTCAGCCTTGGCTGCTCTGCTACAGCTACCTCTAGACAGCTTAAGCTGCTAGATACTGCCTACATTTCACTAAGGTGGATCACTGGACCTGGTATAAGGTGTAAGTACCTCTGGTACCCACTACAAACCAGACCAGCTCCTCACATTGGTGGTGCAGAGGTGGGAGAAGTACTTGCAAGTGCATTATCACTTTGCCACTGGTGCTTTTCACAAGAAAGTGTACTCTAATACTATATAAAATTATACCTAGCAGTCTCATTTTCACTCTACAGAAATTGTTTAAAAATTTTTTTTTCTTTCTCTCTAAAAAGCTAGGTGAAATAGTTTTGCTTACCTCTTACTCTTTCCCCTAACTTTTCTATTGCTATGTCTTCTATTGAGGCTACCCCCAGGGTTATCAAGACAACCTAAGAGAAACTTAACTTTAAACGTCTGAGAGGGCTTTGCCTAGAATGAAGCTTAGGGATTGGGAAGAACCCCAATAAGGATTTCCTCATAAATCCCCTCTTGCAAGATGATCAGGAGCATTGTGATGGTCCTGTAGATCCGGAAGCGGAGGTTGAGGGGGATTCTAATCAGTTACATTCAGTAGAGGGTCATGAAGATCATGGGGAGGATCCTTCTACAGATCCTTCAATTGACAAACCTCCTAGTGTAGCAGTTAGTGGGAAGGGGTCACACACAGGTAGGGCGCCCTTCACATCTAGAAGCCAGGTCACTAGTGTTACACAAGTTAGGGAAAGATCAGCCTCTGCTCATTCCGATGTCACTTCTGTCTCAGAGGTGTCCCTCACAAAGCTGAGGATGGAAGAGGCCAGACTGAGGCTACAGCAGCAACAGTTGGCCTTAGATAGGGAATCCCTAGCTGTGGAAAGGGAAAGACAAGAGTTGGGGTTAGTTCCCCATGGCGGCAGCAGCATTTACAGTTTCAGAAGTTATGAGGTCACGGAGGACAACAGTAACTCCAGAAACTTACATAAGATTGTTCCCCCATATAAGGTGGGGGATGATGTCCAAAAATGGTTTGCTGCACTTGAGAGGCTCTGTAAGGTTCAAAGGGTCCCTCAAAAGCAGTGGGCTGCTACACTTTTTTTGTCCTTCTCTGACAAAGGGAGGGACAGACTCCTCACTGTTAGGGAGGAGGACTCAGACAATTACAACATTCTCAAAAATGCACTCATTGATGGTTTTCGGCTCACCACAGAGCAATAGAGAATTAAGTTCAGGGAAACCAAGAAAGAATCTCTGTCGAAGCTCTAGAAGGTTGGTTACATGGCAGTAAAGTGTCTGATTACCAGGGTCTGTATAATGTGAATTTAAGAGAGCATATACTGAATAGTTATGTGCCTCATTTGTTACACTAGTATCTTATGGACTCAGATCCGACATCTCCCCAAGAATTAGGAAAGAAGGCAGACAAATGGGTCAGAACAAGGGTGAGCAGAAAAGCTCATACAGGTAGTCACAAAGAAAATGAGAAATGAGAAAAATCTCAGGATAAGCATGGGGATAAAAATAAATATAAAGATCCTTCTTCAGGTCCACAACACTCCTCTGGGGGTGGGGATAAATCATCTTCCTCTTCTTCACACTCCACACACAATAAAAAGCACTGGTGCTATGTGTGCAGAGGTGAAGGCCATAGGCCAGGAGATAAGTCCTGCCCAGGTAAAGCCCCTGAGCCTACCACCACTAATACATCCACTTCAAACTGCATTTCCCCTAGCAGTACTAGTAATAGTGGTGGGACTACTGGCAATAGTCAAACAAAAGGTGTAGTTGGGTTCACTTGTGGGTGCATTATAGAAACAGGGATAGATATAGAAACTCCCTCAACAGTTTCTGTCATACCTGGTGGCATTGACCTTGCCACCTTGGCTGCTTGTCCCATTCACATGGACATGTACAGCAATCTGGGGTAAGTCAAATACCCCACCCCATGTACAACAATTCTAATAAATGGTGTTGAGGCCCAGGCCTACAGGGACACAGGTACCAGTATCGCTTTGGTAACTGAAAACCTGGTGTCACCTGCACAACACTTCCTTGGACAGAAGTAACAAGTTACTGATGTCAACAACTCCACTCAGTCTCTCCCCTTAGCTATAGTGCAACTTAGTTGGGGTGGAGTTACTGGCCCAAATCAGGTGGTGGTATCACATAGCTTACTTGTAGGCTCTCTGTTAGGTAATGACCTAGAGGCCTCAGGTTGGGCTGAGGTAGAGTTTGGGACCCATTCATCCATGCTGGGTATCCCTAGGAAATTGCTTCCTCTCATTTCAAGTGAAATGAAAAAGCAAAGAAGGGAAGGAGCCCTGAAGTCTCAGGATCCTCCTCATCCCACAGGTAAAAAGGGTATCAAAGTATCCCTTTCTAACCCTGCCACTAGGATACCATTCCTGTGGTGGGAAAAACATCTCCTGGGGTGGAACCTGTACCAAGGGAGCCCACAGCTGCCACAGCTGAACTCCCAGAGGTAAAAGCATTACCTCTAAACACATAGGACAGCAGCCTTGTCCTTGTGTGGAGCCTATAGGACAGCAGTCCTGTCCTGTTCAAACCCAAGAGAAACTTCAACCCTGTTCTCTCTTTCAGCCATTTGGACAAATGTTTTGTTCAGCTATGGCCTTGCTGAGACAGCATCCCTGTCTTGCGTTCTCATCCTTAGGACAGCAACCCTGTCTTAACATAGGATCAATTAAACAGACCCACTGCCCCACTTTAAACCTCACAAATAGAGAATCTGCGAATATGCACTTGCACTGTTTTCTAGGTTAAAATCTCCAAACAGGGTGATTTCCATCTCCATAGGGAAGTAACCATACAGTGGATGATAAAAGGAGTAACCACTCTATTGCAGATCTATACTCCACGTATCACCACTTAGGCAATCAAGTCTCAACTGTCCACGGTTAGCCTTATTGTCCTTCGTTTGGGGGGGTATGTAAGAAAGTAGCTTATTTCTAGCATGGTTACCCCCATTTCTGGTCTGTTTGTCAGTGTGTTTTTACTGTCTCACTGGGATCCTGCTAGTCAGGGCCCCAGTGCTCATAGTTTGTGGCCTACATGTCAGTATGTGTTACTGTTTTGTCAGTATGCTTGACTGTGTCACTGGAGTCCTGCTAACCGGAACTCGAGTGCTTATGCTCTCTCTGATTCCAAATTTGTACTTACATACAGGTAACCCAGTATTCCACTCCAAACTGGCATACTGGACCCCTCTTAGAAGTCTCTAGTATTTGGTATCTAGGAACCCAGGGGATTGGGGTTCCAGGAGATCCTTATGGGCTGCAACATTTCTTTTGCCAACCATAAGGAGCTCATACAAACACTTCTTCAGGACTGCTATTGCAGCCTGAGTGAAATAGTGTAAGCACTATTTCACGGCCATTTTCACTGCACCAGGTCACTTATAAGTCACCTATATATCTAACCTTCAGACCCTGAAGCCTAGGTGCATAGTACCTGTGTGTGAGGGAACCGATGCACTAGCAGAGGTGCCCCCAAGTCGTCCAGGCCCATTTTGCACCCCCCAATCTGATTCTGGTATGGGGGGGCAATTCCATGCACCCTGGGGACTCCACAGTGGGCCCCCAGTACTGCCATACCAGCCTTCTGAGGATTCCAGGCCTCCCCAGCTGCTGCCACCTCACAGACAGGCTTCTGGCCTCCTGTTGCTCAAGCAGCTCGAGCCCAAAAAGGCAGAACAAAGCATTTCCTTTGGGAGAGGGGTGTTACACCCACTCCCTTTGTAAATAGTTGTTACAGGCATAGGAGCAGTAGCTTCCCTGAGCCTCTGGAAATGCTTTGAAGGGCACAGATGGTTTTTCCTCCTTGCATAATCCAGTCTACACCGGTTCAGGGACCCCCAGTCCCTGCTGTGGTGCAAAACTAGACAAAGAAAAGGGGAGTGGTCACTCCCCTGTTCATCACTACCCCAGGGGTGGTGCCAGAGCTCCTCCAGAGAGTCCCTGGGTTTTGTCATCTTGGATTCCAACGTGGTGGGCCACTCTGGGAGCATCTGAGTGGCCAGTGCCAGCAGGTGATGTTAGAGCCCTCCCCTGATAGGTGCTTACCTTTGTAGTCGACCAATCCCCCTTTAAGGGCTATTTAGGGTCTCTCTTCTGGCTGTTTCCTCAGATTCGGATTGCAAGACTCCAGCAGGAATCCTCTGCATCCTTTAATTCACCTTCTACCGACAAAACTGCATCTGGACCCTCCAGTAACTCTACAAACCACAACAGAGAAGCAAAGAGGATATCTGCAACATTGTATCTTCAGCTCCTATTAGCAACGGCAAATCAGGTCGTGCATCCTCATAGGGCAACCAGTCTTCAGCCTGCACCAGAAGAATGAAGGAATCTCCCTTGAACTTTAGGAATCACTTCCCTGCTTCAGCAGGCACCCCTCTGCAGCTACGACCAGTGATGTGGGTCCCCTCTCCTGACAAATTGCGTGGATCCAGCAACACGTTCTTCATGCACAACATATCTTTGGCTACAAGCACTCCTTCCTGTGACGCACAGCTTCCTGATTGTTTCTCTGAGAGTAGGATCCCTTTGTAGTGCTGCACGGGCCTCCATTTGCACCTTCTTTGTCCCCATGCTGTGGGACTCCTGTGCATGCTGTCTGGTCTTTCCGAGGGCTCTCTGAGTTGTTGAGAGCCCCAGCTGTCTCCCCCTCCTGGTCCCGGGCAGCGCCATTTTCAGCTATCCGTGTGCTCTGCGTGTGCAAAGACTTATTGGCGGAATCCAGGGACACAAACCAGACTGTAATCATCGATCCAGCATGGGACACCATCTTCTTGGGTGCAGTACTGACTGTTCTTCTTCATTGGTGGTTCTTCCTTTGCACCTTCATGCAGGTTAGAAGGGGCTCCTGTTCTCCCTGGATTCTTCAGTGCTTCTTGGACTTTGTCCCCTTCTTCCACATGTCTTCAGGTCCAGGAATCCATTGATAGTGTCTTGTAGTCTCTTCTGCTTCTTGCATAATCTTCTATCACGTCCTTGTGTTCTAGGAAACTTACTGTGATGTACTCCTGCTTTCTTGAGCTCTGGGGGGGGGTTCTATTACATACCTTTGGTGTTTTCTTACACTCCCTGTGCCCCTCTACACACTACACTTGCCTAGGTGGGAAACCGACTTTAGCATTTCACTATTTTAGTATATGGTTTGTGTTCCCCCTAGGGCCATTGCTGTCTATTGTGATTTTCTGTATTTGCACTGTTTTTAAATCTATTACTGCATTATAATGTACATAGTGTGTATATTGCTTTCCTCCTAAGGGAGTATAGTCTCTAAGGTATGTATTTTTGTCATGTGTGTCACCAAAATAAAGTACCTTTACTTTTGTAACACTGAGTATTTTCTTTCATGTGTGTAAGTACTGTGTGACTACAGTGATATTGCATGAGCTTTGCATGTCGCCTAGATAACCCTTGGCTGCTCAGTTACAGCTATCCCTGGACAGCCTGGCTTCTAGAGACTGCCTACATTTCACCAATAAGGGATAACTGGACCTTTGGTACCCGCTACAACCCAGGCCAGCCTCCTTTAAGGAAGTGTAATCCCAAACTACACTCGCTAAGGCATCTAAAAATAGCTTTGGCATATGGAATCTCAAAGTGGACCCTCTAGGATATTCTGAAAATTTCTGTATGATATGCTATCTAGGGTCCATTCCCTGTTAGCTTTTCCTAGATTCCTACCTTTGGCATGCCGGGATCATGGGGAGACACCCATTGAGCATGCCCCTTGATCCCTTCTGCTCAAGCCCTGGCAAGTGGCATGTGAATTTTTTTTGGCGGTACCTAAATGCAACCAGGGGAGCTGCTTGGTGGCCTCTGCAGAGGTCAATGGTTGATGTTGATCCTGTATTGTTTCATTTTCTGTAATGTTCACAAGTTCCCCCTCCCTTTTTCAATGTTCTTGTTTATAAGAGAGGCTGTCTGAAGTGAATCTGCAAACTTTCCCATTAAAGCACCCCACTGGCAGGTGTACATTAGCATCTATACATAGGCAGTGTGTCCCATAAAGTTTGATTAAATATCACTTTACCAGAAAACCCACTGACAATGGAAACACTGACTGGACACTTGAATTGTAACTGTCGGAAGCTTACAATTCATGTTTTGGCTTTGGGCCTGAAAGGACAAAGATGCTGGGATGTATGATGGAAATGACAGTGGCACTCATAACAAATCCCTTTCCAACAACTCTGGAACCACGACTCAGACTTTACAACAGAAGTCTCTACAACACATTTTTTTTTTACAAACAGTAAGCCTTTACCACGAAAATGTAAGTATTTTACAGGTAGGTATAAATCTGTAGGTAGTTATAGTTAGGACCTAGATTACATAGAAAAAACACTTTTTTGACTTGGCTATATCTTTGGTACAGTTTGACTAATCTTAATGACATTTTCAAAAACAGTGTCCAGTTGGGTTTTGTTGTGCATGGAAAGTTTCAAGGTGATCAGTGAAGTGGGGGTTAAGAAAAAGGGGGTGTCAAAAAAGTGTGTTAATTCCCATAGAGTCTTTAGACATACCTCCAGTCTGATCCACTGGGCGGAATTACACTAAATTTGGCAGAAAAGTAGTTTGTGGTCCAGGGATCGTGCTTTCTGTTATTTGGTGAAAATATGTTCAGTAGTTTAGGATAAAATAAAGGAAATCCTAATTTGGATATCTGGTCAAAGCCTAAGCACCGATCTCGTGGTGAGATCTAATTCCCTGTCAGCAGTTCAAACTGGAAATGCTGGCAATTATCTTGGGACCAATATGCATGATAGCACCCCATCAAAATGCATTGTAGTTAATGTCAGGATTTGAGAGTCACAAAAAGGAGAATTGTTAGACCTGATATTCCTTAGGGTGGTCACCCCTAACTTTTTGCCTGCCTCCCTCCACTTTTTGGACACTGTTTTTGCTGGCTTTTAGACTCTGCACACTTTACCACTGCTAACCAGTGCTAAAGTGCATATGCTCTCTCCCTTTAAACATGGTAACTTTGGATCATACCCAACTGGACTATTTAAGCTACTTATAAGTCCCTAGTAATGTGCACTATATGTGCCTAGGGCCTGTAGATTAAATGCTACTAGTGGGCCTGCAGCACTGGTTGTTCCACCCACTTAAGTAGCCCCTTTACCTTGTCTCAGGCCTGCCTTTGCAAGGCCTGTGTGTGCAGTTTCACTGTCACCCCGACTTGGCATTTGAAAGTACTTGCCAAGCCTAAACCTCCCCTTTTTCTACATATAAGTCACCTCTAATGGGTGCCCTAGGTAACCCCTAGGGCAGAGTGCTGTGTGGGTGAAAGGCAGGACATGTACCTGTGTAGTTTACATGTCCTGGTAGTGTAAAACTCCTAAGTTCGTTTTTACACTACTGTGAGGCCTGCTCCCTTCACAGGCTAACATTGGGGCTGCCCTCATACATTGTTGAAGTGGTAGCTGCTGATCTGAAGGGAGTAGGAAGGTCATATTTAGCATGGCCAGAATGGTAACACAAAATCCTGCTGACTGGTGAAGTTGGATTTAATATTACTATTTTAGAAATGCCACTTTTAGAAAGTGAACATTTCTCTGCACTTAAATCTTTCTGTGCCATACAATCCACGTCTGGCTAGGTTTAGTTGACAGCTTCTTGTGCATTCACTCAGACACACCCCAAACACAGGGTACTCAGCCTCACTTGCATATATCTGCATTTTGAATGGGTCTTCCTGGGCTGGGAGGGTGGAGGGCCTGCTCTGACACAAAGGACTGCCACACGCCCTACTGTGACCCTGGCAGACAGGATTGAACTGAAAGGGGACCTGGTGCACTTCTAAGCCACTCTTTGAAGTCTCCCCCACTTCAAAGGCACATTTGGGTATAAAACAGGGCCTCTGCCCTACCACCTCAGACACTTGCTAGAGAAGAAACCTGAACCAGAACCTGCATCCTGCCAAGAAGAACTGCCTGGCTGCTCAAAGGACTCACCTGACTGCTTTCCACAAAGGACTGCTGCCTTGCTGTTGGCCTGCTGCCTTGCTGAACTCTTGCCCTGCTGCAGAAGTGCTCTCCAAGGGCTTGGATAGAGCTTGCCTCCTGTTCCCTGAAGTCTCCGGACCAAAAAGACTTCCATCTTTCAACTGGACTCCTTGAGCACCAAAAAATGTGACGCACAGCTTGTTCCGCGGTGAAAAATTCACTGCACGCCGATCCGGAAAGACGCCACTCAACCCCGCAAGGAAAAGATCGACGCGACGCCTGCGTTGCGACCGGAACTTCGACGCACGGCCCGCCTGGACAACGCCGCCCGACTTCCAGAGAGGGAATGGACGCGACACCAGCCGTGGGCGAGAAAATTCCACTCACAGCCCACTGGAACAACGCGCTGCCGGATGACAAGCTCGGGATGCCACGCACAGACCCCGGGACATCTGGTAATCCCGCGACCCACAGAGGCGACAGTCCACGCACCGGAAATCGATGCAACGTCTTCCCCGCGTGGAAAATAATGACGCAAGTCCGTGTGTGAAGGGGCGAAACTGACGCACACACCATTTTTCCACGCATCTCCTCCTCTGCGGCCCTCTGCGGAGATTTTGCCACTCCAAACCAGGTACTTTGTGCTTGAAAGAGACCTTGTTTACTTTTTAAAGACTTAAGACACTTCATATCACTTTTCAGTGATATCTCTATAATTTCTTATTGCATCTTTTATCGTTTTGACCTGCAAATACCCAGATAAATTTTATATATTTTTTCTGAACACAGTGTGGTGTATTTTTGTGATGCTATATTGTGTTATTGTATGATTTATTGCACAAATACTTTACACATTGCTTTCTAAGTTAAGCCTGACTGCTCAGTGCCAAGCTACCAGAGGGTGGGCACAGGATAATTTGGATTGTGTGTGACTTACCTGACTAGAGTGAGGGTCCTTGCTTGGACAGGGGGTAACCTGACTGCCAACCAAAGACCTCATTTCTAACATTGGTAATCCGCGGTGAGGATAGGACTTTTATTTGTGCAGTGACATACAGTAGCTAAGTATTTCACTACCTACCCACAGTTGAAGGTCAACTTGATTTTTATCTTGTTTTTCCTGACAATTTTCAAAAACTAAATCCTCACTCAACATGTCTCTGGCTGAGTCTCAAGCAGGAGATTTGGACCTAGCCCTGTTGGAGACATATACTGTCAAACAGCTAAAAGGGTTCTGCAGGGTGATGAGAGTACCCACCCAAGGGGCCTCCAGAAAGGAGGACTTTCAAGTGGCGCTGAGGGCCTGGGCAGAAGCCCATTTAGAGGAGGATGATGAGGAAGAGGAGACAGAAAATGGCCCACCAGAGGATTTGTTGAAATCAGTGGGTGAAATTACCACTGCAATTGTGCCCCCTTCCAGACCAGCGAGCAGTGTCTCTGAGCAAAGCCTGACCGCAGAGGAAAGGAGAGAAGAAAGGGAGTTCCAATTGCAAATGACAAGACTGAAAATTGAGACTCAACAGGAGGAAAGGAGGGGAGAGAGAGAAGCCAAGCGAGCTGAAGCTGAAAGAGCAGCCCAACAGATGGAGGCTGAAAGAGCAGCCAAACAGATGGAAGCTGAAAGAACTGAAGCTGCAGCTGAGAGAGCTTTGGCTGAAAATAAACTATTGTTGGCTCATGAACTGAGTCTCAAGGAGCTGGAGATCAAGGCAAGACAGTCTGAATCCAGCAGTAATGGTGGCAGCATACAGACAGGACCTGCTGGAGAAAAGAAGGTTCGTATATACCAAAAAATGTGGTGCCCAGTTTTGTGGTGGGAGATAACATAGATAAATGGTTGGCTGCTTATGAAGTTGCACTAAGGGCTCATGAGGTTCCTAAAGGGCAATGGGGTACAGCTATGTAGGGTTATGTGCCACCATTGGGGAGGGACACACGTCTCACATTGGATAAACCAGATCAAAACACATACCCACTTCAGAAAGCCATTTTACTTGCCAAGTTTGGGCTGACCCTTGAGGGATACCGTCAGAGGTTCAGGGACAGCACCAAACAATCCACACAAACATGGGTTGATTTCTTTGACTTTTCCAGTAAGGCACTGAATGGATGGGTGCGGGGCAACAAAGTAGATGATTACAAAGGGTTATATGACTTGATTCTGAGAGAGCAGATGCTCAATACTACTTTTACAGAGTTGCGCCAGCACTTGGTAGATAGTAAGCTGACTGATCCCAGGAAGCTTTCTGAGGAGGCGGACCTCTGCGCTAGCACCAGAGTGTCCAGAAAATTATCTGGGCGGATACCCACAAAGGTGGTCAGGGTTCCCAACCGAAGAAAGAGGGGGGAGATAAACTTACAGATAAGGAACTCTCAAAAGGCCCCCAAATGAATTCCCAGGGAGAGGGTGGCAACTATTCCTCTTCCAGATTTGGGAAAAAGACAGGGACTTATGATACATCATCAGGGAAATTCACCTCCAAATGCTTAGAGTGCTACCAGTATGGTCACTCTAAGGGCAACTCCCAGTGTTCCATGAGAGCACCGTCCACTACCGGACAGACACCTGGGTTGACTAGTGTAGCGCTCGTGGGGGAGATGGACCCAGATAGCTTTGGGGAGCAGGCAGAGGTTTCCCTAGTGTCCTTGGGAGAAAGAGAAATGGTGCCCAAAGCCCACATGCCCCAAAATACTTCCAAGTACAGGCAGTGGGTCACCATTGATGGGCAAAAGGTGGAGGCTCTGCGTAACACAGAGCCAGTATGACTACTGTCAAGAGTCAGCTGGTGTCAACAGAGCAGATAGTCCCTAATACATTCCACCAGGTCATAGTCATAGTCGCTGACAATCGTGAGAGTCACCTACCGGTGGCTCTGGTTCCCTTTGAGTGGGGGGGTCTCTGGTACTCTGAAAGTAGCTGTGAGTCCTGCCATGGCGTTATGTGCCACCTGTAGATTGTCTGTTAGTCAATGATCTTGAGCATACTGCCTGGAAAGAGGTAGAGCTCAGATCCCACCTGGAGATGTTAGGTTTGCCTGAGTGGGTCTGCATGACCACACAGTCCATGGCTGCCCGGGAATGGAGTCAAGGGCGTCTGGAGCCTGGAACAATGGCCCAGACAGCTGCAAAGAGGAAGGGCAAGAGGTGCGGTAAACCCGCCTCAAATGCTCCCACGGTGGTGGACGGGGTCCCTGAGGAGGAGGCCCCTGAGCCAAGAGGGGAGGACATAGCTGACCTGGGTAACCTACCTGAACTTGCTGGCTGGCAAGTAGAGGGTGGGCCGACCAGAGCAGAATTCTACACGGCGCAGAAGGAATGCCCCACCCTTGAGGGTCTGAGGCAACAGGCCACACCCCAAGCAGCAGGTGACGCCTCTGGCAATCACCATATTTACTGGGAGAATGATTTCCTTTACAGTGAGCTTAAGGTTCCAGGTCCTGGGGCAGCCCGTGTGCTGGTGGTCCCCCAGTGTTTCCGAACCTTCCTACTGGGTCTGGCTCACGACATCCCCCTGGCAGGACACTTGGGCCAAGACAAGACCTTTAACAGGCTTGTCACCCACTTCCATTGGCCCAGAATGAGGACAGCCTCAGATAACTTCTGCAGAGCTTGCCCCACCTGCCAGGCTAGTGGGAAGACAGGGAAACAGCTTAAGGCTCCCCTGCTCCCACTCCCGGCCGTTGGCACCTCCTTTGAAAGGGTGGGCATCGTCATTGTTGGTCCCTTGGACCCCAAAACTGCCTTGGGCAACAGGTTTATCCTGGCTTTGGTGGACCATGTTACCTGCTATCCAGAGGCAATCCCTCTGAGAACAGTGACTGCACCGGTGGTGACCAGATCCCTGTTGGGAATATTTACCCGTGTGGGATTCCCTAAGGAATTTGTGTCTGACAGGGACACAAACTTCATGTCTGCATACATGAAGTCCATGTGGGATGAGTGTGGGGTGACCTACCGGTTTACCACCCCCTATCATCCTCAATCCAATGGGCTTGTTCAGAGATTCAACAAGACCTTGAAAGGCATGATTAGTGGCCTGACCGATGCCATGAGGCGTAAGTGGGACGTCCTCTTACCATGCCTGTTGTTTGCTTACAGAGAGGTGCCCCAGAAAGGGGTGGGGTTCAGCCCCTTTGAGATTCCCTATGGTCACCCTGTCAGGGGACCCCTAAGCATTGTTAAAGAGGGCTGGGAGAAAGCTCCCAAGTCACCTCCCCAGGATGTGGTCAACTACATGCTGGCCCTCCGCATCCAAACCCAATGCTGCTGGAAGCAGGCCAAGAGTAACCTCGAGGCCAGTCAAGAGGTGATGAAGGAGTGGTATGACCGGAAGACCACTCTGGTTGAGTTCTCACCTGGAGACAAAGTTTGGGTGATGGTGCCAGTAGAGCCCAGGGCTCTCCAGGACCGCTGGACTGGCCCCTTTAAGATCAAGGAGCGTAAAGGGGAGGCCACTTACCTAGTGGACCTCAAGACCCCTAGGCACCCCCTAAGGGTCCTCCATCAGAACCGACTCAAACCTCACTTTGAGAGGTCTGAGGTCAGTATGCTCCTGGTCACAGATGAGGGCATGGAAGAGGAGAGTGAACCTCTCCCCGACCTCCTCTCTGTCAAAGAAGGGGATGGTTCAGTGGAGGGCGTCATTCTCTCTGACTCCCTGACTCTAACCCAGAGAGGAGACTGCTATGAGCTGTTAGAGCAGTTCTCCCCCTGTTCTCCCTTACTCCTGTACTGACCCACCTCTGTATTCATGACATTGACACAGGTGACAGTCCCCCTATGAAAAACCAAATTTACAGGTTATTGGATAAGGTGAAGGCCAGCATCAAGGAGGAGGTCTCCAAGATGTTGACTTTAGGGGTTATTGAGAAATCCAGTAGTCCCTGGGCCAGCCCTGTGGTATTGGTTCCTAAGGCTACTGCCCCAAGTGCAAAGCCAGAACTCAGGTTCGGTGTGGACTACCGGGGTCTAAACTCAGTCACCCGGACTGATGCTCACCCCATCCCCCGAACTCATGAGCTCGTTGACAGACTAGACGCTGCCAAGATCCAGAGTACGTTTGATCTTACTTCAGGATACTGGCAGATCGGCCTGACTGAGGGGGCTAAAGAGAAATCAGCATTTTCCACCCCTGATTGCCATTAATAAATTCCGGGTGATGCCATTTGGGTTGAAAAATGCCACCGCTACCTTCCAACGGTTGGTTAACGGGGTCTTAGCTGGTAAAGATGCCTACTGT
Organism: Pleurodeles waltl; assembly: GCF_031143425.1. Classification (NCBI taxonomy): domain Eukaryota; kingdom Metazoa; phylum Chordata; class Amphibia; order Caudata; family Salamandridae; genus Pleurodeles; species Pleurodeles waltl. The sequence continues at coordinate 763,801,277 of NC_090443.1, read as the reverse complement.
GCAGCTTACCTGGATGACATAGCTGTCTACAGTTCCAGCTGGGAGGAACACCTGCTCCACCTCAAGGAGGTGCTTCAGGCTCTGCAACAGGCAGGCCTGACCATCAAGGCTAGTAAGTGCCAGATTGGGCAGGGTGCTGTGGTGTACTTGGGACACCTAGTAGGTGGTGGCAAGGTGCAGCCACTCCAGGCCAAGATTGAAACTATCAAGGCCTGGCAACCACCAAGAACACAGCCTGAAGTGAGAGACTTTTTAGGCCTCACTGGATACTACCGCAGATTTGTCAAGGGCTATGGTACCATTGTGTCACCCTTGACAGAACTCACTTCCAAGAAACAACCTAGGTTGCTGAATTAGACAGAGGCTTGTCAGAAAGCCTTTGATTCTCTGAAGGAAGCCATGTGCACGGCCCCCGTGCTCAAGGCCCCTGACTACTCCCAGGAATTTATTGTGCAGACAGACGCTTCAGAGCATGGCATAGGGGCTGTTCTAGCACAGCTAAATGAGGAGGGCTCAGACCAACCAGTAGTCTTTACTAGCAGAGAATATTACCACGGGAACAGAGGTGGAGTGCTATTGAGAGAGAAGCATTTGCTGTGGTCTGGGCACTGAACAAGCTAAGACCCTACCTGTTTGGGACTCACTTCTGGGTTTAGACAGACCACAGGCCCCTCAGATGGCTCATGCAGATGAGGGATAAAAATCCAAAACACTTGACATGGTCAATTTCCATACAGGGGATGGACTTTACGGTGGAACATCGCCCAGGGGTTGACCACGCCAATGCTGATGGTCTCTCCAGATACTTCCGCCTTAGCGATGAGAGCTCCCAGGAGGTCGGATAGCTCTCCCCACTTTCAGCTGGGGGGGGCACATGTTAGGCCTGACATGCTTTAGGGTGGTCACCCCTAACTTTTTGCCTGCCTCCCTCCACTTTTTGGACACTGTTTTTGCTGACTTTTAGACTCTGCGCACGTTACCACTGCAAACCAGTGCTAAAGTGCATATGCTCTCTCCCTTTAAACATGGTAACTTTGGATCATACCCAATTGGACTATTTAAGTTACTTATAACTCCCTAGTAATGTGCACTATATGTGCTTAGGGCCTGTAAGTTAAATTCTACTAGTGGGTCTGCAGCACTGGTTGTGCCACCCACTTAAGTAGCCCCTTTACCTTGTCTAAGGCCTGCCATTGCAAGGCCTGTGTGTGCAGTTTCACTGTCACCCGACTTGGCAATTAAAAGTACTTGCCAAGCCTAAACCTCCCCTTTTTCTACATATAAGTCACCCCTAATGGGTGCCTTAGGTAACCCCTAGGGCAGGGTGCTGTGTGGGTGAAAGGCAGGACATGTACCTATGTAGTTTACATGTTCTGGTAGTGTAAAACTCCTAAATTCGTTTTTACACTACTGTGAGGCCTGTTCCCTTCATGGGCTAACATTGGGGCTGCCCTCACACATTGTTGAAGTGGTAGCTCCTGATCTGAAGGGAGCAGGAAGGTCATATTTAGTGTGGCCAGAATGGTAATACAAAATCCTGCTGACTGGTGAAGTTTGATTTAATATTACTATTTCAGAAATGCCACTTTTATAAAGTGAGCATTTCTCTGCACTTAAATCTTTCTGTGCCTTACAATCCACGTCTGGCCAGGTTTAGTTGACAGCTCCTTGTGCATTCACTCAGACACACCCCAAACACAGGGTACTCAGCCTCACTTGCATACATATGCATTTTGAATGGGTCTTCCTGGCCTGGGAGGGTGGAGGGCCTGCTCTGACACAAAGGACTGCCACGCCCCCTACTGTGACCCTGGCAGACATGATTGAACTGAAAGGGGACCTGGTGCACTTCTAAGCCACTCTTTGAAGTCTCCCCCACTTCAAAGGCACATTTGGGTATAAAACAGGGTCTCTGCTCTACCACCTCAGACACTTGCTAGAGAAGAAACCTGAACCAGAACCTGCATCCTGCCAAGAAGAACTGCCTGGCTGCTCAAAGGACTCACCTGACTGCTTTCCACAAAGGACTGCTGCCTTGCTGTTGGCCTGCTGCCTTGCTGAACTCTTGCCCTGCTGCAGAAGTGCTCTCCAAGGGCTTGGATAGAGCTTGCCTCCTGTTCCCTGAAGTCTCCGGACCAAAAAGACTTCCATCTTTCAACTGGACTCCTTGAGCACCAAAAAATGTGACGCACAGCTTGTTCCGCGGTGAAAAATTCACTGCACGCCGATCCGGAAAGACGCCGCTCAACCCCGCAAGGAAAAGATCGACGCGACGCCTGCGTTGCGACCGGAACTTCGACGCACGGCCCGCCTGGACAACGCCGCCCGACTTCCAGATAGGGAATGGACGCGACACCAGCCGTGGGCGAGAAAATTCCACTCACAGCCCACTGGAACAACGCGCAGCCGGATGACAAGCTCGGAATGCCACGCACAGACCCCGGGACATCTGGTAATCCCGCGACCCACAGAGGCGACAGTCCACGCACCGGAAATCGATGCAACGTCTTCCCCGCGTGGAAAATAATGACGCAAGTCCGTGTGTGAAGGGGCGAAACTGACGCACACACCATTTTTCCACGCATCTCCTCCTCTGCGGCCCTCTGCGGAGATTTTGCCACTCCAAACCAGGTACTTTGTGCTTGAAAGAGACTTTGTTTACTTTTTAAAGACTTAAGACTCTTCATATCACTTTTCAGTGATATCTCTATAATTTCTTATTGCATCTTTTATCGTTTTGACCTGCAAATACCCAGATAAATTTTATATATTTTTTCTGAACACAGTGTGGTGTATTTTTGTGATGCTATATTGTGTTATTGTATGATTTATTGCACAAATACTTTACACATTGCTTTCTAAGTTAAGCCTGACTGGTCAGTGCCAAGCTACCAGAGGGTGGGCACAGGATAATTTGGATTGTGTGTGACTTACCCTGACTAGAGTGAGGGTCCTTGCTTGGACAGGGGGTAACCTGACTGCCAACCAAAGACCTCATTTCTAACATTGGTAATCAGCGGTGAGGATAGGACTTTTATTTGTGCAGTGACATACAGTAGCTAAGTATTTCACTACCTACCCACAGTTGAAGGTCAACTTGATTTTTATCTTGTTTTTCCTGACAATTTTCAAAAACTAAATCCTCACTCAACATGTCTCTGGCTGAGTCTCAAGCAGGAGATTTGGACCTAGCCCTGTTGGAGACATATACTGTCAAACAGCTAAAAGGGTTCTGCAGGGTGATGAGAGTACCCACCCAAGGGGCCTCCAGAAAGGAGGACTTTCAAGTGGCGCTGAGGGCCTGGGCAGAAGCCCATTTAGAGGAGGATGATGAGGAAGAGGAGACAGAAAATGGCCCACCAGAGGATTTGTTGAAATCAGTGGGTGAAATTACCACTGCAATTGTGCCCCCTTCCAGACCAGCGAGCAGTGTCTCTGAGCAAAGCCTGACCGCAGAGGAAAGGAGAGAAGAAAGGGAGTTCCAATTGCAAATGACAAGACTGAAAATTGAGACTCAACAGGAGGAAAGGAGGGGAGAGAGAGAAGCCAAGCGAGCTGAAGCTGAAAGAGCAGCCCAACAGATGGAGGCTGAAAGAGCAGCCAAACAGATGGAAGCTGAAAGAACTGAAGCTGCAGCTGAGAGAGCTTTGGCTGAAAATAAACTATTGTTGGCTCATGAACTGAGTCTCAAGGAGCTGGAGATCAAGGCAAGACAGTCTGAATCCAGCAGTAATGGTGGCAGCATACAGACAGGACCTGCTGGAGAAAAGAAGGTTCGTATATACCCAAAAATGTGGTGCCCAGTTTTGTGGTGGGAGATAACATAGATAAATGGTTGGCTGCTTATGAAGTTGCACTAAGGGCTCATGAGGTTCCTAAAGGGCAATGGGGTACAGCTATGTAGGGTTATGTGCCACCATTGGGGAGGGACACACGTCTCACATTGGATAAACCAGATCAAAACACATACCCACTTCAGAAAGCCATTTTACTTGCCAAGTTTGGGCTGACCCTTGAGGGATACCGTCAGAGGTTCAGGGACAGCACCAAACAATCCACTCAAACATGGGTTGATTTCTTTGACTTTTCCAGTAAGGCACTGAATGGATGGGTGCGGGGCAACAAAGTAGATGATTACAAAGGGTTATATGACTTGATTCTGAGAGAGCAGATGCTCAATACTACTTTTACAGAGTTGGGCCAGCACTTGGTAGATAGTAAGCTGACTGATCCCAGGAAGCTTTCTGAGGAGGCGGACCTCTGCGCTAGCACCAGAGTGTCCAGAAAATTATCTGGGCGGATACCCACAAAGGTGGTCAGGGTTCCCAACCGAAGAAAGAGGGGGGAGATAAACTTACAGATAAGGAACTCTCAAAAGGCCCCCAAATGAATTCCCAGGGAGAGGGTGGCAACTATTCCTCTTCCAGATTTGGGAAAAAGCCAGGGACTTATGATACATCATCAGGGAAATTCACCTCCAAATGCTTAGAGTGCTACCAGTATGGTCACTCTAAGGGCAACTCCCAGTGTTCCATGAGAGCACCGTCCACTACCGGACAGACACCTGGGTTGACTAGTGTAGCGCTCGTGGGGGAGATGGACCCAGATAGCTTTGGGGAGCAGGCAGAGGTTTCCCTAGTGTCCTTGGGAGAAAGAGAAATGGTGCCCAAAGCCCACATGCCCCAAAATACTTCCAAGTACAGGCAGTGGGTCACCATTGATGGGCAAAAGGTGGAGGCTCTGCGTAACACAGAGCCAGTATGACTACTGTCAAGAGTCAGCTGGTGTCAACAGAGCAGATAGTCCCTAATACATTCCACCAGGTCATAGTCATAGTCGCTGACAATCGTGAGAGTCACCTACCGGTGGCTCTGGTTCCCTTTGAGTGGGGGGGTCTCTGGTACTCTGAAAGTAGCTGTCAGTCCTGCCATGGCGTTATGTGCCACCTGTAGATTGTCTGTTAGTCAATGATCTTGAGCATACTGCCTGGAAAGAGGTAGAGCTCAGATCCCGCCTGGAGATGTTAGGTTTGCCTGAGTGGGTCTGCATGACCACACAGTCCATGGCTGCCCGGGAATGGAGTCAAGGGCGTCTGGAGCCTGGAACAATGGCCCAGACAGCTGCAAAGAGGAAGGGCAAGAGGTGCGGTAAACCCACCTCAAATGCTCCCACGGTGGTGGACGGGGTCCCTGAGGAGGAGGCCCCTGAGCCAAGAGGGGAGGACATAGCTGACCTGGGTAACCTACCTGAACTTGCTGGCTGGCAAGTAGAGGGTGGGCCGACCAGAGCAGAATTCTACACGGCGCAGAAGGAATGCCCCACCCTTGAGGGTCTGAGGCAACAGGCCACACCCCAAGCAGCAGGTGACGCCTCTGGCAATCACCATATTTACTGGGAGAATGATCTCCTTTACAGTGAGCTTAAGGTTCCAGGTCCTGGGGCAGCCCGTGTGCTGGTGGTCCCCCAGTGTTACCGAACCTTCCTACTGGGTCTGGCTCACGACATCCCCCTGGCAGGACACTTGGGCCAAGACAAGACCTTTAACAGGCTTGTCACCCACTTCCATTGGCCCAGAATGAGGACAGCCTCAGATAACTTCTGCAGAGCTTGCCCCACCTGCCAGGCTAGTGGGAAGACAGGGAAACAGCTTAAGGCTCCCCTGCTCCCACTCCCGGCCGTTGGCACCTCCTTTGAAAGGGTGGGCATCGTCATTGTTGGTCCCTTGGACCCCAAAACTGCCTTGGGCAACAGGTTTATCCTGGCTTTGGTGGACCATGTTACCTGCTATCCAGAGGCAGTCCCTCTGAGAACAGTGACTGCACCGGTGGTGACCAGATCCCTGTTGGGAATATTTACCCGTGTGGGATTCCCTAAGGAATTTGTGTCTGACAGGGACACAAACTTCATGTCTGCATACATGAAGTCCATGTGGGATGAGTGTGGGGTGACCTACCGGTTTACCACCCCCTATCATCCTCAATCCAATGGGCTTGTTCAGAGATTCAACAAGACCTTGAAAGGCATGATTAGTGGCCTGACCGATGCCATGAGGCGTAAGTGGGACGTCCTCTTACCATGCCTGTTGTTTGCTTACAGAGAGGTGCCCCAGAAAGGGGTGGGGTTCAGCCCCTTTGAGATTCCCTATGGTCACCCTGTCAGGGGACCCCTAAGCATTGTTAAAGAGGGCTGGGAGAAAGCTCCCAAGTCACCTCCCCAGGATGTGGTCAACTACATGCTGGCCCTCCGCATCCAAACCCAATGCTGCTGGAAGCAGGCCAAGAGTAACCTCGAGGCCAGTCAAGAGGTGATGAAGGAGTGGTATGACCGGAAGACCACTCTGGTTGAGTTCTCACCTGGAGACAAAGTTTGGGTGATGGTGCCAGTAGAGCCCAGGGCTCTCCAGGACCGCTGGACTGGCCCCTTTAAGATCAAGGAGCGTAAAGGGGAGGCCACTTACCTAGTGGACCTCAAGACCCCTAGGCACCCCCTAAGGGTCCTCCATCAGAACCGACTCAAACCTCACTTTGAGAGGTCTGAGGTCAGTATGCTCCTGGTCACAGATGAGGGCATGGAAGAGGAGAGTGAACCTCTCCCCGACCTCCTCTCTGTCAAAGAAGGGGATGGTTCAGTGGAGGGCGTCATTCTCTCTGACTCCCTGACTCTAACCCAGAGAGGAGACTGCTATGAGCTGTTAGAGCAGTTCTCCCCCTGTTCTCCCTTACTCCTGTACTGACCCACCTCTGTATTCATGACATTGACACAGGTGACAGTCCCCCTATGAAAAACCAAATTTACAGGTTATTGGATAAGGTGAAGGCCAGCATCAAGGAGGAGGTCTCCAAGATGTTGACTTTAGGGGTTATTGAGAAATCCAGTAGTCCCTGGGCCAGCCCTGTGGTATTGGTTCCTAAAGCTACTGCCCCAAGTGCAAAGCCAGAACTCAGGTTCTGTGTGGACTACCGGGGTCTAAACTCAGTCACCCGGACTGATGCTCACCCCATCCCCCGAACTCATGAGCTCGTTGACAGACTAGGCGCTGCCAAGATCCAGAGTACGTTTGATCTTACTTCAGGATACTGGCAGATCGGCCTGACTGAGGGGGCTAAAGAGAAATCAGCATTTTCCACCCCTGATTGCCATTAATAAATTCCGGGTGATGCCATTTGGGTTGAAAAATGCCACCGCTACCTTCCAACGGTTGGTTAACGGGGTCTTAGCTGGTAAAGATGCCTACTGTGCAGCTTACCTGGATGACATAGCTGTCTACAGTTCCAGCTGGGAGGAACACCTGCTCCACCTCAAGGAGGTGCTTCAGGCTCTGCAACAGGCAGGCCTGACCATCAAGGCTAGTAAGTGCCAGATTGGGCAGGGTTCTGTGGTGTACTTGGGACACCTAGTAGGTGGTGGCAAGGTGCAGCCACTCCAGGCCAAGATTGAAACTATCAAGGCCTGGCAACCACCAAGAACACAGCCTGAAGTGAGAGACTTTTTAGGCCTCACTGGATACTACCGCAGATTTGTCAAGGGCTATGGTACCATTGTGTCACCCTTGACAGAACTCACTTCCAAGAAACAACCTAGGTTGCTGAATTAGACAGAGGCTTGTCAGAAAGCCTTTGATTCTCTGAAGGAAGCCATGTGCACGGCCCCCGTGCTCAAGGCCCCTGACTACTCCCAGGAATTTATTGTGCAGACAGACGCTTCAGAGCATGGCATAGGGGCTGTTCTAGCACAGCTAAATGAGGAGGGCTCAGACCAACCAGTAGTCTTTACTAGCAGAAGAATATTACCACGGGAACAGAGGTGGAGTGCTATTGAGCGAGAAGCATTTGCTGTGGTCTGGGCACTGAACAAGCTAAGACCCTACCTGTTTGGGACTCACTTCTGGGTTTAGACAGACCACAGGCCCCTCAGATGGCTCATGCAGATGAGGGATAAAAATCCAAAACGCTTGACATGGTCAATTTCCATACAGGGGATGGACTTTACGGTGGAACATCGCCCCGGGGTTGACCACGCCAATGCTGATGGTCTCTCCAGATACTTCCGCCTTAGCGATGAGAGCTCCCAGGAGGTCGGATAGCTCTCCCCACTTTCAGCTGGGGGGGGGCACATGTTAGGCCTGACATGCTTTAGGGTGGTCAGCCCTAACTTTTTGCCTGCCTCCCTCCACTTTTTGGACACTGTTTTTGCTGGCTTTTAGACTCTGCGCACGTTACCACTGCAAACCAGTGCTAAAGTGCATATGCTCTCTCCCTTTAAACATGGTAACTTTGGATCATACCCAATTGGACTATTTAAGTTACTTATAACTCCCTAGTAATGTGCACTATATGTGCTTAGGGCCTGTAAGTTAAATTCTACTAGTGGGTCTGCAGCACTGGTTGTGCCACCCACTTAAGTAGCCCCTTTACCTTGTCTAAGGCCTGCCATTGCAAGGCCTGTGTGTGCAGTTTCACTGTCACCCGACTTGGCAATTAAAAGTACTTGCCAAGCCTAAACCTCCCCTTTTTCTACATATAAGTCACCCCTAATGGGTGCCTTAGGTAACCCCTAGGGCAGGGTGCTGTGTGGGTGAAAGGCAGGACATGTACCTATGTAGTTTACATGTTCTGGTAGTGTAAAACTCCTAAATTCGTTTTTACACTACTGTGAGGCCTGTTCCCTTCATGGGCTAACATTGGGGCTGCCCTCACACATTGTTGAAGTGGTAGCTCCTGATCTGAAGGGAGCAGGAAGGTCATATTTAGTGTGGCCAGAATGGTAATAAAAAATCCTGCTGACTGGTGAAGTTTGATTTAATATTACTATTTCAGAAATGCCACTTTTATAAAGTGAGCATTTCACTGCACTTAAATCTTTCTGTGCCTTACAATCCACGTCTGGCCAGGTTTAGTTGACAGCTCCTTGTGCATTCACTCAGACACACCCCAAACACAGGGTACTCAGCCTCACTTACATACATATGCATTTTGAATGGGTCTTCCTGGGCTGGGAGGGTGGAGTGCCTGCTCTGACACAAAGGACTGCCACACCCCCTACTGGGACCCTGGCAGACATGATTGAACTGAAAGGGGACCTGGTGCACTTCTAAACCACTCTTTGAAGTCTCCCCCACTTCAAAGGCACATTTGGGTATAAAACAGGGTCTCTGCCCTACCACTTCATACACTTGCTGGAGAAGAAACCTGAACCAGAACCTGCATCCTGCCAAGAAGAACTGCCTGGCTGCTCAAAGGACTCACCTGACTGCTTTCTACAAAGGACTGCTGCCTTGCTGTTGGCCTGCTGCCTTGCTGAACTCTTGCTCTACTGCAGAAGTGCTCTCCAAGGGCTTGGACAGAGCTTGCCTCCTGTTCCCTGAAGTCTCAAGACCAAAAAGACTTCCATCTTTCCACTGGACTCTTTGTGCACAGAAAAATTCAACGCACAGCTTGCTCTGCGGTGAAAAATTCACCGCACGCCGATCCGGAAAGACGCCGCTCGACCCCGCAAGGAAAAGATCGACGCCATGCCTGCAGTGCGACAGGACCTTCGACGCACGGCCCGCCTGGACAACGCCGCCCGACTTCCAGAGCGGGAATCCACGCGACGCCTGCCATGGGGGAGAAAATTCCACGCACACCCCACTGGAATGACGAGCAGCCGGAAAACAAGCTCGGGATGCCACGCACAGACCCCGGGACATCTGGTAATCCCGCGACCCACAGAGGAGACAGTCCGCGCACCGGAAATCGATGCAACGTCTTCCCCGCGTGGAAAATAAACACCCAAGTGTGTGTATGAAGGGGCGAAACCGACGCACACACCATTTTTCCACGGATCTCCTCCTCTGCGGCCCTCTGCGGAGATTTGCCACTCCAAACCAGGCACTTTGTGCTTGAAAGAGACTTTGTTTACTTTTTGAAGACTTAAGACACTTCATATCACTTTTCAGTGATATCTCTACAATTTCTTATTGCATCTTTTATCGTTTTGACCTGCAAATACCCAGATAAATATTATATATTTTTTCTGAACACTTTGTGGTGTATATTTTGTGATGCTTTATTGTGTTATTGTATGATTTATTGCACAAATACTTTACACATTGCCTTCTAAGTTAAGCCTGACTCAGTGCCAAGCTACCAGAGGGTGGGCACAGGATAATTTGGATTGTGTGTGACTTACCCTAACTAGATTGAGGGTCCTTGCTTGGACAGGGGGTAACCTGACTGCCAACCAAAGACCCCATTTCTAACATTGGTGATCAGCGGTGAGGATAGGACTTGTATTTGTGCAGTGACATAAAGTAGCTAAGTATTTCACTACCTACCCACAGTTGAAGGTCAACTTGATTTTTATCTCTTTTTGCAAATTAGTTTTTCCTGACAATTTTCAAAAACGAAATCCTCACTCAACATGTCTCTGGCTGGATCTCAAGCAGGAGATTTGGACCTAGCCCTGTTGGAGACATATACTGTCAAACAGCTATAAGGGTTCTGCAGGGTGATGAGAGTACCCACCCAAGGGGCCTCCAGAAAGGAGGACTTTCAAGTGGTGCTGAGGGCCTGGGCAGAAGCCCATTTAGAGGAGAATGATGGGGAAGAGGAGACAAAAAATGGCCCCTCAGAGGATTTGTTGCCATCAGTGGGTGATATTACCACTGCAATTGTGCCCCCTTCCATACCAGGGAGCAGTGTCTCTGAGCAAAGACTGACCGCAGAGGAAAGGAGAGAAGAAAGGGAGTTCCAATTGCAAATGGCAAGACTGAAAATTGAGACTCAACAGGAGGAAGGGAGGGCAGAGAGAGAAGCCAAGCGAGCTGAAGATGGAAGAGCAGCCCAACAGATGGAGGCTGAAAGAGCAGCCAAACAGATGGAAGCTGAAAGAGCTGAAGCTGCAGCTGAGAGAGCTTTGGCTGAAAAGAAACTATTGTTGGCTCATGAACTGAGTATCAAGGAGCTGGAGATCAAGGCAAGACAGTCTGAATCCAGCAGTAATGGTGGCAGCATACAGACAGGACCTGCTGGAGAAAAGAAGGTTCATATACCCAAAAGTGTGGTGCCCAGTTTTGTGGTGGGAGATGACATAGATAAATGGTTAGCTGCTTATGAAGTTGCACTAAGGGCTCATGAGGTTTCTGAAGAGCAATGGGGTACAGCTATGTGGGGTTATGTGCCACCATTGGGGAGGGACACACTTCTCACATTGGATAAACCAGATCAAAACACATACCCACTTCAGAAAGCCATTTTACTTGCCAAGTTTGGGCTGACCCCTGAGGGATACCGTCAGAGGTTCAGGGACAGCACCAATAATCCACACAAACATGGGTAGATTTCTTTTGACTTTTCCAGTAAGGCACTAAATGGATGGGTGCGGGGCAACAAAGTAGATGATTACAAAGGGTTATATGACTTGATTCTGAGAGAGCATATGCTCAATACTACTTTTACAGAGTTGCGCCAGCACTTGGTAGATAGTAAGCTGACTGATCCCAGGAAGCTTGCTGAGGAGGCGGACCTCTGCGTTAGCACCAGAGTGTCCAGAAAGGTATATGGGTGGACACCCACAAAGGTGGTCAGGGTTCCCAACCGAAGAAAAAGGGGGGGAGATAAACTTACAGATAAGGAACTCTCAAAAGGCCCCCAAAAGAATTCCCAGGGAGGGGGTGGCAACTATTCCTCTTCCAGATTTGGGAAAAAGCCAGGGACTTATGATACATCATCAGGGAAATTCACCTCCAAATGCTTAGAGTGCTACCAGTATGTTCACTCTAAGGGCGACTCCCAGTGTTCCAAGAGAGCACCGTCCACTACCGGACAGACACCTGGAGTGACTAGTGTAGCGCTCGTGGGGGAGATGGACCCAGATAGCTTTGGGGAGCAGGCAGAGGTTTCCCTAGTGTCCCTGGGAGAAAGAGAAATGGTGCCCAAAGCCCACATGCTCCAAAATACTTCCAAGTACAGGCAGTGGGTCACCATTGATGGGCAAAAGGTGGAGGCTCTGCATAACACAGGAGCCAGTATGACTACTGGTGTCAACAGAGCAGATAGACCCTAATACATTCCACCAGGTCATAGTCATAGTCGCTGACAATCGTGAGAGTCACCTACCGGTGGCTCTGTTTCCGTTTGAGTGGGGGGGGTCTCTGGTACTCTGAAAGTAGCTGTGAGTCCTACCATGCCTGTAGATTGTCTGTTAGGCAATGATCTTGAGCATACTGCCTGGAAAGAGGTAGAGCTCAGATCCCACCTGGAGATGTTAGGTTTGCCTGAGTGGGTCTCCATGGATGCCTGGGAAGGGAGTCAAGGGCGTCTGGAGTCTGGAACAATGGCCCAGACAGCTTCAAAGAGGAAGGGCAAGAGGTGCGGTAAACCCGCCTCAAATGCTCCCACGGTGGTGGACTGGGCCCCTGAGGAGGAGGCCCCTGAGCCAAGATGGGAGGACATAGCTGACCTGGGTAACCCACCTGAACTTGCTGACTGGCAAGTAGAGGGTGGGCCGACCAGAGCAGAATTCTACACGTCGCAGAAGGAATGCCCCACCCTTGAGGGTCTGAGGCAACAGGCCAAACCCCAAGCAGCACGTGACGCCTCTGGCAATCACCATATTTACTGGGAGAATGATCTCTTTTACAGTGAGCTTAAGGTTCCAGGTCCTGGGGCAGCCCGTGTGCTGGTGGTCCCCCAGTGTTACCGAACCTTCCTACTGGGTCTGGCTCACGACATCCCCCTGGCATGACAGTTGGGCCAAGACAAGACCTTTAACAGGCTTGTCACCCACTTCCATTGGCCCAGAATGAGGACAGCCTCAGATAACTTCTGCAGAGCTTGCCCCACCTGCCAGGCTAGTGGGAAGACAGGGAAACAGCTTAAGGCTCCCCTGCTCCCACTCCTGGCCGTTGGCACCCTCTTTGAAAGGGTGGGCATCGACATTGTTGGCCCCTTGGAACCCAAAACTGCCTTGGGCAACAGGTTTATCCTGGTTTTGGTGGACCATGCCACTCGCTATCCAGAGGCAATCCCTCTGAGAACAGTGACTCTATGGTCACCCTGTCAGGGGACCCCTAAGCATTGTTAAAGAGGGCTGGGAGAAAGCTCCCAAGTCACCTCCCCAGGATGTGGTCAGCTACATGCTGGCCCTCCGCAACCAAACCCAATACTTCTGGAAGCAGGCCAAGAGTAACCTCGAGGCCAGTCAAGAGGTGATGAAGGAGTGGTATGACCGGAAGACCACTCTGGTTGAGTTCTCACCTGGAGACAAAGTTTGGGTGATGGTGCCTGTAGAGCCCAGGGCTCTCCAGGACCGCTGGACTGGCCCCTTTAAGATCAAGGAGCGTAAAGGGGAGGCCACTTACCTAGTGGACCTCAAGACCCCTAGGCACCCCCTAAGGGTCCTCCATCAGAACCGACTCAAACCTCACTTTGAGAGGTCTGAGGTCAGTATGCTCCTGGTCACAGATGAGGGGATGGAAGAGGAGAGTGAACCTCTCCCCGACCTCCTCTCTGTCAAAGAAGGGGATGGTTCAATGGAGGGCGTCATTCTCTCTGACTCCCTGACTCTAACCCAGAGAGGAGACTGCTATGAGCTGTTAAAGCAGTTCTCCTCCCTGTTCTCCCTTAGTCCTGTACAGACCCACCTCTGTGTTCATGACATTGACACAGGTGACAGTCCCCCTGTGAAAAACAAAATTTACAGGTTATCGGATAAGGTGAAGGCCAGCATCAAGGAGGAGGTCTCCAAGATGTTGACTTTAGGGGTTATTGAGAAATCCAGTAGTCCCTGGGCCAGCCCTCTGGTATTGGTTCTTAAGGCTACTGCCCCAGGTGCAAAGCCAGAACTCAGGTTCTGTGTGGACTACCGGGGTCTCAACTCAGTCTCCCGGACTGATGCTCACCCCATCCCCCGAGCTCATGAGCTCGTTGACAGACTAGGCGCTGCCAAGTTCCTGAGTACGTTTGATCTTACTTCAGGATACTGGCAGATCGGCCTGAAAGAGGGGGCTAAAGAGAGATCAGCATTTTCCACCCCTGATTGCCATTACCAATTCCAGGTGATGCCATTTGGGTTGAAAAATGCCCCCGCTACCTTCCAACGGTTGGTTAACGGGGTCCTAGCTGGTAAAGATGCCTATTGTGCAGCTTACCTGGACGACATAGCTGTCTACAGTTCCAGCTGGGAGGAACACCTGCTCCACCTCAAGGACGTGCTTCAGGCTCTGCAACAGGCAGGCCTGACCATCAAGGCTAGTAAGTGCCAGATTGGGCAGGGTTCTGTGGTGTATTTGGGACACCTAGTAGGTGGTGGCAAGGTGCAGCCACTCCAGGCCAAGATTGAAACTATCAAGGCCTGGCAACCACCTAGAACACAGACTGAAGTGAGAGCCTTTTTAGGCCTGACTGGATACTACCGCAGATTCGTAAAGGGCTATGGTACCATTGTGTCACCCTTGACAGAACTCACTTCCAAGAAACAACCTAGGTTGGTGAATTGGACAGAGCCTTGTCAGAAAGCCTTTGATTCTCTGAAGGAAGCCATGTGCACGGCCCCCGTGCACAAGGCCCCTGACTACTCTCAGGAATTTATTGTGCAGACAGACGCTTCAGAGCATGTCATAGGGGCTGTTCTAGCACAGCTAAATGAGGAGGGCTCAGACCAACCAGTAGTCTTTATTAGCCGAAGACTATTACCACGGGAACAGAGGTGGAGTGCTATTGAGAGAGAAGCATTTGCTGTGGTCTGGGCACTGAACAAGCTAAGACCCTACCTGTTTGGGACTCACTTCTGGGTTTAGACAGACCACAGGCCCCTCAGATGGCTCATGCTGATGAGGGGTGAGAATCCAAAACTCTTGAGGTGATCCATTTCCCTACAGGGGATGGACTTTACGGTGGAACATCGCCCAGGGGTTGACCACGCCAATGCTGATGGTCTCTCCAGATACTTCCGCCTTAGCGATGAGAGCTCCCAGGAGGTCGGATAGCTCTCCCCACTTTCAGCTGGGGGGGCACATGTTAGACCTGACATGCCTTAGGGTGGTCACCCCTAACTTTTTGCCTGCCTCCCTCCACTTTTTGGACACTGTTTTTGCTGGCTTTTAGACTCTGCACACTTTACCACTGCTAACCAGTGCTAAAGTGCATATGCTCTCTCCCTTTAAACCTGGTAACTTTGGATCATACCCAATTGGACTATTTAAGCTACTTATAAGTCCCTAGTAATGTGCACAATATGTGCTTAGGGCCTGTAGGTTAAATGCTTCTAGTGGGCCTGCAGCACTGGTTTTGCCACCCACTTAAGTAGCCCCTTTACCTTGTCTCAGGCCTGCCATTGCAAGGCCTGTGTGTGCAGTTTCACTGTCACCCCGACTTGGCATTTAAAAGTATTTGCCAAGCCTAAACCTCCCCTTTTTCTACATATAAGTCACCTCCAATGGGTGCCCTAGGTAACCCCTAGGGCAGGGTGCTGTGTGGGTGAAAGGCAGGACATGTACCTATGTAGTTTACATGTCCTGGTAGTGTAAAACTCCTAAATTCGTTTTTACACTACTGTGAGGCCTGCTCCCTTCTTAGGCTAACATTGGGTCTGCCCTCACACATTGTTGAAGTGGTAGCTGCTGATCTGAAGGGAGTAGGAAGGTCATATTTAGTATGGCCAGAATGGTAATACAAAATCCTGCTGACTGGTGAAGTTGGATTTAATATTACTATTTCAGAAATGCCACTTTTAGAAAGTGAGCATTTCTCTGCACTTAAATCTTTCTGTGCCTTACAATCCACGTCTGGCCAGGTTTAGTTGACAGCTCCTTGTGCATTCACTCAGACACACCCCAAACACAGGGTACTCAGCCTCACTTGCATACATCTGCATTCTGAATGGGTCTTCCTGGGCTGGGAGGGTGGGGGGCCTGCTCTGACACAAAGGACTGTCACACCCCCTACTGGGACCCTTGCAGACAGGATTGAACTGAAAAGGGGACCTGGTGCACTTCTAAACCACTCTTTGAAGTCTCCCCCACTTCAAAGGCACATTCGGGTATAAAACAGGGCCTCTGCCCTACCACCTCAGACACTTGCATCCTGCCAAGAAGAACTGCCTGGCTGCTCAAAGGACTCCCCTGACTGCTTTCTACAAAGGACTGCTGCCTTGCTGTTGGCCTGCTGCCTTGCTGAACTCTTGCTCTGCTGCAGAAGTGCTCTCCAAGGGCTTGGATAGAGCTTGCCTCCTGTTCCCTGAAGTCTCCGGACCAAAAAGACTTCCATCTTTCAACTGGACTCCTTGTGCACCGAAAAATTAGACGCACAGGTTGCTCCGCGGTGAAAAATTCACCACACGCCGATCCGGAAAGACGCCGCTCGACCCCGCAAGGAAAAGATCGACGCAACGCCTGCGGTGCAACAGGAACTTCAACGCACGGCCCGCCTGGACAACGTCGCCCGACTTCCAGAGAGGGAATCGACGCGACGCCTGGCGTGGGGGAGAAAATTCCATGCACAGCCCACTGGAATAACGCGCAGCCGGATAACAAGCTCGGGATGCCACGCACAGACCTCGGGACATCTGGTAATCCCGCGACCCACAGAGGATACAATTCCACGCACAGGAAATTGATGCAACGTCTTCCCCGTGCGAAAAATAACGACGCAAGTCCGTGTGTGAAGGGGCGAAACCGACGCACACACCATTTTTCAATGCATCTCCTCCTCTGCGGCCCTCTGCAGAGATTTGCCACTCCAAATCAGGTACTCTGTGCTTGAAAGAGACTTTGTTTACTTTTTAAAGACTTAAGACACTTCATATCACTTTTCAGTGATATCTCTACAATTTCTTATTGCATCTTTTATCGTTTTGACCTGCAAATACCCAGATAAATATTATATATTTTTTCTGAACACTGTGTGGTGTATTTTTGTGATGCTATATTGTGTTATTGTATGATTTATTGCACAAATACTTTACACATTGCCTTCTAAGTTAAGCCTGACTGCTCAGTGCCAAGCTACCAGATGGTGGGCACAAGATAATTTGGATTGTGTGTGACTTACCCTGACTAGAGTGAGGGTCCTTGCTTGCACAGGGGGTAACCTGACTGCCAACCAAAGACCCCATTTCTAACATTGGTGATCAGCGGTGAGGATAGGACTTGTATTTGTGCAGTGACATACAGTAGCTAAGTATTTCACTACCTACCCATAGTTGAAGGTCAACTTGATTTTAATCTCTTTTTGCAAATTCGTTTTTCCTGACAATTTTCAAAAACTAAATCCTCACTCAACATGCCTCTGGCTGGGTCTCAAGCAGGAGATTTGGACCTAGCCCTGTTGGAGACATATACTGTTAAACAGCTAAAAGGGTTCTGCAGGGTGATGAGAGTAGCCACCCAAGGGGCCTCCAGAAAGGAGGACTTTCAAGTGGCGCTGAGGGCCTTGGCAGAAGCCCATTTAAAGGAGGATGATGAGGAAGAGGAAACAGAAAATGGCCCATCAAAGGATTTGTTGCCATCAGTGGGTGATCCTACCACTGCAATTGTGCCCCCTTCCAGACCAGGGAGCAGTGTCTCTGAGCAAAGACGGACGGCAGAGGAAAGGAGAGAAGAAAGGGAGTTCCAATTGCAAATGGCAATGCTTAAAATTGAGACTCAACAGGAGGAAAGGAGGGCAGAGAGAGAAGCCAAGCGAGCTGAAGCTGAAAGAGCAGCCCAACAGATGGAGGCTGAAAGAGCAGCCAAACAGATGGAAGCTGAAAGAACTGAAGCTGCAGCTGAGAGAGCTTTGGCTGAAAAGAAACTATTGTTGGCTCATGAACTGAGTCTCAAGGACCTGGAGATCAAGGCAAGACAGTCTGAATCCAGCAGTAGTGGTGGCAGCATACAGACAGGACCTGCTGGAGAAAAGAAGGTTTGTATACCCAAAAATGTGGTGCCCAGTTTTGTGGTGGGAGATGACATAGATAAATGGTTAGCTGCTTATGAAGTTGCACTAAGGGTTCATGAGGTTCCTGAAGGGCAATGGGGTACAGCTATGTGGGGTTATGTGCCACCATTGGGGAGGGACACACTTCTCACATTGGATAAACCAGATCAAAACACATACCCACTTCAGAAAGCCATTTTACTTGCCAAGTTTGGGCTGATCCCTGAGGGATACCGTCAGAGGTTCAGGGACAACACCAAACAATCCACACAAACATGTGTAGATTTCTTTGACTTTTCCAGTAAGGCACTGAATGGATGGGTGTGGGGCAACAAAGTAGATGATTACAAAGGGTTATATGACTTGATTCCGAGAGAGCATTTGCTCAATACTACTTTTACAGAGTTGTGCCAGCACTTGGTAGCTAGTAAGCTGACTGATCCCAGGAAGCTTGCTGAGGAGGCGGACCTCTGCGTTAGCACCAGAGTGTCCAGAAAGGTATCTGGGTGGACACCCACAAAAGTGGTCAGGGTTCTCGACAGAAGAAAGAGGGGGGAGATAAACTTACAGATAAGGAACTCTCAAAAGGCCCCCAAATGAATTCCCAGGGAGGGGGTGACAACTATTCCTCTTCTAGATTTGGGAAAAAGCCAGGGACTTATGATACATCATCAGGGAAATTCACCTCCAAATACTTAGAGTGCTACCAGCATGGTCACTCTCAGGGCAACTCCCAGTGTTCCAAGAGAGCACCGTCCACTACCGGACAGACACCTGGGTTGACTAGTGTAGCGCTTGGGGGGGAGATGGACCCAGATAGCTTTGGGGAGCAGGCAGATGTTTCCCTAGTGTCCCTGGGAGAAAGAGAAATGGTTCCCAAAGCCCACATGCCCCAAAATACTTCCAAGTACATGCAGTGGGTCACCATTGATGGGCAAAAGGTGGAGGCTCTGCGTAACACAGGAGCCAGTATGACTACTGTCAAGAGTCAGCTGGTGTCAACAGAGCAGATAGTCCCTAATACATTCCACCAGGTCATAGTGATAGTCTCTGAAAATCGTGAGAGTCACCTCCCGGTGGCTCTGGTTCCCTTTGAGTGGGGGGGTCTCTGGTACTCTGAAAGTAGCTGTGAGTCCTACCATGCCTGTAGATTGTCTGTTAGGCAATGATATTGAGCATACTGCCTGGAAAGAGGTAGAGCTCAGATCCCACCTGGAGATGTTAGGTTTGCCTGAGTGGGTCTGCATGACCACACAGTCCATGGCTGCCCGGGAAGGAAGTCAAGGGCGTCTGGAGCCTGGAACAATGGCCCAGACAGCTGCAAAGAGGAAGGGCAAGAGGTGCGGGAAACCCGCCTCAAATGCTCCCACGGTGGTGGACGGGCCCCTGAGGAGGAGGCCCCTGAGCCAACTGGGGAGGACATAGCTGACCTGGGTAACCTACCTGAACTTGCTGGCTGGCAAGTAGAGGATGGGCCGACCAGAGCAGAATTCTACACAGTGCAGAAGGAATGACCCACCCTTGAGGGTCTGAGGCAACAGGCCACAGCCCAAGCAGCAGGTGACGCCTCTGGCAATCACCATATTTACTGGGAGAATTATCTCCTTTACAGTAAGCTTAAGGTTCCTGGTCCTGGGGCAGCCCGTGTGCTGGTGGTCCCCCAGTGTTACCGAACCTTCCTACTGGTTCTGGCTCACGACATCCCCCTGGCAGGACACTTGGGCCAAGACAAGACCTTTAACAGGCTTGTCACCCACTTCCATCGGCCCAGAATGAGGACAGCCTCAGACAACTTCTGCAGAGCTTGCCCCACCTGCCAGGCTAGTGGGAAGACAAGGACACAGCTTAAGGCTCCCCTGCTCCCACTCCCGGTCATTGGCACCCCCTTTGAAAGGGTGGGCATCGTCATTGTTGGTCCCTTGGACCCCAAAACTGCCTTGGGCAACAGGTTTATCCTGGTTTTGGTGGACCATGCCACCCGCTATCCAGAGGCAATCCCTCTGAGAACCGTGACTGCACCGGTGGTGACCAGAGCCCTGTTGGGAATATTTACCCCTGTGGGATTCCCTAAGAAGGTTGTGTCTGACAGGGACACAAACGTCATGTCTGCATACATGAAGTCCATGTGGGATGAGTGTGGGGTGACCTACCGGTTTACCATCCCTTATCATCCTCAATCCAATGGGCTTGTTGAGAGATTCAACAAGACCCTGAAAGGCATGATTAGTGGCCTGACCGATGCCATGAGGCGTAAGTGGGACGTCCTCTTACCCTGCCTGTTATTTGCTTACAAAGAGGTGCCCCAGAAAGGGGTGGGGTTCAGCCCCTTTGAGCTTCTCTATGGTCACAATGTCAGGGGACCCCTAAGTATTGTTAAAGAGGGCTGGGAGAAAGCTCCCAAGTCACTTCCCCAGGATGTGGTCAGCTACATGCTGGCCCTCCGCAACCAAACCCAACGCTTCTGGAAGCAGGCCAAGATTAACCTCGAGGCCAGTCAAGAGGTGATGAAGGAGTGGTATGACCGGAAGACCACTCTGGTTGAGTTCTCACCTGGAGACAAAGTTTGGGTGATGGTGCCAGTAGAGCCCAGGGCTCTCCCAGACCGCTGGACTTGCCCCTTTAAGATCAAGGTGCGTAAAGGGGAGGCCACTTACCTAGTGGACCTCAAGACCCCTAGGCACTCCCTAAGGGTCCTCCATCAGAACCGACTCAAACCTCACTTTGAGAGGTCTGAGGTCAGTATGCTCCTGGTCACAGATGAGGGCATGGAAGAGGAGAGTGAACCTCTCCCCGACCTCCTGTCTGTCAAAGAAGGGGATGTGTTCAGTGGAGGGCGTCATTCTCTCTGACTCCCTGACTCTAACCCAGAGAGTAGACTGCTATGAGCTGTTAGAGCAGTTCTCCCCCCCTGTTCTCCCTTACTCCTGTACTGACCCACCTCTGTGTTCATGACATTGACACAAGTGACAGTCCCCCTGTGAAAAACAAAATTTACAGGTTATTGGATAAGGTGAAGGCCAGCATCAAGGAGGAGGTCTCCAAGATGTTGACTTTAGGGGTTATTGAGAAATCCTGTAGTCCCTGGGCCAGCCCTGTGGATATTGGTTCCTAAGGCTACTGCCCCAGGTGCAAAGCCAGAACTCAGGTTCTGTGTGGACTACCGGGGTCTCAACTCAGTCACCCGGACTGATGCTCACCCCATTCCCCGAACTCATGAGCTCATTGACAGACTAGGCGCTGCCAAGTTCCAGAGTACGTTTGAGCTTACTTCAGGATACTGGCAGATTGGCCTGACTGAGGGGGCTAAAGAGAAATCAGCATTTTCCACCCCTGATTGCCATTAATAAATTCCGGGTGATGCCATTTGGGTTGAAAAATGCCCCGCTACCTTCCAACGGTTGGTTAACGGGGTCCTAGCTGGTAAAGATGCCTACTGTGCAGCTTACCTGGATGACATAGCTGCCTACAGTTCCAGCTGGGAGGAACACCTGCTCCACCTCAAGGAGGTGCTTCAGGCTCTGCAACAGGCAGGCCTGACCATCAAGGCTAGTAAGTGCCAGATTGGGCAGGGTTCTGTGGTGTACTTGGGACACCTAGTAGGTGGTGGCAAGGTGCAGCCACTCCAGGCCAAGATTGAAACTATCAAGGCCTGGCAACAACCTAGAACACAGACTGAAGTGAGAGCCTTTTTAGGCCTCACTGGATACTACCGCAGATTCGTCAAGGGCTATGGTACCATTGTGTCACCCTTGACAGAACTCACTTTCAAGAAACAACCTAGTTTGGTGAATTAGACAGAGGCTTGTCAGAAAGCCTTTGATTCTCTGAAGGAAGCCATGTGCACGACCCCCGTGCGCAAGGCCCCTGACTACTCCCAGGAATTTATTGTGCAGACAGACGCTTCAGAGCATGGCATAGGGGCTGTTCTAGCACAGCTAAATGAGCAGGGCTCAGACCAACCAGTAGTCTTTATTAACAGAAGACTATTACCACGGGAACAGAGGTGGAGTGCTATTGAGAGAGAAGCATTTGCTGTGGTCTGGGCACTGAACAAGCTAAGACCCTACCAGTTTGGGACTCACTTCTGGGTTTAGACAGACCACAGGCCCCTCAGATGGCTCATGCAGATGAGGGGTGAGAATCTAAAACTCTTGAGGTGGTCCATTTCCCTACAGGGGATGGACTTTACGGTGAAACATCGCCCAGGGGTTGACCACGCCAATGCTCCAGATACTTCCGCCTTAGCGATAAGAGCTCCAAGGAGGTCGGATAGCTCTCCCCACTTTCAGCTGGAGGGGCACATATTAGACCTGACATGCCTTAGGGTGGTCACCCCTAACTTTTTGCCTGCCTCCCTCCACTTTTTGGACACTGTTTTTGCTGGCTTTTAGACTCTGCACACTTTACCAGTGCTAAAGTGCTTATGCTCTCTCCCTTTAAACATGGTAACTTTGGATCATACCCAATTTGACTATTTAAGCTACTTATAAGTCCCTAGTAATGTGCACTATATGTACTTAGGTAGCCCCTTTACCTTTTCTCAGGCCTGCCATTGCAAGGCCTGTGTGTGCAGTTTCACTGTCACCCGACTTGGCATTTGAAAGTACTTGCCAAGCCTAAACCTCCCCTTTTTCTACATGTAAGTCACCTCTAATGGGTGCCCTAGGTAACCCCTAGGGCAGGGTGCTGTGTGGGTGAAAGGCAGGACATGTACCTATGTAGTTTACATGTCCTGGTAGTGTAAAACTCCTAAATTCATTTTTACACTACTGTGAGGCCTGCTCCCTTCATAGGCTAACATTGGGTCTGCCCTCACACATTGTTGAAGTGGTAGCTGCTGATCTGAAGGGAGTAGGAAGGTCATATTTAGTGTGGCCAAAATGGTAATACAAAATCCTGCTGAATGGTGAAGTTGGATTTAATATTACCATTTCAGAAATGCCACTTTTAGAAAGTGAGCATTTCTCTGCACTTAAATCTTTCTGTGCCTTACAATCCACGTCTGGCCAGGTTTAGTTGACAGCTCCTTGTGCATTCACTCGGACACACCCCAAACACAGGGTACTCAGCCTCACTTGCATACATATGCATTTTGAATGGGTCTTCCTGGGCTGGGAGGGTGGAGGGCCTGCTCTGACACAAAGGACTGCCACACGCCCTACTGTGACCCTGGCAGACAGGATTGAACTGAAAAGGGGACCTGGTGCACTTCTAAGCCACTCTTTGAAGTCTCCCCCACTTCAAAGGCACATTTGGGTATAAAACAGGGCCTCTGCCCTACCACCTCTGACACTTGCTGGAGAAGAAACCTGAACCAGAACCTGCATGCTGCCAAGAAGAACTGCCTGGCTGCTCAAAGGACTCACTTGACTGCTTTCTACAAAGGACTGCTGCCTTGCTGTTGGCCTGCTGCCTTGCTGAACTCTTGCCCTGCTGCAGAAGTACTCTCCAAGGGCTTGGATAGAGCTTGGTGTTTTTATTTCCCTAGTATAGCTGGATCCCCTTTCCAGAAGTTAAATTAATTTACGCACTCCCTCCTGTTCCTATAACAGTGAGGTTGAGTCCGCCCAGGTGGCACTGTCCTACCTGGGTGGGGCTAGGTGGTCATATGATGAAGCATGACACTATATAGTGTGTGAGACCACCTAGTCCGTAAAGGAAATCCCCCTCCCAGACCACACGCCACACCATAGCGGACCCACATTTCACCTCCAGTTGAGGGTTACGGGTGGTCTAGTGTGACAATTGGTACACTATTGACCTCCCTTCGTTACAAGAACCCCGTACTCTATTTTGTGATTACGTATTGTTTTGGGAGTTGAGTACGGTTGTGTTCTTCCTCTATCCCCTATTCTCCCATATACTCTCTCTTGGTGTATTGTGTGTGACTTACCCTGACTAGAGTGAGGGTCCTTGCTTGGACAGGGGGTAACCTGACTGCCAACCAAAGACCCCATTTCTAACAAGAATCTATAAAGCATGATAACAAATAGTTTCAATATGAATCAAATGTGGATGATACCATAATAATTTTAGGAATTGTGGTGTGTCCTAAGGTGATTTTTACCCTGCTGTGATTTCATGAATCATGTTTGAGAGAAAACTGTTTTCTTACGATTTCCCCATAGGCATGATGGAAGGTGCTCGAAAAGCTAAAATTAGAATACATTCTCTGTATATTCACCCTATCTTTTTCAGCCATATGAAAATGAAGCCTGACATACTCAGTAACCACCCAACCTCATGCTGCACACTACCTTTTGGCTGTGCATGGTGGAAATTGGCCGCAGCCTCTTTAGGTGTCAGAATATGTGTAAGAAGGTGTATCTAGGGTTAATACTGGCAGTGAGAGTGTCTGTTTGCATTTGAGAGTGCGTACATCAGTGTTTAATGGGTGCATCAGTGTGTGTGTGGTTCTGTGAGTGGGTGTATGATGGTGTCAGTGGGTCTGTGTGTGGGTGTGTGAGTCTGAGTTGGTCTGTGAGTGGGTGTGAAACTTTCTGAGTAGGTTTGTGAGTGGGTGCGTGAGGGTCTGGCTGAGGCTGTGAGTGGGTGCACAAAGGTCTCAGTGGTTCTGTGAGTGGGTGTGTCAGTGTATGATTGGGTTTGTGAGTAGTGCGTAAGTGTTTGTGTTGGAGTGTGAGTGGGAGAAAGAGGTTAAAAGAGAAAGACAGAGAAAGAGTGAGTGGGAGAGCGACTGAGTTTTTTAAGCTTTAATATATGATATACTTAGAATGAAATACTTCTGTATAATTTAAAAAGAAAACAATAAAATTTCGCCTTTAAACATGTGTACTTTAAAATACAAAGAGGGAACATAGTCTGTCTGGACCTTGTTTTAGTTTAGCCCTTTATTGGTCATTTGGGACCTTGGGGAGCCCTGCAGGAATTCACCACAGCCCCTCATGTTTTCTTTATTTATTTTTTGCATTTTTCTTTACACCATGCCCTTACAGGGCTATCTGGAATGATGGAGGAAGCCTTGAGGCTTCCCCTGCGATCACATTGGTTCAGCAACCACTGAGCTACTTGCAGGAAACGGAAATGAAAGCTCCACTTTCTGACAGCGGCACCTGCTTGACAGGTCTTGCTGTCAGAAACTGAAGTGTTTGCTGTGGCTTGGTGGCAGCTTCAAAGCAATCAACCTTGTCCAAGGGGCGGGCACCCCAGGACATAGCAGGTGCCAACCCCGGAGGGTGGTGGTTCCCAGGGCCATCAGTGGCTCCTCAAGGGGGGGGGGCCTCTAATGTGGACATTGCCCCGGGGAGGTGGTAGTTCCCATGGCTTGAGGGTCTGAAACTGACCCCCTTCACTTTCTTTAATATTTGCCCCAGGAAAGTGGTGATCCCAAGGGCAGCGGGGGCCATGCAGCCCCCCTGCACAGACTATATTATATCCCCCAGTGAGGTGGAGGTCCCTGGGGCTGCAGGGGAGCCACACCGCCCCCCTACACCATATTACATAAAGCCCTGGGGAGGTGGTAGTCCCTAGGGCAGCAGGGGGCTGCAGGTCCCCCGTATAAATCACAAAAATGGCCCTGTTGAGGTGGTGGTCCTGGACCTGGCCGACCCAGGGGCTTTTGAAAAAACAAGCACGGGAGTCCACACTTGCTTTTTAATAATTGTTTTGCAACAAATTTTCAAATTTCGTGCTTTCATGGCAAAAAATGCTTTTTGCTTGGGGGGGTCTCTCATCTCTCTAGGACCCCCCCACCAGAGGTAAGGGTTCAGGGTGCCTATATCCTGGCCCCTTTTCATTTTTTTTACTTTCTTTCTGAGACTTTGCTCAAGCCGAGTCCAAGATGGCTGTCAAACCATCCTGGTTTGAAGTGTTGGCAGCCAATCAGAGCTGTGCATTTTCCTGCACAAACTCATCTTTTTTCGTGACCAGAGATATACAAATTTAGATTCCCCTAAATTTCTCAAAAATTACTGAGCTTCATGCCACATTTGGTGTAATTCCGTCTAGTGGTTCGGACTGTAGACGTGTCTAAAAGCCCAATGGAAATTACATGGGAAACAAAACGTTTTTTGATCCACACCTTGTACTTGGCCCCGACTTGCCGGATCACCCCAAAACTTTCCATACTCAAAAAGCATCACTGCAACAGTTGTTTTGGAAAATTTCGTGAAGATTTGTAAAAAACGGTGGCAAAGATGTGGACAAGTCAAAAACACTTTTTCTATGGAAACATGGCCTAACTATTACTAACTACTGGTGACCGGCAGTATATTATATGTATAGATATATATATATATATATATATATATATATATATATATATATATATGTTTGAATAGCACTATGCACTTTGTACTATACATGAAAGAAGAAAATAAATTACCTTTCCAGTTGATGGATGGTGCCGGCGTCATTCCTGCCATGAGAAGCTGGTAAATATTGCCTCCCGGATGCTGTGTAATGATTTATGACTAAAAATATATATGTATACATGTTGTCTCTCTCTCTCTCTCTCTCTCTCTCTCTCTATATATATATATATGTATATATATCCTCACTTAAGACCAAAGTTACAGGGACGTTATAGTTGTAAAATTTGAGGTAATTAGCAGTTCATGGCTCATGTGGTGTGTCTCTCTCTCTCTCTCTCTATCTATATATATATATATATATATATATATATATATATATATATATATATTTCCATCAAAAACACAGTGCCTGCTCTTCCTCAATATTGGAGAAGTAGACCACTTCCCGAAGCTACCATTATTTGGCAAGTGTTCTTTTATGTTACAATGGCAGAACAACTCAACGTGTTTCGGAGCTCCTGCTCCTTGTTCATGAGTTTAGGAAACTGGTAGCTTCGGGACGTTGTATACTTCTCCAATATCGAGGAAGATAAGGCACCGTGTTTTTGATGGAAGTATTTGGGGTTCGCCACCCTCCCAGGAGCCAGCCGCACTTGACGGCACGGATACAGCGAAAATTGCTGGTTTGATATATATATATATATATATATATATATATATATATATATATATATATATATATATATATATATATATATATATATAACATATATGCTCCCTTGTGTCTGGACAAAGCTAAACCTCTCTGATGAGCTCTAATGAGAACGAAACACATGTCAGGGGTTGCTTTTACTCATTTCAGGTTGGCTTGGATGGTATTTTATCAGTCCAAAGCTGAAATACTGTGCCTGGAGTGGTAAATGGCTTTTGTCATTTTACAGCTCGGCAAGGTTGATACTGTGTCAAACCTACGCTTAAAGACTTTGCTGTATAAATGGCAAAAGACTTTGTCACTATCTAGCTCGGCGTGGATAGCACTGTGCTGATCCAATGCTTAAATACTTTGCTAGATAAACAGACATTTGAGGTGAGCAAATCTAGAGTGTCGCTGGTGTTGCAGGGTGCTCCTTACTAGAGCTGCTCTCCACCTAAACTTGGGAACTACCCAGAGTTCTCTATTCTCTTTTTTGCATAATTTATGCGTCACTCTAACCCTGAAAGGGATTTGTTTTGATTTATACTGGGTGCTCCCTTGTGTCTGGACAAAGCTAAACCTCTCTGATGAGCTCTAATGAGAGCGAAACACGTGTCGGGGATTGCTTTTACTCATTTCAGGTTGGCTTGGATGGTATTTTATCAGTCCAAAGCTGTAATACTGTGCCTGGAGTGGTAAATGGCTTTTGTCATTTTACAGCTCAGCAAGGTTGATACTGTGTCAAACCTACGCTTAAAGACTTTGCTGTATAAATGGCAAAAGACTTTGTCACTATCTAGCTCGGCGTGGATAGCACTGTGCTGATCCAATGCTTAAATACTTTGCTAGATAAACAGACATTTGAGGTGAGCAAATCTAGAGTGTCGCTGGTGTTGCAGGGTGCTCCTTACTAGAGCTGCTCTCCACCTAAACTTGGGAACTACCCAGAGTTCTCTATTCTCTTTTTTGCATAATTTATGCGTCACTCTAACCCTGAAAGGGATTTGTTTTGATTTATACTGGGTGCTCCCTTGTGTCTGGACAAAGCTAAACCTCTCTGATGAGCTCTAATGAGAGCAAAACACGTGTCAGGGGTTGTTTTTACTCATTTCAGGTTGGCTTGGATGGTATTTTATCAGTCCAAAGCTGTAATACTGTGTCTGGAGTGGTAAATGGCTTTTGTCATTTTACAGCTCGGCAAGGTTGATACTGTGTCAAACCTACGCTTAAAGACTTTGCTGTATAAATGGCAAAAGACTTTGTCACTATCTAGCTCGGCGTGGATAGCACTGTGCTGATCCAATGCTTAAATACTTTGCTAGATAAACAGACATTTGAGGTGAGCAAATCTAGAGTGTCGCTGGTGTTGCAGGGTGCTCCTTACTAGAGCTGCTCTCCACCTAAACTTGGGAACTACCCAGAGTTCTCTATTCTCTTTTTTGCATAATTTATGCGTCACTCTAACCCTGAAAGGGATTTGTTTTGATTTATACTAGGTGCTCCCTTGTGTCTGAACAAAGCTAAACCTCTCTGATGAGCTCTAATGAGAGCGAAACACGTGTCAGGGGTTGCTTTTACTCATTTCAGGTTGGCTTGGATGGTATTTTATCAGTCCAAAGCTGTAATACTGTGCCTGGAGTGGTAAATGGCTTTTGTCATTTTACAGCTCAGCAAGGTTGATACTGTGTCAATCCTACGCTTAAAGACTTTGCTGTATAAATGGCAAAATACTTTGTCACTATCTAGCTCGGCGTGGATAGCACTGTGCTGATCCAATGCTTAAATACTTTGCTAGATAAACAGACATTTGAGGTGAGCAAATCTAGAGTGTCGCTGGTGTTGCAGGGTGCTCCTTACTAGAGCTGCTCTCCACCTAAAACTTGGGAACTACCCAGAGTTCTCTATTCTCTTTTTTGCATAATTTATGCATCACTCTAACCCTGAAAGGGATTTGTTTTGATTTATACTGGGTGCTCCCTTGTGTCTGGACAAAGCTAAACCTCTCTGATGAGCTCTAATGAGAGCGAAACACGTGTCAGGGGTTGCTTTTACTCATTTCAGGTTGGCTTGGATGGTATTTTATCAGTCCAAAGCTGTAATACTGTGCCTGGAGTGGTAAATGGCTTTTGTCATTTTACAGCTCGGCAAGGTTGATACTGTGTCAAACCTACGCTTAAAGACTTTGCTGTATAAATGGCAAAAGACTTTGTCACTATCTAGCTCGGCGTGGATAGCACTGTGCTGATCCAATGCTTAAATACTTTGCTAGATAAACAGACATTTGAGGTGAGCAAATCTAGAGTGTCGCTGGTGTTGCAGGGTGCTCCTTACTAGAGCTGCTCTCCACCTAAACTTGGGAACTACCCAGAGTTCTCTATTCTCTTTTTTGCATAATTTATGCGTCACTCTAACCCTGAAAGGGATTTGTTTTGATATATATATATATATATATATATATATATATATATTATTATTTCGTCTGGCTCCAGCAACCAGCTTGGGGTAATATGATATAATGTGCAGGACTACCGTATCCAGCGTGCACATTGTAACTCAGTTCAGAGGCCCACTTGGGCAAGGCTGGTATTCTAACAGACAAATCAGGTGCCTCCATTTAAACCAGCTGAAGAGCCATGCACTCCATCTTTTAACAAGGAAAGAGATGTCTGGAACACCTCCAGCAATGGCTGCATGTACGAGGGTGAATTACTTTTTTTTTTGGCTGCTGATGAAGGTATTAACCCAGAAACATGTGTCCAGAGATGAATGAACAACACTAGGCCTGGAATAATGAAAACGCTTAAAGAATTCACTGTGAGTTGCTGGCTTTGCTATTTTCCCAATTACATACCCTGTTGGGAGTGCGCTTTCACAGAGGACAAACTTGTTTTGCAATAAACTACTGGCCAGTCCAGCCGGGAAAGCAGCACCACT
Source organism: Pleurodeles waltl (assembly GCF_031143425.1). Taxonomy (NCBI): domain Eukaryota; kingdom Metazoa; phylum Chordata; class Amphibia; order Caudata; family Salamandridae; genus Pleurodeles; species Pleurodeles waltl. Next base: position 763,771,479 of record NC_090443.1, on the reverse strand, counting down.
GTACACAGGAGCAGGTCTGTGTGACTCAAATGGACTGTCACATTTCGAGCATCAGGTTGGGACATTTACAGCAAATCCAACAATTTTACTTTGAATTTGTCTACATAGGTCATGCACTTTGCTTTCATTATCTCCTCTGGCTCCAGCAACCCACTTGGGGTAATATGACATAATGTGCATGACTGCCGTAACCAGCGGGCACTTTGTAACTCTACTTCAGAGGCCCACTAAGGGCAAGGCTTGTATTTAAACAGACTAATCAGGTGCCTGCAATTTAACCAGCTGAAGAGCCATGCACTCCATCTTTTAACAAGGAAAGAGATGTCCGGAACACCTCCAGCAATGGCTGCACGTATGAGGGTAAAATACTTTTTATTTTTTCTCTGCTGATGAAGGTATTAACGCAGAAACACGTGTCCAGAGATGAATGAACAACACAAGGCCTGGAATAATGAAAACGCTTAAAGAATTCACTGTGAGTTGCTGGCTTTGCTATTTTCCCAATTACATAACATGCTGGGAGCACGCTTTCACAGAGGACAACCTTGTTTTGCTATATATATATATTCACTTAAAAAAACAAAGGTTACAGGGACGTTCTTTTTGTAATATTTGAGGTAATTAGCAGTGCATGATGAGGGCACTAGTTATAGTTACCTTAGGGCATGAGTCATAGTTATTTGAAATAACTATAACTATACCAGGTAGGTGTCTATGGCTTTGTACATTTAAAATGTGAGCCTAACTATAACGCCTCTGTAAAGTTTTTTTTTTAAGTGACTTTCCATTTTTGTTAAATTCTATTTCCTAACTATAACATCCCTGTAACCTGTTTTTTTCAGTGAATTTCTATTTTAAAAAAAATGTAAAGTCATTTTAGTTACAACTAACCTCCCACTACCAACCTGCACCATACACAGCCTTTGCCCGTGTGTGGCAGGGGCTGGTTGCAGAGCCTGGCCCCGCAGCCTAACCACTATAATCTTATGTATATTTTTTTTTTTAAAGAAAATTAGGTCCTAACTAGACAGTCAATAGCACACCCGGGGGGCAAAAAAAGTGTGGGAGACTGCCATTTAAAAAAAAATAAAGATTTTAGAAAAATCTGTGAATATATCTGCAGTTTTTCACTATTTTTTTATGCATTTTTAGCTCTTGTGCAGTCCATGAGGGACCCCTTCACCAAGGCTAGGGGCCCAGGATGACCCTGCCCTGGTCCCTTTTTTTTTGTTGTTTTTTTTTTTTGTTGTACTCAGCCAAAGCTGAGTCCCAAATGGCTGCCAACACTTCCTTGCTGAAGTGTTGGCAGCCAATCAGATATCATCCCGGGGACAGCTGGATCGGCTGAGGATCCGCATCCTTAGATATGTATATTTTTTTACCTTTATTCTCTCCAAAACTACTGAACAGGTTTATGCCAAATGAAAAAAAGCACAATCTGCTTCATAAATGGTATCTGTCTGCCAAATTTGGTGTAATATATATTTATATATATATATATATATATATATATATATACTGTCAGCACACAAGACACCAAAGATGACCCGTCCCCAGACCTGGGCTCGTGCAGCAGGCGTCACGGCCTATACAGATCAACAACACACTTCCCAGCAATTGAGTAGGGGAGCAAAGGATGAGCCACAACACAGTGGGTGGTTAGAGAACGTTTTACTTGATGTGGGGAAACAAGGAAGACAACACATTTTGACCTGCCCAGGTCTTGATCACATGACTCTTAGTTCATTTGCAAACTAACTTAAAGGACCACACTCCTTTAAAATGGTATATGAAAATCAGGCATAATTATAATTGCCTCTTACAACCTACCTATAATTCCTTAGTATGTGACAGGGCATGAAGGTGTAGAGGTTTAGGGACCCCAGTATAGTTAGTGCACCCATAGGTTCACTGTCTGGTATCGAGTGTCATTTTGAAGGTGTAGGGGTTTAGGGACCCCAGGATAATTAGTGCACCCATAGGTTTACTGCTGTTGTATCTAGTGATGCTTTAAAGGCAGGCCTGCCTTGCTGGCTGCTTTTAAAGGAAAGTTAAACCCAAATTTCACTTTGGAAATAAAAGTACTTCCAAAGTCCTAAAGTACTTTATTTTTACATATAAACCACCCCTAAGGTCTGCCCCAGGTGCCTCAGGGGTTGGGTACAGTGTACGTATAAATGCAGTTTAATGTTAAGCCCTGTTGAGGGAAAAACAGCAGCATTTGTTTTTCCCCATTGCAGTGCATAAGCTCCATAGGCTAAAGTTGAAAAAAATAAAGTCTCATTTCCACTAGTGAAGAGCTAAATCTGTCAAGTTTGGTATAAAAAAAGTTAGAATAAATCCAACAACTTGCCAAGGTTGGCTTTATTATAATCAGTACAGAGAAAGCGTTTACAGCTCTTTCTGAAAGTCAGGGAAACTTAACGCTACGTGGGAGAGCTTATCTAGATGAAACCTTCAAGGAGAGGTTTTCTCCATGTTGAATTTTTAAAGAATGCTGCTTTCTAAGATTAATGTTTGCAACACTTCGCAGGAAGTGGTTTCCATAAAGGGTGGTACTATGCACCCAACTGGTCAGGGGTGCCCTCCTTGTCTGCCAACCCAAGAGCAAGGATAAATATGGCAGAGCTGCCCAACAATTCAGATCCCTGCTGGAAGAAGATACTGGAGAAGGAGTGCCCTGCTGAACCCCTGGTCTGCACCTGAGGGACTGCACCAACAAGGACTGCACCAGCTGCACACTTTGGGCTTCACCAAGAAAAGGACTGCCTTGCTTCTGCAACTCGAGGAGAGGACTCCCTGCAGGCTACAGGAACAAAGGAGCTGACCAGAGTCCACTGCATCATGTCCTGCAAGGAAAGCCCAGCTGACTAACATCCAGTGGCAATTTGAGGATTCTGAGCAGGTGCATTCGGGGAACTGTAATCCCAACTTCCAAGGAGCAACTCAGAGCTTCTGGAACCTTGGTTCAAGTTTGTTGACACTTCAAGGGCCCACAAAAGACGTTTGGTAGGAGATCGAGAAGTTTGGAGTAACTTTGAAAAAAAACTCAATAAGAAGACTGACCGTGAGCCAAGCCAGCTACCTTAAACCGGGTCTGAAGTACTTGGTTTTTCAGAACCCAGTGGTGCCAGGGAACACACACTAAGACTTCGAGTCCTTCCTGTTTCAGACTACAGAAACACAGAGTCTTCTTGGTGAAGTCAAAGATCTTGTTTAGTGGCTGCAGCCAGTAACAGGTATCCTAGAAGTACAACACAGTGTATATTCTCAGGAGACTGCTGCTCTTGCAAAGCTAACCTTCTCTTTTATACAAAATATTATGCTTTGGGCAAACATTCCTTATTTTACAGTTGACCATTCACATATTTTCACTACAAAGAAATAGCAGGGTTATGATGACAAGCCCATATTTCAGTTTGTCCAGTCCTCAATCAATTACCCGGCAAGGCTCAGGACTTTCATCAGATATCAACGGACCCCCAATATAAACAGGCACCTCCTCCTTGTAAAGCAAGTCATAAAGAAAGAAACAGGGACAGTTGCGTGTAAGATTAGGCATGGTTTGTGTGTGATGAAAGGTTTTATGATGTGTTGTGCCTTGATACTAATCTCATTTGGCCACTGGGAAAGAAACTGGCCGAACAGGTTTGGCTTTAGGCAGTGGAGTCAGCTTGCCCAGGTCACAGAGGAGTCAGCAAAGATGTACGTGTCCTTCAGACTCGTTTTCGGCATTAGTCATTGGCCTATGTGAGGGCAATCACAGAATGGCTGTCGTTTAAATGGAACCCGAGGGTTCAGGACGGAAACTCTGATATTCGGGTGTTTTCGTCACCCGAATATGGATACAATGCTTGTGCGTACTATTCTAATCATTCTCAGTCTGCTGATACCAAAATCGTTGTGATACGACGATGTTTATAACACGGGTCCAGAATTTTCAGTACCACAGGACCCAGCCTGAATTTCAGATCTGTCCTGCTGAAAGCTCCAAAGCACCAGACTTCCAGAATTTGAGCACTTGCTCGTGGAAAGGCAATCCAACAACGTTGCATCAAAATCGGATTGCTGAAGAGGACTGCAAGGCATTGCAGAAGAAAAGCTGAAGAAAAGGTGTGAAGGTAAAACTTTGACTGAAGCCTCCCTCTCAGTGTTTCCTAGCATGGCTCCGTAGCGGTTGGTCTCAACTTTTGTCTTTGTCCCAGTCAAGCACAACCAGATGTCCCTGGTTGGCGCTTTTCATTTCTAGGCACTAGAAAACATTTTTTATTTATAGTCTTTAAACATTCATATCCTCAGTTCCCTACATTGGAATTTTGTTGATTTGGTGTTGTTTTAAAGAAAAAAATATTTCAGTTTTTTATAGATTGGTGTTGAATTTTTATTGTGTGTTGTGATTTACGTATTTACTGTTTTGTTGATATTAAGTGATTTACAGACCTGTCTCCTAAGTTAAGCCTAACTGCTCTTGGGCCAGGCTACCAAGGATTGATCAAGAAATAACTTATTGAGACCTTAACTGGGCCAAGTGGTGGCTTGTGGCCTATTGTCTATTGCCACGTGTAGGTCCCTACCTGCCCTTACCAAGAATCCACTTTCCAACTATATATATATATATATATATATATATATATATATATACACACACACACACACATATATTTTGCAAACAAGGAAATAATTGCCTCACACTCCGCTCAGCCACAGGACGTTTTTAAAGATTTATTCGGGGTAACCAAGAAGAAGACTGCAAAGTCGAAATGCGTTGTTGTTTTTTCTGCACCGAATAAATCTTTAAAAACGTCCTGTAGCTGAGCAGAGTGCGCGGCAATTATTTCCTTGTTTGCAAAAAATTACCGAGGGTTTGGGCCAGCCCCCGGACAGAATTCACCAAATTTAGCAGAAAGGCAGCTCTTTGTCCAGAGAGCGACCCCTTTGTTATGTGGTGTAATTCATTCAGTGATTTCTGAGTAATTGAAAAAAAGCAAAGGCTCCACGAACCCTCTGATCTCGTACTGAGAACTGATTGGCTGCCAAGTGTTGGCAAACATCTTGGGACAAAAAATGTAAAAAATATGAAAAGGAGCCAGGGTAGGGACACCCTATCCCCTTAGCTCTGGTGACCCCCATAGAGCACAAAAACATTTTTGTAAAAATTTGCAGTGGAAAACGCAAACAGCAAATCTGTGGATCTTCTAAAATTTAGAAAAACAAACAACAAGCACCGGCTACTGCGCTTGGTTAAATGCTGCTCCTGGGTGGTCCAGGTCCCAGGGTCATTGGAATTTTGAATACTTGGATGGCAGTCTGGCCCTCCGCAGCCCCAGGAACCACCACCTCCCCAGGGCAGAATATATGTGTAGAAATTCAAGGGAGCCATCTCCCACCACAGCCCCATGGACTGCCACCTCCTTAGGACAGATTTCCCAATGCAATGCGGGGGGTCAGCAGGGCATTTCAGACCTTCAGCCCCAGGAACCACAATCTCCCTGGGGCTATTTGAAACATTAGAGGGGAGACGCACGTTCTCTCTCATGGAGCCAGTAATGGCCAAGGGGACAGCCTCTCACCAGAACTGTGTCCCATGGTGCCCACCCTTGGGACATAACTTTTTGCTGTGCCTTGGTGGGAGCTGACAGCGCCCACCAAGTCACAGCAAACACTCTGCTCACAGCAAGTGAGAGCTGTCAAACAGCTCTCACTTGCTGCAAGCAGAGGTTCCTCTTGTTTCCAGGCCTGCAAAGATGCAGGCAGGGAAACAGAGGAAACAATTGCTCTCACAGACAGCGAGCTGCATGGTTAGCAGCTCCCTGTTTGTAACAGCAATGCCCGCTTCCACAGGAGGTGGGTAGTTGGCTGGGACCACAGGGACCTTCAGGCTTCTCCCACTGTCCACAAAATAGTGACTGAGGGCCGTGGGGGACATCGCAACACACAAAGAGTTGCTGGACAGTTTTGGGGTATCACCCCTCATCAGTCAGGCTAGCTTGAATTCAGCCACAGCACAGTGAGCAAGGGACCCACATATGAGTATACCCTGGCCACTAAGGGCAAACACAGCAACACACAAAGAGTGATGAAACTTTTTCAACACTCACCCCGTCACAGGTCTGGGTTAAATCCATTGTTCTTTTGCTCACCATGCCACCCCAGTTTGGACCCAGCTATATGCAAATCAGTTACCCAAAGGACATTTCCGGGCCCTAGGAGAAATGGTCCCCAGGGCTCAGATTGGCCAAGGGAGGGAAACACAGTCCCCTCCCCAAATATAAAATGAAATGTTTAGGCTGGTCCCTGGCGGAAGGCCATTTAGCGCCCTCCAAAAAAAAAAATGTTTAGCCCGGTTCCCAGTGTCTAGGGTTCCTGGGGCCAAGATCAGCCCAGGGAGGTGGGCCACATGGCCCCCCCACCCCCAGAAAAAAATAAACTCCAGACCAAAATCAGCTGGAGAGGGTGGCCATGTGGCCCCATCCCCCATAAAAATAAATTTGGAAGGCCTGGCCTCGGGCAGGCGGGGCCACGCAGACATCATGCAGCCAACTTCCAATGTGAATGGCAGAGGTTGGATTGTTAGCGGTGTTAGCCCTGCGTTCAATGCCAACATGCACGGCCGTAGTCTATGTGTGGCACAGGATTGGGAGGTTATGAACTTGGTCGCAAGAACTGGCTGTAGACCAGACCCTGCAGGCAACCTCAGTTGCACATGGGGTTGGCTGCTGATTGGGGTTGCATTCAGGCCCTGGCTGCAGGCTAGGCCCTGCACCTGCAGCCAGCCTCAGCTGTGCATAGCCTAAGCTCATGCCCGGCAGAGGGTTGGGTGATTATAGGGGTTGGCTGCTGGGTCTGGCAGCAGGGCTTGACCTGCGGCCAACCGTTGAAGTCCATGCCTGAAGGCTTCGCTTTGGTTGGATTAACGTATAGTAATGAAAATTACTTTACATCAAATTTGGATGATGATCAGATACACATCTTTCATTCATCAATTAAGTCAAGAATATTATTGCATGGAACGTAAATAAAATCACAACGTTATGGTTCATTGTTTTCAAGTGCTAAAAATAGGGAGGAAAAGAACAATTAAGAGGAGAGTTTAACCCCTTCTGTGCCCAAGACTTAATGGTTACGTCCTGAGGCACAGTGCTTGTGTGCCCAGCACGTAACCATTACGTCCTGGGCACAGAGCCAAGAGGGAGCGCTAGCGCTCCCTCTGTGGGGTTTCCCCCACCCCCCAAGGCAGGCATGGAAGGGGAAGCCCTTCCCCTTCCACCCCTGACTCACCCACCCCCGTGACGTCACGCGATCGGAAGAGAAATGCAAAAGCATTTCTCTTCCGCTCACGTGGAGGAGGCTGAGAGACTTCAAGTCTCTCTCAGCGTTTTGGCAGCCGGATTGCAAGCAATCCGGCTGTCCAAACGCCCACTAGACACCAGGGATTTTTTTTTTTTTTTATGAAATTGGCATTAGGGAACGACCCCTTAGGAAAGGGTCCCTCCCAGGGGGAGGATTTTTTTAAAAGGCCTCTTCTGCCTCCCCTGGGGGCAGATCGGCCAATACTTAGGCCGATCATCCCCCAGGAGGGGCACAAACCTCTAGGCACCAGGGAGCAATTTTTTTTTTTTATATATATATTTTTGAGGTGGGGAGCGACCCCTTAGGCAAGGGTCGCTCCCATAGGGGGCAAATTATATTTAGTCCATTTCTGCCCCCCTTGGGGGCAGATTGACCTATTTTTGTGAGGCCAATCTGCCCCCAAGGGGGACAGATACCACTAGACACCAGGGAGGTTTTTTTTTTCTCGTGAATTTCACGCAAGGGGAGCGACCCCTTAGGCAAGGGTCGTTCCCCTGGGGTGCAAATTTATTTTAGGCCATTTCTGCCCCCTTTGGGGGCAGATCGGCCGGTTTTAGGTCAATCTGCCCGAAACCACTAGGCACCGGGGATTTTTGTTGTTGTTGTTGTTTTACAGATGGGGAGCAACCCCTTAGGCAAGGGTCGCTCCCCTGGAGGGGCAAAATGTATTTAGGCCATTTCTGCCCCCTTTGGGGGCAGATCAGACGGTTTTAGGTCAACCTGCCCCCAAGGGGGACAGAAACCACTAGGCACCGGGGATCTTTTTTTTTGCGCCAACTTCACGCAAGGGGAGCGACCCCATAGGCAAGGGTCGCTCCCCGTGGGGGAGGGGTGGCGGTGGCCAAATTTATTTAAGGCCATTTCCTTTCGTGGGCGCTAGGCCTACCCACACAAGTGAGGTATCATTTGTATCGGGAGACTTGAGGGAACGCTGGGTGGAAGGAAATTTGTGTCTCCTCTCAGATTCCAGAACTTTCTGTCACCGAAATGTGAGGAAAATGTGTTTTTTTAGCCAAATTTTGAGGTTTGCAAAGGATTCTAGGTAACAGAACCTGGTCAAAGCCCCACAAGTCACCCCATCTTGGATCCCCCTAGGTGTCTAGTTTTCAAAAATGTGCTGGTTTGCTAGGTTTCCCCAGGTGCCGGCTGAGCTAGAGGCCAAAATCCACAGGTAGGCACTTTGCAAAAAACACCTCTGTTTTCTGTGAAAGAAATGTGATGTGTCCACGTTGTGTTTTGAGCCATTTCATTTCGTGGACGCTAGGCCTACCCACACAAGTGAGGTACCATTTTTATTGGGAGGCTTGGGGGAACACAGAATAGCAAAACAAGTGTTATTGCCCCTTGTCTTTCTCTACATTTTTTCCTTCCAAATGTAAGGCAGTGTGTAAAAAAGACGTCTATTTGAGAAATGCCCTGTAATTCACATGCTAGTATGGGCACCCCGGAATTCACAGATGTGCAAATAACCACTGCTTCTCAACACCTTATTCTGTGGCCATTTTGGAAATACAAAGGTTTTCTTGATACCTATTTTTCACTTTTCATATTTCAGCAAAAGAATTGCTGTATACCCGGTATAGAATAAAAACCCATTGCAAGGTGCAGCTCATTTATTGGCTCTGGGTACCTAGAGTTCTATATGAACCTACAAGCCCTATATATCCCCGCAACCAGAAGAGTCCAGCTGACGTAACGGAATATTGCTTTAAAAAATCTGACATTGCAGGAAAAAGTTACAGAGTAAAACGTGGAGAAAAATGGCTGAGTTTTTCACCTCAATTTCAATATTTTTTTATTTCAGCTGTTATTTTCTGTAGGAAACACTTGTAGGATGTACACAAATGACCCCTTGCTGAATTCAGAATTTTGTCTACTTTTCAGAAATGTTTTCTGGGATCCAGCATTGGTTTCTCACCCATTTTGGTCACTAACTGGAAGGAGGCTGAAAGCACAAAAAATTGTAAAAATGTGGTATGTCTCAGTAAAATGCCAAAATTGTGTTGAAAAATTGGGTTTTCTGATTCAAGTCTGCCTGTTCCTGAAAGCTGGGAAGCTGGTGATTTTAGCACCACAAACCCTTTGTTGATGCCATTTTCAGTGAAAAAACCACAAGCCTTCTTCTGCAGCCGTTTTTTCAATTTTTTTTGAAAAAAATGAAATTTTCACTGTATTTTGGCTAATTTCTTGGCCTCTTTCTGGGGAACCCACAAAGTCTGGGTACCTCTAGAATCCCTAGGATGTTGGAAAAAAGGACACAAATTTGGTGTGGGTAGCTTATGTGAACAAAAAGTTATGAGGGCCTAAGCGCGAACTGCCCCAAATAGCCAAAAAAAGGCTCGGCACAGGAGGGGGAAAAGGCCTCGCAGCGAAGGGGTTAAAAAAAGGATAATAAGACATATTTTTGTGATACAACAAGTACATCATATGGATCAGGGAGTGGATACTATACTCAGTTGTCCTCATCGGTATTACCACTGGCATAATCCCAGATTCCCTTAGCCTTCTTCTCCCACCTTCTGAGTGTAATCTCCTCTAGGTTACTGACTCTCTCCATCATTATTAGCCAATTTTCAAATGTAGGGAGAATGGTGGATTTCCACTTTTGAAAAATAAATAATTTAGCATCCAATGACCCATTGAAAAAATGCTGTTGCCGATGTATGCTTAGATGGCAGTTACTGGGCAAAATTCCAAATAAAGCCCCCTGCAAATCAGGCTCGATTGGTATTTCCAGTTTGGCACCTAAAAAGGCTATAGTTTTGTCTAAAAAATCCTATAACCTAGATCACAAGAACCCTACATGTGCCCAGTCCCACATGGATGTCCGCATTTAAAACATCTAGCGGATAGAGTAGGAAACATCTTGTTACAGTCGATGTGGGGTATAACACAGTGTATATTTTGAATAAAAGGCCATACATTTGAAGTTTGTCCCAAGCATGGCCTTATGGGCCATTCAATTTAATTTGCCCCAGCTAGCTAAATCCATTCTCCCCTCTGTATACTGTGCAATGAAGGCAAGACCCTACGAACTGTTGATTCCTGTGAGTGCACATTTAAGATGTGATACCAGTTGGCCAACCATGACACCTTATTTATGAAGTGCTTTTTACTTATGCAATCTATGGCTATACTGGACTTTGAGATATAGCCCTGAAGATGATTATAGATTTGTAGATAGGAAAAGTGAGAGCCAATGAAACATGGGCCTTATGGATCCTGACCTGTTGCCACATTTCTACCTGCCCAACTAGTAAAATTTGTGCAAAGGTCGGAAATCCATCCTTTTCCCATTTTTTAATGCTATTATATTGTATGGGTAAACCTATTAACCCGCTTTCTTTCAACAGCATTGAGGAATTCATTAAAGTAAACTGGTACTCTTCCTTAAGTCGCGCAAACTTCTGCCCAAGTTTTTTTTTAAACTGATATCGGGAGCAAATGGGCAGGTTTGGAATTTTAAGAACGGATGGTAGCTGGACTCAACTTCTCCTAGCATCAACTGTAGATTAAAAAAAACCTGCAGAGGAACCATCTGAAAAACTACATTTCAGGTAATCAAAAAAGACTGGTTGATAATATTTCTGCATATTAGACAGCGCCAGACAGCCATCCTCAATTGATAATTGAAGTAGTGCATGCTTTGTGCAGGACCTCCGCCCTTGCCAAAAGAAGGGCCTCATTATGACTTTGGCATTCTTAGGACCGCCATGTTGGCATTGGTGGTCATACCACCAACAGGCTGGCAGTGAAGACTGCCAAATTATGACCATGATGGTATTCACAATAGAATACAGCCAAAGCACCACCAGCACTGCCACTTCAGTCTGGCCGCCACAGATAACAGTTGCCACCTGCAGGCTGGCGGAGACCATGTTTCCACCGGACAGATAATGAGTTTGCACACTGCCAAGGTTTCCACTAAGTTTGCAACATCACAAAAACCCAGGTGGAAACCAACTGCATAAAAGTAAACACTCAACTTCAGGAAGCCATACTCGTCCATAACTGCCATGGAACCTGAACTACATGTCTTCTCGCTGCTCCTGCTTGCCCAAAGACCTCAGAATCTGTGACAGTGAAAGCAACTATGATACACACTCTTACCTGATACTGTTGTAGATTGGCAATTTTTGTACACTCACACAAGAGACATTCAGGAAGGGGGTGCGAGGGTGACACTCACACATAACAGCACACTTACACCCGCACTCACATATTGTCACACACACACTTACATATTCACAACAAATACGCCAAGGCTAACAAACCACGCACACACACATACACACATCACTAACATACACGGGTACGCATGGAAACACCGCACAAGTCCACACTCACAACACCACAGAATGTCATAAACACAACACAACCACACTATCTACAACCACTTGGCAGGGACCCACAGAGGACACTATCCAGGGACACACCACACATACATCACAACATACGACCAACAGGCAAAAAATTACATACAAATGCACAATCACACTGCTTACCAATCGACTTACCAAGAACACCGTTTCTAACATTTCATGCACATAATAGGTACACAGTCAAAGCACACAAAGCCAAACAGCACACCAACAAACACATCTCAACACAAACACACAATACCAACAAAACAAAACCTCTTGAACACACACATGTCCATCACACAACACATACAAAACCACTTTAAGACAAAAACACTGCACACAACATCAACAACACACGTGGCTCAAGCAACACACGTGGATCAAGCAGAACACACACACATACAGACACACAACTAATGTCAGCCAGGAACAACTCCATACTAGGGAAAGAAACGCATGACAAATATGTAACCAGGAAACCAACTATATGTTAGTTCAATTACTTATTAAGTTCATTAATTTTTAAACAACAAAGGCCATAGGTCAGTCCATTTGTTCAACAGTCTGTATGCACACAGTGCACAGATGTGTGCCCCGAACTTGACTCCTGACTGCCATGTAACCTTTAGGGACCTCCATTGGGCAGACAGGCATCTCAGTGGTTATCTGGTGGGCGGGCAAAGGGGGGGGTGGTTGTGATCTTGGAGGGGAGCCCTTGGCGTCTAGTTTGATAGGGGGGGTTTGGGTTGGACTTAGGTTTAGGGGAGGGTTGGGTTTTAGGTAGAGGGGTTTACTTCTTGGCAGGGGGAAGGAGAATGGGAACCTAAAGGGGAAGTAGGGGAGGTCTTGGAGGTAGAAGGGCCAGACTTGGATAAAGACACAGGACATTTAGGGGTATAACAGTGTTGGAGAGGAGTAGGGAAAAGGGCAAACTCTGAAAGGAAAGCTTTTTCAACACACAGGGACAGTCATAGCAAAAGGGTTTGGTTGTGGAGGGAGAGGAAATGGTTGTAAGAGTTGTTGGTGTGGATGTCTTAGGTGCATGTTTGTGCGAGGCATGCTTGTGGGTGGTGGGTGTCTGTTGGGTTGGTGAGTGAGGGTGTTTATATGTCTTTGGAGGAGGGGTGGAGGTGCTGGAGGATGCTGTGGTGGGTAGATAAGTGTCAGTTGGGGTGGTGACTGCAGGTACGGTGGATGTGCTACCTATAGGTGTATCTGTGGTTGTGGTATCTGTGGGTTTGGTTACTGGGGTGGATGTCTCAGAGTCTGCTGTGGTGCTGTCTGTGGGTAGGATAAGTGTAGTTGCTGGAACTTTGAATGTTGATGTGGTGTCTCCAAGTGTGTCAGGTGTGCTGTCTGTGATGCTGGGGGTGCTGGGGGTGTCAGGGTAGGTTGTGACTGTTGCTGTGTGTGCTTGTTTGTCTGTGTACTTTGGCTGGGTCTGGAAAAAGGGTTTTGGTATTGTGAAAAGGAAGGTGGAGGGGAGATGGAAGACAAAGGGTGACTGGCTGCTGTCAATGTGCAGACCAGAGCCTGAAAGGATCTCTGTAGACCAGCCAGTGCAGGAATGCATTACTCTGTTGGATCTGAGTTGCCAGTCCCTGGATGGCATTTACAATGGTCGACTAACCCACCGAGATGGACCTCAGGAGGTCAATAGCCTCCTTACTGAGGTCAGCAGGACCGAAAGGGGCAGATGTGCCTGTGGCAAGGGAGATGTCCACCCTCTTTGGTGAGCGGGCACAGCCAACTGAGTGGGAAGTTACAGGGAGGGCGGTGGTAATAAGGGAGGTGGTAGACTGAGATGGTGCTGCGGTGGTCCCATATGCGTCAACCACCACTAGGGAGTGTCCACTAGAGGAGGATTCTGAACATCATTTCTCCCCCTTGGCACTCCCATTGCCCTTCGGGCCACTGGGTCCCTCAGTGTCAGTAGTATCAGCACTCTGGGTCCGGTGGCCATCAGCTTCTCCACTCGGCTGTGCCCTGTCTCCCTCTCCTGCATATGCTGATGCAGAGAAAGAGAGAGAGAGAGGGTCATCACATTCTTAACATACACATACATTACAATACACAACATTAACAATACCTCTATGTCTAACAAAGCCCCAGGTAGGAACTAATTACAGCCTACATCATGTCACAACTACATACCTCCAACAATCTTATATGACAACAGTATCACAGCAACATAAGGCAACCATCTGACCACTACACCACCATCCCATCAATTCAGATATAACTTAAACTATTCGTGCACAAGATGAATTGGCTACATCATAAGCCTATCCATATACAGATTATCACTGTGTATCGACAAATCATCCTTAGAAAATGCTGTTAACTGACATCACATTATCATTCCTTCCCCAATCCACACTTGTCCAGTCCATCATCAGTAGTCATGTTTCATGAACGTAAACTCATCTCACTTCAAATACGACACAGCCTGTTGCTTTGGAATCACATAATATGTGACTCTGTTCATAACATTCACAATGTCAGTACCTCAGATGAAATCACTACATGTGGCACACTCAAGCTGTAAGACTCATAAAATGACATAGCATGTCATACAAACATCCATCAAAAGTATATTAAAAGTATATTAAAAAGAGTTAGAATGAGTTTCTTGAACCACTAATCATACTCATTGACACATAGGCAACAATTAAGCACACAGGATACACTTACAGACAAGCACAGCGACCATACCAACACATTCAATACAATGGACACTATTCATGTGCGTAAGGCCACATACTATTCCACCATTCATGCTGAGTATAAACTTCTACATGAATACATCAAAATACCAACATCACTGATAAATGTCCAGACATGTGTAACCTAACACCTTACTACTGGAGAAACACTAGCCACTTATCTTCTCAACACCATACACTTGGTACAAAATGTTTGAAAGCACATGTCAATAATATGTCTTGTACTGTTAATGTGTTACTACCACCATGCTTTTCACCATGTAGGATTTCCACCCTGATCAAACATCACATTTGCCAATGTATAGTTCAGACATAACAATGGGGATACCACCTTTCACCTCAGAGGGAGTGTAGTAAGTATGAAATGTCACATTCCGGTTTGAGATAACAGCCTCACATTAAGTTCCCAATGATTTCAGGACACAGGATTACCTGTCCCTGTTACTCATCTATCAGACCCTATGTTGCACATAGAGCCAGATCCAGTGGAATAGGACTGGTCAGAGACCAAAGAGCTGAGCATCTTATCAATTGGATGTATAGACTGTGAAATAGTAGGTGGGAAGGATGACACAGGAGGTTACACACATGTATAGCAGTGTTGAGGTACACATATGACACTGTCACATGTGCATCACCCCAAGCTGTCATACTATGTGGTTGACTTAGGCAAGTAACATGTCCTTATACACAATACAATGTCCACATCTGTGTATCAAACTTGGCAACTTTAGTACTATGTCTTCTTAGGAGACACTCTACCTGTAGCACTTACCACATTGTCACAGTTGAGACACCTGGAGATTATACACCTAACTGGCAGAGGTATATGCATGTGTTTAGTCAGTGTTTACCCCCTTGTGGTTTCTGTGCTGCCCTCAAATGTCCATCCACCTCAGTTTAGGCCCCGCCAAAATATGGGCCATTATGAGGGGGTCAGGGTCTGACGGGCACCCCGCCCTCATTGGGAGGACATCCCCAGCTGGGCCTCAGCGGTCTTCTGGGCCCAGCATCTCAGGTCCTCCTACCACTTCCCACAGTGGGTACTCTGCCAGCTGTGGACCCCGAGGGTCCGCACTTGCTTGGAGTTGGCACGCCAGATTCCCTTTTTTTGATGGGTGTTGACCTGCATGGATGACACAGACAAAAGCAAAATGTCATGTCCACATGTGTGCATTGGTAATGCCACATACAAATTTTATATGTTTCCAAATAGCTACCCATGCATGAGGATAGGAACACAATCTCCAGTGTACCGCCCAGTAGTGGACCTAAAACCACAGAAGTGATCAGTTGGAGCCTGATCTGATGTCTGTCATTTGCAATCTCTATAGCATATCTCCCATTGTTCAAGTAATGTCAGTGGTACACTTCCTGGCCACTGGGTCCTTTCAGAATACAGTGGCCCTAACTGCAGGGATGTTTCAGCCCATGTTCAGTCTGGTTTTGAAGTATGTACTGTCTGAATTGTTGGAATTCCTGGATAGCTACATCAAGGTTTCCCCAACATGCGGATTTGGCCTAACTGAAGGCAGAGTTCTATGTAATGGGACACATTCCACATGTGGTTGGAGCCAAAGATGGCACCCATGTAGCCTTGGTTCCCCCTAGTGCCAATGAATAGGTACATAGGAACAGGAAAAACTACCACTCCATCAAGTGGTGTGTTTGGCAGACCAGTACATTTCACAAGTCAGTGAAAAGTATCCAGGATCAGTCCATGATTCCTTCATCATGCAGAACAGCAGTATCCCAGAGCTGATGACACGACTCAACACAGAGAGGGCCTGGCTGGTTGGAAAGTTAGATTTGCCATGTGTGTTTGCAAACTTCCGTCTCCTGCTATCACAATAGTGCATGTCCTCCATATGTGTTTGTGTTTTTCTACCTATTAGCTTTCAGGTGACTCTGGCTATCCAAACCATTGTTGGTTGTTGACACCAGTGAAGTATCCAACCACATTAGGGGAAGTCCACTACAATGAGGCCCATGGAAGGACAAGGCGTGTAGTGAAGCTGACTTTTGGGCTCTTGAACGTAATATTTCACTGCCAGGACAGATCAGGAAGAACCCTCCTCTACTCACCCAACAAGGTATGTCAAATAATTGTTGCCTGTTGCATGCTCCACAACCTTACCCTAAGACGTCAGATACCATTCCTACCCGATAAGGGGGAGGCAGCAGAACCTGTAGGTGGAAATACAGAGTTGGCAAATGATAAGGAGCCAGATGAAGATGAAGCAGGAGACTTCAGGGCAGATCTCATCAATCAGTACTTCAACTGACTCAAGGCATGTGATGTCTTCTCAATGCTGTGATATAAGTTTGTAACCTAGAGTTGATGGGTAGCATGTCACCTCCTTTTAACCATCAGCTATGAGGTTTTAGGTAGCTCCAATGCCTATGAGCGGTTTGTGCATGCAAACTGCTAATTTGTATTGTGTACTGAACAGAGTGGTCTACAGTGTCATGTTTTGTTAAGGCACATGCAAAGTCACTCTTGTGTACATGACTTGTTTGAATTGAGGAATGTTTTCTGCTATTTCCTATCTCTTATCTCTGTCAATCACAGATTTGTTGAGTTCCAGTTTGGCTCCTCACCCATGGCAAGTCACAGGCAGTCAGAAGCAGATGGGAATTGCAGGCAGACATGAGAAGTGGACATGGCTGCAACCAGATACTAATTGCCATGACTATGTGGAGTATGAATAACATGACCAGACTGTCAGGACACCTGGGTAAAATTGTGTTTTCATATCAAGATAACCCGTAGGATACTGGAGGTGGTAAGACAGTGTCATTTGTGTGTCCATGTGTCTTACACATGAGAAAATTGTAGAACCATACCCCTTCCATCACAATTGTTTCTGTTGTATGTAAGCTACTTTGAACCTAGCTGTCACTGTGTTCCTACTTTGCAGGCCAATGTGCATGTCTCTGTGGACTGACATAGGTGAGAAGCAATCCTACAGGGATGTAAGCAATGTAAGTGAAAGATCCCTGGACTGGGCACATCATTGCTGCTACCCCTGGGGTATGACTATTGGGAAGCTAAGGTATGGGAATGTGATACGGTTTTACTAGGTGATGCAGAGGCCCAATCTGTGTGCCTCGTGGCTTGTAGGAAGACTGACATGTCCCTAACTTCTGTATCCTGTGGTTTAGCAGTGTCTGACACCTTAGCAAACATCCTGATATTACTGTCAGTTATACCCTATGTGTTCTTTGCATATTTACCAATAATGTGTGCAGATGTAGCATTCAACTATTTTTTAATCTGTTCATGTTACAATCCTAGTTTAATGAGTCTCCTGCTGATAGAGTCCATGTGTGATGTCCATAACAAAGGTTGTACTATACAGCAGGACAGATTGATAATTGAGTTGGCATGCGTAACACTTGTACATGGTCGATAAATGACACACACACACAGGAACTGTGTTTAAGTGTGATTTATTGTGGACAATAAAGCAATATGTGGGACTAGAATCCTAAATAGACACAAAATGAACAGTGAAAGGTTCAGTCATGGTGGCACGAATCATGAGGGTAGTTGCTATACTATTAGGATACACAAGTCCAGTGTCCTTGCAAAATGGGAAAATGGATATTGGTGTCAGAACTGTGGCACACACAGGGAACAAGTCAGGAGAAGTTTACTTCCTAGCAGTGGGTTTGGTTTTGGCATCTGCTCCTCCTGGATGTCTGGATGGATGTCCACGTTTGCGGGGGAGTCCTCTGCTACAGAGTGTGGGGTGTCTGAGGCATGTCCTTCCTCTGGCAGGACCTCAATTCCACTAGCTGCCGCAGATGTTGAAGGGCCTGAAGAGTCATTACTGGTGGAAGAGGCCTGATGTTGTTTTGCAGACCTACTCAGGGTAGTGTTGATGTCCCTCAGCACCCCAGCAATGAAAGCCAGGATGGCATTTTGTGCCTGCCACTGCTGCATGACTTCCTGGTGGTTGTCCCTCTGCTGCTGTTGGATTTCCCCATCATATTGACCACCTGGCACATCACGCCTTGGGAATTCTGCTAGGCTCACAAAACTTGGGAGATGGATTTCTGGTCAGCATTGTCCCTTTCAGCCTCCATCCTCTGGCCCACAACATCCCTCCCATGCACCCTACCTCCACATGCTTGTGCCCCTGGCACAGTGTGCCCACTTCCAGTGCTGGCAGGACCATCATTGCCAGGGGTGAAAAGAGGAGAATCAGGTACCTGTACTGTATGGCACACAATGCATGAGACAGTCCTTGGGACACAGGGTTGGGGAGAATTGCTGTCTGTGATGTAGGTGCAACTGGGCTAGGAGTAGTAGATGTGGGCAGGGTGAGGCTGACAGTTGTTGCCTGACCAGTTATCCCTGATGAGCCAGCTTCCTCTTCAATGTCTGCACATTCAGGGGTGTTTTCCTCACTGTGGCCTTCATCCAGGGGTGTTGAGGCAGTCTCTTGTATCCTGTCCATGGTGACATTGGCAAGGTTACTTGTGAGAGAAATGGAACACAGAGTTGCTGTTACATTTAGGGTACTATTGATATTGTGTGAGATGCAGACAGTGCCTTAACATGATCCCTGGAAATGACAATGACAGCTCCTGCACAGTCTTGCTTTGTGCAACATGAGAATCTGTAATTTCAATACCATACACCATGCTTGAAGCTGTTAAACTATGCTGGTGGTGATTGGACTGCTGATATCATCTTATGTTATTGACATGGGTGTTCATCTTTTGTACCTACTGAAGTGTCTGACATGGTGCATGGCACAAAAAAGAGGTGTACAATGCACAATACTGTCAGAGTAGTGACACAGTATGGGAGTAAGCAATAGACAATGACCTCTAACTGGATGTACTGCTTGTGCATCAACTTTGGCATCTAGATGTCCACCCCACTCACTCTTAGGAATCTTTATTCTAAAGGCATTGTGATTGGGCACTCGGTCTTAGCTGTGTTTTGTATGTGATGATAGTGGGAGCAGGTCATTGCATTGCTGTCATTGGCATTCATTTTTTCACACTTGCACATAAACGATGGGTTAGATTGGTAATTAGTTTCACATGCATGAAATCTCACATTTGGTGCACTGTTTAGATTTTAAATATGGTGGGATATTCCAATCTGGTAATATTAGTGCTAACAGTTGACAGTACTTCACATGCCATTCCCAAGGGATGTGGATACAGGTGAGTTTAGTGGACATGTGGCATGCCAGAGTGGGGTATTGGTACATTTGGACAGAGGTGCAGTGGGTGGAATGTTAATTGTTGTGGGATAAGGTGATGAGGGAGCATACAGGATATAACAATTGGGTGACATGGATTTTGTGAAAACTTACCACACTCCACTCACCCAGGTATTCCTGTCAGTCCCTCAGGATGCAGTTTGGCCAAGACTTTCTCCTCCCAAGAGGTGAAAGTAGGGGGAGGGGGTGGGGGCCCACCACCAATTTTGAGTACCTCTAGATGGTGTCTGAATACCATGAAACATACCTTCCCCCTGAGGCCATTCCACTTCTTCCCGATGTCTTCCCTTATGCATGGATAGGTACCTACAGAACTGACTCTGTGTACTATTCTTTATCACAACTCAATTTTCCTTACAATTGATGTTTGCTGGACCTGTGCTCCATACAGGTGTTGCTCTACCCTGACAATTTTTTTCCACCATGACCCTCAACTCCTCATCTGTGAAATGTGGGTGTTTTGTGGGAACATGGTACTAGTGGTGAAGACGGTGTGGTAGTGTTCAAAGGAAAAGGCTGGAGAAAAAGGTAAATGGTGAGGTCAAGGTGCTGTGATGTGAGTGGGTGATAGATGATGTGGATTGTGTGTAATAGTAAAATGTGTGTTGTGTATGTTGTGCAGGTGTTTGATGTGTGCGTAGTAAATTCCATATGGATGCCTAATGTTTTTTTTTTCTATATCTGAGAACGATTTTGCTTAAATGTGGCTGTGTCTGACGTTCTATTTACAAAGGATAGTGTTGTGTAGAGGTGTGTTGTGTAGTGCCGTGTGTAGGTGTGTTGGGTGTGTGGATGTGTGTCAGGTGTGGGGTATTCAAACCATCAAATGTGGTGCTGTGTTCCGCCAATGGTTTTCCGCAACGGCAGAACCACTGCTGTGATTTGTAGATCGTAATCTGAGGGGTGGGTTTATGTCGGGCTGCCTATGCTAGTGGCGGGACCGCCTCTTTTCCATCCTCCAGTGTCCTGGCGGTTTCAGAAATTTGGCTGTGTTTTGTCGGACTTCTCAGAGTAACTCTTAATACGCCGGTCGGATTACTGCCAACATGCCGGTCTTTTGTCAGCAGCCACCACAGTGGTCTTACCGTCAGACAGCCAAAGTTGTAATGAAGCCCAAAATATTGAAGCATTTAGCTATTTACGCAAAAAAGACTGTAGAATCCGAATTGTTACATTAAAAAAGATGAAGATAAATAGTGGGCGGATCGACATTTCAACTAATGCTACTCGTGCAATATTAGAAAACAGTAAGTTATGACAACTAGTTAGCATAGCACATGTCTTATTAAGAATAGCACTATAGTTAAGTTTAAATAGATCTAAGAAATCATAAGAAACAAATTCCCAAATACTTTATGGGGCAGGTTGTGGAAAAGTTATGCTGCATATATATGGGCAGGTTCGAAGGTGAACAATGATATAAAAGAACCTCTGATTTGGACTGATTCATTTTATATTCTCAGATGCCTGAGAAGTGTTGAATTTTGTGAAAGGTGTTACATATATCCTCAGTAGAGCCAGCCAGATAAAGGATAGCATCGTCAGTGAACAGTCTGAGTTTAGAGGCACCCAGAAGAGGTGACTTGATCCCCGGGTCTTGTCTAAAGTATGCAGCCAAGAGCTCAACAAAAAGAGCAAATAACAGAGGTGACATTGGACAGCCCTCGCGAATGCCTTTAGGTATAGAAATAGTACTGGGTGACTGAAAGTTAAAAATATTTTTTGGCTCAGCATATAATTTATGTATCATCTCTATAATTTTTAGCGGATACCCAACGAAGTCCTTCTTCGCATCAAGCAAAATTTGGCTGCTGCCATGTTGCTGGTTAAATAATAATCCATTGCTTGTACCAGATAGTTTGTATTGTCTGACATGAACCTTCCTAGTAGAAAGCCTTTCTGATCGCCATGTACCACTGATGAAGTGGCAGGGACCAGCCTTAGTGCAATCATTTTAGTGAAGAGTTTATAGTCCGAATTCAAAAGACTTATAGGGAGATAGAAACCTTGCTTCTCTGAAGGTTTGTCTTTTTTAAGAAAACTGATAATCACTGCCTCACTAAACTCCTTTGGAATTTTGCCCCATCTAGAAACTCATTCAATTGCACAAGAAGAAACTCCTCCAGCTGAGCCGAAAACACCTTATAAGTTTCTGAGGGTAAACCTTCATTGCTGCATGCATTGGCATTCGGAAGACATTTAATTGTTTCCCTAATTTCCATCTGCATGATAGGGGCCTCTAACCTCTTACGCAGCTCTTCCTCCAAAAGGGGAAGTAAGTTGACTTAGGTCAGCTTTTTTGACCCACTCCAATTTTTATTTTTGTTGCAAACTAACAATTTCCTCACATCTACCTTTATTTACATGAACAGTATAAGAAATAACTTCTCTGCATATATTTACATGCATCCCAGAGTGACCAATGTATGGCTTTTACAAAGTCCCTTGAAAGTAAGTCACTTAATACGGCGTGCAGGGTTGAGACACGCCGTTCTTGGGTTAGCAGTGATCTGTCTAGGTACCAACAGAGCCTTTCCTTTGGATGGTCCGTCATTTTCAAGCCTACACACAGGATGATGTGGTCTGAAAATTGATTAAAGAATATTTGCGAACCAGCTCTACTCCAGCTACGAGATATAAAAAAATAATCAATATTTGAAGCTGATTTAAAATGTTTGGTGAAGCAGCTAAAATTCCATAGGGCAGGGTGGTCAGCTCTCCATGTATCTAGCAACGTGAGATCCTGCACCAGATTAGCCAGGACTCGTGCTGTTTGGGCTTATTCTGATGTTTGTTCTGATCACAGCTCACCTGCTGTACAAGTTTAAAATCCCCCCAATCATTACCAGACCACTAAATGCTGTGTACTTCCTCCAGTGGAGTCGCTTTAACCCCAGTAGGCCCATAGAAACTGATTATATCGACTGCCCAATTCTGGACCTTTAAACTGATCAGAATGTTACTAGTGTTGGGCTCCTGCACCACATGTCGCTTTGCTTATAAGCTTTTTTGTTAATACAATGGTGACTCCCCTGACTGCCGCCTTTGCTGATGCAAAGATTGCCTGTGAAATAAACTTAGGTAATTTTGGTAGCCTAACTGCCTCCTTTAACTGTGTCTCTTGCAGCAAAACAATCTGGCTATCTCTTGACTTATGCCATGAAAGGATAGATCTAAACTTACACTGATTATTATTAAAATTAGTGTTACACAAAGTTGTTCAAATAGCTACCATTTTACTCTTTTTTATGCTTTCAATTTAATGGGGGACTTTTCCCACCACCATCATCTTCCTGCCCATATCTCTCCCTTGTTTTAATTCCACTGCAAAGATATCCCTTGTCTCCCTGCAACTTATTTAACAAGGCAATCTCGATTACATCTCTTGGATTGTTGTCTCCCTATTTATCATTTCCCATACTTGTCCACCACCTCTTGCCCTCTCCCTCACTCCCTACTCACCCTTCCTCTCCCTTGAACTTCCTCTGTCTCAGGGGCCCTCCTCGCCTAGTGCTCCTGGGAAAGTTCCCTGTAATCCTCCCATCCCACAAACCTCCCTCCCTCTAAATCTGCCTCTTCCCGCAACATGGCGCATTGACATGGCACCCTAGGTCTGTTTAAGGTGACAGACAACATAGCCTACCACCTCTGGCTAAAGCTTGGCAATAAATCTTGAACTACTTATAACCTTTTATTTAGCTGATTTGTTGCCTCTCAGCCCTCCTCCCTGGTGCTGCAGAGAGTGTAAGAAGTAGGCTTGGGTTTAAAAACGCTTTTCCGCTGGCCGAGTTTGTGGAATTAGGCAACTCTGCATTTCGCTGAGAACACGGGGGTACTGGTAGACTCCATACTCTGTTTTTCCCCAGTTGGCAGGCACTTTCTGTCATTTTGCGAGCTCATGAGACAAAAGACTTCCGATCTCTTGCAATCACAAATGAGATTTTTCTACCCGCTGGTGAGAGTTAGCACCAGGCCAGCAACTTGCAGCGCATCTTTTTTGACATAGGCAAGTGTGAGTGAGCACGATTGACTGCTGCTGCAGCCTGGAGAAGGTGAAGCAACTAAAATCTACAACTTTGAGTGAAAAATCTTCTCTAATTGACCATTCACGTTGATATTGTTGTGCGAGGAGTACTTTTTTTTCCCAAAACAACAGGAAGTGCTCCAGAGCTGGAAGGATTACTTTTTTTGTCTTCTGGGTAAATCATTGGATTTAAGGACTGTTGTATTTGAATTTTCACAAGTAAGTTAAAAACCACTTGTATAATGGTGTTGTACAACTTGTTTGTTTGCTAGTGGGCATGCCCCAGGATTTATTTGTACTTTTATACATTTGTTTAAATTTATGTTGGTGGGTGGCCTGCATTTGTGGCCTAGTTTTATTTTTACTTATAATTTCTGTTCTACAAAGGAACAATGTTTAACATTGCACTATATTAGCTCCATGTTTTTTTTTATTGTGAATTTGCAATATCCATTAACTTGAATGTTAATGTTAAGTGGTGTAGCCTGCTAGTGTAATAGGTCCTCCAGCTGTAGGCCCAGAACTAGTCATGGGTGCATGATGAAAAAAACATTTTGTGGTATCTGTGGAACTTTAACACCATGGATGGCATTGGATTAAAGAGAAGAAAATGTTGTTTGGCGGTATTTCACATTTTCTTTCCATAAACAGTGTATTGGGAGTTATATAGTATTTGATGACTTTGTATGATGTATTTTTTTAGCCCCTTTAATTTTATTTTTTGGAAATACTAATACTGACTTAATTCTGTTTTTGTTCTCCTATACCAATGCCTTCTATGACTGGCCCGTGCATGAGAGTGTTTGTCATAGGCCACCATTTGTCTTTGCTCCTCATACCATGTGGCCAGTGGCCCTTTTTGCACAGTCAAAATTATAATACTATACCTATATGTTTTTTTTGTTTCGTCCTGCATGTGTTCTTCTTTGTTGTGGTGTCCATGCCTCCTTGTTGGTTGTTGTTTGACCGTTTGTGGCTGGCTGCCATTTTGTGTAGGCAGCCAGTGTGCTTTCGGGCTTCATGTGTTCTTCTTTGTTGTGGTGGCCATGCCTCCTTGCTGGTTGTTGTATGACCATGTGGCTGATGGCCATTTTGTGTAGGCTGCCAGAGTGTTTTAGACCTGCATGTGTTCTCCTTTGTTTTGGTGGCCATGCCTCCTTGTGGGTTGTTGTTTGACCATGTGACCGGCGGACATTTTGTGTGTTTATTCAGGCCTAGCTGGTCAATGGATAATACTAAATGTTCTCTATGAGAAGTTTTTTATATTTATTTTTATTATATACTTTTATTTGCATTTTCTCCTTCGCCACTCCTTGCCTCCCACATCCCTGTGGTTTTCATGCTAGTCCCCTTCCCCTAGTAGATCAGCAATTGCAATCAATTTAAGTTTTTTATCCTTTTCTTCACATTTCTTTCACATTCCTTTATTCTATTTAATTGTATAATATTAGTCTAATAATAAACATAATATTTAATATTTTTTTTAACTTTTTTCTCCCTTTCTGATTTTTTAAAAATAAATTAAAAAAATATATATTATTTTTTTGTTTTCTATTTTTTTGCCTATTTTCCCCATTAGCCCCATGTCTGTCATAGGCATACAGTCGCACTATATTATATAACCTTACATTATTCAAGGATGATTATTATTCCATTTGTCACCAGCAACTCTCTGAGTGCCACATGCCAACTTGATGCAGACAGATAAAGCTAACAGTTACATTCTGTATGGTGTAGTTGTTGCTCTTTCTTAGCCTTCTTATCCTTCATGACTGTACATGCTAATAAAAGTTAATGTTGGAATGTTGTTTTGGTATTTTGGTTTTACAAATGGATACACTGTAATTATTTATGTTTATTTAAGTAACCATTGTATGATACTGTTTGTTTATTTTACTAATGCAACTGCAAAAACAATGCCATGTTTCACTGATCCTTCTTGTATGTTTGCTTTTAGGTGCACCAGGAGAAAGAGATATCACCCACAGTATTGCCAGACAGAAGGCCTGTACTTGACGTGATGTGTGACCACAGGGACATCTCTTCAGCTGCTGAAGCTAAGTGCTACTGCCAACTGACAGCTTCAAGATGCCCCTAAAAAAGCTGCTACCAAGAAAGCGGCCAGTGATAAGAAGGATCTTCCCACCACTGGTATGTCTCGCCAGACCTTTTTTGGGAAAGACGTGTGCCTGCCGAACCAGCCTCTGGGAGCAAGTCGGGAGCACCACTCCCACATCTGGGGCCCCATTCTAAAGTAGGCCTAAGCCCATGTCTGACGAGCAGTGACTTTGAATTGGACTTATCTCTTTCTCAAAGTAGTTCCCAATCATTGCCTGAAACTCAGGCCAGTGAACAACAGCAGCATCAGCCAGAAATAGCAGTTCCTCCCGTATAAGCCCATCAGAATGTTGCGCTTCATGTGGAGGAAGCCGAAGAAGGCCCTCTTTCACAAGATCCAGGGTCTTCCAGATCTCCACCATCTTCTTCCTCAAGCTCCCCTTCTGATGATCAAGACTCAACTTGAATGCCACCTCAGTCGGAGACATGCAAGGAGAGGCAAGGAGTGAAAAGGAAGGTTCCTGAAAGCCTTAGAGTTATGGATGAAGAAAAGGAGGATGACAAGTCTGATTTAGGTTTAGTTGACAGCTCCCTTGTGCATTCACTCAGACAAACCCCAAACACAAGATGCTCAGTCACACTTGCATACATCTACATTTTGAATGGGTCTTCCTGGGCTGGGAGGGTGGAGGGCCTGCTACTTACATGTCAAAGGACAGTAGCCTCCCCTACCACAAAGGACTGCCAGGCCCCCGACTGGGACCCTGGCAGACAGGATGGAACTAAAAGGGGACCTTGTGCACTTCTAAGCTATTCTTTGGAGTCTCCCCCACTTCAAAGACACATTTGGGTATTTAAGCAGGGTCTCTGAGTTTACCAACTTAGACACTTCTTTACAAGATACTCTCACAGACACTTACTGGAGAAGAGAACCTGAACCAGAACCTGCAACCTGCCAAGAAGAACTGCCAGGCTGCCCAAAGGACTCACCTGACTGCTTTCTGAGAAGGACTGCTGCTTTGCTGTTGCCCTGCTGCCTTGATGCTCGCTGGCTGTGCTGAAGAAGTACTCTCCAAGGGCTTGGATAGAGCTTGCCTCCTGTTCCCTGAAGTCTCAGGACCAAAAATACTTCATTCCTGCAAGAAGAAATCCCGGTGTGGTGAAAATCAACGCACAGCCTGCCAGAAACGACACACCGCCTGCATTGTGATGAGAAAATCACCGCACGCCGAACCAGAATGACGCAGCCCGACTTTGCAAGGAGAAGATTGACGCAGCGCCAGCGTAGTGATGAGAAATTCAACGCATGGCCCACTGGATCAACGCAAAGCCAAGCCGGAATGACAGAGCTCGACTTCCTGAGAGGAATCGACAAAGCGCCTGCTGTGCGGTAGAAAGTCCACGCAATGCCCATGGATCAATGCAGCCCCTGTGACTTCGTCCTGCAAGTGCCGGATTTCAACGCATCGTCCCTGGGGTGTCAAAAAACTCCTCAACCCAAAGAGGATCCCAAAATACGCGCTGGAAATTGACACAAAGCCTGCCCTGCCTGAAAACTCGACAACGCATCGCCTGTGTGCCCCAGAAAAATGTACACACACCTCCCCGTTTTCCACACCTCCTCCCCCACAACTAACAACATTAGAGGAGCAAGTCTTGGCAATCATGCATCCTAAGGTCCTGGCCGGAGTAGCAGGAGGACTGGACTCTGGTAAATCAACTCTATACTACTAATACCCCCCTACCAGCATGCCATCACATACCTCCACCCTCACCTTCACTCCCATCACTCTACCACTTCCCACAAACCCCACCATCACATCTCACTCCTCCCAATACCAAGCCCTGCATGCCATACCAATGCATGGACACCACTCATAGCCCTGCATTGACACCTATCACTAAAGCATGCACACTAGAGAGAATCAGCTAGACTACCACATACCAACTTACACAAGTGAAAGCTGCCAGGGAAAATACAACCAAAGTGGTCAAACCACTGATGCACAATATTTCACACACAGAAACAATAACACAACATTTACATCCCCACAGGTATCCCAGCCAATGTCAACGGTGAGGAGGTGCCAGCAATATCCAGTCCCCCAACTGAAAAGGCCCACAGTGATGACAGCAACTCTGGTTGCCAGGATCTGGATGACCAACCTGGCCCACCAGGGAACTCTGGACAGTGAGTTACCCAAGCCCAGTCACAGACAACCACAGAGCCTCCCCTATCTGGAAACACCACCACAGCACCCACCCAGCATACCCACACCTCTGTCCCCAGGACACGTCAATCAGCAGTGTGTCCACTTCTACAGGGACCCCAGGGTGCACCTCAAACCCATGACAATCAGGGACCTGGGGTCAGTGGCAGTGGGCACACGGTTCAGGGGACAGAGGCACAGGTCAACATGGAAACTGGGAGGAGTGCTGTGCACCAGGAGGAGGACAGGACCAGGGAACCAACTCTCCAGGATGCCCTTGCAGAGATCCTGGGAGCATACCAACATTCCCAGGACACAATGGGCCAGATCTGGGACAATGTGCAGGAGAATGGGCGGCTGCAGGAGGGACAGTAACAGGGGATCAGGGAGCATAGCAGGGGTGCTGGCAGACATGGCCAATATTATGAGGGAGGCAGTCTCACAACAGTGGGCCTCTGTCACTAGCCAGACATCTGAACTTCCTTCCACCTCCACTGCCACTAAAGGACAGGAGGCCCTGCCACAGGACCAACAGGCCACCAGCACCCCTCCCCCTGCAGAAAGAGAACCACCCCGCAAACGTTCCCTGCGATCCAGGCAGAAGCCAGAGACTATTGCCAAGACCCTGCCAGGAAATGAGACTCTCCTGATTGTCACCCTTATGTCCCACTATGTCACCCTGTCCACCTTGAACTGCAATTGCTCCCCTTCCTATGTCTCCATGGACAACGTACCTGTGCTAAAGACTGGAACTATACCCTGGAATTTCCTCCATCATCACCCCATCCCATTTCACTTGCCCCTCCAAATCTTAGCACTTAAACACCCTTGAAAAAAATAGAAGTATGGCCTATGTCACATTCTTTAAGTATGTATACATTTAACCATGTGCAAACATTGAAATTCAACTGCACAGTAAATGAGCACATATGAAAGACCTGTAGTTGGCTGCAGTGATCATACCAGGAGCTATTTTGAGGGACCGACATCTGTCAAATGAATTGCCAAAGGGTACAGTAAGTGGGCATAGAAGTGGGAAATAACAGCATACCAGTGCCAAACAATTTCAAAATAATGACAATGAAATGTGAAGTAACACTGTCTTACCTGTGTGTCATTGGAAATATTGTCTGATCACTGCTGTTCTGTTGACCTCATCCTCATCCACTGACTCCTCACCCTCACTGTCCACAGGGTCTACTGCTGCCACAAGGGCATCTCCAGCCTCCTCCTTCTGCAGAAAAGGTACATGGCATCTCAAGGCAAGGTTGTGCAACATGCAGCATGCCACTATTATCTGGCAGACATTTTTGAGTGAGTAGCACAGGGATCCACTTGTCAGATGGAGGCACCGAATCCTGGCCTTCAGGAGGCCAAAAGCTCTTTCTATGATCCTTCTGGTTCGCCCATGTGCCTCATTATAACGTTCTTCTGCCCTTGTCACTACTGGTCAAGGCTGCCTGGGTCACAGGTGTGCTGGATTTGGTGGTGTGTGCCTCTCCCCATGCCTTGTTGGCTAGCAATATTAATGGCAGTGCAATGCATAATGCGTTGGCCTGTACCATATGTGTGAATGTGCTTTGTACACCAACGGTGGTGTTGTTGCGGCCATTGATCCAGTGTGCCCTTTGTCTCTCCCCCCTTTATGTTTTGCCACCATGTTCTTATGTGCATTAGCATCATCTGGCAGAGGAGCAGAGGCACCTGCGACGAAGGGAGCTACATCCCACAGGACCCAGGAAGCGGAGTCCACTGACGGTGAGGGCACCAGTGGAATGGAGGGCGAGGAGAGCACCACAGTGGAGACTGGAGGGGACAGTTCAGTCACAGATACCTCCTCCGATGGAAGCACCCTGGTGGTGGCGGACACCTCTGTGACCACCCCAGCTACAGGTACAGCTGCAACCCCCGTACCAGCACTGCCCTTCCAGCACCCCCTCATCGAGTTGCCTGTGCCTGCTCACCCAGGAGGGTGGGCATCTCCTTCACCCCGGGCACCTCAGGCCCTGCCCCAGTTAGCCCTGCTGCCCTGAGTGAGGAGGATATTGACCTCCTGAGATTCATCTCTGTAGGACAGTCAACCATTGTGAATGCCATCCAGGGCCTGGCAGCCCAGATGCAACAGACTAATGCATTCCTTGAGGGCATTCAAACTGGCTTGGCGGCCCAACTGAGATCAATCCAGGCTCTCGCCTCCTTTCTGATGGCAGCCATTGTCCATGTTTCCACCCTCCCACCGTCCACCTTCCGCCTCCCAATCCCATTCCCCTCAACCTCAACCTATCCCAAGCGCACAGGCAGACGAGCATGCACACAAGACAACAGACAAGAGTGGCACAGGCAAACACAAACACCACATATCATTCCACAGGCACTCACGCAAACACCATCCAGATGCAGACATACCAACATCCAGAATTTCCACAGTCTCCCCCTCCTCCTCCTCCACCTACCTCCCAGTTCCGTCTACACTCACACCTGCATGCACTACATCCTCATCCACTACCAGCATCACCACCACACCTAGCAGAATACACACCTCACTGGCAGACACCTCCAGAACAGCCATGCACACGTCCTCTCTCACTGTGTCCGTCCCCCCTCCTAAAGTACACAAACGCAAGCACTCAGATACCCAACAGCCATCCACTTCACAACAGCATCCAGCCCATGCACCCAAAATCAGCAGACAGAAACCTCCTACAACCACTCCCTCTTTCTCCACTCCCAAACCTTCTCCCTCTTCCCGCCCCAATGTCCCTAAAAAACTTTTCCTGTCCACCATTGACCACTTCCCTACCCCACGCCCCCATCCTGCACGTCTGGCCAGGATGGCAAAAACCCAGCCAAGCAACTCAGCCACCCAGTCCATGGGCCCAGCAGTCACCATATCCACTCATGGTGGAAAAGGATCCAGGGCACATGTCCTGAGGGAGAAGGAGCCTGCACCAGGCATCCTCAAGGGTAAGAAGCCTGCTCCAGCTGCTGCCAGGAAGAGCAGGGAGCCTGCCCCAGCTGCTGCCAGGAAGAGCAAGGAGCCTGCCTCAAAAGCTACCAGGAAGGGCAAGGAGCCATCCCCAGCTGCTGTCAGGAAGAGCAAGAAGCCTGCCCCAGCTGCTGTCAGGAAGAGCAAGGAGCCTGCCCCAGCTGCTGACAGAAAGACCAAGGAACCAACACCAGCAGGCAGGAAGGGTAAGGGGCCTGGGGTAGGAACTCTGACGGAGCTCCCACCACCAACCATGGTTGTGCAGCCACACAAGGCTGCAGGGCATGGGCTGGAGCTTCCCCCCACCAGCAGCAGCAGCAGCACCACCACCACCACCACCAACAGTGGGCAGCCATCCGAGGCTGCATGGGATGGGCTGAGCCTCCCCCCACCAGCAGCAGCAACACCACCACCAGTGGCCAGCCATCCAAGGCTACAGGGGATGGGCTGGGGCGTCCCCCCACCAGCAGCAGCAGCACCACCACCGCTGGTGGTCAGCCATCTGAGGCTGCAGGTGATGGACTGGAGCCTCCCCCCACCAGCAGCAGCACCACCACCACCAGTGGGCAGCCACCTGAGGCTGCAGGGGATGGGCTGGTGCTTCCCCCCCACCAGCAGCTACAGCAGCACCACTTCCACCACTGAGCAGCCGTCACCGCCGGTGGACGGTATGTAGCCCTGCCTCCATGGGCTGCTGTGCGGCCTGCCCCCTGCAAATCCTGTGGGTATGACATCCACCTGAGAGACTGTGACCTGCACTCCCCAGTATCAAGAGCACAGGGCTCGATGCCCCCTCCAGAACCAGTGGGTAAGACACCCACCAAACCCAGCTCCCCAGATCAGGAGCACAGGGAACAATGCCCCCTCCAGAACCCCGGCCTCCCCAGTATCAAGAGCACAGGGCACGATGCCCCCTCCAGAACCAGTGGGTAACACACCCACCAACCCCAGCCTCCCCATGATCAAGAGCACAGGGCACGATGCTCCCTCCAGAACCAGTGGGCAAGACACCCACGAACCCCAGCCTCGTCAGGATCAAGAGCACAGGGCATTATGCCCCCTCCAGAACCAGTGGTGTTGTTCCATCTCCCGGCTGAGGTGCCCCCCCAACCCTGGCCCCCCTGAGGTGCCTGCCTATTTACCAACTGAGGCCCCTGCAGTGTTCTCTCTGTGTTGATGCAGGTGACAAGTGGGGCCTTGGACTTTGACCTGTGACCATGTGGCCCAGCAAACTGAGTGCTGGGCTGTGTCCATTGAACTGTACAATTGTAAATATCTGTAAAATTGTCTAAGTTATTTTTATATTGTGTTGATCTTATTACACTCACTTTAGTAAATTAATTTTGTCCTTGCATTATTCAGCCGATTTAGGGGGAATAACTTGTTTTCTTGTGCATCTGGTTGTGTGTATGGTGTTGGGTGTGTGTGTTTGTGTTCTGTGTGTGTGTCACTCTCTTTTTCCTCCTCCCCTCGCTTGCGTGCTAGTCGTCTTTACTCACCGTCGTCGTCTTCACCGTCATTGGTGTTTGTGGTGGAGCAGCACGTAGAAGATCATGAGGAAGACATGCAGCTTGGGCTACATGGTGGCTTGGTTGTTCCCTGTGTCTCCAATGGTGAGTCTTTTCACTCCTGAGGTCTGTTTCTGCCAGGCTTTTGATGTTGTTTGTACTGCCCCGGAAAAGGTGGCGGTCTCTATGTTCTTAATATGGTGAGCGGCACATTAACTTCTGCCTGGCTATAGGCGGCTACCGCCATGGTGGCTGTTGTTTCCGCCCTGGCAGTTAGTGTGGCAAAAGTGGCTGTCTATCTGAGATCTTTCGGCCATGGTCATAATTTGGTGGTAATTACCGCCAGCCTGTTGGCAGTATTACTGCCACTTTTGCACCAACCGGCAGGGTTGTAATGAGGGCCTTTATTTTTACTGTGATATTTCAACATATACTTATTGCATCCTATTCATTTTGATCTGCATCTTATCAGATAAGTATTATATATTTTTCTAAACACTGTGTTGTGTATTTTTGTGGTGTTATTGCATGATTTATTGCACAAATACTTTGCACATTGCCTTCTAAGTTAAGCCTGACTGCTCAGTGCCAAGCTACCAGATGTTGGGCACAGGATAATTTGGATTGTGTGTGACTTACCCTGACTAGAGTGAGGGTCCATGCTTGGACGGGGGTAACCTGACTGCCAACCAAAGACCCCATTTCTAACAATAATTATGGAGCAGTGTTGTACCTTTAGTTTAGGCAATATAATTGTCAAAGGCAAATCTCTCTGCCCCACCCCTATAGGTCAAATTTTGTAGAATGCACTGCAGAGACTAGAAGAGTATTGGGACAAGGTTACCTAACTGCAGAAATAATTGTTATACACTATCAGCAGATTTGTAAAACATGCTACACTAAATGGAATACACTATCAGTAGATTTTGAAACCTGCACCAGTTCAAAGAAGAATATCCCAAAAAGATTTTAGGCATAACAAACTGTAAATAACTCTTTATTTAACCCCATCACCAACAATAATAAATAAATACCCCCTTCCACCCACAACTGGCCCACTCTTATCCCCAAACAAATTTTCTATTCACCCAAACAATGTTCAAAGCAGAAAAAGTCCAATTGTCCAATGTTGCATAGGAGTAAAAAAAAAAACAAAAAAAAAAGTCCTTTACAAACCCATTCCCACCCTCTCCCCCCACAAGTTCTACCCACCAAAACAAAATGTTAGAAAAGGGGCCGAAGAGAGCACTGAAGGTGAGCCAGGATTCTCCTGTGGAGCCCCTCCCACGTGCCTGATGGGCCTCTAACTGCATCATCTTCTGAAGGATGCAACGTTGGAAGATTGTCTCTGGGGGGAGTAGCACGGATAATGCAACAGTGGGCAGCTGCCCTGGCACTGTGGCATAGGATTTGCTGGGTTGGAGGCACTGGGGCCTGGCTGGGGCCCTGCACCTCCTCCTCCTCTTCCTTAAGGACCACCCGCCGCTGGTACCCAGCCTGCATGGCCTCCAGCTTTGACTTTCTCTCTATTGTTGTGCTAAATTAATGGTGACATTGCTAGCTTAGGTGATGCCATAGTCATATTCTATCTGCAGCTAGGTCAGCTGTACTAGAAAATTATTGTATTCCAATGGCCCTGTTCTTCTTTGTACCTGGATTACAATGCCAATCAATACTAAGAATGAAACACACCACATAATATAATCCTGTCTGCCATGAGTAGGCGGTAGAAAAAGTAATGCACTGCA
This sequence comes from Pleurodeles waltl, assembly GCF_031143425.1. Classification (NCBI taxonomy): domain Eukaryota; kingdom Metazoa; phylum Chordata; class Amphibia; order Caudata; family Salamandridae; genus Pleurodeles; species Pleurodeles waltl. The sequence goes on along the minus strand of NC_090443.1, from coordinate 763,737,259 downwards.
GTACAGGGAAAGGATTAAGGAATGGGATTTAGATTGATGTGGCACATTCATATCATCATAGACTATCCTATTCAGGAAAATCAAGGCACTTACTGAGGGACCTCTTTACTCACTGTCCTTATGCTCCTCCTCCACTACACATTGTAAAAACTACTTTTTTCCCATAAAATACTTCTGCTTTGCAGGAAGGAAAGGAATAGTACTAAACTGTAGGGTAAGGTGGAGTGGATTAGGCTGGGTAAGTAGAGTACATACTTTACAGATCAATCAATTCCTCATCATCATCATCATGTGCCAAAAGTTTAGCTAGTAGTGTGACTCACTGTGGTTGGCAAATCTTGAAAGGGAAAAATTAGAACAGAAGTAAATCCATTATGGAAGCCATTATGAATTATATTTATCACTTGGCTTTAAAAATGTGGCGCAACCAAAGAATGAAAGATTGAATTTTTCAAATTGTTCAGAAGTTTGGAACAGAACTTAAGAAAGAATAAAGGAGTCACGTACTAGTAAGTGACTGACACAATGGGCACTGGGATGGAAGAGGAACACTTTGTTTTAGCATTGCCATACATTGAAAAGTGTTTGACACATTAACTTAACTGAAACTGACAGACGTTGCACAGCCAACATTGCAATGCCGATTCTGCCAAATTGAACCATGCTGCTGTTAGGTCATTATGGGTGGCACTGGTGAAAGGCCATAGCGAGGGAGGGAGGCAATGGTAAATTAATGCTGGTGTTGTGAAGCCATTTTAGTTATGGCTTCATACACATTATTTTAGCAAACTAAGCCTGCCGCTGTGCAATTTAACCTAGATATATTTTATTCAGCTTTGTTTTAATATTTGAACAATAGCCACATTTGTGGTCTTCTTTTATTTTCTCTATCTAGCTGTTCTTTGCCTAGGCCAGCACTGCGTTCTTAAACAAGACATTTCTTTCACTCTGTGCTCTTCTCAAGGCTGCAGTAAGATAGGTTGCCTGCAAAAGTGGTACGCTTTGTCTCTAATGTTCACAGAAATATACACACTCTTATGTGGGGATCCTTTCTTGGAACATCAGCTGTTTTATTATAAAAACACTGATTTGACCCATGTACGTTAGAGGGAGATTCTAGCCAGATGACCACGACTCTATGCACATTGCTGAGTGCTTCACTGCAGATGCTTATGTAGACTACAGGCCTCTTGCTCAGGTATGAGGAGAGATGTATTCCAAGGGAAACCTGAAGGGCCCAATTAGAGTTTAACAAGCTGTGCTCTAACATAGTCTAGGTAGGAACTATTTTTTTTTCTTTTTAATGTTTTACTCTCCTTGTCACCATTTTAATCCTGTCATGCCTTATCTTCCTTGTTATTGCAATCCACGCTTTATTATCTAAGATGCAGTCACTTCAATAAAACCTTATTGAGCTATACTTTGCCTCTGATTGTCCTTCATATGTGAGACTAATGTAACTGTGAGAAACGGAGGAGATCTGAGTGACTATGATTTCCCTGAGGAGTCAGTTAATTGTGTCATGCGCTCGGTTGCCCAATCATCTCTGCTCTTGGGTGGAGATGAGGCACTGCTACTTAGCCGGAGGAAAACCCGGATTAGGCCAACAGATGTCACCTGTTTTGGGTTCAGACTCAGTCCCCCACAGTACAAGCGATTCTGCCGCCTGAATCCAGTAGTCTCATTAGGAAAATGAGAGCCTACGTGACATGGCGCCTCCAACATTTGGTCAGGCACTAATTTTCAGGTCCTCCTAAGTATCTCTGTCTCACTACATGCAAGGACACCTCAGTACTATATACGGAGACGTCCATGGTATTGAGGATTTGCCTCCTCAGCTAAGTAGGGAGTACCTAACTAACACTGTAGATTATTCAAGCTTGAACTCTGAAAGGATAATCCCCATTTGGTGTGCTTATTTCTGAAGAAAAAATTGCCATTCAGCATGGCAAACCCGCGACAGGTAGCAATTGCAGTCAATATGCGACTACCCCTTACTGCACATTAATGGGCACATTGCCTAATGGCCCAGGGGGTCCAGTTACATTTGTTGCTGAGGCTCATCCAGCATATAGAACAGAAATTTTCTATTTTTGGGTCATATTTCCAGCAGTTGATAGGATCACAAATACATTTCATCACTATACACGTGCAAACATACCTGCACAATATGCATATCAACAAAGTACCTCTATCTTATCAAGAGCATAATAATTGGCTTGACAGTGCCCTACCCATACAATTCTACATGTTAGGTTAGGTTCTCTAAGTAATCATGGCCCTACGTGGCCTTTTTTGGCCACATATACACCTCATCCTGCTTCAGGTACCTTGACAGTAGCTGAAGTCTGTCACTTATATGCTGAGCGTACGGCAATATACAGACGATTAGTACAGTTTGGAATGCAAATATTAAATACAAACCCAGCACGTCCTGCCCCGGCGCAACCACATGCAGTAATGCCAGACATTAATCCTGTGACTGTACATTCGATCATGAGTAGAGTACCCACCACACGAGAAGAGATTCCGTTTTGGTTAGCTAAAAAAATAAATGCACTGGAAGCAGTATTTCCCTATACGGGACCTCAGGATAAGCATCGAATATTAACTATGTGCTTGCCATTTGGGATGGTTCCCACAGTAGATAACGGTAATACTTGGGGCACCGTATTTGCTACGCTCTATACTACCTCACACGGTACACCAACACTTGCCAATTTACTGGAAGTGTTAAAACAAATTCAAGATGAATATGGGCCTTCCTCGGACCTAGACTTAGGGATGAAACTTATGGGCAATTTTGCCACTGTATCTTCCATTATACTGAGTAATCTTAAAGGGGAAGCAGTTGCACTAGCAGTGTGCATGCAGCTCCAGGACGTTTCTCCACAGGATCAAGAACATGAGCTGCCAAAAAGTTTCATGGAGACCTACTCTAGTATTGGTCGAGATAGTTTGGGGGCCAGGCCCACAAAACCACAATTTCAGAGTAAATCTAATGAAGATTCTACCAAGCAAGCTCCTGAGGGTTCGAAAAGATGCTGCGATAAAAAATAACAAACAACTAAAAAAGAAAGGGGGAATCTCCGCATACAGAGAACCCACAGAATAGATATAATCTCAGAAATAGAGATAATATAAAAAAGCCTGACAGGTATCAATATACTGATACACACCAATCTCTTTCCTTTCAGGACTCACTGGAAAAACGCAGTGAGAGAGGTGGGCAGTTAGAGCGAAGAACTGAGTATGTGAAACCAAAACAAGAATCACAACGCTCTACAGAAGTTTCTGTTAAAAAAGAAGAGAACCTTCCACAACAAAAACCCCAATTCAAAAAGAAGAAAATGGCAGCAGTTGCGATTCGTTATGCCACTCAAGAAGAGGGCTCTATTGAAGGACAAGAAGTGGGCACTAGCGCTGCTAGACAGGGCTGCAGAGGTCACAATAGTTCGCCGGAATCTTCAAGAGCATCTGAAGGTGAAAGTAACTGATGACTTCTTACAAGTTGAAACTGCGAACATGCGTGTCTCCAAGCCAAAAGGAATTGGCCACCTGAATTTGTCCGTACTTGCCCATGTGAGGAAGATGTTATCAAACCTTCTTTCTCTCCCCTTGTTCCCGATGAGCTCACAGAATCCTACACCATCGATTGGGCATTGGCGCAAGCACTCGTGTTATATCGCAACCACGTAGGGTAGGATAAAGATTCCCCCATCATGCAATTCTAATTAAAAATCAACCTCAACACCAGTATCCAATAAAACACGATGCTAAAGCACCCATGAGGGAAATCCTCACACAACTTGAGTACCAGGCCGTAATCAAACCCTGTGTCTCACCAATTAATAATTCTTTATTCCCACAAGCTAAACCGGACCATTTGTACGAAATAGTTTTAAACTACAGACACTTAAACAGTCATACACGCATATACGCTATACAAAACTCTCATATCACAGCACTTATGAACAACATAGTGTGCAAAAATTACAAAACAACACTGGATATTTCCAATGGTTTCTTCTGCCAAAATACAGTGCCTGAGAGTAGAGACATAACAAGTTTCGGCACACTAGGCTCTCGGAATTTTTTTGTCATTTACCACAGGGGTATAAGAACAGTCCTGGACTGTTCGCAGCTCATGTGACTTCAATATTGCACGACATTGACCCTGAAGCATTGTCCTATGTAGATGATATCTATCTCATGGATGATGAATTACTGCAGCATCTGAGTCGGGTAGCCCACATTGCTGTAAGATTTGCCGAATTTGGCTATGAATTCAACTTCAAGAGAACAAAAATAGCCTTCCTTATAGTCATGTCTTTGGGATATGAACTATCAAGTAAAGGAAAGAGCCTGGCGCCACAATTCTTGGAAAAATGTGCACACTTACAACCTGCAAATACCATTAGAAAACTCCAATCCCTATTGGGTTTCCTAATTTTTGGCAGAATTTACATTCCAGATTACATATCACACATAAAACCCTTATATGACTTAATATGTCCTGACTTTTCCAATACATTTTGGACAGTCGAACACACACAGCTTTGCAAACAGACATGCTTGCAGCACAACACCTACACACAAGGGACAATAATAAATATCTGGTCATCAGAGTAATTGCTGGTGCCATTGGTTTCACCTATGTAACTTTCAATGAGGGTAAGACAGTCCTGATTGCATACAAATCACATTTGTATTCAGCAACAGAACAACGCTTTGCTCCCATTGAGAAAATTCTCATTGCTATTCAGATGGCTGTCATTAAAGAAAGACCACTAGCCCAGGGGAAATGCATTATTGTTGTATCTCCCATACCAGCCCTCGTGGCTGTTACCAAAGCCGTCATTCCAAATGCTAAAGCAATACATCTACGTTGGATTAAATGGGCAAAGTCTTTGACAGCCACTGATGTTGACTACATTTTTAACCCAAAGTTACAAACTCAAGAATTTTTGCAATATGAACTAGAATACCCAGTTCCAGCAAATACATTGCCTATTGATCAATATCAAAGAGTCATGTACACTGATGGCTCAGCACAACCTTCAATAGACACAAAGCATCAATATTCTGCTGTTTGCACAGTCGTAGGCAGCTATATGGAGGTAATAAATTCTATCAACAATACTTTCATGTAAACTCTAGGGGATTCCACTGCACAACTGGCAGAACTAAAGGCTCAGGAAACGGCACTGGAACATATAGATCCTGCACAGCTAACACTGATTTTCTGTGATTCGTACTATTGTGTCCAGTCCTTCAATGAATATCTGCATTACTTGTACAAGAATGGGTTCAGAGATTCCAAAGGTAACACCATCAAACACAGACTTCTGTGAAGGAAACGCTATCAAATGTCCATGTTGTACATACACTTGGACATAAGTGTGTTGGAATACACGTTGCGGGAAATACACTGGCTGATGAAGCAGCCAAATCAGCAGTAGCCATGGCTTCTGCTGCTGCAGTAACTTGTACTACAACGAAACCGGATGATGAATTATGGGCTGCTGTGAAAGCCACGGCTGAAGCCACGCCATTTCCAAAAGCATTTCCTGCTAAATATTCCTACCAAATGGGAAGCTTCCTTGAAGCAGAACTAAAAATACCAGGCGTAGAGGTTCGGATAATTCCCAATAAAGACCTAAGACCAGAGTTGATTAAAGCACTGCATGAGGGGGTTGCTTCGCCATTCTGGTGTGGCAGCTACAATATCATTATTGCAAGCACGTTATTGGTGCCCAGGTCTATTCAAACAGACCAAGCAGTATGTCCTTTGTTGTGACATCTGCCAACAAATTAAGGGGCCACCGTCAAACGCCCACCACAGAAACCCCTCCTAATTTTCAACAAACGTTTACAATGTGTGTACTTGGACCATTGTAGTCCCCTAACACAGGACAGTGCATACAAATACATCTTAGTCTCTGTTGACTCCTTCTCCAGATTTCTGTGGGTGTGGCCACAATGCTCAGCTGACGCTTGGACTGTTATTAAAGATTTGCAAGTCTTATGCAGTTGCAACTTTCCATATGGACCAGGGCACTGCTTTTGCCTCAAGGGCATTCAGGGGCACCATGGCTTTGTTAGGGGTCCAACTACATTACTCGTCTCCATTTTATCCCAAGGGAAATAGTGTCGTGGTGTGACGAAACCAAGATTTAAAGCAATCCTTAAGAGCCAGAGTATTAGGTACCGGTGGAAGTTGGCTTAATCATCTGTATGGAGTCCAGAGAACACTTAACAATCTGCCTAGAAGGTTCCTGGGGGGTCATAATTCATATGAGTGCCTGTTTGGAACTCAAATGTATGTTCCAGATCTTGATGGTTCTGGCGTAGAGGTGGCAGAAACACCTTTTGACATAAATGAACGTGTCACTGTCTTGCAAGAATTACAACACTTCTGCCAGTGCTGCCTCCATAGGAATTAAGGATGTACCAACAACATCTAATGGCTAGATTCCAAAGGTTGGGGATCTAGTACGTGAAAAAGTTGCTGTGAAAAAGGAGTGTGGTCCTTCTTATCGTGCACCGGTCCCAGTCCTGGGAATACACAGTACCAGAACTGTCATTCTATCACCGTTGCTTGGTGCTAAAGAAAACCGCTTTATATCTATCGACAATGTCAAGTTACTCCTTGTGGCCGATCCTGCACAGCAGACCAAGAGGAGTAACCAGTAGTTCCTGAATCCCTCTCACTACTGGTCAAGATGTCCCTCTATAAGCTTTGAGCAGCATCGCTTGCACCTCTCCGAGCTTGGGGAGGGTAGAAAATGGTCTTGCATTAGTTCCACTAACATCTATCACAACAAACAGCACAGATATTGCTGATCTATTTGACTCAACTTCTATACAGACAGATGGCATCATTTACAGTGAACCACTGTGGGAGACCCTGACCAGTTCTCCTCCTCCAAATACGGCTCCAGTTTTTGCACAAACTGCTTCTGGATACTTTTCTGAAATCAATGACACCTTTTTGGACTCATTTGCCTCATCTACACCTGAACTGCCAAAAACACATGAGCTAATAAACTGGCTTAAAACAAATTACTTTATTTTCCCATGGAGATATCAGTGGCTTTCCTTGCCTTTCTTAGCTTTCCTCTTTTGGATTGGCTTTGTTGTTACTTTCTTTCTACTAATACATGGTCATTACCTTTCTGAAAGATCAACAGTTAAACTGGTGGATGAGGTCTTTAAACCCCATTTTTCTTCTCTCAAGGTCCACAGAGACTTGTCTTTCGTGAACATTTCAGCCATACTAATTCCTAATGGGGTTGTTTGGGATTAAGTCACATTTGATATATACGGCCCCACGGAGGTAATTCAAAAATCATATGTGTTTAAACTTTCTATGAACGATGTAATAATACCTGGAGTTGTTTCTGATGACTGGGATGGTAAAACAGTTGATTCTATGATGACTGAATTGCAGTATTTTACTTTATTTGAAAGTGAGGATGTTTATCAATCCAAAGAGAAATATGGTGCTATTTTTTGCTATAATTATTATGGACACCATTTCATTCATAGAGCAAGTACCACAAAAACTATTTTTAACTACACACAATGGGAACATTGTCCTACTCCACCACAAGGAAGTTCTATAACATATTCTTAAAAAAATGCATTGTTTTCTGGGCACAATGTTAAAAATGCTGATTCATAATTTTTTTAATTGCCATTGATGGAAAATGTACATATATTATTGACAGATGCGAAATTCATGTATTCGGATTCCTTTGTTTCCCAGTTGGCTATAGAAGGCTATAAATATTGGCTGAAGTTGATTGACTTAAAAAGTGTTTGAAGAACAAAAAAATGGCAAATAAGGGGAAAGAAAGCTTTATTCAGAGTATGCCTGATACTTGTTCAAATTATATTTGTAAATGAAACTGCACAACAGACAAGCTGTTTAGGCTTAGCAAAGATTAAGGAATTGAATGTGCCCGGTATTCCTGCCCCTGCAAAGATTTATAAGTGGCAAAAATATATATATGCAACTGAAGATCAGCTCGATGAATGGGTCTAAAACGGCAAATTTAATGCTTCGCTGTCACGTCCTGACGGGTGGTTATTGTGGCCAATAATTACCAATGGGTGTCATGAACGTTTTATAAGCTCCACAGGGGGTTTTAGAACAAGTAGGCCTGACCCTCGCTATGTGTCATCTGAACATGCGGGTATAGTAACATACAGTGTAGGGAAACTATGTCAGCAATGGTTGAAGAGTTCCTGACTAAAGGCGGTTAGAGAACACCTCAGTCTTCTCTCTAATAACACCAACTTACTGGATGTCCTGTTAGGCCCCAGAAAACAAAGCAGAAAGTGCTTCCTATATGCAGTCTGTAATGAAATTTGGAAGCTTTCTCAACAAGAAGCTGCTTCCCGGTTAAGGCAAATAGCTGAAGAGAATTTACAGGAAGCATTAGCTGTTGTAGATAATGGGATCAATACCCTGTCCGACCAGATATACACCTTAAATATCATTGTTTTTTCTGCAATAGACATAATACAAAGCGCCATGTCGTCTTTATATCATGGACAGTGTCAACTAAGATCCTTTATGCAGTTAGGTTGGACACTCCAAACACTGAAGGCAGGTCGCGTTCCCTGGCAACACGTTAGCGCAAGGGACATATTTTCCACATTTAACTTAGTGCGACAACAAAAACTAATGGCTAAGAAAGAAGCAACTTATGTCATGTTAAATATTGAGAAATCAGAAAAGTTGCCTTTTACTGTGGCTAAAATACCATCTGCTGAGTGGTTAATAACCAGAGTCATTAATCTGCCTATTTCACCACTTCAATTCACGTCCTGCTTAAAACACATTCCAGTGGGCAGATATGAAAGGCTAAGAGATAGTTACATCCATGAGGTGTGGGAGCTACCCTTCTCCTACAAATGTCTCAGTGGCATGAAAAAGGTCTTTCTTATCGGTAGTGAATGTAAGCCTTCTGTCAGCCATTTGATGGTTTGTAAACAGCTGTCCGTGCACAGGCGTGTAACGCTTCAGCAGCAAACTTGGCTTGTTATCTGAAGGGAGTCCCAGTCTCCTTGATTAGACGTGCGTTCCAGGTGCTCTTGAATGGCAGCTATGTTCTTCTTAACAGTGAAAACTGTTGTGGAATGCAAGCCGAAATAGTTTGTCATTTCGGCATCTATGATTGTTACATGCTGCAGGAACATACATTTTCCTCCTACACGATTGAGGGAAATAGGTGAGATTTGGTACCATATAGCCACTTCAAATGTTAATTTTGACAAGTTGAGCAGACCCAAGGCTTTATAGTTTAAAAAACATGTGGCGCTTACATCTGCACGCGAGACCTATGCGCTCCAGGTTGCAAGGTCATCAGCAGAGATACAGTCCCTTTTAAGTACTAACTTTCCAAGACACTTTGGTGAGCTTGTGGAATGAATATTTAATGCGTCCAGTACTACTGGAATTGCAAATTTCTTTAAGCTGTTGCTTCTGGTTTCGTTCACACTTTCTCCTCTATATTTGGCATAATACCTTTAGCCATCCCCTCAATATTCTCCAGTATTTTCAGGTGATTTCCAATAACTTTGGCAATAATAGGTGGTATTTTGCTATTGCTACTTTTTCTGCGCTATGGCTGTCCCGTTGCAACAAGGAGGACTGAAAGCGCTTCCACCAGCGCAGCTGTGTCGTTAACACATGATGCAGTACTTTGGAGCATCACTGCTGGAGTATTTGGAGTGTGACTGGTCTCTGTCATTCAGACCGGTTTTGCATTGTGTGCAGTCCATGTTTTGGTGCTTCTGGTGCCCGTTCGAACCTGCACTGAAAGTTGGTCTTTTTACGCATCGCTTGCTTTCATTGGATGCTGATCTGTTGATGTTCTCGCTGAGGGCTCATTACCAGACATGCGCATTGAGTATGCGCTTGCTAAAGGATCCATCCTTTGTGGATGATGCAGCTCTAAACTCATGGTTGGGCACACAACGGAATGCAGCTGCCTTGGCTGGAGCTCAGGCTTTGGAACACAAATGCTCCTTGGTTTTCCTTGGTGATGAACTTCCTACCTTACCACCTGCCGAAGTGGAAGATTTCCTGTCTTCAATTATCACATATTCAAATGGAAACTACTAAAATGACTCTGACCTTTTAAATGCAGCCCTTGTGATGCCACACCCAACATTTTAAATTGTCCTTCTAATACATGTTCAAGTGTCTTTTTTAACTTGTCATTATTGACATTCTCAAATATATGCCTTAGGTTGAATTTTAGTAGCTTTTATAAATGATTTGGCTTTGAACCACCTTTGAACCAGCAAGGGAAGTGTTGTGTAGCCATTGTAGTTATAGCTTCATAAATGTAATTTAGCAAACTAAGCCTGCCACTGTGCACTTTAACCTACATATATTTTATTCAGCTTTGTTTTATTATTTTAACAATAGCCACATTTGCAGTCATTTTATTTTCTCTATCTAGCTGTTCTTTGCCTAGGCCAGCACTGCATTCTTAAACAAGACATTTCTTTCACTGTGCTTTTCTCAAGACTTCATTAAGATAGGTTGCTGGCAAAAGTGGTTTGCTTTGTCTCTAATGTTCACAAAAACATACACACTCTTATGTGGAGATCCTTGCTTGAAACATCAGATGTTCTACTATAAAAACACTACTGTGACCCATGTACGTTAGAGGAAGATTCCAGCCAGATGACAAGACTGTATGCTGATTGCTGAGTGCTTTGCTGCAGCTATAGGCCTCTTGCTCAGGTATGAGGGATGAGGTCTTCCCAGGGGAACCTGAAGGGCAGAATTAGAGCTTAAAATAATGTGCTCTAACATAGTCCAGGTAGGAACTATTCTAAAAAACCCTAGTGACACTATGGTAGGGTTATTTTTATGTTTTACTCTCCTTGTCACCATTTTAATCCTGTCATGCTTCATAGTCCTAGTTATTGTAATCCATGCTTTATTATCTAAGATGCAGTCACTTCAATAAAACCTTATTGAACTATACTCTCCTCTGATTGTCCTTGCATACGTAAGACTAATGTAACTGAGAGAAACAAATGAGATCTGAGTGACCACAATTTCCCTGAGGAGTCAATTGTGTCATGCGCTCGGTTGCCCAATCATCCCTGCTCTTGGGTGGAGATGATGCACTGCTAGTTAGCCAGAGCAAAACCCGGATTAGTCTGACAGTTGTCACCTGTAGTGGTTTCATACTCAGTCCACCCCACAGTACAAGCGATTCTGCCGCTCAAATTCAGTATTCTCATTAGGATAATGAGCGCCTATGCAACACTGGAATATTTATTACCTGCCTCGCTTGAAAAATATTGTAAGTCAGGGGAATATTCTTAGATATCATCCAAACCTTTGCATCGAATCTTTGATAAAAACCATTCCAAGCAAGTGAAGTAGGTGATAAGAATGCCCCTTTCTAGAAGAGCTCCCTTGTTTTTTCATTCCAAGCATTTATCTATTCATCATTGTAAATGTGTTATTCAGGTACTCTTATTCTTTTTCACCCTTGGCTTTGATACACATGATTTAAGCTAAGCTTTACATTCCCTCATCCAGTCCTTCACCATTTAAAACCATCCAAATCCTAAACATTGCTCTTGTTGAACCTTTTGCCAAAATACATTTACCCAATAACCACCCTTACATCTTTAAACCCATTCACCCATCCAAGAGATCTAACCCAACCGAGGAGTCGGTTCACCCATCGAGGCATGGAATCCTTTCACCCATACCCTTTCACCCACCTGGAGTGGAATCCTTCACCCATATACCCTTTCATCCATCCTCCACCCACACATGCATCCTATCATCCTCTTCATCACCCGCCTATATGAACATTATTATGCACCCGGGTAGTAAGGGTGAAAGATGCCGCACCTCCGTAAAGTAACAACTAGTATAATAGAACACAATCAATGAAGTGAGAAACCGGTGCCAAGTGGTCGGGTGCCCTACTACCCTAGTTGGCACAAAAAATTGTGTACCAAGGTATACAATAACATCAAATACAATATGACCACAGCACACAGAAATGTAAAGTCCAGATTCGTATTGAGGAAAAGTGTCCCTGGTAGTAAGATTCAGGAAGCGGAGAAAAATGTGATGATCCCAAGTTGGTGTTGCACAGTGTCTTTATTCGTAGGCACAGTTTGCCATAGGTTTATGTCATCTTCGAGATACAGCCAACACGTGTTTCGTCACTCAGGTGACTTTATCAAGGCTGCAAAACAGTAATCAATACAGAATGGTATATAAAAGTACCCAAAGGTAAGTGGGCCTAATCTGTGTCTATAGAAGATTTAGTGCCCTTGATCCGCTCCAGATGAGTGATTGAACATGCACATACATGTGAGTGGAGAAAGGCAGGCATGGCAAACAGAAATGGTGGAGGGGAACCCCAGTTGGTTGTGTTGTGGAAAAAAGAGAAGTGAGAAGTAGGTAAAGAATAGAGGACGCCTTGCCGTGAGCGCGCAATGGGGTGTAGCAATCTGTTATTATAAAATAAGAATACCCAAAAAATGGCGTAAAGCACGCGTGCTAGAGTGTTGGAGAATAAGAATAAAAACCGTGAGACAGTATAGTGAAGAAATGCCCAAAAAGAGGATTCCTGTTAAGGAGAGAATGGAACATGTAAAGAGGGTAGAGAAAGAGAGCGTAAGGCAGTGGGGGTTGATTTTGGGAACATACGACATACGACATATGACACACTCATACATCACCTCAACATAAACAATTTCAACCTAACATTCACACACAAGGTGGATCGTGCCCAAATCGAGTTCTTAGATCTTCTTCTGTACATTACGGGCAATAGGATCACCTCTAGACTGTACAGAAAACCAACAGCCTGTAATTCTATTCTTCATGCGCAGAGCGCTCATCCCCTGACACAAATCAGAGCCATTCCCTACGGGGAGATGGTTAGGGTTCGACGTAACTGCACCAACTCTGACATCTTTAAACATGAACTCAACAATCTGACACACCGCTTCCGAGCACATGGATACACCGAGAAACTTATCTCGGCAGCTAGCAAACGCATATCCTCCAAAGATCAACACTCTCTTCTCATTAGGGGCCCTAAAAAGCCTTCTAATGCATCCAAGAAATGACCCGTCTCCTTCATCACTCAATACAGTCCTGCCAGTAAAACTGTGCTTCGCATTCTCAAAAGACACTGGCACCTGCTATTGTTGGACTCATGTCTCAAAGACTACATCAACAGCTCACCAACCATGACACACAGCAGGGGACGCACCCTTAGAAACATTCTGTGCCCCAGCTTTCTTATGCCTCACACACAGACACATTCCCCATCTTGGATCCCAGCCAAACCCAAAGGCTTTTTTAAATGTGGTTGCTGCATATCATGCCAATTGGCTCTCAACAAAACCACATCTTTCACCTACAATACTGAGACCCTTCACTACATTAGAGACTTTATCAATTGCAACACAAGGTATACAGTCTATTGTATCATATGTGTATGTGGCCTGATTTACGTCGGTAGCACAATACGCCCACTCAAAGAACGTATCCAAGATCACATAAGAGCCATCAGGAACTTCAACATCACATACCCACTTGCTGTACACTTCAACACCTTACATGGTGAGAGAGATCTCATCAACATTAGATTCCATGGGATTGCTCAGGTTTCAGGCTCACCAAGATGGGGTGACAGAACCAGAGACCTTCGTAAATGTGAAGCCAAATGGATTCTGAAACTCCGCGCAGTGGAACATGGACTGAACACTGACCGTGAATTGCATTTTTTTCTTACTTAACCCGTGACAACGCCTAGGGGTCTTTGAACAACACTTAACTGAATTTTTTGGATATATGCTCATGCATGGACTTGCAATATCTACTACTGTTTATTTTGCACAGTCGCTTGTTTATCTGGACCATACCCCTATTGCTTATTCTCTCAATTTGAATCTGTTTCATTCACAATGTCACTTAGGAACTTTGTTTCACTTCTGTACGCTGATTACTATATTTTATGTTTGAGTCCAACCATAAGTTGTATATCATGCATCAAAAATACTGTTTTACATACGTATCCATTTCCTTAGGGATGTACTACCGTCTCTCTGTTAACTTTGAATACATGACTATGTATCTTACTCCTCTGGCTCACCAGCATGTACTGTCTTTTCACATTTCCAATCTGCTTAAGAGTACCTCACATTAATCTGCATCTTCCAGGTTCACTGCACCTCTTTGCTCCCCACCTGTCCTCATCTCTATTTACTTGCACTCAGTTGCTACCTAATTTTTACCATCCTAAGATGGCAGCCATCTTTCCCCTCGCTCGCGGCACTCTTGCTGATGCCCTCTTTACAGCTTACTCCTTTCTTTATGTTGCTGCGGGCGGACTATTTACAGAGGAAGCACGGGGCTTTTAGGCCCTAGACGCGCTCCATCGGACTTTACGGGTGCTCCTCGAAACCTACACAGGTACGTTTCTAAACTCTCCCCAACCCATTACACTACGACACGAGACGTTCATGTCTCTTTTACTTCTTTCCTTCCCCCGGTTTTTACTAAGAATCGAGTAATACGCCTGTGGGCGTTTTTTACCTAAGAACCGAGTCATACGTTTATTGGCGCCTTTCTTTTGTTGCTTACCAATCAACGATATGCCGTTTTTACGACTAGGCTTTTTTGCCCAATCTGTATCACCGTATATGTAACATGTTGATATAAACACTGATCCTACTCATAGCCAGTCACGCTAGCTCTCACCTCCCTAATACAGTTAATTATGTCCCCGATTGGCGGGAACTGGCTTCGTTATGGGACCACCGCCTTACTTTTACTTCTTCCCGATCCTACAGTTCCCCGTTTTCACACGCACTTTTTTAAGCATAACAGTATACCCCCTAAGTCTTTGGGGTTTCCCTGTACACCTTCCTTACAGTCATTGTTCGTTTAACAACCTTAATACTTCTTCTCTAACTCCGGATTTTCTCACCTACGCAGGGTCTCGACCAGAGGCTTATCAGGGCCTCATCATTTCACCCTATGACCACTGGATCATTAAACACCTACTCTTATCTGTTTTTACTGCGCAAGACCAACTTACCTTAACATCGGTTTTTCCGTTACTCATTTCCTTGGCCGGACGGCCCAGGTATGTTCCCAAAATCAACCCCCACTGCCTTACGCTCTCTTTCTCTACCCTCTTTACATGTTCCATTCTCTCCTTAACAGGAATCCTCTTTTTGGGCATTTCTTCACTATCCTGTCTCACGGTTTTTATTCTTATTCTCCAACACTCTAGCACGCGTGCTTTACGCCATTTTTTGGGTATTCTTATTTTATAATAACAGATTGCTACATCCCATTGCGCGCTCACGGCAAGGCGTCCTCTATTCTTTACCTACTTCTCACTTCTCTTTTTTCCACAACACAACCAACTGGGGTTCCCCTCCACCATTTCCGTTTGCCATGCCTGCCTTTCTCCACTCACATGTATGTGCATGTTCAATCACTCATCTGGAGCGGATCACGGGCACTAAATCTTCTATAGACACAGATTAGGCCCACTTACCTTTGGGTACTTTTACATACCATTCTGTATTGATTACTGTTTTGCAGCCTTGATAAAGTCACCTGAGTGACGAAACATGTGTTGGCTGTATCTCGAAGACGACATAAACCTATGGCAAACTGTGCCTATGAATAAAGACACTGTGCAACACCAACTTGGGATCATCACATTTTTCTCCGCTTCCTGAACCTTACTACCAGGGACACTTTTCCTCAATACGAATCTGGACTTTACATTTCTGTATGCCGTGGTCATATTGTATTTATTATTATGCACCCTTTCACCCACACACACATAATTTCACTCATATTATATTTCATCCATCCATTCTACTTCCATTCTTTTTTCAATTTTCTAAAACACATTATAGTTCAGGTTCATTGTATAAACCTTAGTCTGCTGAGTTGCAGATAGAAGAGCTCAATACTCTCACTGCATCTGCAAAAGGAGGGTGTTGACAAGTGAGTCAACAACACTAGTACACCCTTGTAGGGACTATATAGCTAATTGTCAATAATCAATCAATAGGACTTACCACCGCCTACCACTGCTACCGCAGAGCCCCCCCCCCCCCCCATCCGCTTCCGCAGCCACGTCAGCATTGACACTGACGCTGCTGGCCCCAGCATTGGTGGTCGGTGTGGCTAGAAATAATAATTACACAACTAGACTCCACATGCGCCTCCCCTATTGCTTTTTCCTAATAACATAATACAACCAAAAATATATCACTGTATTTCGGGTGCAGCTTTTCTTCTATCAAAATATCAGGAGAGTATTTTGGTCATGGGAATTTTTTAAAAGACAGGTACTCAAGTAAAAGAAAAATGGCAATGGATTGGCTGAAGTAGCTATGGATGAACCTGATTTTTCCATGAGAAATAAAAAGGTGCAAGAATTGGTCAATGAAGGACATATGGTCTTAGGTGGCTAATGCAATGGGACCATCCCCTTCATACTTCCAACCATGGTCATCAACTGCTAGTATACCAATATTACATACACAACATTGGTGGCTACAAACAATTACATGACCATGACAGTTCGAAGTAAACAAACTTGAAGTATAGAAAATAAGTACATGGGATAATGTAGGAATAATAAGATTTTATGAAACAGATAAATCAAAGTGAAGTTGGAAAACAATTAGGAGACAGGCATAATAATAAGGTAGAAAATAATTCTAAGTGTGGAGCGGTAAAAGTTAGGGAAATAAATATTAATATTAACATCAACAGGAGGACTTACTGGGGAAAGCAGAGCCATCTGCCCCAGCACTAGTGGAGGGGCCACCTTCATTTGCCTCACCCACCTCAACAACATCCCTCCTCCTGCTCCTGGAGGCTGGATGATGTAAGAAAATAATTTGAAAAGAATAATGGTACTGTTAATAAATAATCTCTTCAAGAATATTACTTCTTTTTAAGGCAAATGCAGTAACATTTCTACATCAGAGGTTCTTGGGGCCTGTATAATAACAATATTAGTATGACAAACTATCCTATTTCAAATTTCCTAATCCTAGTCCTAATTTCCTATACTACATTTTGGAAATACTAATAACTTGCAATGATTAATTTCTACAAGTCACATCTCATTCTGAATCTCTCAATGCATAGATTGGATGCATGCAAAACCACTACACATCACTAGGAAATTGCTTGACAACAGGCACTGTATGAGCTACAAAAAAGAAAGGCAGAGCGAAGTGAGAGAACATGCAAAATCACTAATACTGATATATTAACTATGACTATCTTTGACTGCATTACTTCTTAATTAGCGCAAGCAAGCGCAAAAAAGAAGTACAATTACGTAGAGCTGGGCACCTGCCTAGATGACGATCACATATTATTACATTTGCAACATAAACTTAACTTACCTGTGTGTGAGCAGCATGCTTGCTATTTGAGAAGAAACTATTAGCGGAGAGCACAATTAATAATTACATTTTACTCACCGAGCCCCTCAACCTCGACGTCTAGCAGGTCGAGCAGGTCCGTCTTCTGATCATGGATGCTGGCCCACTGGTTTGTCAGCTATTGCTGCGTGCGCTGGACCCCTGAGCTGCAGCACTGCTTGTGCTCCCAGTGGCCGTACCAGACCCAGGCCTGCTGCCTTCTGCCAAGGTGGATGGGAGGGCCATGGAACACCAAGACAGCCATCTCTACCTCACACAATATGGTGCGGAGCTACACCCCTTCATGTTGCCGTTATCTGTAAGGAAGGTGGCTGACAGATGGGGGCCTGGCATTTCCACTCCCCTGCTGTGCCATGGCCCTGGAGTCTTGGAGGGGGGAAGAGATAAGGAAGGAATGATTAGGAAAAAGGAAGGGAAAAAAAGTAAAGAAAAAGCTAAAAAGTTGCAAAAAGCGACAATAAAAATTAGGAGAAAAGTTAAAATATAAAAAGAGAAAGAGAAAAGATAATATAATATAATAAAAAGTGTTGGAAATGGCCTTTTTGAGGGGTCACCCCTAAACATTTTGCCTTCCTCCTTCTCTTTTTTCTGACCTCATTTTTGCTGGCTTTAGGACTCTGCACACTTTACCACTGCTAATCAATTCTAAAGTCCATATGCTCTCTCCTTAAAACATGGTGGCATTGGCTCATACCCAACTGGCTTTTTTAATTCTACTAGTGGGCTGCAGCACTGGTTGTGCCACCTACATTAGTAGCCCTGTTACCATGTCTCAGGCTGCCTCTGCAGTGCCTGTGTGTGCAGGTTCACTGCCACTTCGACTTGGCATTTAAAAGTACTTGCCAAGCCTTAAACTCCCCTTTTTCTACATGTATGTAACACGTAAGGTAGGCCCTAGGTAGCCCATAGGGCAAGGTGCTATGTAGGTAAAAGGCAGGACATGAACATGTGTGTTCTATATGTCCTGGTAGTGTAAAACTCCTAACTTCATTTTACACTGCTGTGAGGCCTGCTCCTTTCATAGGATAGCATTAGGGCTACCCTCATATACTGTTTGAGTGGTAGATCCTGATCTGAAAGGAGTAGCCAGGTCATATTTAGTATGGCCAGAATGGTGACACGCAATCCTGCTTAATGGTGAAGTTGGATTTAATATTCCTATTTTAGAAATGCCACTTTTAGAAAGTGAGCATTTCTCTGTACTTAAATCCTTCCGTGCCTTCCAATCCACATCTGCCTAGGTTTAGTTGACAGCTCCCTTGTGCATTCACTCAGATACACCCCAAACACAGGATACTCAGTCTCACTTGCATACATCTGCATTTTGAATGGGTCTTCCTGGGCTGGGAGGGTGGAGGGCTTGACACTTACATGTCAAAGGACAGTAGCCTGCCCTCACACAAAGGACTGCCACACCCCCTACTGGGACCCTGGCAGACAGGATGGAACTGAAAAGGGACCTTGTACACTTCTAAACCACTCTTTGAATTCTCCCCCACTACAAAGGCACATTTGGGTATTCAAGCAGTGTCTTTGACCCTACCAACTTAGAAACTTCTGAGGTAGACACTCTACCTTACAGACACTTCCTGGAGAAGAGAAACTGAACCAGAACCTGCAGCCTTCCAAGAAGAACTGCCTGGCTACCCAAAGGACTTACTTGATTGCTTTCTGTGAAGGACTGCTGCCTTGCTGTTGCCCTGCTACCTTACTGCTCACTGACTCTGCTGAGGAGTGCTCTCCAAGTGCTTGGATAGAGCTTGCCTCCTGTTCCCTGAAGTCTCAGGACCAAAAAGACTTCATCTCTGCAAGAAGGACTCTACACGCAGTCTGCCAGAAATGACGCGCAGCCTGAATTGCGGTGAAAAATTCACTGCATGACGAACCGTAAGGACGCAGTCCGACTTCCCAACAAGAAGATCGATGCAGCACCAGTGTAGCGACTGGAAATTTGGCGCACGTCCCACTGGATCCACGCACAGCTGAGCCGGAACAATGCAGTCTGACTTCCATAGAGGAATCAATGCAGCACCTGCTGTGCGGTAGAAATTTCCACGCAACGCTCACCGGATCAACGCAGCCCCTGTGACGTCATCCTGTATACGCCGGAAATCCATACATCGTCCCCAGGGCATCCGAAAACCCCGCAACCCGAAGAGGATCTAAGACCGAGCACTGGAAATCGATGCAAAGCCTTCCCTGCGTGAAAACTAAACAATGCATCGCCCTGTGTGACCCGAGAAATTGGATCTACATCTCCCTGTTTGCCACGCATCTCCTCCTTTGCGGAGATTTTGAACGCAAACCAGGTACTTTGTGATTGAAAGAGACACTGCTTGCTTTTAAAAGACTAAAGACACTTTATATAATTTTTACAGTAATATCTCAACATATACTTATTGCATTTTACTTGTTTTGACCTGCATCTTATCTGATAAATATTATACATTTTTCTAAACACTGTGTGGTGTATTTTTGTGGTGTCCTACTGTGTTATTGCATGATTTATTGCACAAATACTTTACACATTGCCTTCTAAGTTAAGCCTGACTGCTCAGTGCCAAGCTACCAGAGGGTGGGCACAGGATAATTTGGAATGTGTGTGACTTACCCTGACTAGAGTGAGGGTCCTTGCTCAGACAGGGCGCAACCTGACTGCTAACCAAAGACCCCATTTCTAACAAAAAGAATCTAAGGGATTTTTTGGGGGGAAACAGAGGGATGGGAGAGATATAGATGGAGAGAAAAGTAGGTCCCAGCACCACAAGCAGAAAAAAACAAGATGGCTGCGCCCATGTGAACCGCGTGATGCTGTTTGCCCGAGAATTCAAACACGAGGTACAACTTTGCGTTGCCAGTGACGTTAAATGTCAATCAAACGTGCATGGCAAGAAACTCCGCCCGCTAGTGGAACTCCGTGTAGCGTGACTGAGTTTTTTCTTAACTCTGTGTAGTTCCACATAGTATTGCTACATGAATGCTGCCTAGGCCTAGTAAAAAGTCCTGAGCCTGCTGAGCCATTAGCACTTTCAGCTTTGGTAGTTGGATAATACCTGCTGTGACACCCTACTTTTGAAAATGTTGACCCTGCTTTTAAATTCCTTTAGTTGTGGTGTTGCCATTAAAGACATATCAGAAAATATTGTAAACTGAAAATTCTTAGGAGTCTGATATAATTTGTCTCTGATAGCGTTGGACAAAAACTGTTCCTTAATCCTGAAATCTCAAAAGTTCACCAAAGTTATTGGAGGCTCTATGGCAGGTATACAGTACACATGTGTAATTGTTAAATCTCCCTTTTGTGCAGCTGCCTTCAGATATTCTTGCTTAACCTCAACGGTGCATTGGACGAGGTGGTCTCGTCCCAGCACGAGACCACCTCGTCCTGCACCGGGCCCACGGGGAAGCGCTAGCGCTCCCCCATAGACCCCCACCCACACTCCCATCAGGGATTAAAGGGGAATCGCTTCCCCTTTCACCCCGACCCCCCACAGTGAAGTATGATGATGTCAGCACGCGATCACGTACTGACCTCATCAGCGATCGCCTCCCGTCGTGCTGGAAGCATGCTTCCAGCACGATGCGGAAGAGAAATGCTAAGCATTTCTCTTCTGCTCGGGAGAAGGGGGCGGGAGAGACATTGGAAGAAAGGAAAGGCTTTTCCTTTCTTTTGATGTAATTCTGAGCATTTCTGCTGCCCGATCGCGATGCGATCGTGCAGCAGAAATGCCCACTAGACACCAGGGACTTTATTTTTTTTTTAATTCACATGAGGGGAGCGGCCCCTTGGGCAAGGGTTGCTCCCTAGTGGGCCAAATAATTTTTAGGTCATTTCTGCCCCCGGGGGGGGGGGGGCAAAAATGCCCACTAGACACCAGGGAATCTTTTTGGATTGTTTTTTTTTCTTTTATGTGCAGGGAGCGACCCCTTAGGCAAGGGTCGCTCCCTGGGGGGCCAAATTGTGCTTAGGCCATTTCTGCCCCCAGGGAGGGCAGAAATGACCACTAGACACCAGGGATATTTTTTTTGGTGTTTTCTAATAAAGGGAGCGGCCCCTTGGTCAATGGTCGCTCCCTAGGGGGCCATATTATTTTTAGGCCCTTTCTGCCCCCCCTGGGGGGGGGGGAAAAAATGCCCACTAGACACCAGGGAATCTTTTTCGATTGTTTTTTTTTCTTTTATGTGCAGGGAGCGACCCCTTAGGCAAGGGTCGCTCCCTGGGGGGCCAAATTGTGCTTAGGCCATTTCTGCCCCCAGGGAGGGCAGAAATGACCACTAGACACCAGGGATATTTTTTTTGGTGTTTTCTAATAAAGGGAGCGGCCCCTTGGGCAAGGGTCACTCCCTAGGGGGCCATACTATTTTTAGGCCCTTTCTGCCCCCCCCCCCGGAGGCAGAAACCTCTAGACATCAGGGATATATATATTTTTTTATTTACTTTATGTTTTTATGTATGGGGAGCGACCCCTTAGGCAAGGGTCGCTCCCCTGGGGGGCAAATTGTATTTAGGCCATTTCTGCCCCCTTTGGGGGCAGATCAGCCTATTTTTGTTAGGCCAATCTGCCCCAAAGGGGGGGCAGAAACCACTAGACACCAGGGATTGGTGTGTGTGTATGTGTGTGTTTTGTTTGGATGGGGCAGCCCCCTTGGGCAAGGGTCGCTTCCCATGGGGACACATTACTGTTGGCCATATCTGCCCCGTTGGGGGCAGATTGGCTTATTTTTGGAAGGCCCATAGCTCACCAGAGACCGGAGAAGATTTTTTTTCAAAATAAGAGGGTGGGGTTGAGGCCATACCCCCAACCCAAATAAATGGGGCCAAAGTTGGTCTGCCCACCAGTGGGCAGATGGGGCAATTACCCCGATCCACACCCTGGGGGGCCGAAAGTCTACTAGATGCCATGAAATAAAAAAAAAATACATAGTGGGATGGTGACTACCAACCAGTAGGGGCCTGGTAATGCCCTCACCCGAACTGAAGAGGCTAACAGTCATTCAGCTCTCCCCCGCACACTAAAACATCTTATCCCATGGCACGCAAGAGGACATTTGATTTTTTTGGTTTTTGTTTTACATTTGGGCCATGAGAGCTTGGTAACTCTCAAAAATTTTCCACTTGGAATGGTGAGGGCTGCACTTTTGTTTTACTTTGGGACGCTGCCACGAAGAAAAATCCACAAGACCTAGACACATCTGAAAATTAAACATCTAGTTGATTCCAGGGTGGTGTGCTTCACATGCACCCCACACCATTTCCTTACCCACAATGCCCTGCAAACCTGCAACTTTGCTGGAAAGCACACATTTTTCCTACATTTTTGTGATGGAACCTTCCGGAATCTGCAGGAATCCACAAAATTCCTACCACCCAGCATTGTCTCATCTACACCGATAAAATTTCTGCTGCACTTGTCAGCCTAAAAATGTTTTGTTTGGAACTGCCCTTTTGGACTCACTTTGGTTCCCCCTCAATTTTGACGTGTTTCTGGCTCTTCCCTGTCCCAAACACTTGGCCCACCTACACAAGTGAGGTATCATTTTTACTGTGAGACTAAGGGCAACGTTGAGTGGTAGGAAATTTGTCCCGGTGCAGTGATCCCACACAGAAATTTGGGAAAGATGTGATTTTTTAGCTAAATTTGAGGTTTGCTGAGGATTCTGGGTAAGAAAACATTGGGGGATCCACGCAAGTCACACCTCCCTTGAATCCCTCGGGTGTCTCGTTTTCAGAAATGTCTGGGTTTGGTAGGTTTCCCTAGATGGCTGCTGAGCCCAAGACCAAAAACGCAGGTGCCCCCCGCAAAAACAGGTAGTTTTCTATTTGATCATTTTTATGTGTCCAGATAGTGTTTTGGGGCATTTCCTGTTGCGAGTAGAAGGCCTACCCACACAAGTGAGGTACCATTTTTATCGGGAGACTGGGGAGAACACTGGGTGGAAGGAAATTTGTGTCTCCTCTCAGATTCCAGAACTTTCTGTCACCGAAATGTGAGGAAAACATTTTTTTAGCCACATTTTGAGGTTTGCAAAGGATTCTGGGTAACAGAACCTGGTGAGAGCCCCACAAGACACCCCATCTTGGATTCCCCTAGGTCTCTAGTTTTCACAAATGCACAGGTTTGGTAGATTTCCCTAGGTGGCGGCTGAGCTAGAGGCCAAAATCCACAGGTAGGCACTTTGCAAAAAAACACCTCTGTTTTCTTTGAGAAAATGTGATGTGTCCACTTTGTGTTTTGGGGCATTTCCTGTCGCGGCACTAGGCCTACCCACACAAGTGAGGTACCATTTTTATCGGGAGACTTGGGGGAACATAGAAAAGCAAAACAACTGTTATTGCTCCTTGTCTTTCTCTAAATTGTTTCCTTCCAAATATAAGACAGTATGTAAAAAAGATGTCTATTTGAGAAATGCCCTGTAATTCACATGCTAGTATGGGCATCCCAGAATTCAGAGATGTGCAAATAACCACTGCTCCTCAATACCTTATCTTGTGCCCATTTTGGAAATACAAAGGTTTTCTTGATACCTATTTTTCACTCTTTATATTTCAGCAAATGAATTGCTGTATACCCGGTATAGAATGAAAACCCACTGCAAGGTGCAGCTCATTTATTTGCTCTGGGTACCTAGAACCTACAAGCCCTATATATCCCCGCAACCAGAAGAGTCCAGCAGACGTAACGGTATATTGCTTTAAAAAATCTGCCATTGCAGGAAAAAGTTACAGAGTAAAATGTAGAGAAAAACAGCAGTTTTTTTCTCCTCAATTTCAATATTTTTTTATTTCAGTTGTTATTTTCTGTAGAAAACGCTTGTAGGATCTACACAAATTACCCCTTGCTGAATTCAGAATTTTGTCTACTTTTCAGAAATGTTTAGGTTTCTGGGATCCAGCATTGGTTTCACACCCATTTCTGTCACTGACTGGAAGGAGGCTGAAAGCACAAAAAATCGTGAAAATGGGGTATGTCCCAGTAAAATGCCAAAACTGTGTTGAAAAACTGGGTTTTCTGGTTCAAGTCTGCCTGTTCCTGAAAGCTGGGAAGATGGTGATTTTAGCACTGGAAATCCTTTGTTGATGCCAATTTCAGGGAAAAAAACACCAGCCTTCTTCTGCAGCCCTTTTTTCCAATTTAAAAAAAAAAAAATCTTACTGTATTTTGGCTAATTTCTTGGTCTCCTTCAGGGAACCCACAAAGTCTGGGTAATTCTAGAATCCCTAGGATGTTGGAAAAAAAGGACGCAAATTTATCATGGGTAGCTTATGTGGACAAAAAGTTATGAGGGCCTAATCACACCCTGCCCCAAATAGCCAAAAAAAGGCCTGGCACCTGAGGGGCAAAAGGCCTGGCAGCAAAGGGGTTAAGAATGAGGTCTGTTACTACAGCAATGACTGTCTGGCCATTCTCACACCCCTCTGGTATACCTGTAAATCTCAAATTGGAGTGCTGTGACCTATTTTCCGCATCATCAATCTTTATCTGCAGCTCGATCTGTTGGGTATGTAATTTCTCCATCTGAGCTTCATGGCTTGCCTTGGCATCTTCAAGGTGGGAAATTCGCTGCTCTGCATCTGAAATTCATACAGTAAGCTTCTTCATGCTGGCCTGGATGAGACTGAGCTGTTGCTCTGTCTATGTATATGCCTCCTCTTGAGAGATTTTTAATCTGCTGAGGAAGCAGGTTTGTTGAAGCCTCTGAGGACGCAGCAGTCCCCTGAATTTGCCCTTGTGCTTAGAGGTGGTGTGGCACCGAAGTAGCTTCTGAAGTCATAGTAGCAGCCCTATCACTTGCTCCTATTCCTTCCCTTAATGATTGCACCAAAAGGGCAGCTATCACTGGTTCTACCACCGAAGCTGGAGTGGTGATCATCCCCAAGACTTCTGAGTCAGAGCTGTGAGTGGCTGATACATTCCCTCTTCCTTGTGGTGCTCCCTAGTGCGGGTGCTGGAAAATAGAGGGTATGTTTGCATTTTCCTAGCCCTGATGGGGCTACCTGCTACTTGATTTGTCTCCTTTATTCCTGCCCCTGAGATATCCTGAATTGGGCTTTCCGGTGCAGTGCTTGTTTCCTTGGTCTTTACTATATCTGGGTGAAATGCCTCTGGAGATACCTCTTCCTCACTTTCGAGTTCCATAGATGGCTGGGATTCTTGCTGCCAACAACCTATCCTCTCAGATATTCCAGAGCTGCTCTGTATTTTTCTAGGCAGAGCATGTGCCTCCTCCTCTTATCAGGAGAAGAGAGCTTGGTCTTCTTGTCCATGTCCAATGGCTTCACTCCCATTCCTGTTGTAGGGAGAATATGGCTGCAGTGCTTGGTACTATGCATAGATTTTACGGTGGAGTATATTTTAGCTATTGTGTTTGTTGACAAAATCATCATTGTTTTACTGCTTCCTTGCGTGGACACAGGAGGACCTTGTAGAAGCCCTAAGCTGCACTTGTGACTGCACGGGCTGCCTCTGCTGCTGCTACACATCCCACCCTTCCTGCAAGGAAGCCTACTGCCCGACCGAGGAGCAAAAGAGTTGCTGCCCCTACCAAGCACTTATGCAGATGCACAAACCCACATTCCTACTACTTACTCCCACTCGCCAATTCCGATTAAAGGGTCTGGAATGCTCTCAAAAGTTCCCGAATCTTCTTTTAGGAGCTTGTTACCTAATGTATACACGTTTAGGACTGCCAGAACTGCCTTCTTCTCTTATTACTTCCTTGAACCTTATGGTGAGAGAGTGGAGTGATTTAGTCAGCCTAAAACAAAAATCCTTTTGTAGATCATATACAAACACTACCGCAAATACAAATGAGTTCCCCTGGGTCTGTAAGCCTGAAATGCATGTACTTAGAAGTATTCATTTATCGTTTAAAGATGAGCACAGCTGCAGTCCTTCTTTGTGGTTTCTGACCGACCTCTGCTCCCTGTTGCCAGATGGGTGCTCTGTAGGTCTCTGGGGAGGGAGGGAGGAGAAGGTTTCCCTATTCAGGCCAAAGGAACGGTGACGCTTTTCATAATGACTGCCACGGCTCAGGAGAAATTCTCCATCCCTTACTAAGAAGCTAGGAGCTGCGAGGTGGAAGCCAATCCGGGGAGTGCTTGACCTCCCCGGCATCTTCACAGAGTCATCAACACACTGAAAACAGCCTTCAGCTACAGAGCATGATGGGTGCTTCCAACTGAAATCACCAGCTGATGTTCCTGATTAAGAAAGGAGCCCCAAGGGATGGGTGAAGTGTAAATATAAGCAGAGACTTTATAAATTATGTTTTGTAAGCCCTGGTGAGGTAAAAATAGCCAAATGAGTTCCCCTATTGTAGTGCATTAGCTCCAAAGTCTAACATTGGGATCCTTTTTTTAAAAAGATGATAAAGTCTCATTTTCACTAGAAAAGTGCTAAATCTTTCACGTTTGGTATCAAATTAAAAGTTAGAATACATCCAACAACTTGCCAAGGATGGATTTATTATAACTAATACAGAGGAATAGTTTTAGAACTCTTTCTGAAAGTTACCAAAATCAGCCCTGTAGAGCCCTTTCGTGATTGGTCAGTCTCTGGCAGCCTGAGCCAGGATGCCTTAATAAGGTGTGAAGTGGCCTGAGCTGAAACAAAGAAAGCATCTAGTGGTAGGAGAACAGCTGCTGCAGATAGCAGAGCAGGATAGGGGAGAGTGGACAAACTGATTTTCAAAGGAGTGAAAGCTTCCTGGGACAGAAACTGGACCTACCCCATTTTCTGTTCCCCCAGCCAGATGGGAGCCCCAATAATGAGATTACGGGAGGGACAGAGGGCTGTTTTGAAAACGTAGTCACACCAGTGAGTGGGCTAAACCTTCACAGAGAGATTTGTTTAAAGAAATAAGTTTTGCCACACTTCGCAGGAAATTGTCCCCTCAGAGAGTGGCACTCTGCACCCTATTGGTCAGGGACACCCCTCTTACTGCCAACATAGGAGCAAGGATAAATATGGCAGAACTGCCCAACAATTCACATCCATGCTGGAAAAAGATACTGGAGAAGAAGGACTGCCCTGCTGAACCCCTGGTCTACGCCTGTAAGGCTGCACCCACAAGGACTGCACACTTTAGGCTTTGCCAAGAAAAGGACTTTGCCTTGCTTCTGCAACTCTGGGGGTGGACCCCCATGTAAGCTACAGGTACAAAGGAGCTGAACAAAGTCTCTTGCATCAAGTCCTGCAAAAAGAGGGTCCAGTGGCTATTTGAGGATTCTGAACAGATGCATTATGGGAACTGTAGTCCCAACTTCCAAGGAGCAGCTCAGAGCTTCTGGAACCTTAGATCAACTTTGTAGACACTTCAGGAACTCAAAAATGACTTCTGGAAGGAGATCCAGAGGTTTGAAGAAGTATGGAGCAACTTTGAAAAAAAAAGCGCCATAAGTCGACCAACCTGAATTCCTGAGCCATGCTGGCTACCTTCAACCATGACCTGGCCTGAGTTTCAGGTTCATTCTGCTAAAAGCTCTTAAGCTCCAGACTTCCAGTATTTTACCAGGTGCTCGCGTAAAGGCAATCTGGCGATGTCACATAGAAATCGGCTAGCTGGAGAGGATCACACAAAGTCAAGGGAGAAATACTCCATAACACTTTTTAAGTATGAAGGTTAAACCTTGACTGAGGCCTTCTGCTCAGTGTATATGAGCAGGGCTCCATTGCATTGGGCCTCAACTTTTGACTTTGAGTGGCCAGTTGTCCCCATTACCACTTTTTGTTTTAAGGCAGTAAAAAGCATGTTTTTATATTTAGACTATAAAAATACATATCTCCGGTTCCCTACATTGGATTTTTTTTGTTTTGGTGTCATTATAAAGATGAAAATATTTCTTATTTGTATAAATTGGTGTTGGATTTTTATTGTGTGTTGTGTATTACTTATTTACTTATTAGTTGATATTCAATTCTTTACATACCAGTCTCCTAAGTTAAGCCTGGCTGCTCGTGGGCCAAGCAACCAAGAGTTGAGGAAGGATTAATCTAATGAGTCCTTGACTGAACCTGGGGGGTGTGGCCTATTGCTAAATATAGGTACTTACCTGCTCTTACCAATAATTCACTTTCCAACAGTATGTATCTATATCTCTATCCATCTATCTGTCTATCTATCTATCTATCTATCTATCTATCTATCTATCTATCTATCTATCTATCTATCTATCTATCTATCTATCTATCTATCTATCTATCTATATACCTGGTTACCTGGTGGCGGTCGCCAGTAGGGAATTATTGTTAGGACCTAGACCCATATTTATACTTTTTGACGCAAAACTACGCCGGTGCAGTTTTGCGCCAAAAATATTACCGCCGGCTAACGGCATTTTGGTGTGCCGTGCGGGCATCATATTTATACTTTGACGCACAGCGGCGCAAACCACAGGTGGGAGTCATTATTTTTGACGCACACCGCAGCGTCAAGTCGTAAAGCAAAACGACGTTAACGCGGCGGAAATGACTGTGGGTCGATTACGACCCGGCAAACCGGATATGCGCCGTTTTTTTACGCATTAGTGTCAAAAAAACCTGCGAACACTGCCATTTCACCAGAGGAGAGCCAAAATGGATCCCAGATGCCACTACAGGAAGATGACAGCAGACCAGGAACCAGCCAGGATGACAAGAACCAGGCCACTATTAAGAAAAAAAGCTTTAGTGCAGATGAGCAGGATAAAGAGGTGACGGAACACCAGCTCCAACTGTTTGTCACCTCAAAGTTGCCAATCAGTAGGAGAGAGGCTATATGGCAACAAATTGTCGACAAGATTAACAGTGTGGCTGAAGTACGCAGAACAGTCATCGAGTGCAAGAAACGCTGGCATGACTGCAAGCGCAGGACCAAGGAAACGATGGCCAGGAACAGGAAGGCAGCACTGCAGACTTGAGGTGGGAGTCCAGCACACCAGGAGGCCCTGGACCACATGGAGGAGATGGTCGCAGCCGTCATCCCTGAGGAGATCGTCACAGGGATTCAAGGACAGGACAGCGCAGACTACCAGGAGACAACGCACATGCAGGGTAAGTCGCATGGGGAATTATAATGCAATAATGTCAACTGTGAGCGGGGGGGGGAAATACCGACCACTAAATGCATGGAAGTCATCTAATACATGAAGTGGCATGGGTAAAGGGGCACGGCATGGGGGCATGGCCCGTTCTGAGAAGACCTGGGGCACACCATTACACAACACCAACAACAGTCCCATGGGGGCATGCTGTCATGCCAACGATGGAGCAAATGGAAAGCCACGCCAGGAGGGAAGGCCACAACGTCAAACTGACATCCAGGCACACATCAGCCACCATACCCCCTACATTAACTAGGGCCCTCTTAACAACCTCTAGCCATACCGACAACTGGAATGTAACTGCGACAACAGTTGCCACTGCCACCTCCGCTCTGTGTGCAGCTCAAGTACCCAATGGCAGTAACCTCCCCATGGATCATACACATCTAAATTAGGGGGTGAGGATGACAACTACAACAATCCCCAGAAACCAGACAAAGGCCCCAGTACTCTCAAATGTCAATGCCCATAGTTGTCGCAAACATCAGCCAATGTAAACAACAATAGGAGCTACACAGCACTAAGGACACACCCATGCTGTCTGGGTCTGGGTCCATCCTGTGCCTGGGTAACAATGCAACATCCCAAATATCATACTACTCAGACAACAGCATTGAGGGGGGGACACATGTAACTGGTCACTGAAATACACCTGCACAGTCAGAGGAGAAAATAGGACATTGATACGATTATCAGGGCAATCCAATGTAATTCCCCAACATCAGCAGTACACATTACCAATGTCAACATCCATATCAGATCATAATATTGCCATGCATAGGATATGCCACATGTCAATTACATTTAAGTGGATGTGAAACATCAAAGATTGGGGCAGGTCCATATTGTTAAGTGTGCTGCCAGGGCCATCAGTACACCCACAGCCAGTGAAAGGTCTCACCATGAGAAAGGATGTACACGGAGGCTTGAGTAGGAAAAGAAGGTGGCAATTCTCTATTTGGCATAAACCAACACCTAGAGGCGATGAGGCTGACAAGTCTGATAACTCAATAACATACATGTGACATACAGGTGGGCCATAGGCCTGGAAGAATGCCCATCTGAGGGACTGGAGAAATTAACACAAAACAAGATCACAAAGTGAATTCATCAAAAGGCAGGCATGTCACATCAAAATTGCCACAACACAGACACACTAATTGTGCCCTGTTTCATTGCAGAGGAAGATGGATCTCCTGCGGATATGCCTGTCCCAGATTTCCCAGATGACATGGATGATGAGCCGATAAACATTCCCCAGGAGACTATCCAAAAGGTCCTTGACACCCTCCAGACCCCATCTTCAGTCACAAGGAGGAGCACAGAACAAGCAGCCATCGCAGAGGATCCACCCACCACCCCAATTGTAAGACCTGCCAGCTCCAATACAGCTGAGGACTCAGACGACACTGGCACCAGCTTTGAGAGAACTGTAGTTGGAGTACAGCAGGAGCTGGCCAAGGAGGTGCGGGTGGGGATGCAAAATATGGCAGCCAGCCTTGAGGGGATGCGTTTGTTCATGATGTAATCTGCAGATCAGGCAGCAGCTATGCAAGCCCTAACATCCATACTGCAAGGACTACAAGAAACTGTCAAGGAATTCACCAATGCAGTAAGGGAGTTGCCCCAACACCTCGCACCCCAAACCTTCCACTAAATGTACGAATACAATCATGACCCCCTCAGGGCCGACCTGGCTGCCTACCATTGTGATGTGGCTGCTATTCTCAAGAACCAGCAGACCCTTCTTGCTGCAGTACTGCCCTTAAGACCTTCACAGGGAGCAGCGACCGGGATGTCTGACTCCACGTCTTCTAACACTGAGATGTGTTTTGCCCCTTCACAACCAACAACAAGGACAGAGGAGGCAACACACACATCAGAAGAAGAAGACATGGAACAGATCACATTCACAAGGAAAATGACCCGGAAGCACTAGTCCCTGCCACATGGCCCACATTTACCAAGGTCCTGCGCTTTGTAACTTGCCAGTCTTGCAACAACTTTACTCAAGCACTGTTCTGCAAACCACTGTATGGCCCTCATTCTGACCCTGGCGGTCGGTGATAAAGCGGCGGCCAAGCCGCCAACAGGCCGGCGGTCTAAAATATGCAATTCTGACCCTGGCGGGAACCGCCAACACAGCCCGCCAACTTAACACTCCGACCGCCACAGCGGTACAAACAAACAGCGCGGCGGTTCCCGCCAACAGCCCGGCGGCAGACAAAGTACCGCCCACCCTATTACGACCCACCAATCTGCCACCTTTTCCGGGGCGGGAGCACCGCCGATAAGAACACGGCGGAAACAGACTACGAACGGGAAAACGCTCACCTCTACGCACTCCACGCGAGATTCCGGCAGTATGGAGCCAGAGTTACAGGTCATCCCCGCACTCCTATTCCTCCTCATATACCAGGAGCACGCCCGGCGGCGCGGAAGACATCGGTGAGTACTGCACCTACGACACAGGGGAGGGAAAAGATTACCGGCACACACCCACCCACCCACACCCACTACAACACACACATCAATGCATTCCCACAGATCACTGTCACAACCCACAAACCACCCCCCTCCGAAATAATGCAAAGACCAAAAGAAGAGATCATAAACGGGCAGATATATTGAAATATGTACGCCATTAATCCCAATAAATAAATAAACTATGTACAAAATATATACAGCTACTAAATGTAGTCCAACCACTGTCCGTGGATCACAGGGGTCCTGTGCAAAGGGGCAAGGCCCAGTCCCACGACAAGAACTCCACGGAGAGAACACTGCAGGGGCATCAGAAAGAAAATAGGACAGGCACCTCAGGGGGAAGAGAAGGGGGGGCACCTCAGCCACTTGAGTACACAGCGCCAGATCCACGAGGGGACTCCATGACCACTGGGCCATCCTGGGGAGAGCAAAGCCACAGTCCATACAGTCCATACAGTGGGTGGCCTGCCCACTGGGCCATCCTGGGGAGAGCAAAGCCCCAGTCCATACAGTCCATACAGTGGGTGGCCTGCCCACTGGGCCATCCTGGGGAGAGCAAAGCCACAGTCCAAACAGTCCATACAGTGGGTGGCCTGCCCACTGGGCCATCCTGGGGAGAGCAAAGCCACAGTCCATACAGTCCATACAGTGGGTGGCCTGCCCACTGGGCCATCCTGGGGAGAGCAAAGCCACAGTCCATACAGTCCATACAGTGGGTGGCCTGCCCACTGGGCCATCCTGGGGAGAGCAAAGCCACAGTCCATACAGTCCATACAGTGGGTGGCCTGCCCACTGGGCCATCCTGGGGAGAGCAAAGCCACAGTCCAAACAGTCCATACAGTGGGTGGCCTGCCCACTGGGCCATCCTGGGGAGAGCAAAGCCACAGTCCATACAGTCCATAACAGACCCCACTGCCACTGGAGGAGGCAAGTTGGCCAGAGGACATCCTGCAGCCCTGCCCGAGATAGATCCTGCCCTGCCACGTCTGCCAAAGGGCCAGCGGTTCTTGCCCTGAAGGGCCCAGTTCAGCGGTTCATGAGACGGCGGGGCCCAGTTCAGCGGTTCTTGAGACGGCGGGGCCCAGTTCAGCGGTTCTTGCCTTGAAGGGCCCAGTTCAGCGGTTCTTGAGACGGCGGGGCCCAGTTCAGCGGTTCTTGAGACGGCGGGGCCCAGTTCAGCGGTTCTTGCCTTGAAGGGCCCAGTTCAGCGGTTCTTGCCTTGAAGGGCCCAGTTCAGCGGTTCTTGAGACGGCGGGGCCCAGTTCAGCGGTTCTTGCCTTGAAGGGCCCAGTTCAGCGGTTCTTGCCTTGAAGGGCCCAGTTCAGCGGTTCTTGCCTTGAAGGGCCCAGTTCAGCGGTTCTTGAGACGGCGGGCCCAGTTCAGCGGTTCTTGAGACGGCGGGGCCCAGTTCAGCGGTTCTTGCCTTGAAGGGCCCAGTTCAGCGGTTCTTGAGACGGCGGGGCCCAGTTCAGCGGTTCTTGAGACGGCGGGGCCCAGTTCAGCGGTTCTTGAGACGGCGGGGCCCAGTTCAGCGGTTCTTGAGACGGCGGGGCCCAGTTCAGCGGTTCTTGCCTTGAAGGGCCCAGTTCAGCGGTTCTTGCCTTGAAGGGCCCAGTTCAGCGGTTCTTGAGACGGCGGGGCCCAGTTCAGCGGTTCTTGAGACGGCGGGGCCCAGTTCAGCGGTTCTTGTCTTGAAGGGCCCAGTTCAGCGGTTCTTGCCTTGAAGGGCCCAGTTCAGCGGTTCTTGAGACGGCTGGGCCCAGTTCAGCGGTTCTTGAGACGGCGGGGCCCAGTTCAGCGGTTCTTGAGACGGCGGGGCCCAGTTCAGCGGTTCTTGCCTTGAAGGGCCCAGTTCAGCGGTTCTTGAGACGGCGGGGCCCAGTTCAGCGGTTCTTGAGACGGCGGGGCCCAGTTCAGCGGTTCTTGCCTTGAAGGGCCCAGTTCAGCGGTTCTTGAGACGGCGGACGGTCTATGGCCAACTGCTAAATGCCTGGTGGTGCCCTCCTGGGCAGCGGGGATGGTGCTCCTTCACTGCCCACCTGGGCTGTGGGTGGTGGGGCCCTCCTGGCCAGCTGGGCTGGGTCCTCCCTGGGCAGCGGCTATGGGGCTGGTGGGCTCTCCCGGGGCAGCTGTGCCGGTTCCTCCCGGGGCAGCGGCTATGGGGGTTGTGGGCTCCTCCTGGGCAGCAGGCCTGCTGCCTGACCTCTCCAACTTGCTGCCCTTGCCCTCCTTAGTCGTCGGCCTGTGGCCCTTTCCTCCCTTTGGAGCTGTGGCTGGTGACTGTCTCTGGGTGGTGTCCGGGGGGGATGTAGAAGGCGGGCTCCTGCGGCGCCCCTTCCGCCTTCTGCTCCTCTTCCCAGGGGGTGGGCTGGCTGTCCCCTTGCTGCTGGGCGAAGATCCAGACATGCGGGCTGGCGGGCTCCAATACCCCTGCACCCTTGTCAAGGGGGCTGCAGGGCTGGTGGTGGCTGAGGTGCTCTTCTTACCCCGACGAGAAGGAGGGGGGGGCTCAGGGTCAGGAAAGAAGTTAGTAGTGGCGAGGAAGAGCTTCTTGGGACAATGGAGAGTGGTAGGTACAGTGGGAATGGGAGTGGAGGGAGAGGATGTGGTTGTAGGTGAGTCACGTTTGCTGTCTTTGGGTGCAGGAGGGATAGGCTGTCGTGAGGTGGATGGCTGTTGGGTGGGTGGGTGGCTGCGTTTGTGTGGTGTGGAAGAGGGGGTGACAGACACAGTGGGAGAGGACACATGGGACGTGTTAATGGCAGTGGGTGTGGTGACTGCACGTGTGCGGACTGGAGTGGAGGGTGTGCTGGTGATGGAAACACTGGCTGATGGTGAGGTGAATGGAGGTGTGAGTGTAGACGTCACAGGGAGGGAGGAGGGAGACGAGGAGGTGGGGGTCACAGAGGTGGTAGTGACTGTTGGCATGTCTGCATCGGAATGTTGCGTGTGTGAATGTCTGCGTGATCTGTGGTGCTTATGTTTGGATGAGCTTCTCTTGGGTGTTGAGGTGTGTGCAGGCTGGTCTGATGGTGTGGGTGGGACAGGCAGAGGAACAGGAGACTGGGAGGAGGGAGTTAGTAGAGGCAGGCAGGAGACAGGGACAATGGCTGCCGTCAGTGCTGAGGCCAGAGCCTGGAACGATCGCTGATGGGCAGCCTGACCCGAATGAATGCCCTCCAGGTACGCATTGCTGCGATGAACCTCCCTCTCCACCCCCTGGATGGCATTCAAAAGGGTAGTCTGCCCAACAATGAGCGTTCGGAGGAGGTCAATGACCTCCTCACTGAGGGCAGCGGGGGTAACAGGGGCAGGGCCTGAGGTGCCTGGGGCGAAGGAGATGCCCGGCTTCCTGGCAGAGCGGGCACGGGGCGAACGCGGAGGGGCTGCTGGGAGGGCGGAGATGGTGCGCTGGGTGGCGGCTGTACCTGTAATGGCGGGGGGCACGGATGGTGCCACCCCCGCAAGGGAGCCCCCTTCCGAGGACGTGTCCGTGTCGCTGCAGGCTCCAGTCATCCCCGTCGTGGAGCTCCCCTCGCCCTCCGTCTCACTGGTCCAGTCTGACTCTGTGGCATGGTCCTCCTGGGCCATGTGAGATGCAGCTCCCTCCTGCCCCGATGCCACTTCTCCTCCGCCTGATGATGCTGATGCACACAAGCACAGAAAGACAAACAAAAAGGGGGGGGGAGAGAGAAATAAAGGGATATTGAGTACATGGATCTCCGGTACAGTTAGCGGACATGACAGACACAGATGCCCCCTGCACTAAGTTGCGCACTTGGGGTACGCTACGCATTCCGTGGAACATGCCCTACACGCCTAGAGTTGACAACTGCACCCATGGATGACACGGCCCAGGGATGGCTGTACTGACAAACTACTGAGGGTGGTGGCTGGGGACACAGGGGCTTACGGGGGTGCCCAGCCTACAGATATCGCCCTGGCCTAGGGGGACCCCCAGCCCTCCTCCCCCACCCAGACACCTCCACTGCGCGACAACAGAGTAGATAATGCTTGTACTCACCCCCTTGTGTCTGCTGTGCTGCCCTCACGCGCCCATCCAAATCAGGGTAGGCCACCGCCAGGATCCGGAACATCAGGGGGCTCAGTTGACGGCAGGCACCCCGCCTACGTTGGGAGGCCATCCCCAGCAGAGACTCGGCGGTCTTCTTGGTCCCGCGGCGGATGTCCTCCCACCTCTTGCGGCAGTGGGTGCCCCGTCGATGGTGGACCCCCAGGGCCCGGACTTCCTTGGCGATGGCACGCCAAATCCCGATCTTCTCATGGGCGCGGACCTATGTGACACGTACAGGGAGGGAGAAATACCACGTTCAAGTTACTCAGCATTTTCCTTTCCAGTGGCCCAACGCCCCCCATCCCCGCCAGGCCCCCCGCCAGGCCCCCCGCCATGCCCAACATGCCCCCCATCCCCGCCAGGCCCCCCGCCATGCCCCCCGCCATGCCCAACATGCCCCCCATCCCCGCCAGGCCCCCCGCCAGGCCCAACATGCCCCCCATCCCCGCCAGGCCCCCCGCCAGGCCCCCCGCCAGCCCCAACATGCCCCCCATCCCCGCCAGGCCCCCAAGCCAGCCAGTGGCCCCAAATCCATATTGAATTAAACTCACTTGTTGGTCTGGAGGACCGTAGAGTAGCGCATACTGGGGGAGGACCCCATCCACAAGTTTCTCCAACTCCTCTCCAGTGAAGGCAGGGGCCCTTTCCCCAGTCGCAGCAGCCATTGTCCCTTCCAGACCGAGGTCACAGCAACACTTGCAGTATAGGTCCTCTCCTGTGAAAGTTCAAGTCGCAAGTGGATAAGTAGATAGAAAATGGCGGTCACGTCCGCGGCGGTGCGTACCGCGGCGGTGCGTCCCGCCACCGCCGGCGCCCTTCGCCATTGGCTCCTGAAACCCATAGGCTTCAATGTTAACCAATGCGGCTTCGCGCCGCGGTCTTCGCCCGCCGCGGTGTGCCACGCCAGCGCATTGACCTCACATCCCATTGTCACACTTCACAGGTCAGGCAGCCGCCATTTCCAGGGCCCACATGGCTCAACTTCAACTGCGTCACACAGGCCTAGGCCTTGCATAGCCACTCAGACACGCCATTCACTGCATAGAGAATCGTATACTGTGCTAGCTGTGAGTACGTACCTGTGGGTTGCCTGACTGTGTGCTCCATGTTGTCCTTCCTAGGCACCGTCCGCTGGGTTGGGCGAGGAGACGGATGAATCCTCCCGTGTACCGACCGCTGGTGGACCTGTCGACAATGGAAGAACGCCACATTATCCTGACCTACCGTCTTAACCGTGCCACTATCCATGAACTGTGTGCCCAGCTGGAGCCCGACCTGATGTCCCCCATCCGCCAACCCACAGGGATTCCCCCTCTGGTGCAGGTCATGTCAGTACTACATTTCTTGGCAAGTGGGTCATTTCAGACAACCGTGGGAATTGCTTCCGGGATGTCTCAGCCCATGTTTTCGAAGGTGTTATCCAGAGTGTTGTCTGCCCTGATGAAATCCGTGAGGAACTACATCATTTTCCCTGAGGTGGGCGAATTGGCTACAGTGAAGGGTGATTTCTACGCCCTTGGACATATTCCCAACGTAATTGGTGCCATTGATGGGACCCATGTGGCTTTGGTTCCCCCAAGAGACAGGGAGCAGGTGTACAGGAACAGAAAAAGTTACCATTCAATGAACATCCAGGTGGTGTGTTTGGCTGACCAGTACATCTCGCATGTAAATGCCAAATTCCCAGGGTCAGTGCATGACGCCTACATCCTCAGGAATAGCAGCATCCCTTACGTGATGGAACAGCTACAGAGACACCGTGTATGGCTAGTGGGGGACTCTGGGTACCCCAACCTGTCGTGGCTACTGACCCCAGTAAGGAATCCCCGGACCAGGGCAGAGGAACGGTACAATGAGGCCCATGGGCGTACTAGGAGGGTGATCGAACGCACCTTTGGCCTCCTAAAGGCCAGGTTTAGGTGCCTGCATATGACCGGTGGATCCCTAATGTACTCACCTAAGAAGGTGTGTCACATCATCGTGGCCTGCTGCATGCTTCACAACCTGGCTTTGCGCCGCCAGGTGCCTTTCCTGCAGGAGGATGGTCGAGACGGTGGTGTTGTGGCAGCGGTGGAACCTGAGGAGAGTGACGAGGAGGAAGACGACGGGGCTGAAACAGACAACAGGGACAGAATCATTGAACAGTACTTCCAATAGGACACAGGTAACATTTCAAAGATAATTTAGTAAATGTTAACTACTCTGCAGCATCTCTGCTGCCTGTCTATTTGCCCCAGTGTATGATGACTGAGTTTTGGCTTTTCCCTCCCTATTTCAGATCTGGGGTCCCCACTACGAGTCCTGTGCTTCGTTTCCCCATGGACTACAGCTTTGTGGCAGCTGTTTGTTGACTTCACCATGTACAAGGACATATTTGCACTGTCATGTCAATTACAATCTATTGAAATCACAGCCAGACTCCTGATATTTTGGTGCAAAATAGGTGTTTATTGAAGTGCTCAAAATGGGATGGGTGGTTTCAAGTGGGTGGGGGCTATGGTGAAGGAATGTCCATGGCAGAGTCCAGAGTAACAGTCACCCAGGTGCATTGTCCAGAGGCCTGTGGAGAGATGGAGCATGGGCAGTTCAAGGATGGACAGGGTGACAATGTGGGACAGTGGGATGACATCAGGTGGTATCCTTTGCTGGCGGGGGTCTTGACATCCTACTCTGTCTTCTTGCGAGATCTCAGGGCCCTCTTGCGGGGTGGTTCTTCTCCTGCAGGAGGTGGGGGTCTGGTGGGCTGCTGCTGTGCGGGGGCCTCCTGTCCACTAGCGCCGGCGGAGGTGGATGGCTGTTCTTGGTCCAGGCTAGTGGCAGGGGCCCTTGGGTGTTGTTCAGTGTCCGCCCTGCTGTTTACGAGGTCCTGCAGCAGCCCTACCATGGTAACCAGGGTGGTGTTGATGGCTCTGATGTCCTCCCTGTACCCCCGATAGTGTTCCTCCTGCAGCACCTGGATCTCCTGGAACCGGGCCAGTACCGTCGCCATCGTCTCCTGGGAGCGGTTGTATGCTCCCATGATGGTGGTGAGGACCTCGTGGAGAGTGGGTTCCCTGGGCCTCTCCTCCCCCCCCTGTCGCACAGCTGCCCGCCGAGTTGCCCTGTTTCCCTGGGCCTCTGCCCCCTGGCCGGTGTGCCCACTACCACTGCCCCCAGGTCCCTGTTGTTGTTGGGGTGGTGGGTTATCCTGGGTGCCCTGTAGTGGTAGACACACCGCAGATTGACGCGCCCTGGAGACAGAGGCATGGGCCCGCTGGGTGGGAGCTGTGCTGGTGTTCCCAGAGGGGTTAGGGTCTATAGTGGCCTGTGCCTGTGTGAGGGGAACCGACTGTCCAGAGGTCCCCGATGGTCCAGGCTGGTCATCGGTGTCCAGATCGACAGAGCTGCTGTCATCGCTGACGGCCTCTTGGGTGGGGGGTGTGGATAATTCTGGCCCCTCCGCCGCGGTGTGTTGACGGTCGGGTCCTGCAGGGGTATAGAGGTATGGTTATAGTTTCAATGTGTGGCATATGGGTGTATCTGTGGGTTCCCGTGTCCCCAAGTGCTGGCATTCGTGTGTGGGGGCTTTGGTGAGGGTGGCTTGTGGGGGGGATGTGTATATGCATTGGGCATGCTTTGGTGATGGGTGTCCATGCTTAGTGGACGCATGCAGGCCTAGGTTTTGGGATGTGTGGGTTGTGATGGTGAGACATTGGCGGGGAATAGGTGTGCTGGGGGTGGGGGTGAGGATGGTGGTGGGGGTGAGGATGGTGGTGGGGGTGAGGGTGGGGGTGAGGATGGGGGTGGGGTGAGGGTGGGGTTCGAGGATGGGGGTGAGGGTTGGGGTCTGATTTGGCATGCAGGTGGGGGGGAAGCAGTATTGAAGCTTCAACTTACCAGTATCCATTCCTCCGCCGACTCCTGCGAGGCCGTCAGGATGCAGGATGTTCAAGACTTCCTCCTCCCATGATGTGAATTGAGGGGGTTGAGGTGGGGGTCCTCCGCCAGTCTTCTGCACGGCGATGTTGTGCCTGGATACCATGGAACGCACCTTCCCCCGTAGGTCGTTCCATCGCTTCCTGATGTCTTCCCGATTTCTGGGGTGCTGTCCCACTGCGTTCACCCTGTCGACAATCCTCTGCCATAGCTCCGTCCTCCGGGCAATGCTGGTGTATTGTATCTGTGTGCCGAACAGCTGGGGCTCTACCCGAACGATTTCCTCCACCATGACCCTGAGTTCTTCGTCTGTGAAGCGGGGTTGTCTTTGGGGTGCCATGGGGTGGTGTGTATGATGTGTGGGGTGGAGTATGTGTATTTAAGTGAGTTGAGTGTGGTGGTGTGTGTTGTTTTGTGTGTGGATAGTGTGTGGGTGATGGTGTTGAGTGGCTGTGGCTGTTATGTTTTGGATGCTGGTGTCTCGCTCTTGTCTTCTTTATGAATTTTTAAGCGTAGGGGTTTGTGGGTGATGTGGGTGGGTGTTTTATATTGTATTGTGTGTGTGGGAGTGGTGTGTGTATGTGTATCAGGTGTGTGGGATTCAAATCGTCCAATGTGGGTGAGTTTTGTTCGTTTGTGTGTATTCTGACCGCGCCGGTGTGTCCCGCCAATGGAATACCGCGTTTGAATGACCGCCGCGTGGATTCGTGGGTCGTAATGGCATGGGCGTATTTCTGTTGGCGTGGCGGTGGAGGTTTGGTCACCTCCACCTTTCCGCCGACCGCTGGTCTGGCGGTCTGTTGTGGCGGTCGGATTTTCGGAGGTTTGCCTTCTGCGGGTCAGAATGACCGTGGCGGGTTTCCGCGACCGCGGCGGGATTATGGAGGATTTCTGACCGGCGGTAGGCGCCTTTTACCGCCGAGGTCAGAATGACCACCTATATCTTGTCACCCAGCCCAGTGATTGTCTCTCTCCTACTCATTGGCAAATCCTGTCCCTCTGCACTGTCTGCAAAATCAACCCCAGCATGTCAAAAGCATTTCCGTAACCCCTTGTGTGGGATCACAATGTAAGATGTCACTATAATGGACTCACAATCATGGACAATGTACAGATAGCACTACAGCACTTTTCAATAAATAGCACTTACACAACAAATCTGTCTCTGGGTAATGTGACATATCAGCTGTGCAGTAGATAACTGAAATGTGCCTACTGTCAAATTACGTAGCTTGTCAATACAACCGTCCTGATAATATGTAGTCAGAGAATTCTGCACAGTGCCCATGATTGCATCATACTCTGCCCATCCTGAGGGACACATCTGATGAAGTGAGAAACCATACACCATCATGCTGTGTTGGACAGAAGAATGCTTCCTCAGGGGATAACTAAGTCATCAAATAGTGGCCGCAAAATGTTGTCAACATGCAAAAATAACAAAAATAACATGCCACACTAATGTAAGTAAACACTACAAAAACTGCATAAATGAAGGTGTCTGAGTTAACATACAAATAGGTAATAATGCCGAACTGTGTCACAAATGATGTATGAGGGTCATGAAGACAAGAATACAAGAGTGACAATGAGAACTCATCTTATAAGGGTGTGCATGATCATCACACTGCAGTCAGACCTAAAACTGTTTCCCCAATACCAAGGGGGTGATTCTAACCCTGGCGGTCGGTGATAAAGCGGCGGCCAACCCGCCAACAGGCCGGCGGTCCAAAAAATGGAATTCTGACCGTGGCGGGAACCGCCAACACAGCCCGCCACATTAACACTCCGACCGCCACGGCGGGACCGACAAACAGCGCGGCGGTCACAGCCAACAGCCAGGCGGCAGACAATGTACCGCCCACACTATCATGACCGGCCAATCCGCCATCTTTTCCGGGGCGGGAGCACCGCCGATAAAAACATGGCGGAAACAGACTACGAACGGGAAAACGCGCACCTCTACGCACTCCACGAGGAAGGAGGACAGCATGGAACCCGAATTAAACATCCTACCTGCTCTCGTCTACCTGCTCATCTACCACAAGTACGAACGCCGGCGCAGACGACAACGGTGAGTACTGCACCTACGACACAGGGGAGGGGGGAGGACGAAAGGTCACGGGCACACACATACGCGATACACCCACCCCCCCAAACCATGTACACACCAATGCAGAGCAACAAGTCACAGTGAAACCACCCAAACCCCCGTAAAGAAAACAAGGACATAATTAAATAGTGACTCGAAATTTATGGGAAATAAAAACCACTGATAAGTCACGGTCAAATAGCAATAACAAATCAAAAATCCAAAATCAATATCCAGTGCATACGAAAAACCGAGGCAATAAGTCTTGCACATCTAACGAGATTCAAAGTGTCCGTGGGCCAAAGTGTAGCAACACAAGGGCAAAGCCCACACAGGAGACCTGAGTCCTTTGGAGAGAACACAGCAGGGGCATCTGATGAAAAAACCACAGGCACCTCAGGGGGAAGGGAAGGGGGGGGCACCACAGCCACATGATTCCACGACGCCAGATCCACGAAGGGGCCACCATGCCCACTCGGCCATCCTGGGGAGTGCAAAGCCACAGTCTCTCAAGTCTCTACAGTGGGTGGCTTGGCCACTCGGCCATCCTGGGGAGTGCAAAGCCACAGTCTCTCAAGTCTCTACAGTGGGTGGGTTGCCCACTCGGCCATCCTGGGGAGTGCAAAGCCACAGTCTCTCAAGTCTCTACAGTGGGTGGCTTGGCCACTCGGCCATCCTGGGGAGTGCAAAGCCACAGTCTCT
Organism: Pleurodeles waltl; assembly: GCF_031143425.1. Classification (NCBI taxonomy): domain Eukaryota; kingdom Metazoa; phylum Chordata; class Amphibia; order Caudata; family Salamandridae; genus Pleurodeles; species Pleurodeles waltl. The sequence goes on along the minus strand of NC_090443.1, from coordinate 763,694,401 downwards.
CAAGTCTCTACAGTGGGTGGGTTGCCCACTCGGCCATCCTGGGGAGTGCAAAGCCACAGTCCATCAGGTGGATAACAGTCTCCACCGGTCAAGGAGGAGGCATGGTGGGCACAGTGAACCGTGAACAGTAGCTCGAGACAGATCCGGCACTGTCATTGTGCCAGTGGTGCTTGAGATGGCGGTGCCCAGCGGAGCAGTGCTTGGGATGAAGGGCCCAGCGGAGCGGTGCTTGAGATGGCGGGGCCCAGCGGAGCGGTGCTTGAGACTGCGGGGCCCAGCGGAGCGGTGCTTGAGATGGCGGGGCCCAGCGGAGCGGTGCTTGGGATGAAGGGCCCAGCGGAGCGGTGCTTGAGATGGCGGGGCCCAGCAGAGCGGTGCTTGAGACGGCGGGGCCCAGCGGAGCGGTGCTTGAGATGAAGGACCCAGCGGAACGGTGCTTGAGATGAAGGGCCCAGCGGAGCAGTGCTTGAGATGGCGGTGCCCAGCGGAGCGGTGCTTGGGATGAAGGGCCCAGCGGAGCGGTGCTTGAGATGGCGGGGCCCAGCGGAGCGGTGCTTGGGATGAAGGGCCCAGCGGAGCGGTGCTTGAGATGGCGGGGCCCAGCGGAGCGGTGCTTGAGACGGCGGGGCCCAGCGAAGCGGTGCTTGGGATGAAGGGCCCAGCGGAGCGGTGATTGAGATGGCGGGGCCCAGCGGAGCGGTGCTTGAGACGGCAGGGCCCAGCGGAGCGGTGCTTGAGATGGCGGGGCCCAGCGGAGCGGTGCTTGGGATGAAGGGCCCAGCGGAGCGGTGCTTGAGATGGCGGTGCCCAGCGGAGCGGTGCTTGGGATGAAGGGCCCAGCGGAGCGGTGCTTGAGATGGCGGGGCCCAGCGGAGCGGTGCTTGAGACGGCGGGGCCCAGCGGAGCGGTGCTTGAGATGAAGGGCCCAGCGGAGCGGTGCTTGAGATGAAGGGCCCAGCGGAGCGGTGCTTGAGATGGCGGTGCCCAGCGGAGCGGTGCTTGGGATGAAGGGGCCAGCGAAGCGGTGCTTGAGATGGCGGGGCCCAGCGGAGCGGTGCTTGAGACGGCGGGGCCCAGCGGAGCGGTGCTTGGGATGAAGGGCCCAGCGGAGCAGTGCTTGAGATGGCGGGGCCCAGCGGAGCGGTGCTTGAGATGGCGGGGCCCAGCGAAGCAGTGCTTGAGATGAAGGGCCCAGCGGAGCGGTGCTTGAGATGGCCGTGCCCAGCGGAGCGGTGCATGAGATGAAGGGCCCAGCGGAGCGGTGCTTGAGATGAAGGGCCCAGCGGAGCGGTGCTTGAGACGGCAGGGCCCAGCGGAGCGGTGCTTGAGATGAAGGGCCCAGCGGAGCGGTGCTTGAGATGGCCGTGCCCAGTGGAGCGGTGCATGAGATGAAGGGCCCAGCGGAGCGGTGCTTGAGATGAAGGGCCCAGCGGAGCGGTGCTTGAGATGGCGGTGCCCAGCGGAGCGGTGCTTGGGATGAAGGGCCCAGCGGAGTGGTGCTTGAGATGGCGGGGCCCAGCGAAGCGGTGCTTGAGACGGCGGGGCCCAGCGGAGCGGTGCTTGAGATGAAGGGCCCAGCGGAGCGGTGCTTGAGATGGCGGTGCCCAGCGGAGCGGTGCATGAGACGGCGGGGCCCTCTTCAGCGGCGCTCTTCTGCACGGCGGGGCCCTGTTCAGCGGTGCTCTTCTGCACGGCGGGGCTCTCTTCAGCGGTGCTCTTCTGCACGTCGGGGCCCTGTTCAGCGGTGCTCTTCTGCACGGCGGGGCCCTCTTCAGCGGTGCTCTTCTGCACGGCGGGGCCCTCTTCAGCTGTGCTCTTCTGCACGGCGGGGCCCTGTTCAGCGGTTCTCTTCTGCACGGCGGGGCCCTGTTCAGCGGTGCTCTTCTGCACGGCGGTGCCCTGTTCAGCGGTGCTCTTCTGCACGGCGGGGCCCTGTTCAGCGGTGCTCTTCTGTACGGTGGGGCCCTCTTCAGCGGTGCTCTTCTGCACGGCGGGGCCCTCTTCAGCGGTGCTCTTCTGCACGGCGGGGCCCTGTTCAGCGGTGCTCTTCTGCACGGCGGGGCCCTGTTCAGCGGTGCTCTTCTGCACGGCGGGGCCCTCTTCAGCGGTGCTCTTCTGCACGGCGGGGCCCTCTTCAGCGGTGCTCTTCTGCACGGTGGGGCCCTGTTCAGCGGTGCTCTTCTGCACAGCGGGGCCCTCTTCAGCGGTGCTCCTCGCCACGGCGGGGCCCTGTTCAGCGGTGCTCGTCCAGTAGGTCAAGGGAGCCAGACCTGGCCTGGACTCCCTGCTCAGTCGCCCTCCGACCGTGCTGTTGCTGGACCCTTCGGTGACGGAGTCCTGGGCCCTTTGGTGTCCTTCCTAACACCATGGATGGGGCTTGTGGGCCCCTCCAGCTCCGCGCTCCTGCTGGCTGACTTTTCCGCCCTGCTGCCCTTTCGCTCCTTAGATGGGGCTCTCGGGCCCTTGCCTCCCCTAGATGTTGTGGCTGGTGAAGTGGGCGAACTTTGCTCCTTGGGGGCAGCCGTGTCAGTCCGCTCACGGCGGCCCTTTAGCTTCCTGGTCTTCTTGCCTGGTGGGGGGCTGGCTGTCCCCTTGCTGCTGATTGAAGTGTCACTGCTGGCAAAGGGTGGGCTCCAGAACCCATGCACCACAGTGACACTCGAAGCTGGGCTGGTGGTGGCTGAGGTGCTCTTGGGACTCTTTGCAGATGGAGGGGGTGGGTCAGTGGAGGGAAAGAGGTCAAGATTAGCAAGGAAAACTTTCTTAGGACCAAGGTAAAAGGTAGGAGAAGTGGAGATGGAAGTGGAGGAAGAGGATGTGGTTGTAGGAGAGTCAGGTGTGCTTTCTTTGGGTGCAGGTGCATGTGCTGGAGGCTGTCGTGAGGTGGATGGCTGTTGGGTGGGTGTCTGCCTGCGTTTGTGTGTCTTGGAAGAGGGGGTGACAGACACAGTGGGAGAGGACACAGGGGACGTGTAAATGGTAGTGGGGGTGGTGACTGCACGTGTGCGGACTGGACTGGAGGGTGTGCTGGTGATGGAAGCACTGGCTGATGGTGGTGTGCATGCAGGTGTGAGTGTAGACGTCACAGGGAGGGAGGAGGGAGATGAGGAGGAGGGGGACACAGAGGTGGTAGTGACTGTTGGAATGTCTGCATCTGGGTGTTGCTTGCGTGAATGCTTGTGGGTTCTGTGGTGCTTGTGTCTGGATGAGCTGCCCTTGGGTGTTGAGGTGTGTGCAGGCTGGTCTGATGGTGTGGATGGGATAGGCTGAGGAACAGGAGACAGAGACAGGCTGGAGGCAATCAGAAGAGGGAGGCTGGAGACAGGGACAATGGCTGCCGTCAGTGCTGAGGCCAGAGCATTGAACGATCGTTGATGGGCAGCCTGACCCGAATGAATGCCCTCCAGGTAGGCATTGCTCCGATGCACCTCCCTTTCTACCCCCTGGATGGCATTCAAAAGGGTAGTCTGCCCAACAATGATGGTCCGCAGGAGGTCAATGACCTCCTCACTGAGGGCAGCAGGGGTAACAGGGGCAGGGGCTGAGGTGCCTGGGGCGAAGGAGACGCCCGCCTTCCTGGGCGAGCGGGCACGGAGCATAGGCTGAGGGGCTGCTGGGAGGGCGGGGCTGGTGCACTGGGTGGCGGCTGTACCTGTAGAGGCGGGGGGCCCGGATGTTGCCGCCACCGCTAGGGAGCTCCCATCTGAGGACGTGTCGCTGTCGCTGGTGTCACCACCGGTCCCCGTTGTGGTGCTCCCCTCGCCCTCCGGATCACTGGTGCCCTCGGTGTCTGTTCCTGGTCCCACCGGGGCCTTGTGACTTGCAGCTCCCTCGTGCTCCGATGCCAATTCTCCTCCGCCTGATGATGCTAATGCACAGATGCACAAGAAGACGAAGAAGAGGGGTGGGGGGAGAAAAACGAAGACCAGGTTGAGTGCATGCAATGTCAACACCGTTGGCGGAGAGGACAGACACAGGAGCCTCATGCACTAAGCCGCGCATTCGGGGTACACTACTCAGTACTTCTGACTAGGACAACAGGTCTAGAGACGACAAAGTCGCACATGTGTGATGCTGGACCATCGATAGCTGTACTTGTCACCCTACAGAGGTGGGGGCCGGGACCACAGGGCCTTGCCTAAAGGAGAGGACTACACTACAGAAAGCGCCCTGGCCTAATGTCACCCCCAACCCTCCTCCCCCACCCAGACGCCTCCACTGCGCAGAGAGATAGCAGAATGTGCTGATACTCACCCCCTTGTGTCTGCTGTGATGTTCTCAAGCGCCCATCCAAATCAGGGTAGGCCACCGCCAGGATCCGGGACATCAGGGGGGTCAGGGTACGACTGGCACCCCTCCTAGGTTGGGAGGCCATCCCCAGCAGTGACTCGGCGGTCTTCCTGGTCCCGCGGCGGATGTCCTCCCACCTCTTGCGGCAGTGGGTGCCCCGTCTGACGTGGACCCCCAGGGCCCGGACTTCCTTGGCGATGGCACGCCATATGTCCACTTTCTGATGGGCGCTGACCTATTTGACATGTACAGGGTGGGAAGGAGAAATCATCATATTTCTGCATGTTAGATGCGATTGGCCCCCCCTCCCCAACCTTGCCATATGGCACATGCTCTCATCTGTCGTGCGTTGCACTCCTCATTCGCCCCCCACCCCACCAACTTAGCATCCACCCCACTCCACACAGGCATAGCCCATTCAATGTGCACCCAGTGTACTTACCTGTTGGTCTGGAGGACCGTAGAGTAACGCATACTGGGGGAGGACCCCGTCCACGAGCTTCTCCAACTCTTCGGAACTGAAGGCGGGGGCCCTTTCCCCAGTCGCAGCAGCCATTGTCACTTCGAGACCGAGGTCACAGCAGCACTTGCAGTATAGGTCCTCTCCTGTGGAAGATCAGGTCTCGAGTGATTAAGCAGATAGAAAATGGCGGTCACGCCCGCGGCGGTGCGTACCGCGGCGGTGCGTACCGCGACCGCCGGCGCACCTCATTATTGGCTCCTGAAACCCATAGGCTTCAATGTTAGCCAATGCGGCTTCGTATAGCGGTCTTCGACCGCCTACCGCCACGGTGTGCCACGCCAGCGCATTGACCTCACATCCCATTGTCCCACTTCACAGGTCAGGCAGCCGCCATTTCAAGGGCCCACATGGCATTATTTGTACTGCGTCACACAGGCCTAGGCCTTGCATTGCCACACATACACGCCTTTCAATACATAGATAATCGTGTGCTATGCATGCAGTGGTGAACGTACCTGTGACTTGCTTGACTCTGTGCTCCATGTTGTCCTTCCTAGGCACCGTCCGCTGGGACTTGCGAGGAGAAGGATGAATCCTCGCGTGTACCGACCGCTGGTGGACCTGTCGACAATGGAAGAACGCCACATCATACTACGATACCGACTTGACCGAGCCACTATACATGAACTGTGTGCCCAGCTGGAGCCAGCCCTGATGTCCCCCATCCGCCAACCCACAGGAATTCCCCCTCTAGTGCAGGTTCTGTCAGTCCTCCATTTTCTGGCAAGTGGCTCATTCCAGACAACAGTGGCCATGTCATCTGGAATGTCTCAGCCTATGTTTTCAAAAATCTTGTCTAGAGTGTTGTCTGCTCTGACGAAACACATGCGGCGCTACATTGTATTCCCTGAGGAGGTTGATTTGGCCTCTGTGAAGGGTGATTTTTATGCCCTTGGACATATCCCCAACATAATTGGTGCCATTGATGGGACCCATGTGGCTTTAGTACCCCCAAAAGACGATGAGCAGGTGTACAGAAACAGGAAAAGTAACCATTCGATGAACGTTCAGGTGGTCTGTTTGGCTGACCAGTACATCTCCCATGTGAATGCCATGTTCCCTGGGTCAGTGCATGATGCGTATGTGATGCGAAATAGCAGCATCCCTTATGTGATGGAACAGCTACAGAGACAACGTGTGTGGCTAATTGGTGACTCTGGTTACCCCAACCTGCCTTGGCTATTGACCCCAGTGAGGAATCCCCGGACCAGGGCAGAGGAACGGTACAATGAGGCCCATGGGCGAACTTGGAGGATCATTGAAAGAACCTTTGGCCTCCTGAAGGCCATGTTTAGGTGCCTACATATGACAGGGGGATCCCTGATGTACTCACCAAAGAAGGTGTGCCAGATCATCGTGGCCTGCTGTATGCTTCACAATCTGGCATTGCGACGTCAGGTGCCCTTCCTGCAGGAGGATGGTCCAGATGGTGGGGTTGAAGCAGCTATGGAGCCTGCGGAGAGTGAAGAGGAGGAAGACGAAGAGGATGACCCAGACAACAGGGACAGAGTTATCCAACAGTATTTTCAGTAGCACACAGGTAGGAATCACCCACGCCATTTAACATTTACTGAATGCCCCCTGCATCTTTACTTTGTGTATTTCCCCCCAGTTCTTTTAAACTGAAGTTTACTTTTCCCTTCCCTTTTCAGTGCTGTATGACCCACTGCGTGACTTCTGCTTGGTTAGCCCATGGACTAATGCTTATTGACATCGGTATGTTGTCCACACATAAATAACAGAACTTTATTGATAAGTAATGTGTTATACATTTGTAATTAATACAGGCTGACTCCAGAATGATTTATGTGCAATGAGTGATTTATTTTTAGTGCTATATATTGGTACATGATATTAAAACGGTGATGGGTGAGGGTGGAGTTATGTCCATGGCAGAGTCCAGTTCTCGGTCGCACAGGTGCATTGTTCAGATGGCTGTGGAAGGATGGAGCAGGGGCAGTTCAAGGTTGGACAGGGTGACACTGTGGGACAGTGGAATGACATCCGGGGGGATATTAGGCTGGCAGGGGTCTTGGCATCCTACTCTGTCTTTCTTTGAGATCTCAGGTTCCTCTTGCGGGGTGGTTGTTCTTCAGCAGGAAGTGGGGTTCTGGTGGCCCGTCGTTCTGTGGGGGCCTCCTGACCACTAGCGCCGGCGGAGGTGGTAGGCTGTTCCTGGCTAGTGACAGGGGCCCTTTGCGGTGCCACATGGTCCCGCAATGTGGTTTCTATCCGGTTGAGGGCCTGGACTATGGTCCCCACAGCGGTAGCGATGTCCCGGAGTTCATTGCTGAACCCCATGTACCGTTCCTCCTGCTGTGCCTGGATCTCGGTGAACCTGGCCAGTACCGTCGCCATCGTCTCCTGGGAGTGATGGTATGCTCCCATGATGGTGGTGAGGGCCTCTTGGAGAGTCGGTTCCCTGGGCCTGTCCTCCCCCCCCTGTCGCACAGCAGCCCTCCCAGTTGCCCTGTTTCCCCGGGCCTCTGTCCCCTGGACGGTGTGCCCACTACCACTGCCCCCAGGTCCCTGTTGTTGTTGGGGTGTTGGGTCAGCCTGGGTGCCCTGTAGTGGCGGACACACCGCTGATTGACGCGTCCGCGAGACAGAGGCATGGGCCCGCTGGGTGGGAGCTGTGCTGGTGTTCCCAAAGGGGTTTGGGTCTGCTGTGGCCTGTGTCTGTGTGTGGGGAACCGACTGTCCAGAGATCCCCGATGGTCCGGGCTGGTCGTCAGGTTCTAGGTCGACAGAGCTGCTGTCCTCGCTGGGGGCCTGTTCTGGGGGTGGGATGGACATCTCTGGACCCTCCGTGGCGGTGTGTTGGCATTCGGGCCCTGCAGGGGTAAAGGAGTATGGTTATTGTTTCTGTGTGTGCCATGGCGTGCATTTTGAGTGCCCTTGTCCCCCAGTGCTGGCATTCCCTTGTGGGAGGTGTTGTGAGGGTTTGGGGGGGTGTATGGGTATGTGCAATGGTCATGCTTTGGTGGTGGCTGTCTATGGTTTGTGTTGGCATTCAGGGGTTGGTGTTGTTTAGGGTGGGTTGTGCTGGTGAGACATTGGCAGGGAGGTTATGTGCTGGGGGGTGATATTGGGGGTTAGGGAGGGGGGGGTTGGCATGCTGGTGGTTGGGGGGGTGAAGTAGTTGAGATTCGACTTACCAGAGTCCATTCCTCCGTGTACTCCAGCGAGGCCATCAGGATGCAGGATGTTTACCACCTCTTGCTCCCATGCTGTGAATTGGGGTGGGGTGGGTGGGGGTCCGCCGCCAGTCTTCTGCACAGTGATGTTGTGCCTGGAGATCATCGAGCGCACCTTCCCCCGTAGGTCGTTCTATCGCTTTCTGATATCTTCCCGATTTCTGGGATGCTGTCCCACAGCGTTGACCCTGTCTACGATCCTTTGCCATAGCTCAGCCTTCCTTGCTATGGTGGTGTGCTGCACCTGTGTGCCGAAGAGCTGGGGCTCAACCCTCATGATTTCCTCCACCATGACCCGGCGTTCTTGGTCTGAAAACCTTGGGTGTCTTTGGGGTGCCATGGGGTGGTGTGGATGAGGTGTGGGGTGGTGTTTGTGGTGATGTGCGTGGTGATATGTGGTGATGTGTGCGTAGATGTGGTGTGGGTGATGAAGTTGGGTTCCTGTGTGTGTTGGGGTTTTCTATTGCTGTGCTCGCTATCTCTATCTCTCTCGCTCTCGCCTTTGCTCCGATTTCCAACTAGTGGGGGTTTGTGGGTGATGTGGGTGTGTGTTTTATAGTTGATTGGATGTGTGGGAGTGTTGTTTGTATGTGTCTCAGGTGTGCGTCTTTCAAAATGTCCAATGTGGCAGTGTTTTGGAGCTGGGTGTGTATTTTGACCGCGGCGGTGTGTACCGCCAATGGAATACCACGGTTGAAAGACCGCCGCGTGGATTCGTGGGTCAGAATGGCATGGGCGTGTTTGTGTTGGCGTGACGGTGGATGTTTGGTCATCTCCAGTTTTCCGCGGCCCGATGATGTGGCGGCCTTCCTTGGATGTCGGATTTTTGGCGGATTCACAGTTGGTGGTCAGAATGACCGTGGCGGTTTACCGCGGCCGCGGCGGTAGAATGGCGGACTTCTGACCGGCGGTAAGGGCCTTTTACCGCCGAGGTCAGAATGACCCCCCAAGTCTGGAAGCACTGTTTGTGACTTTGAAAACACACTTATCAACAGAAACACATTGTCATCCATATTAACTGTGATTGGTGGTTGGAACGAAGGGTCGACACTTTGCAAGGTAGCTCTGGGCTAGCTGCCAATCATACAGCTCAGTTGAGATTTGTTTGTAGCATAGGACACAGATGTTATAGTACAAAATTGATGTACACTGAATCCAAACCCACGATCAAGTACCATTCAACACATACTATCAAGGGTTAACCAATTATTTATTAAATGCTAATCACAGATGCGGAAACTGAGGGAAAAATCTAACCTACCCTAATCTACCCTGACTACTCATTACCCACAACTGTCCCTAACTAACCTAAGCTACACTTACTTATCACATGTAAAGAAACGTTCTAACATCATGCTATACTATCCTATACAAATATATATATATATATATATTTTTAATGTATTTTAGTTTTTGGGGAATTTTTTTTTTTTTAAACACACAAGAACCCCAACATAGACCCCCCACCCACCCACACATGTAATAAGTAAAAATAGAAACAATCAGGACTCCCGACCCACTAACACTAATTAAACTAACAGCCTATACTAACCTAACACTAAGGCCCCTAAGCCCACTAACTATGAGGCCTAGTGGGCTGTCCGGCACCGGTGGCAATGCTGGGGCCTGGAAGTCCAGCTGATGTCGAACCAACAGTGGCAGATGTGGGTGGGGCCACCTGGCTTGGATTGGTGGCTGTGCTGGTGGTGGCTGTGGTGGGCAAAGTAGGCCCACCCTGTGGGAAGGCTCTCCATGCCCTGGAGGCCCGTTCATGGCGATATCGCCGGGCCATCCTCCGGAACCCCGACTCACCAGTAGGGTGTGCTGGTATCGCATGGCCCGGCGCTGAAATTCACGGACCTGGTCTGGAGTCATGTTAGCAGCTGTGAAGACAAATGCAGATATTCTACATTAGTAACTGCATTGTGTGAAATGGCACAGGAAGTTAAGCAGACAATACATCTACTGTACTTGTAACAGCTCATATCACAATACAGATCATTGAATGTCCCTGAGGAAGTACATGGCAGGCCAGACTACAAAGGTCACATCACACATTGCACATCCATAACCTACAAGATGGGTAACAACTTGCTTTGACTTGCAATCTGAGTTCTGGCAGTTATCATCTAAGAATCATGCTGCATATCCTCCGCCAAGACCTGGGCTACAAATGACAGTGTACGGAAAGCAAAACTAAAGCCACATGGTCTGAAAGTTGTAACTGGATTTGCCAGTATAGTACCAAGTGCCAACCCTGAGTGTGTATACTAGTTTGCAACCAAACCTTCACTTATTCACATGTATGTGTAACATACTGGTAGCATCAGTACTAGGTACCCCATTCACAAACCCATGCCCGTGTTTGAGGGGTGGGGGGCGGATAAACAACTATAATTTGCCAACAACATGTACACCAAGTAGTGTATAGAAAACTCCACACATGTTTGTCTCTACAGACACACCACAGGTAAGGTCTATCAACAATTAGGAGTCAGAAAACCCTAGAGCACTCATAGGGCCACACATGTCAGGAAATGCAGAACTTGGTACACAACATATACTTCCAGTGAGGCCTGACTTACATCAGACACAGAGTTGCTAGAACACCCATGATCATGAATTGCATGCACACCTAGTCCATTGCACTCAAGTTCCACATACTTGTAGCACTACATGGGAAAGTACATGCTGCTAGGAGGTTCTACCTACTGTTTCATAATTACGTAGGTAAATAGGAAAGCAGATGTCTATTGGAAAGCAATTTGCTGTACCAATCTTAGAGAATGTGGGTCTGACAGGCTGACTAAATCGGAGCTGACTTCCAGTGCGACTCTTGGTGATACAAGTGTCATCCACATGACTAACCCCTGTACTCACAGTGGGGCCTACAGGAATGGCTTACAATCCCTACATGATACCATTGGATACACATTGGCCAACTCAAAACATGTGAGAAACTGAATTGCCACTCATGGAACAAGAGAAAAGCTTGCCCAACGCATCACACCTTGCTATGCGTCTAACTCACACGACTCCATAACCAGCAAACACAACACATAACAGACATATCAACACTTACTGGAGTGGTCGGGGTCCTCAAATGTCGCCACCTCTCCCACAGTGTAGGGTGCCAGTCCACCTGTAAGGTATGGAAGGAAGAAATATGCTCAAAATCTGTGTACAGCACAACAAATTCATAAACATATACAATGTGTAGGCTGAATAAGGAACTGGCAGCCATTCAGACATGACTGTACTGCATCTGATCTATCACGGCCAACTTGTACATAGCATGGGTCTCCTGTGACAGTTACACACATATCTGCACACATACTTTGGCCCTAACTATCATGTGGTTGCAAACATGCCCCGTAATTGGTGAGCAGAAAAAAATATGGAGTGTAATCGTCTCATCATGTGCATCCATGAGAGACATCCAAAGCCTGGTTACTTGAGGACAGCATTACCAGTCAAACATGCCTTGTGGCCATGACACTTTAATGACACATAGGTCCAATGTACAGAGGGATGGGCAGGGACTTTTGTAAGCCATCCTGTTGTTACAGTTTATGCAATTGATGTGGCCCAGCTATGGTTATTTGCACCAACCATGGAGATGTGAAGCCATGTGCATACACTTGGACTGCCATCCATATTTGGAATGTGGCACAACTAACTCCAACAAACATTCTAAGATGTTATCTGAGGGCACCTTACACCTTTTCACAATGTTTTCAAATCCAGATCTTAGCAACATAAAAGGATGATGGACGGAGTGCTGACAATGCAAACACTCACCCCCAGTCACAGATCTGGGTTTAATCCATCGTTTTTTTACTGCCCATGCCATTCCAGTTTGGACCCAGCCATATGCAAATCAGTCTTGACCCTGTTCCCCATGGGAACAGTCCAGCCCGAACTGCCAGGCCAGGTCTTCCCTGGACTGGAAACAAGCATCCTGGGACCGGTTTCGGGGTTTCATCCCTCCTCAGCCAGGCTAGCTTGAATCCAGTGGACTGGGAAGCACGGGACCCACGTCTGGGCATACCCTTCCCACTTAGGGTGACATTAGCAACACAAAAGGATGATGGACGGAGTGCTGACAATGCAAACACTCACCCCCAGTCACAGATCTGGGTTTAATCCATTGTTTTTTTGCTGCCCATGCCATTCCAGTTTGGACCCAGCCATATGCAAATCAGTCTTGACCCTGTTCCCCATGGTAACAGTCCAGCCCGAACTGCCAGGCCAGGTCTTCCCTGGACTGGAAACAAGCATCCTGGGACCGGTTTCGGGGTTTCACCCCTCATCAGCCAGGCTAGCTTGAATCCAGTGGCATGGGAAGCACGGGACCCACGTCTGGGCATACCCTTCCCACTTAGGGTGGCATTAGCAACACAAAAGGATCCAGATCTGACATGTATACAAAAAGATCAAGGAACACAATAATCCCACACATTCATAGTACTTCCGTGAACGCTTTCCTTCCACACTCACCAGACTCACATGAGACATGTCTGAGCCACTTTGCTATAATCAATTGACATGAAGCCAGCACTCATTTTCTGCATCATGTAGTGATTCTAAAGTCAGTCTAGCTATTACGTCAACAAAGTTAGCCAATATGTTGGTACATCTTTACTTCTCTGGCAAAAGTGCCCTACATAGACATGATTGGCTCCTATTTTGTTTGGTTTTCTGACACAAAGGCCGCACCAATTTACTTCATGGAAAAGTATCCTGTAAGTTTACTGAGCATGTGCTACCTGACAGCTAGCAATTGTGATCCTTGCCATAGTGCATAAATTTTCCCTTTATATTTCCCCAGCATTACACACAGTCAGCAAGTTAGCTGGCAGACATTGTACTAATCCTCTTATGTCACTACAGAGCATTTACTCGTGCACATTAACATGATTCGTACTCACCAACAGTGCCACAAATCATGATTCCCAGGTGGTCCAAGAGATCCTGCTCCCTGGTGATGAGGTCAGCCCACCAGTGCTTCAGCTGGTGGTCACTCCTCTGGCTAGCATACACACGCTGCAGGTAATGCAGCACCTTTCCCCACGGGATTCTGCGCGCCTCTGTTGGATACCCCTGTATCACCCTGCCTGGATCATGAGCGGCAAGAAATGCAACACAAGCCAGATGAACCCCCCCAACTCCTCTTCCCCCATCCTGCCAAGACGTGGCCTACCTGTCATACTTGGAAGTGAAAGGGAATAGGGGTAAAAGAAATAGAAAGGGAAAAAGGGGGAAAGTAGGGGTACAAAGACAGATGAAAAGTACACTTAACCACTAAAAGAGCCCAACTATTCCCAAACTAACACAACAGACTCCCACAAACAACAAAAACACAAGATAAATGGACAAATGTAGACAAAACACAGTAGTACAGTATACAGCAACAATATTTATTTCACAAATTGACAATACAGATAGCACACAGGACAAAAAAGCACAAAATCTCAGGACAACACTCTCTACACAGCCACACAGTCTAGAAGGATCATAGACTGCAAAGTGAAAGTGAAAGTACACCCACTGTAGATGATCTGTAAACAGGATATCCTATTACATCACTTCCTGTATGAAAAGTCCTGCCTTTATCGCGTTATGCGTCGTTTTTTGTTTACCAAAACTGTATTTGCTTCCTTTTTTATTGACGCACAGAAGTGAAAATTAGCCCGCATCCATATAATAGTACATGGCCTGTACAAATATCTGGATGCGGGCTAAATTTCACTCCTGTCCGTCAAAAAAAATGACGCAAATACAGTTTTGGTAGACAAAAAATGACGCATAACGCTAGGGACATCAAAATTACAGTGCATTAACTAGTTTTGGGCAATTTTTCTTGTTTTTTGGTTATGTTACATTTGGGACACATCAGAGATAGGCTGATTGAAGACAGTATGGTGTTGATGGTGTATGTTCACATGTGTGACATCATACTGCACCAGACCATGATCCGCTACTCCCTTCACAATATTTTTACGGTTGGCTGACGCAATAGTTGGTCATAAGTGTGGTCTACATATACTTGTTTCAGAAATTGTGATTGTTTGGCATAAGGAGTGGATAGCATTGTGACGCACATATGTACAATACCTAAATGCCTTTGGCTCAAAGTGTGTGCTTTGGCAACTAATGTATTTGTTGACCAAGTGTGTGTGCATCACATGAAGCATATTTGTACATATGCTTGTATGAATGTGACGTCCATGTGTCCAATCCTTAGATGCAAGTCATTGTGGAAATGAGCGAGCGCATGTGTTGGTCATACATGTAACAACACCCGTAAAGTGGACTTCCAAGATTGAGGGTCACGTAGATACCACATGTGACATAGCATGCACCAGATGGATGGCAGACGCTTGTTCATGTAAATGGTCCACATTTTCTACATCCTATGTCCTAGAGTATTGGTAAGCGCTTCCTAGGCACTAGTTGGTGAATCCCACAGTGAGTCATACACATGCATTGAGGAAGTGGGTACCATGTTGTTTGCACAGACAGACAAGGGTGAATCTCAAATGTATGATGACACCACAGTTGAGGCCATAGAAGTGAGCCCCAACTATCAAGTGGCTGTGGTGGACAAGCATACAAGACAGCACCTGTCCACATATTTCCAGGAATCAATTGCACATAGGTATCTTGTTCATGTGTGTGGTCCAATGATGATCCTGTACATTGTTTGGGGTGTAATTTGTCACAGTTCAGTCCAGGACTCATCATGAGTCAGTGGCAGCTATTCCTGTATCTACTGAGTATCCTTGGTTGATCAATGTGAGTAAAGTGGATGTGGACATGTGAACCAACATTTGGATGGTCCTACCCTGTCACTAAAGAAGTGTAATGAGACAGTCAACATGGCAACCTTGGTGTGCTGAGTGAGATAATGTCTCAGGTGTCATGTTCCGGCAGGTGTCATTACAACATTTGTACACAGGTTGGCCTCTGCACTTCCCACTGCATCTGTGAATATCATAGCCTCTGTGCTGATTATTCTCTCAGCTATTAACCACACACGGCCCATCACTATGTTGTGAGCACTGTGATTCTGTGTGTGAACTGTCATGGTCCTGACATTTGTGTATTTTTCATGGACATTATCAGAGGTTGCTGGTTGTGCTGAAAGCCCCATACCCAATCCCTGCCTACGGCCCTGGGACACTGTCACACTTTGTCATTCATGCATAAATGCAACCCAGACAAGGGATGGGCCATGAATTTTGCTTTTCTCAGAGGATTTAACTCAAATGGTACAGCTAAAAGGCAGATGATGCTATACAATGTATTTGTGTATGCATTGAAGTAGCCCATGCCCAATACCCCCTGATGAATGAGAGGTTTGCTAATGCAAGTGTGGTACTGATGTGGACACAGGGATACTTTAGTGTGACGCACAGACAGTTGCCTGTCAGGCTGACAGAATGCAAGGTGATTCAGGATCCAGCTACTTGACAAGTTACATAATCAGTGTTCTGACTAGGACTGTTTGGAGGACAAACTAGAGAGCTGACATGTCAAACTGTGTATGTCCTGTGTTTTTGAAGGTGACAAATGAACCCAGTGGCTGTGTTACACGGCTTAATTAGTATCAATGCTTAACGGTGTATTTGACATAATGGCAACTCCTATGCTGTTCCAGGCATCAGCAGGGGCAGTGCTTTTTTAAATGGGTGGTGTGCATGGAGATGATCACAGGTGTGGGCTGCATCTGTTTCTCACCAGTCCTGTAGGTGAGACTTGCATTCTAAGGGCCAACAGACATTTTCACAGCGGAAGCAATCTACATGTGCTAACAGGGCTTTGAATCTAGAAGACAGTGTATAAATTAACCTGACGTCCATGCAGTCAGATGTTCTATGACAATGGCATACCATAGGAAAGGGTGTAGCACACTGGTTTGCTAATGTTGGTCTGTGTGTGTAGAGGAGAGAATATCAGGGTACACATCTTAGTATTCCAGGGACCTCTTCCGACAGGTGGGTTGTGACCAGGTGCATGGGTGTGTCAGGAGTTAGGAAATGGGCTGATGTGTACATGGAATGTCATGTGTGCAATGCTGCTCATATGTGTGGCACTTGTGCTGTCTATGTTCTGCTTCTATGGGACTCTGGTCACAGATATTCCTTGCAAATATTGGATGCAGTTGGACTTACTGCTTTCAAGGGTCTGGTCAGGCATTCCTGTTACTGATGCCAAAGCACTTTGACTGCCTCATGTATGAGGCTTGTTTTCCCCTTATTGAGTGATGGTGTCTTAGTTGTGTGCCATATGCTGCATTGGACCTTGATTTCAACATGTATGTGTGAATTAGTTGTGGTCCTCTGCTATTGGCCTTCAAAGGAGAAATGTACATGATATATGTCATTAAGAGTGTGTGTGTATGTGACCATTGTATGTTAGGCATCACATTAGCTCTGGGATGTTCAGTGTCCTACTCAGTATATCAGCAATGCTCCATGAGGCAACATTCTTATTCTGATAAGTAGAGATGAAGGTGTGCAAAAAGGAATAGCCAGACCATTATATGGTGATTATAATAGGTGTTCATTTAAATTTGTTAACTAAAGTGGTGAAGGTGATCATATTCAAAAGAAATTGTTGACGATTTGTTGCCGCCTGCGTATACCAGCGGCCGTGTTCTGTAGTTCCCCCTCATGTTGCAGACCAGCATCCTCCTCTTCCTCCTCTTCAGGCATGTGTGGCTCTAGTTCCAGGAGGGGAATGTTCCATTTGATGCAAATGTTGTGCAATATTGCACATGTTAGGATGATCCTACAGACCATCTCAGGGGAATATAGGAGGCTACCACCAGTGATGTCGAGGCACCGGAACCTTGACTTGAGGATGCCAAAGGTCCTCTCGACAATGCTGCGTGTCCTCCTATGTGCGTCGTTGTAGGCACGCTCTGCAGCAGTACTTGGGTTGCCAAATGGTGTCATAATCCATGGCTGGATGCCATACACCTGATCAGCTGCAAGAGAAAATGATTGGGATCAGGTTGATGTAGCTGGCACTATTAAAATGACCTTTCATGGCAGTAGTTGTCTTTTGTTGTCTGTGACTCTTTTGTGTAATAATGTAGCATCCTAGGCTTGTAGGATATACCATCTGCATTGTGTTATTTCCTTGGCTGAATGGGTGTTTGTCTGCTAACCGTTTGTCAGCAGTATGTTTTGGGATTTGCAGTACAGTGTGCCCTCCCTTGCATTGTGACTTGTGATACAGGTGTCCATGTGTCTTCACTGCGGGTGAGATGATAGTTCCATACACAGTTAAAATTGACAGTGTTGTTAACACGTTCATATCAATGTACCCTGGACATCCCATACCTTTAGATTTATGCAATGGATTCATGTAAACGTCATTGGGACACTTACATTTTGCAAGGTGACATTTAGGCAACCCACTCCACACGTTGTGATCTTTGACGTCTTAACATTAGGCTGTACAGTAATTTCCGATGTGTGACAGGTTCAATGGTGACCTAAGAAACATGGCTAGCGATGTCACGACCTGTTCCTGTTCACATGTTGCTGTAGTGGTGTATGTGTTGTGTGTCCTAGAGGGTTGCTGTGCAGTGTGTATATAAGTAGGTTTTAGTACTTACCAACAAGTAGTCCATTGCCATACCGTCCATCCTGGAAGTGTTCATTGATGGTGCAGTGACGGAAGATGTATGAATCATGGACACTCCCAGGATATTTAGCCATGATGTTGGTGATCAATCCCTGGTGATCGACTATGGCCTGAACGTTGATGGAATGTGTGTGCTTCCTGTTGCGGTAGAGGTGTTCAGTTGCAGCAGGTGGCACAAGGCGTACATGTGTGCAGTTGATTGCACCAAGGACGTGTGGGAAGCCACTGATAGAACCCCTGTTTTGTTTCCTGCTGCTTCTGCAGTGTGTTAGGGAAGCAGATGTGGCGGGGTGTCAGTCCAATGATGGCATCCAGTACTTTGGGCAAAAAGGCGGAGAATGATGGTTGTGATATTTCGCCAACCAGGGCACCAGTTGTTTGGAAAGAGCCACTTGCCAGCATATGAAGTACGGCAAGCAGCTTTGTTTCTGTTGGGATGGTGCGGGGTGTCAGCAAAGTGGGGGCCAACTGCGATTCAATGTTGCGCAGCAGCTGCTGAATGGCCTGCCAGTTCAACCGGTACCTCTGGATGATGCCGTGTTCCCTGAGGCCCTGAAGGGTGGTTCTGGGGCAGAATATCCTCTCCTGCCTTCTGCGCTGCCTTTGGGGCCCCTGCTGGTGTTGTTGTAGCTGCTGTTGTTGCTGTTGGGCTCTGCGTCTGCGTGCACGCTGGATTAGAATCACCTCCATGGCTCCCTGTTGCTGCTCTGCTGCTCTGCTGTTTGTTCTGTGTGTGCTGATTAAATACAGGTGTGTGTTGCCCTATTTTAATGCCTGCCCTGACCCAGGCGTTAAATTTTGACGCAAATCGGGCTGTGCGTCATTTTCTGGCTTCGCCTCCCGGCCGTGCGTCATTTTTGCCCGAAAGCATAAATACGACAAACGGCCGTTTAAGCCATTTTTTGGACAGGAACGCCTACCTTGCATATAATTAACGCAAGGCGGGTTGCCGCATCCAAAAAATGACGCACACGGTGGAATTTTGTCATCCGTGGGCTCGGGCGTCAAAGTTTAAATACGGGGCAACGTTTGCGCTGATTGTGCGTCAAAATGTTTGACGCACAGTCAGTGCAGGCGGAGTATAAATATGCCCCATACTTTCTATAGAAAAAGCATTTTTATACGTTCCTATATTTGTGGACCTGGTCCAAATCCTTAAATGACCACTGGTCAGCTGGGCTATTTTTGCAGGACCTGACGTATGGGACTATGGTCAGCTCCTGTCTACCGGTAACTTACAGGGAGTCCCTTCTTGGAGATGTAGAAGCCAGCCAAAATATTTTTCTTTGTGAAATTTAAAGTGTGCAGCGGGTACAATCCTTCTGAGTGTAGGGTCTAAGTGCAGGACAGGGGTCCAGCAGGGCAATCCTTCTTGTCTTTTTCCAGTAGGGATCTGAAGTGTTGGGCAGCTCTGCCAAATGCATCTTTGCTCCTGGGGTGGCAAGCAGGTGGTGCTCCTATCCAATTATGTGCATGCCACCACTGTCTTGAGTGATCACTTCCTCCTGGGAAGTGTGGCAAAAATCAATCCTGGGGAACAACATTCTCCAAAAATCCAAGATGGCAAAAATTCAATCTAGGAGGTTAGGTCTGGCTGAGCCCACCCACTGGTGTGGCTAAGTTTCCCTTGGCATACCCCTTCACAGGCCTCTCTTAATCTAATCTGTCTGGGTTTGCAGAAAATGAGGGTGGTACTGTTGCTGCCCAAATGTTCTTTTCTCCTTTGAAGACCAGTTTGGCTGCTCTTCCCATCCTGTTTCACCATCTGCTGAGGCAGATCTCCTCCCACCAGATGCTTCCTTTGTGTCAGCCCAGGCCACTTCACACCTCATCAAGGCAGCCCAGCTCAGGCTGCCAGAGGCTGACCAGTCAGAGAAGGGCACTACAGAGCTGAAACTGATAACTTTTAGAACAAGTTCTAAAACTCTTTCTATGGGCAAGTTATAATAAACTCAAAAGTGGCAAGTTGTTGGATTTTTCATAACTTTTAATGTGCCACTAAACATGCCATATTTTGCTCCCGTCTACGGGAAATAAGACTTTATTATTTTAAAATGTAGTCTTCCCATGTTAGCATGTGGAGCCTATTCACTACAAGGTGGAAAAACTAATTTAGCTATTTGTCCCTCACCAGGGCTTATAAAACATCTTTCTTAAAGTCCCTGCTTATAGTTACACTGCACCCATCCCTGGGGACTCTTAGGGCATACCTTAGGGGTGACATATATGTAAATTTAAGTTAGCTTAGGACTTTGGAAGTACTTTTAATTCCAAAATTGAATTTGGGGTTAACTTTAACTTAAAAGCAGCTAGCTTTGTTTTCGCAGGGCTTGCCCAGAGAGATGGTGGTCCCAGGGGCTTAAACTGCCCAATTAGGGGACCTTAATGCCCCCTTCTTCCTTAGACTTACTCAGCCTGGCCCCGGAGAGGTGGTGGTCCTTGAGGTCCTAATGAGCCTAAGATGGGGGTGTGAGTGGCTTTGCTCATATATATGACAGGTGGCAGTCCCCTGGGCCATAAACAGCCTTGGAAGGTTGAAGTGTTGGCCGCCAATCCGATCTCAGCATGGGATCTGTCGGATCTGTGAAGGATCTGCATCCCCAGAAATATACATTTATTTTTCCTTTGATGTTTAAAAAACTACTGAATGGATTTGTACCAAATCACAAAAAGAGATCTTTCAAGACCAAGGTCTAGCTTTCTGTCAAATTTGGTGTAATTCCATTCAGTAGTTCAGGCTGTAGTTGTGTCTAAGACATATATGGGAAATATGATTGGAAAGGCACCTTTTTTTTGTCCTCCTCTTTTTATCGGCCCCTGCTAGACAAATTACCCTGAAACTTTCCATGCTCAACGAAACAGAGGAGGGCACTTTTTTTGGAACATTTTGTGAAGATTCACCAATTGGCGTTTAGATAGGCAGATAGAGAGATAGATAGAGAGATAGATAGATAATGTAATTTGTTTAGCGCATAGCTACTTTAAACGAAGTATCCCAGCGCTGAAGGTCCAGCTCCCAAGGTACAAGCACACAGCAGAAATGAGAAGTAGAATCAGTCTGAACTGAGCAACACATTTAAAAAATGTTTATAAAAAATATTCAGGGGCATATTTATACTCCGTTTGCGCCGAAACTGCATCGGTTTTTTTTACGCAATTTTGACGCAAAACTAACTCCATATTTATACTTTGGCGTTAGACGCGTCTAGCGCCAAAGTCCATGGAGTTAGCGTCATTTTTTTGCGTGAACACCTTCCTTGCGTTAATGATATGCAAGGTAGGCGTTCCCGTCTTAAAAAATGACTCCGATGCATATGGGTCGTATTTATACTCCCGGGCAAAAATGACGCCCGGGAGTGGGCGGGTCTAAAAAACCCGCATTAGCGCCGGATTTTAGCGCCTGGGTCAGGGCAGGCGTTAAGGGACCTGTGGGCTCAGAATGAGCCCAGAGGTGCCCTGCCCCCAGGGACACCCCCTGCCACCCTTGCCCACCCCAGGAGGACACCCAAGGATGGAGGGACCCACCCCAGGGACATTAAGGTAAGTCCAGGTAAGTATTTTTTTTTATTTTTTTTTGTGGCATAGGGGGGCCTGATTTGTGTCCCCCTACAAGCCACTATGCCCAATGACCATGCCCAGGGGACAGAAGTCCCCTGGGCATGGCCATTGGGCAAGGGGGCATGACTCCTGTCTTTGCTAAGACAGGAGTCATTTCAATGGGGGATGGGCGTCGTAAAAAAATTGCGCAAATCGGATTGTGGCGATTTTTTTGCCTCAGCTTGACTTGCACCATTTGTGGACGCCCATTCGCCATTTTCCCCCTACGCTGGCGCTGCCTGGTGTACGTCGTTTTTTTCAACGCACACCAGACAGTATACGGCGCCCGCATGGTGCTTCAGAATGGCGTTAGCCGGCGCTAATTTTTTTGGCGCAAAACTGCGTTAGCGCAGTTTTGCGTCAAAAAGAATAAATATGGCCCTCAGTGTGGGCCTGTCGTATTTGAAGAGGTAGAGAATTTCACAACTTAGATGCTAATTAGCTAAAGAACCTGCCACTGATGCGTACTCTCTTTACAGTGGAGATTCAAGCCAGCATGACCCCGAGGATTTGAGGTGATGGATTTAGAAAAAATACAATATGATGGAAAGAAAAAAGCGCAAGAAAATTTAACAAAAGAACAACGAGAGGCTTTGAAAGATTTGATGGCAAATCAGGATAAAGTGATAAAACCGGAGGATAAAGGAGGAAATATTGGGGGTTATTCTAACTTTGGAGGAGTGTTAATCCGTCCCAAAAGTGACGGTAAAGTGACGGATATACCACCAGCTGT
The DNA here is from genome assembly GCF_031143425.1 of Pleurodeles waltl. Lineage (NCBI taxonomy): Eukaryota > Metazoa > Chordata > Amphibia > Caudata > Salamandridae > Pleurodeles > Pleurodeles waltl. The sequence continues at coordinate 763,672,401 of NC_090443.1, read as the reverse complement.
ATTACGAGTTGCATAGGATATAATGGACTCGTAATACGGCTGGTGGTAAATCCGTCACTTTTCCATCACTTTTGGGACGGATTAACACCTCCTCCAAAGTTAGAATAACCCCCATTGTGATTTGGGACAAAAATGATTATTTAGAGGAGGCTTATAAACAACTTGGGAAAGAAACCAACTATCGAAAATTGCCAAATAATCCCATGAATACTTTAGTCCTGGAACTGAATAAAAGGTTGGAAAAGTGGTGTGCAGAGGGTTTGATTAGTAGAGATGAACTAAACCTTTTGAGGAATGATAATCCAATGTTGCCTACTTTGTATCTCCTACCAAAAATTCATAAGACTTTGGACAAACCTCCAGGAAGACCGATTATCTCTAGTTGTGGTTCATTATATGAGAAAATATCTGAATATGTAGACTACTTCCTGGCCCCAATGGTAACGGACCTTAACTCATATATCAAAGATTCAAGTGATTTCATAAGATGTTTGGAAGGTGTAACATGGCAGGAGAATTATATATTAATCACCATTGATGTTGTGTCTTTATACACTTCAATATCACATGATGTAGGTATGAAGGCGGTGAAATATTTTTTACAAGAGAGAAATATTCACTTTTTGAAACATTCGGAAATGTTAGCAGAAATGATAGAAATATGCCTGTACAATAATGTTTTCATATTTAATCATAAAGTTTACCAACAGATCTGTGGGATAGCTATGGGGGTGTCATTCTCTCCAAGTTATGCGAAATTAACCATGGGATGGTGGGAAAAGTCCATAGCTTGGGGAGAAGAAAACTAACGTTACATGGAACATGTCCCAGTCTGGTTGTGGTACATAGATGACCTATTCCTAATTTGGAGCGGTACGGAAGATTTGTTTGTGGAGTTCTTTGATAAATTAAATAGTAACGACATAGGACTCCAATTTACATACAAAATGAGTAAGGTCTCTATAGAATTTCTGGGTGTTAAGGTATATATAAAAGAAAATTCACCACAAACAACTTTTTATCGAAAACCAACAGCCACAAACAGTATCCTACATGGATCAAGTTTCCACCCTAGGTCACTCCTTAGGAGTATTCCATATGGGGAGTTTATTAGGATAAAAAGAAATTGTTCCAATGTAGAGGATATGGAGTTGAAGTATTAGGAAATGGAAGCTAGGTTCTTATCTAGAGGATATATGATCAGAGATGTAAAACAAGGGAAACAAAAAGCAAGACAGAAATCAGGAAAGGAAATCTTGGTACCAGTGGGCAATCAGAAGAGAAAAGAAAAAGATACTAAAATACGTTTGATCCTGGATTATAGCAAGGAAAGTACACACATTTTGAATGTTCTGAATAGACATTGGCATTTGAACAAGAAAGACAGAGATATTGGTGAGAAAGTAGATGAACGTCCTAATATAACGTACAGAAAAGCACCATCGTTGCAAGACAAGCTAGTGAAAAGTCATTTCGAATCACCTTTGTCATCCAATTGGCTGTTAACCTCACAAAAGGGTTTTTTCTGTTGTAACAAATGCAAAGCATGTAGAATTGGCAACAACAGAAACCAAATAGAAGATCCCTATGGCAGAGTTTTTACAATTGATGAAAGAATCACATGTGACACTACATTTGTAGTATATGTGATAGAATGTCTCTGTGGTATGAGGTATGTGGGCAGTACTATTTGCCCTCTGAAAAAACGAATCTTAGAACACATAGGAGCAGTCCAAAATAGTGATAGTAACTATGCAATGACTAAACACCTGAGAAATCATGTGGGAGCAGATTGGCTACACATAAGTTTCTCTGGGATAGCGGTGGTAAAAAAACATCAAAGAGGAGGTGACAGAGTTCTAAATTTGAGATGCCTAGAATCAAGGCTTATAATTAGATTACAAACTAAGACCCCATATGGGATCAATGGGGATGAAGAGCTTTACTGTCATCTTTAATTTACATCAGAATTTCATATTGAGGAAGAAACATAGTGGTCTTTATATATGACTCTGTGTGTACTCAGGACTATCAGATACATGAATATACAAATATTGATATGTTTTGAGATAAATATGTCTTACATCACAGGGAATGCAAAGAGTTGTCCAGGGAAGGGAAAAAAATAGCCAGATAAGGATAGTGTAAAGAGGGAAATTCACTCAATACCAGCTGAGTAGCAAAAGAAGGGATATATTGCCCTGAAATAGAATTTAAGAATTTTAATTAATATAAAATTAAACCCCAAAAGTGAACAATACATTGTATTGAGAATAGGGTATATACATATATACGTTCCTTTCAATCTGCTCCCACTCTTTTTCTGGCGTAAAGTGTGTTTTCTCATGGTAAAACAAGTTTCTGATGCAATGTTGTTCCTACCCCCTTTTTCCAAATACATTTATTTAAAAAAAAAATCAGATTTTTCATATGCAAAAAAAGAAAAGATCAACAGTTAACAATAATAGCTATTTGGTTTTAACATTTGTAAAATTCACATCTGTTTTGATTTATTATTGTAGCATGTTGGGATGTAAAGAATATTTTATAGTGATTGTCACAGGGTGATATGTATAATGATAAAATGTGTTACAACTACATTTCCCAGAATGCCCCATAATGGCAGACAATAGGAGAAACTATAAATTGAGTGGTTAATGGATCACTCACTCACCGTGATCAAGACCTTTGGTGGTTGAAACACGTTGGTGTAGTTTGGGTTATTCATCTCTTTTGTAAGAATACATTTTCATACACAAGATTTCCTGTGTGTGCCGTGCTTGACCTTGTGTCACTTGGTGGAGAAAATATTTACATGGCTGGCCCGTCCCTGACATGAGCACCGACTTAATGGAGCGCCCTTTGATAGGGGCCTTTTGGAGGAATATATATATAAATATAAATATATATATATATATATATATATCGATAGATATTTATATATCTATCTATTATTATCACCCCTCCTGTGAGAAGGCGCCGGGGAGTTTAATTGCTGTCTGTAGGTTTGAATAAACACGCTGAATTGAATTACATTGGACAGGATGGAAGGAGGAATTTTGGTTTCAACTAGTTTTGATGGGGTTTGCTACCCCACCATGAGCTCATCACATTGAGGGGAAAAGGAAAAAGCCACAGCTGTTGTGGCAAATATATATATATATATATATATATATATATATATATATATATATATATATATATACATACATATATATATATATATATATATATATATATATATATATATATATATATATAAATATATATATGTATATATATAGATATATAGATATATAGAGAGAGAAAGAGAAATAGACATTGAGAGAGAGAGAGAGAGATAGTGTCACTCTATATATTGGGAATATTGTGCCTTCTCTGAAGAAATACACAAAATGAAGTTTTCCATGAATAGGCATGGATGTGATAAAACCGTTATTTAATTTCTTCACTTGGGAATATGAAAAAAAATATATTCAAAGTTTTGAGAAAGTGGATTATTAGTTGGGGTGGTTGATAGCCCACCACAATTGATAATGTGAATAATCTTGTCAGGTCCTGTAAGGTTTCAGTAATTTAAATGTGATCTCAACCCCTGGTATCTATGGCACAGAGGAAACAGTAATAATATACAAACGTGTAAAGAAATTAGAAGTACAAAAACAGCTAAAAAGTCATTAACATAATTACATTAAAATGACAAAAATCCAATAAGGGGAACTAGAGATGTGATTCTTGGAAGTTTTAAATGAAAATAGTAACAAAAAGCGCAGAGAATCAATCACAGGCAACAGGTCACTAGATGAGGCTATTATTTAATGCTAACTGTGATGGAGCACAGGTTGAAACTTTACCTTCATATTTAGAAAATGTCACGGAAAATAGAGTTTTTAGCAGGGAAAGAATGCAGGCTGGATCTGAAGGCAGGCTTGTCTCAGTGAAGGTTGAAAAATCTAAAGTCTGGGGTTTATGCCCAGGAAGTCATTGACATTGATTTGATTCTACACAGTATGGGCCCAGTCAGGCTTCCAACATTCATACTTAGCTTTTTCTGGAGGTCATATTTTCTCAGAGAGGCAAGTTTCCCAGCTGTAGCAATGAGGGTTCAACAGTATCAGATACCGTTCGGCATCAGTCCTACAGAAATGGATGTGCTGCTGGAAAAAATAAGTTTTGGTAAGGTCGGACCCATTGACAATTCACATTTAGTGGATTAGCTGTTAACAGTTCTCCAGCAAAGAAGTTTAGCAAAATGTTTCTAATTCCTAGATTTTAGAGTCAGGTGGGAGAAATACACTTTGACAAGTATTTTGGGACCTTAGGGCAGTTATTAGGGGCCAGGATTCAAATCACCAGCAGAATTCATGGCAGGTCAAGTACAAACTTGTCAGCAGGGTTCTACTAGGAAAGTGAGCTTCTTGCAGCTTTTGTGGCCCTGTAGCTTAACAGGAGGTCAGACAACTGACCCTCGGGGTTCACTTCTTTGCCCTGGGCCAAACTGGCATGTCCAGCCCTTCTGTTTCATCTCACGATTTTCAACAACAAATGCAGTCCTTCTTCTCTCTTCCAGAGGTCCAGATGCTTTCCAAAAGGGTGCCCACCGGTGCAATGTTTGGTCTTGGCACTAACATGTGGGTGGAACAACTCCTGACCCGTCCCTAACCAATAGCACAAACTTCCCAGAAAAAGGACATCAAGCAGGAGTTCTTTGGTGCCTTACCACAAACAACCCTACTGTGCTGCTCTCTATCTAAATCCAGGATAACAGAACCATTCTCCCTTGTGCTGAGTTTCTGTGCCCACCCTAGAGGAGTGACAACTCTTAGAACAAGTTTACACAGGGGCTGTTTACCTCCTCGCAGACACCTGGAAGCCCATGCAAAATATATTTCTAGAGTTTTAGATAACTAAAAGTAATTTGGGGGTCATTACAACATTGGCGGTAAATGCCGCTTACCGCCATGCAGAAGACCGCCAACATACCGCCGCAGCTGCGGAATTCCGCCACAGCTATTACGACCCACAGCTCGGAATCCGCCAAAGTTTAGACACCCACACAAGTCCGCCACACCAAAGGTCAGTGATAAACTGGCGATAACAAAACCTCTACCGTCACGCCAACAGGAATACGCCCACACTATCACGACCCATGATCCACGCGACGGTCTTTCAACTGTGGTATTCCATTGGCGGTACACACCGCTGTGCTCAAAATACACGCACAATTACAAAACACATCTACAAAGGACAAATCGAAATACACACACCTGATACACATACACACACCACTCCCACACCCCCAATACAATATAAAACACACACTCACATCACCCACAAACACTTACGACCACAATTGCGACTGAAGGCCAGAGAGAGACACCACCATCTACAAACTAGCATCCAGGCACTCAACACCATCACTCACACATCATCCATGCACAAAACACCACACACCCCTAAACATCCCCCCACACATCACAACACACACCACCCCACACATCACCCACACCACCCCATGGCACCGCAAAGACACCCCAGGTTCTCTGAGGAGGAGCTCAGGGTCATGGTGGAGGAAATCATCCGGGTAGAGCCACAGCTATTTGGATCACAGGTGCAGCACACCACTATAGCTAGGAAGATGGAGCTATGGCGCTGTATCGTAGACAGGGTCAACGCAGTGGGACAGCACCCAAGAACACAGGTTGAGAACAGGAAGATGTGGAACGGCTTACGGGGGAAGGTGCGTTCCGTGGTCTCAACACACCACATTGCGGTTCAAAGGACTGGCGGCCGACCCCCACCTCCTCCCCCACAACTAACAACATGGGAGGAGCAGGTCTTGGCTATACTGCATCCTGAGGGCCTCGCAGGAGTAGCTGGAGGAATGGACTCTGGTAAGGCAAATCTTTCACTACTTCATCCCCCACCCTACCTGCATGCTATCACATACCCCTACCCTCACCCCCATCACTCCAACTCCTCACATATGTCCCTCTATCACAACCCACCCATCCCAACACTAAGCCCTGCATGCAACACCAAAGCATGGACACCCATCACCAATGCATGGCCACTGCACATACCCACACACCCCTAAACATTTAGCACACAAGGTCCTACACAAGAATGCAAGCACTGGGGTACAGGGACACCCACCCATTGCACACCATGGCACACACAGATGCAATAACCATGCCTTTACACCCCTACAGGACCCCTACCCAACGTCACCGGACAGGAGGTGCCAGACATGTCCACTCCCCCCACAGAAGAGACCCACAATGATGACAGCAGCTCTGTCCAACTGGATCTAGATGACCAGCCCGGCCCATCTGGGACCTCAGGACAGTTGGTTCCTCTCACACTGGCAAAAAACACAACAGAGCCTCCCCCCTCTGGAAACACCAGCACAGCACCCACCCAGCGGGCCCATACTTCTGTCCCCAGGACACGTCAAGCAGCAGTGTGTCCACCAGGGAACCCAGGCTAACCTACCACCCCAACAACACCAGGGCCCCGGGGGCAGTGGCAGTGGGCACACCGTTCAGGGGACAGAGGCCCAGGAACACAGGGGAACGGGGCAGGCTGCTGTGTGACAGGGGGAGGACAGGCCCAGGGAACCCACTCTCCACGAGGCCCTATCCAACATCATGGGAGCCTACCACCATTCCCAGGAGACGATGGCAATGGTACTGGCCAAGTTTCAAGGAGACCCAGCGGCTGCAGGAGGAACAGTATTTGGGGTTCAGGGAGGAACTCAAATCCATCAATACCACCCTGGGCACTGTTGTAGGGGTGCTGAAGGAACTCGTCAACAACAAGAGGGACACTGTGGCACATCAAGGGGCCCCTGACACTAGCCTGGATGATGAACTGCCCACCACCTCCGCCGGCGCCAGTGGACAGGAGGCACCGCCACGGGACCACGACTCCAGCAGCCCACCCCCAGCAGATGGAGAACCACCCCGCAAACGGTCTTTGAGATCCAGGACAAAGACAGAGAACAATGGCAAGACCCCCGCCAAAAAATGAGACCACCCTGATTGTCATCCTTCTGTCCCACTTTGTTACCCTGTCCATCCATCAACTGCCCCAGCTCCACTTCCTAAGCCCCTTTGGACAATGCACATTTGAGACTAATAGACTGGACTCTGCCATGGACATTCCTTCACCATCACCCCTGACCATTTTACAGCACCCTCCAATATTTAGCTCTTAAATAAACACCCTTAAAGCACAAAACAATCTGGAGTTAGTCTGTGCTTTCGAAAATGTGTATTTGCAATAACTGTGGAAAACTGCTATATCCATTGTATTGTCAACATACCTATGTCACACAGCTCTAGTGCATGCGGAAACAAAGCAGATGTCACACAGTGGGACCCACATCTGTGAAATTGAAAGGGAAAGTGACAACTCAGGGTCCATACACTGGGTGAAGGTGACACACAGATGAGAGGTAGAAAAAGGGTATCAGATGTAGCAGGCAGTGATGTCTTCTTACCTGTGTCTCACTGGAAGTATTGATGAATCACCGTGTTTCTGTTGTCGATGTCCTCTTCTTCTGCTTCCTCGTCTTCACTGCCCACAGGCTCCACAGCTGCCACAACACCTCCACCTGGACCATCCTCCTGCAGAAAAGGCACCTGTCGTCACAAAGCCAAGTTGTGAAGCATACAGCAGGCCACGATGATCTGGCACACCTTCTTTGGTGAGTAGAATAGGGAACCACCTGTCACAAGGAGGCACCGGAACCTGGCCTTCAGGAGGCCGAAGGTCCTCTCTATAACCCTCCTAGTTCGCCCATGGGTGTCATTGTACCGTTCCTCTGCCCTTGTCATGGGATTACTCACTGGGGTCGGTAACCATGACAGGTTGGGGTAACCAGAGTCACCTGCAAATGTCGAGGGACAACTGTTAGACACACACAAACTCTTAGGGACATCCCCAGACCCAGACACCTAGTCACACTGTATAGGGTCCATGTCCTCACCTAATAGCCACACACAGTGCCTCTGGGGTTGCCCCATCAAATAAGGGATGCTGCCATTCCTCAGAATGTAAGCGTCATGCACTGAGCCAGGAAACTTGGCATTCACATGGGAGATGTACTAGTCGGCCAAACACACCATCTGCACATTCATAGAACGGTAACTCTTCCGGTTTCTGTACACCTGTTCACTCCTCTGGGGGGGACCAAGGCCACATCAATGGCACCAATGTTGTTGGGGGATATGTCCCAGGGCACAGAAGTCACCTTTCACTGTAGGCAAATCCTCCACCTGAGGGAAAACGATGTAGATGCGCATGTGTTTCAGCAGGGCAGACAACACTCTGGACAACACGTTTGAGAACATAGGCTGGGACATCCCTGATGCAATGGCCACTGTTGTTTGAAAAGACCCACTGGCCAGGAAATGGAGTACTGACAGCACCTGCACTAGAGGGGGGATTCCTGTGGGATGGCAGATAGCTGACATCAGGTCTGGCTCCAACTGGGCACACAGTTCCTGGATTGTGTCATGGTCCAGTCTGTAGGTGACAATTACATGTCACTCCTCCATTGTCGACAGGTCCACCAGCGGTCTGTACACCGGAGAATGCCGCCATCTCCTCACCTGCCCCAGCGGACGTGCTCTATGGAGGAGAACAGCGAGCAGAGAGTCAGCCAACACTGAGGTACGAAAACACAACTTTATTCCACAATATTTTTAATCCGCTATGTGCCTGTATTAGTGTGTATGCAAGGCCTAGATATGTGTGACGCTTTTAAAATGAATGCCATGTGGCCCACTGAAATGGCGGCTGCCTGACCTGTAATGTGGGATAAGGGGATATGAGGTGACTGCGCTGGCGTTGTACACTGTCGTGGTAGGCGGTCGCAGACCGCGGCGCAATCCTGCATTGGTTAACATTGGACCAAATGGGTCCCAGGAGCCAATGACGATGTACGCTGGCGGTGACGGTACGCACCGCTGCGGACGTCACCGCCATTTTCTCTCAGTTCACTCACTTCATACCTGATCTTCGACAGGAGAGGACCTACACTGCAAGTGCTGCTGTGACCTCAGTCTGGAAGAGACAATGGCTCATGTGTCTGGGGAAAGGTCCCCTGCCTTCACCACGGTGGAGATGGAGAAACGAGTGAATGGGGTCCTCCCCCAGTACATGCTACTCTACGGTCCTCCAGACAAACAGGTAAGTACACTGTGAGCATGCAGAATGGGCAATGCCTGTGTGGAGTGGAGTGGATGGAAGATTAGGGGGGGATTATGAGGCGTGCATGAAACAACAGTGAGTGCATGTGCGTCATGGCAAGGGTAGGGATGTGGGCCAATGACTGTGATGGTGCGGACGGTTCTATCATCTACTTTTCCTCTGTACTATTCCGATAGGTCAGCGCCCACCAGAAGAAGGATATTTGGCGTGCCTTCGCCAAGGAAGTCTAGACCCTGGGGGTCCACCACAGACGGAGCACCCACTGCCGGAAAAGATGGGAGGACATTCGCCACTGGAGCAAGAAGATGGCGGAGGCCCAGCTGGGGATGACCTCCCAACGTGAGAAGGGTGCCCGTCGCACCATGAACCCCCTGATGTTCCGGATCCTAGCGTTGCCCTATCTGGAGTTGGATGGGTGCTTGAGGGCATCACAGCAGCCACAAGGGGGTGAGTACTCTCTCATTCTGCTGATCCAGCGCGCATTGGAGGTGTCTGGGTGGGGGAGGTGGGCTGTGGGTTCCCCTAGGCCAGGGCTAGTTTAGTAGGCAAGGTCTCTTCGTAAGTCAGGCCATGTGGCACCCCACCCCACCTGTGTTCAGAGCCAACTACACCTAGTCAGGCTCCTGTGACTTCCACGTCTGCAGCAATCGGGCATAGGCCTTGTAGCCCATGTCCCTGTGATTAAATAGGGAACTCAAAGTGCACAGCGTAGTGCAGAGGGCTTCTGTGTCTGTAGTGTCCGCCAACGGTAGCGGTATTGCATGCACTCAACATGTCTTTCTTCTGTCTCCCCCCCTTTTTGTGGTCTCCCTGTTCTTGTGTACATTAGCATCATCAGGCGGAGGAGCAGTGGCACCGGAGCAGGAGGGAGCTGCATCCCACATGGCCCTTGAGGGCGACACTACGGAGTCTGAAGCCACCAGTGGGAGGGAGGGCGAGGGGAGCTCCACGGCGGGGACAGGAGCTGAGACCAGCGACACGGACTCCTCCTCTGATGGGAGCTCCCTTGCGGTGGCGGGCCCCTCTGTGCCCACTGCATCTGCAGGTACAGCCGCCTCCTCCCCTACCAGCACTGCCCTTCCAGCAGCCCCTCAGCGTGTGCCCCGTGACCAATCACCCAGGAGGGTGGGCATCTCCTTTGTCCCAGGCACCTCAGCCCCTGCCCCTGTCAGCTCTGCTGCCCTCAGTGAGGAGGCCATTGACCTCCTAAGGTCCCTCACTGTTGGGCAGTCTACCATTTTGAATGCCATCCAGGGTGTAGAGAGGCAGTTTCAACAGACCAATGCATACCTGGAGGGCATTCATTCTGGTCAGGCAGCCCAACAGCGAGCTTTTCAGACTCTGACCTCAGCACTGATGGCAGCCATTGTCCCCGTGTCCAGCCTCCCCAATCCAACTTCCTCCACCCAGACCCAAACACCTGTACCTCAGCCTATCTCAAGCACACCATCAGCCACTCTGGTAAACATAAGCACCACACATCCCACAGGCACTCACACAAGCATCATACCCATGCAGACAAACCAACATCCACTGCCTCCACTGTGTCCCCCTCCTCCTCGTCTCCCTCCTCCCTCCCTGTCACATCTCCCTTCACACCTGCATGCACTACATCTTCATCCACTACGTCCATCACCAGCACCCCCATCACCACACACAGCTCATGTGCACTCACCACCCCCACTACCATTCACACATCCCCTGTGTCCTCTCCCATTGTGTCTGTGAGCCCAGCTCCCAAGGTACTCAAATGCAGTCACACACCCACCCAACAGCCATCCACCTCACGACAGCCTCCAGCCAATGCACCTTCACCCAAAGTCAGCAAACGTATACCTCCTACAACCACTACCTCTTCCTCCACTCCCAAACCCCCTCCATCTACCCATCCCAGTGTGTCCAAAAAACTTTTCCTGTCCAACCTTGACCTCTTCCCCTCACCTCCCCCACCCCTTCAGTCTCCTAGGGCCCGCCTTTCCAGGTCCCAACCCAGCACCTCAGCCACAACATCTGCGGGAACAGTGGTGCCAGTAGTAACCGGCTTCTGGAGTGCGCCAAACAGCTGGGCAGCCAGTGTGCCAAGGAGCCAGACCACGGACAGTCCCCCATCTCAGAAGCATAAAAAGTTGGCCACTGCCCAGCGGGAGAAAGGCAAAACATCTACCACCAATGGCTCTCCCAGGAGTACAGTTGGGAGTGGGAAGACAGCTGTGCCACCATCCAAGGTGGGGAAGGGGCACAGAAAGACAGGCAAGTCACTGAAAACCTGCACGGCGGACAAGACCGCCACCAGCACCGCTGCCAAGGACACGGCCGTCACCAGTACCGCTTCACAGGACGCCGCCATCACCAGCACCGCTTCACAGGACACCGTCGCCACCAGCACCGCTGCCAAGGACACCGCCGCCACCAGCACCGCTGCCAAGGACACCGCCGCCACAAGCACCACTTCCCAGGACACCGTCTCCACCATCACCGCTGCCAAGGACACCACTGCCACCAGCACCGCTGCCAAGGACACCTCCGCCACAAGCACCGCTTCCCAGGACACCGCCGCCACCATCACCGCTGCCAAGGACACCGCCACCACCAGCACCGCTGCCAAGGACACCGCCGCCACAAGCACCACTTCACAGGACACCTCCGCCACCAGCACCGCTGCCAAGAACACCGCCGCCACCAGCACCTCTGCTAAGGACACCGCCGCCACCAGCACCACAGGCCAATGAGCGCCGAAAGCTCCGACGCTACTGAGGCTGCCACGAGCAGGATGAAGCACTCTGGCACAAAGCCCCCTCCAGAACCAGTGGAGAAAGGCATCCACTACCTCAGTCCTTGGCAGGATGAAGCACTCTGGGCACAAAGCCCCCTCCAGAACCAGTGGAGAAAGGCATCCACTACCTCTGTCCTTGGCAGGATGAAGCACTGTGGACACAAAGACCCCTCCAGAACCAGTGGAGAAAGGCATCCACTACCTCTGTCCTTGGCAGGATGAAGCACTCTGGGCACAAAGCCCCCTCCAGAACCAGTGGAGATTCACATCCACTACCGCAGTCCTTGGCAGGATGAAGCACTCCGGGCACAAAGCCCCCTCCAGAACCAGTGGAGATTCACATCCACTACCTCTGTCCTTGGCAGGATGAATCACTCTGGGCACAAAGCCCCCTCCAGAACCATTGGAAACTGTTATCCACTAGAGAGAGTGTGGTTTTGCACTCCCCAGGATAAAGCAGTGGGCAACCCACCCATTGGAGAGACTTGTGAGACTGTGTCTTTGCCTTTGCACTCCCCAAGATAAAGCAGTGGGCAAACCACCCACTGGAGAGACTTGTGAGACTGTGGCTTTGCACTCCCCAGGATAAAGCAGTGGGCAAACCACCCACTGGAGAGACTTGTGAGACTGTGGCTTTGCACTCCCCAGGATAAAGCAGTGGGCAACCCACTCACTGGAGAGACTTGTGAGACTGTGGAAAGCAGTGGGCAACCAACCCACTGGAGAGACTTGTGAGACTGTGGCTTTGCACTCCCCAGGATACAGCAGTGGGCATGGAGCCCCCTTGTGGATGTGGCGTCGTGCACTCATCCGGCTGAGGTGCCCCCCCTTCCCCCTGAGGTGCCTGTTGTATTTCTATCTGATGCCCCTGCGGTGTTCTCTCCGTTTTGATCGGGTATCTTGTGTGGGCCTCGCCCATGCATTTTCGGCCCAGTGGTCCACGGACTTTTATGGTGCAATACCTTGGACTTGTATTCTTGGTGTATATATTTGTTTATAGTGCATATATATAGTGCATAGTATTTTTGAGTACTGGATTTTAATCGATTACAAACGTTCAAATCATTTCCTTTTGTCTTTGCATCCTTCCGGGGGGTTTGGGGGCTGTAACTGTGATGTATCATGATGTATTAGTGTGTGTGTTGTAGTGGGTGAGGGTGGGGGTGTTGAGTGTGTGTGTCACTCTCTTTTCCCTCCTCCCTCCCCGGTGTTGTAGGTGCAGTACTCACTGTGGTCTTCGCTGCCGGCGTTCGTGCTCCTGGTAGAGGAGCAGGAAGACAAAGGCTGGGAGAATCTGGAGTTCCGGTTCCATGGCATCCTGGTTCCTCGTGGGGTGTGTAAAGGTGAGTGTTTTCCCTTCCAAGTCCTGTTTCCACCGTGTTTTTGTTCGTGGTGAATCCACCCCGGAAAAGCTGGCGGATTGGACTGTTGTAATACTGTGGGTGGTACATTGTGTTCCGCCTGTCTGTTGGCGGTTACCGCTGCGGTGTTTGTTTGCACCGCCGTGGTGGTCAGAGTGTTAAAGTGGCTGTCTATGTTGGCAGTTTCCGCCACCGTCGTGACTCAATTTTTTTTACCGCCGTCTGCCAGTGTTGTAATGACCACCTTTGTAAGAAATGTATTGCAAATCTAACTTTACCATTAAATTGGGTTTGTAATAAATATTCTAAAAAGTTAAAAATTGAGCTTTATAGCTGTTTCCTAAGTAGAGATAGCATTATCTATTAACATAATATCCCAATTCTTTCCTGTGGAACAGCTAAGCCTTCTATACTAAAAATAACTTACAGGGCCTTGTTACTAAAAGGAAATGTTTTCCATTAAACTTTCACATGCCCTACATTTACATACCATGCCCCCTGCCTTATTGGGCATTAAGACCTGTTTAGGAGTGTTTATAGTAGAGGTGGACAGAAATTGCAGAATTTCTGGAATTTGCGGAATTCCCTGGAGTTACATAAAAACTCATCAAGATTCAACAGAGTTCTGCAACTGGTCACGTTCCAGGCATATTGTGCTGCTCAAACTAATTTGTAAAGCTGGAAACTTGTTCCACACTGTAAAATAAGCACAAATGACACCACACAGAAGGCCAGAAGTTGCTGCTTCTTTCTGCCGCTTAAGGATATTTTTTACTCAAGTGGCAGCTTTCTCAACACAAATGGTTGTGACCTGCCTTGACCATCTGCATTGAGAAATCTCACCAGGAGGCAATCTAGTGCCTGAAAGTCAGACTAGGGGCTGAAAATGTTTGCTCACCAACTTAATGTTGGTGAGACATGCAGGAGAAAAACTCCACCACACAGTGGTTGGAGGAGGTTTGCAGGAATTTAGGATTCCAATTGGAATGCAGAGTGGGCAAAACTTTGTGAACTCCACCAGAGGAGCTGAATGTTTTGTCCAACCCTAGTTTAGAGTGGTTAGGCTTGTCATAACGGGTTATTTTGACAGGTCAACTTTGCAGTTTTAAAACAGTACAGAGAAGCTGCACTGGTAGACATGTAGTCATGTTTTATACTATAACTATAGCGAAGGAACAATATATACTGCATTTGGCTAGTGACAATTAACTTAGCTGTCCTTGGTACACTTTGCGCCATATGCTAGGTCTTAGATCTGTCAGGCATAGGGTGGTCTTCCCCCATACTGTTTGCCTGTTTCCCTCTATTTTTTCTGAAAGGGATTTCATTGGCTCTGTGCACTTTACAACTGCTAACTATATGCTGCAGTGCTTGTGCTCACTCCCCTAAACAGGGTAAAATTTCCTTGTACCTGATTATCATTTGTTATATACTTTGTAGAGTAGTATACAATATACACATGGTCTGTAAATGTAATGCCACTAGTGAGTTTGCAGCACTGATTGTGCCACACACTTAAGGAATCTCTAACAAGCAGTCCCTATTGCAGCCTGAATACAGTGTTAAGATGGCTATTCAACTTAGCAAAATAACCCACCTGGTAGCTTAGGCCCTGGGTAGCACATAGGGCAATATGATAGCATTGGATTGCCTTATTACATTAAATAAGTTTTAACTTTTGATTTAGGACACATTTACAACAGATATGCAGTTCATGTTTGGTATCTATGAATTTGTAATAAAAAATTCTCTTTGATCGTTCAGTCCGATTTTAAATTGCAGTTTTGAAAATGACACTTTTAGAAAGTTGCCCTCTGCACTCATGAAAAAGACAAATATTCACAAACAGATATCCATTTAAGAACCAAAGGTTATGGAAATCAAATGTATTGCAGTGTATTAATCAATCCTTGAAACTGAGATCCAGCATAAATCACGGTAGAAAACACTTATTTCATAATGCCTTCACAACTCAATTGTTCTTCACACTATTAAAATGTGTGTCCCAATGCAAAAAGTATTCTTTATTCATTGCATTTTTCATTTTGTATTTCTTATTGTATTTAAAAAAATTTCCTTTTGGGCTGCATGCAGGGCAATTTTTCACTTTGTTTTCGTGTGCACATTATTTACCCACTCAATGTCTGTTCATTTGGCACTTATTTTACTCCACTCTAAGATGGTGCCCACTATGGTATTTATATGTCCTTTGTTTATTTTGGTGATTACGTAGGCACTTCATGGCGACCACATAGTACCGGTCTGTTCAATTATTTGCTACAAGCCTTAACTGGCTGACAGCCTTCAGAAGTATCAGATTATTATGGACAAGTAAGTGACATTGCATATCAATTTTACAAACTTGATTGGAATGTGTGGTGGTGTCTGAATGTAAGTAGTAGTTTACATTTGATTTTTATTTGTAGTTGTTTCATGAGCTTTCTCCACCTTTGTATGTGGTGTAAGAATTTAGGGCCAGATGTAGGAAAATCCAAATTTGCGACTTGCAAATTGCGAGTCTGACCGACTCGCAATTTGCAAGTCGCAAAATCGGATGAAGAAAGGTGTTTCAGACACCTTCTGCGACTCGCTATGGGGTCGCAAAAACCCACCTCATCAATATTCATGAGGTGGGTCGCATTTTGCGACCCCATAGCGAGTCCCTGCACTCACAGGGATGGTGGCCTGCTGTAGTCAGCAGACCTCCATGTCTGTGACTGCTTTATAAATAAAGCAGTTTTTTTTTTTTCATTTTGCAGCCCGTTTTCCATAAAGGAAAACGAGTTGCAAAATGAAAAATAAACCGAAACCATTTGGTTTCATTTTTTTTCAGAGTAGGCAGTGGCCCATAGGACCACTGCCTGCTCTGAAAGAATATTTTTGCCGACATTCACAAAGGGGAAGGGGTCCCATGGGGACCCCTTCCCTTTTGCGAATGAGTTACTACCAGTGAGACACTGGTGGTAACTGCGAGTTGGTTTGCGACCGCATTCGCGGTCACAAAGCAACTCTGAATTGCGATGCGAGTCGCAAATAGGAAGGGAACACCCCTTCCTATTTGCGAGTCGCATTCCCAAATTGCGAGTCGGTACCGACTCGCAATTTGGGAATGAGCATCACGTTTGCCCGTTTACATGCCGCAAACTGCGATTTTTGCAGTTTGCGACATGCAAACGGCTTACTACATCTGGCCCTTATTGTATCAGTGTTCTATCACGTGAAGTTATACATTTGTCAAAATGTTTCTGGTCTACCTTTTTGTTTATAGTGGCATACAGTAATGCATGACATTTCTACTCGTGAGAACTATTATCACTGCGTAAAATGGAGACACTGGTATCAGCCCTTTGTTTTAAATGTGGGAACACCGAGTGCATGTGCTGGCTTTTTTGTTTGTGGTCTCGTACTTTGCACGTTTGTATTTGTGATTTGGTTCTTCACATTATTACATTTCAGTGTGGCAGCAGCCTCATCTCTCCTAAAACGTTTTCCTTTGATGTTATTTCTACAGGAAATGTTTCCCCTGATGAAGGGCTTTCTCCCGAAATGCATTAGAACACACATTGCAATTGTATGAAGAACATTTGAGTTATGAAGTTTGCGAGGTTTTATAATAACATATCTGTTATTCTAAATACTGCCCTGATGTGACAGCACATGTTTTTCTTTGTAGGGTAGACAATGGACTCTTTGTACCAGCAATACCCTGTAAATATCGTGTACATCCGTGGGTTGAGCAAAGTATGAAATGTTGTGCAAAGGCATGAATAACAAATTCTGGGCCTGATTACAACTTTGGAGGAGGTGTTAATCCGTCCGAAAAGTGACGGTAAAGTGACGGATATACCACCAGCCATATTACGAGTCCATTATATACTATGGAACTCGTAATACGGCTGGTAGTATATCCGTCACTTTACGGTCACTTTTGGGACGGATTAACACTTCCTCCAAAGTTATAATCAGGCCCTCTGTGTGGAATGGCAACTGATAAAAGAATGAAAAACAACTCAACTAAAATTAAGCTTTGCTAAAATAATAAAAGGAATTAAAGTGAAATGTAACCAGGTGAGAGGGCACAGGCCTCAGGCCCAGGGCTAAATAATGTGCGTGTGTAAAAGCTAAAATAACCTTACAACACCCTCCTCATTGTTGGTTCAAAGGTGCATAGGCCGATAATAAAACCTAATACTAAAATCACCTTTCCTACATTATTCACTAAGCAAGCTAAAATATATTGAATGAGATAAGATGTCTCTGTCGAAAGCTAAAACAGACCAAGGGGGTCATTCTGAGCTTGGTGAGCGGCGGGAGCCGCCCGCCAAGCGGGAACCGTCAGAATACCGCTGCGCGGTCAAAAGACCGCCGCAGTTATTCTGAGTTTCCTGCTGGGCTGGCGGGCGACCGCCAGAAGGCCGCCCGCCAGCCCAGCGGGAAATCCCCTTCCATGAGGATGCCGGCTCCGAATGGAGCCGGCGGAGTGGAAGGGGTGCGACGGGTGCAGTTGCACCCGTCGCGATTTTCAGTGTCTGCTTGGCAGACACTGAAAATCTTGGTGGGGCCCTGTTAGGGGGCCCCTGCAGTGCCCATGCCATTGGCATGGGCACTGCAGGGGCCCCCAGGGGCCCCATGACACCCGTTACCGCCAGCCAGGTTCTGGCGGTCAAAACCGCCAGGCTGGCGCTAAGGGGGTCGGAATTCCCTTGGGCAGCGGGAAACCGGCGGGACACCGCCGGTTTCCCGTTTCTGACCGCGGCTGTACCGCCGTGGTCAGAATGCCCATGGGAGCACCGCCAGCCTGTTGGCGGTGCTCCTGCGGTCGTTGGCCCTGGCGGTCCATGACCGCCAGGGTCAGAATGACCCCCCAAATCTGAGCCAAATATAACAGTCAATTTAGAATTCCTAAAATCTCAAACATTAGTCAAGGCCAAATGTCAGCAAATCAACATTAATCATGAACTTTTAAAAAATCGCCAATAACATCATTTGTTATGTACTCTAAGAAAGACCCCACTTCAGGAGATAGTAAAGTAACCAGTTCCTTGAAAAGGAAAGCAAGGGAGCACTGATGTTTCATTGCCTCAGTCATACCACTGGCCGAAGCTGCATTTTACTATATTGTTCCAGATGCTGTAGCACCAAGAGCCACGTGATCCAAGAAGGACCACTCATTGGAAGCTTTCTGTAGCAATCGCAATCTCAGTGTGCATGTCAGGTAATGAACCCTCATTGAGAACACCTACAGACTAGTGTCCAAGGAAGTTATGGGCTGCATCGTAAGATACTCTTCCGGTGCATGTTCAAATGGGCACCACAAACATTGAAAGATAGGCTGCATGCAATTCAGAACTGGTCCGATTGACAAAGAACAGTTGGATTCCAGTTCTTCCAGGAGCCGCAGTCCAAAATACTATATCATGCGGTCACAACACAGTTGGTCTGGTGGAAGTGACATCAGTATTCCTTCTTAAGATGGGTCAGCCATTGTGAAGGAAAAGTAGCAACAGCAAAATGCTACAAATTAACACCAAAATAATAGTGAATACCCCAAAGACAATTGAAAAAAATAAAGCTATTGGCTAAAGGTATTATGCCAAATATAGAAGAGAAGGTGCTGATGAAACTGGAACCAACAGCCTTAAAGATGTGTACAATCCCAGCAGTGTTAGATGTGTCAAACATATGATCTATGAGTACCCCAAAATATCTCAGAAAGTTTGAATTTAAAGGGACTGTGGCGGTCAATCTGAACGCGGCGGGCGGCGGTCGCCGCCCGCCATGCGGTTACCGCCGAATGACTGATCCGCGGTCAAAAGACCGCGGCGGTCATTCCAACTTTCCCACTGGGCCGGCGGGCGACCGCCAACAGGCCGCCCGCCGGCCCAGCGGGAAAGCCCCTGCAACGAGGAAGCCGGCTCGGAATGGAGCCGGCGGAGTTGCAGGGGTGCGACGGGTGCAGTGGCACCCATCGCGATTTTCACTGTCTGCAAAGCAGACAGTGAAAATCTTTGTGGGGCCCTGTTAGGGGGCCCCTGCACTGCCCATGCCAGTGGCATGGGCAGTGCAGGGGCCCCCAGGGGCCCCATGGCACACATTCCTGCCATCCTGGTTCTGGCGGTGGACACCGCCAGAAACAGGCAAGCGGGAAGGGGGTCAGAATCCCCATGGCGGTGGTGCAAGCAGCGCCGCCATGGCGGATTCCCTGGGCCAGGGGAAAACCGGCGGGAAACCGGTGGGAAACCGCCGGTTCCCCTTTTCTGACCGCGGCTTTACCGCCGCGGTCAGAATAGCCCAGGAAGTACCGCCAGCCTGTTGGCAGTGCTTCCGCCGCCCTCCGCCATGGCGGTCATGGACCGCCAGGGTCAGAATGACCCCCTGTATCTCTGTAGATGATCTCACCACTTTAATAGCGTAGGTCTTGCAGGCAGATGTAAGCACCAGGTGTTTTTGAAACAAAAGAGCCTTTAGTCTGCTCAGCTTGTCATAATTTACATTTGAAGTAGTAACATGGTGCCAAATTTCTGCTACTTTTATCTCTTGCATGGGGTAGAAAGCACATTTCTGCAACATGTAACAATTTGGGAGACCAAAACTACCTAGGCAATTGCGGCTCACAAACCACTCATAACTCCCCTTCAAGAGCACCTGGAATGCTGAACAAAACAAAAGGACAAGGACCCTCTTCAGATAACAGGTTAAATATGCAGCTGAAGCATTACATGTTTTGTGTAAGGACAGCTGTTTACAAATCATTGAATGACTTACAGAAGTCTCATATTTGCTTCCACTGTGAAAGACCTCCTTCGTGCCTTTGAAACATTTGAACATAAAGGGTTGCTCCCTCACTTCATGGATATAACTATCTTCTAGCTTCTCATATCTGCTAGCAGGAATTTGCTTCAAACACAAGGTGAACTGAAGTGTTGAAATGGACAGATTAATAGCCCCATGCATTAACCGGGCTGCAGATGGTATTTGCGCCACAGTGAAAGGCAACTTTTCTAACTTTTGGATGTTTTTTAAAATACATGTTGCTTCTTTCTTAGAAATTATTTGTTGCTGAGGCCTCGGATTAAATGTGTCAAACAATTGCCTGGAGCTGACATGATGCCAGGGCAAGCAATCACTTTTCAGAACCTAAGCTGACTGTCCATGTTGTTAAAATGACGTCATTTTGTATGATGCCAATTTTAGATGGTATACTGTTATTTAGGATGTGTGTGCAGTTGGGTAAAGTGTTAGAGCTTCCTGTAGGTTTTCCCGATCTATTTGCCTTAACCAGGCAGTGGTTTCATTTTGTGAAAGTTTCCATAATTTGTTATGTATCACATATAAGAAGGGCTTTGTGTGTTGTTTTCTAAGACCTACCAAGAAATCTTGTTAGTCTGTGTTTTCAGACAGACTAAGGTGCTCTTTAACAGCTATTAATGTTGAATATTTCAACCATTGTTGACATAATTTGCACCATGCTATATGTGTTGACAATATCAGAGTGTTGTGATGATATGTAATGAGGGTTAGGTTGGCTTACACTAAAACCCCCTGTGAACTTTACAAAACGTGTATGCCAACCACTTGTGTCCACTGGCCACATGACCACCTGTTTGGACCTAAAAGTGTTTAGTTGAATGCTCCATTTCTGATTCAACCACCAAGTTGTTCTTTAGTGACATTTAAAATCTTTTGTCATTTGTTAAATGTGGCTTGTGACGGAATACTGGGCACATTCAGGGCCACATGACTGAAATATATAATTTGTGACTCGCAAATTGTGAGTCAAGAGCGGCTCGCAATTTGCAAGTTGCAAAACCTTATGTTCCACAGTGTCAATGACACTGTTTGTGATTCGCTACGGTGTCGCAAATGACCTACCTCATGAATATTCATGAGGTAGGTCGCAATTTGCGACCCCCTTGGGAATGGTCACCCTCACAGAGATGGTGGCCTGCTGGAGACAGCAGACCACCATGTCCGTGACTGCTTTTAAATAAAGCATTTTTTTTTTTTTAAATGCAGGTCGTTTTCCTTAATGGAAAACGAGATGCATTTCAGAAACAAAAAATTTAATGTTTCCTATGGACCATTGCCTGCTCTGAACAAATGTTTTCAGTGCCATTCACAAAGGGGAAGGGGTCCCATGGGGACCCCTTCCAGTTTGCGAATGGGTTAGCACCAGTTTGAAACTGGTGCTAACTGCGATTGTTGTGCGACCGCGTTCGCGGTCACAAAACAATCATACATGGGACTGCGACTCGCAATTAGGTAGGGAACACCCCTTCCTAATTGGGACTCGCAAACCCTTTTTGTGATTCGGTAAACAGTTTACTGAATCACAAAAATGGGTCTGTACATCCCAAAGTGCATTTTGCAAGTTGCAAATGGCCCTCAATTCCTTTGCCAAGCCTAAACAACTTGTTTGTTGTACAGTTTCATTTAGGAATATTATTTGCAATTCAATAAGACATGCTCTAAACAAAGCTTCCCACCCCTGTATTTGCCCAATTTCTAGTTCCCCATACACTCTTTAATCAACTTCAACCAATAATTCATAGCCTTCAATAGCCAAATGGAAACAAAGGAAACAGAATAGATTAACATTGCATATGTTAACAGGACATTCTGAAAAGGAGGCAATTTAAAATATTAAGACTCAGCATTTGTGACGTCTGCCCAGAGAAATTTGCAAACATTTCTACATACGTTTTAGAACTCCCCACTGGTAGAGGTTGACAATGTTTCCATAGTGTTTAACTGCAGACATTTCTCGGGGTGCTGGCTTTCTGTATAAAATGGTGTCTGTAATGATGGTTATAGTACATTTCCCCATAACTTGCTGTTGTTTGATAAACATCTTCAATTTCTTCACTTTCAAATAGGATATAATATTCAAGATAAGAAAGCATAGCATTAACTGTCTTCACATCCCAATCATCAGAAACCAGCCCAGATGCTATTATATCATTCATACAAACTCTGAATACATATGGAATTTGAAACTTATCAGTTGAGCCAAATAAATGAAATAATAGTTTATCCCAAACAGTCCTTTCAGTAATTGGTATAGCTGAAATGTTCTCTAAGGATAGGTCTCTGCAGAGGGGATGTATGATGGAACAACGCATGCACTTACAATGCATGCCTTTACAATGCGGTAAGCACAATGCATGGCCATTACCACGCATGCAATTACAACAAAATGTTTTTACAATGCATATGCTTTTACCACGAATGTCTTTACCACAAACATTTTGTAGTAAAGGCATAGTTGGTAAAGGCATGTGCTTGGTAAAAACTAGAGGTAAGTACAACATCCATTATATATACAGATATATGTACACACACAAATACACCTTTCCACCCAAAAACCCTACCTACCCTAAACCCTAAAAATTACCTTACCAGCCCAAAACCCATACCTACCCTAAAACCTAAACACCCTTTACCACCCCAAACCCCAAACCCGCCCTAAAACCTAAACACCCCTTACCAACCCAAAATGCATACCCACCCTAAACCCTAAGCATGCCCTTACCACCACAAAACCCACACCCGCCCTAAAACCTAAAAATGCCCTTACCACCCTAAAACCTAAACACTCCTTACCACCCCAAACCCCATACCCAACCTAAAACCTAAACATACCGTTACCACACCAAAAACCCATGCCCACCCTACAACCTAAAAAAACCCTTACCACCCCTAAACCTATACCCACTCTAAAACCTAAAAATGGCCTTACCACCCCAAAACCCATACCCACCCTAATACCTAAACACCCCTTACCATCCCAAACCCCATACCCACCCTAAAACCTATAAACACCCTTACCACCCCAAAACCCATGCCCACCCTAAAACCTAAAAATGCCTTTACCACCCCAAAACCCATTCCTACCATAAAAATGCCCTTACCAACCCCAAGCCCATGCTCACCCTAAAACCTCAAAATGCCCCTACCACCCCAAAACCCATACCCACCCTAAAACCTAAAATGCCCTTACCACCCCAAAACCCATGACCACCCTAAAACTTAAAAATGCCCTTACCACCTCAAAACCCATACCCAACCATAAACTTAAAAATGCAATTACCACCAATAACTGTTACCCACCTTAAACACTATATATGTATATATATTTATATATATCACTCAACCCACTTTATACTTACCTGTATTTACCTTTAAAACCTTTAGCATGCATACACCTTTACCATTCATGCCTTTACAACGAAATTCGTTGTAAAGGCATGCGTGGTAAAGGTATATTCGTGGTAAAGGCATGCATGGTAAAGCCATACGTGGTAAATGCATATGCATTGTAAATGCATCGTGGTAAATGCATTTAGTTGCATTCACCGCAATGTAAGTGATGTTTCTCCTGCAGAGGTTTCAAAAATGGGAAACACCCAGAACAATGACTCCGAAATCACGAAGTCGTGAAAAACGAAAGCGAAACAATGGTTTCGTTTTCTACAACTTCCTGGTTTTGGTACCTTAACCATGCATGTCTGAACCACGTACATGCGTGGTTAAGGTACAGAAGAAGGGAGTTGGAGTCAACGCAGTGAAGGAGGAGGTAAGTTGGGCTAGGACTGGGGCTGTTTTTTTGGGGGGGTGTTGGGGTGGGGGCTCAGGGTGATTAGGGTTTGGGGGGTCAGGGTGTAGTTTTAAGGGGTGGGTTGGGAGTTGGGGTGTTTAGGTTTTAGGGGCGGGGTGGGGACTCCGGGTATTTTTAGTTTTTGGGGTGGGGTGGAGGGCTGGGGTGATTAGGGTTTGGGGAGGGGGGTCAGGGTTTAGGTTTAAGGGGTGGGTTTGGGGGGTTTAGGTTGTAGGGGAGGGGTTGGGGTTCCGGTAATTTTGGGGGTAGGGGTTGGGGTAGTTGTGTGGATGTGGAGGTCGCAGTAGTTTTTGGGGGTGGGGGGCTAGGGAGGAAGCATGCTGGATCCGTGCATGCTGATCGCTAATGCCTTTAACAGTAATGCATTTACAATGGTAAAATCGCTGTAAACGCATTCGTGGTAAAGACATTAGTGGTTAGAACGAGGTTGTTCTTCCGACCTCGTTGTTGAGCCACGGGTGCTTGAAGCATCCGTGGTTCCGACATATAACCTTCAAAAACTCATCCACTAGTTCAACAGCAGATGTGTCAGCAGAAACAAAACATTGACAAAACAAATCCAAAGACGCATAGCAAGCACAGTTAACAGGACCCATAGATAATTCCATGGGCAAATCAGATAGTTAGTTTTAAGTCTATTAAATAGCTTACGTGGTCTTAACACAGCACAGTTGAAGATGCTGAAGAGTTTGAAAAAGAATTGTTTATGTCACCAAAATATCCAGAAGCAGTTTGTGCAAACATTGGAGCTGGTGTCGGAGAAGGAGAACTGGCAGATGTATCCCTTGGTGGTTCATAGTAAATAATTCCAGTTATTTGTATTGAATTTGTTGCTCAGAACTTTGGACATTTCTTGTCAAAGATGTAGAGACAGGTACTAATGAAAGTTAATTTTCCTCCCACCCCAAGCTTAGGGAAGTCCCATCACTAGGTTAAGTTTTGGAGAGGCACATCCTGATTAGCAGTGAGAGGGGTTTGGGAACTGATCGGGAGTCCTCATGGTCTACTGTGTAGGTCCGGCTACATCATGCAACTTGACATTGTCAATTAAAACAAAGCGGTTTCTTTAGAACCAGACAGCAGTAGTAGAATGACAGTTCTGATATAGAGTATTTCCAGGACTAGAACTGGTGCTCAAACTGATGGGCACAGTTCTTTGTCACAGCAACCTTTTTCCGCACTAAATCCCCAAAGTTTCAGAATCCAGCCTGTAGACATTGTTAGTGAATCACTCATTCCCAAGGTGATAACACATGCATATGAATTTTCATTACAGAACTGGTATAATTCATGCAAGACAGTGGCACATTCATTTATGTCAAACGGTGTATCTGCTGCCACCAGGGTCATCAAGATCTAGGACATACATAGGTATGCCAAACAAAGCTTCATATGGAGTGTGCCGTCCCAAGGACTGTATGGCCAGATTATTAAGTGCTCTCTGGACTCCATTCAGGTGGGTAATCCAACTACAAACTCAACCTAGTACTCTAGCAGTTATGGATTGCTTAACGTCTCTGTTCTTCCACTCCACAACAGTGATTCCCTCAGGATGATTTGAAGATGAGAAATACATTTGGACTCCCATCATTGCCATGGTGTCTCTGAATACCCTGGGGGCAAAGGCAGGGCCCTGGTCTGAATGGAAAGCCACAACTGCATATGTCCTGGTATAAACGTGCAGTTCGAGTGCCAGCTGATCATTGTGGCTATACCCATAGAAATTTGGAGTTAGAATCAACAGCGACTAAGATGTTGCACCATCAGGTGTTAGGAGACCACAATGGTCCAGGTACACACATTGTAGTGGTTTGTTGGAAATTAGGAGGGGCGACTGTGATGGGCATTTAATGGTGGACTCTCTTATTTGTTGGCCGATATTATAGAAAAGTACTACTGTGTGGTTTGTTTGTATAGACCTGGCTACCATCAGCATTTTTGCAATATTGTAATTGCAGCCTCCACACTTGCATGGGTAGAAGCAACCCAATCATGCTCTGTTTTTATTAGATTTAATCTTTGGTCTTGGTTGGAGATCATACAAACACCATCCCCTGGTATTGTTATGAATACAACATTTTGGGTGCTTAAATGTAAGAATGTTTGGCGGGATATGCTTTGGCAAGGGCTTGCTGTCAGTCAAAGTTTTCACAGCAGCCAGCATTTCATCCTCCAACCTCCTCTTGGAATGAGTAATCACAGAAACAGAAGCCCTGGCTACTGCTGACTTGACTGCTTTGTTAGCAAAAGTATTTCCTGCAACATGTATACCTACACGGTGATGGCCCATAGTATGCACCACATGGGTATTTGGTAGCGTTTCTTCCATATCTCTACCTTCTCCCGCAGGAGTCTGTGTTTAATGGTGTTCCCTTTTGAATCTCTATACCCATTCTGGCACCAGTAATGCAGGACTTCTTAAAGGACTGGACACAATAATAGGAATCACACCCAATCAGTGTTAGGAGATCAGGATCCATGTGCTCCAGTACCAGATATAGAGCCATAAGCTCTGCCAATTATGCAGTGTGATCCACTAAGGTCTGTTCGCTTGCGTTTTGGGGGTGGTACTTACCATCCCTCTTGAATCCACTCACAGCTGCACAAGCAGTGGTGTATTGTTGTTTTGTGCCTACTGCTGCTTGTGCTGGACCATCAAAGTAAATAACCATTTGATATTGATCAAGAGGCAAAATGTTTATAGTTGTTGAGTACTTAAGTTAATATTGAAGGAACTCTTGTGTCTGAAGTTTTGGATCAAAAATATATTCAACATCAATGGCAGTCAGAGAGGTGGTACATTGTAATCAACATGGAAGTGAAGCCTTTGCATTGGAACAATGGCTTTTGTCACAGCCTCTAAGGCTGGTATTGGGGTCATGACAACAAATCGTTTCCCCTGTACTAGAGGTCCCTCTTTTATGACAGCCCTCTGAACAGCAGTCGGAATTTTCTCAGTTGAGCAAAACATTGTTCAGCTACGAATACAAATGTGATTTGTATGCTATATGGACAGTATCACCTTCGTTGAATGGCATATAGATGAATACAATGGCACCAGCAATTACTCTGATGAACAAGTTTGTTTTGTTATCACATGTGTGTGTAAGTGTTTTGCTTCAAGCATGTCCTGTTGTAATGCTCTAAGAATGCATGCATGTTGAACTATCCAATATTTACTTGAAAAATCTGGATATATCAGGTCATAAAGTGGTTTTATGCACTGTGCATAGTATTGAACATACGTTCTGGTAAAAATGAAAAAGCCCAATAATGACTGTAGCTTTTTGATGGTGTTTGGTGGCTGCACTTGCACACACCTTTCTAGCAAGTGACAGGCTAAGCTCTTTCTTTCATCTAATAACTCGTATGCCAAAAAAGGAAACTGAGAAAGGCAATTTTTATTTTCTTGAAATTAAATGTATAGCATAATACAGCAAAACCCACCGCAATGTAGTCCACCCATCTTAAGTGTGTGACATGGTCATCATCTGCTAGGTAGATGTCATCTACATAGGACAACGCCTGAGGGTCAATGTTGTGTAGTATGGGTGTTGCACATGCTGAGAACAGTACAGGACTGTTCTAACACCGTTGCAGGAGTTGACAAAATTTCCTTGAGAGTCTAATCTAGGCAGTCACATCCCTGCTTTCAGGTGATTTATTTTGGCAGAAATTCTTTTTAGAAATATTCAAGGTTGGTTTGTATTTTTTGCACACTAGTTTGCTGATGATTGCTGTGTGCATTTTGTACAGCAAATGTTTGTGTGTGACTGTTTCAATTGCCAAAGTCTAAGACTATTCTATATGAATGGTCCGGCTAAGCTACGGGGAACAAAGGGTTGTTCATTAGTGATGTGGAGGGAGTTATCACCTCCTAGCACCCAGGTTCTGTGAGTATTTCCCTCACTGGTGCTTTAGACTCAGGTTTAATGTGGTGTTGTGGTTGTTTAAGTGGTGATAATCCTACCGGTCTTACATGGTAGGGTGAGGCTTTGTGTCATCCTTCATGGCTGCGATAGAATGCCAGGGCTGGTGCTAGTGCCCGATGTACTGTGTAAACCTGCCTTAATTCTTCAGGAAGAAGGATCAAGAAAGATGGCATAATGACATCTTTCCCTAGTGGGAGTTTACGGACAAATTCTTGTGGCCAATCTTTTTCTGCCAATTGGATGTCATAACATAACAGTAGTTATTCCCAGAACATAACTTTAATTCTGCACTCTACGCCTCCCTCAATTTGTATTTCACTTTTTAAGCTCTATCTGGGGGGAGACTTCCATGTCTGCGGTTTCGAGTTCTAAAAAGTTGTTAGTTGCAGTCACCTCCAGAAGCTCTTGAAGATTCTGGAGAACTATTGTGACCTCTGCCGCACTGTCTAGCAGTTAGTGCCTACTTCCTGTTTGTCAGTAACATTCTCATTATGTGTGGCATTTCTAGCCAAAAGTGCTGCCACCTTTTTCTTTTTAAATTGTGTTTTCTGTTGTGGAGGTTTCTTTTCCTTTTTTATGAAAGGTTCAGATTAGTGATGTGAATTGTTTCTCTTTTTCACCTTATCATTTCATTGTTTGGAACATCCTCCTCTCTCACTGCATTTATCCAGTAAATCCTGAAATTAACGAGATTGGTGCATATCAATATATTGGTACCTATCAGGAGTTTTTAAACTATCTTTATTTCTCAAATTGTAGCTTTTCTCAGAGATCTCCGAGTGCGGAGATTCCACTCTTTGTTTTGTATTATCTCCATTTTGTTTATCCCAGCATTTGTTTAGGAATCTCTGCTGCTTGCTTGGTGAAATCCTTATTGGGTTTACCTTGTAGTTGTGGCTTACTTGGTCTGCAACCCAGACTATCCCAACCTATCCTTGAATAGGTTTCTGTGATAATCTTTGGCAGCTCGCACTTCTGATTCTGGTCAGGAACACCCCAGAGCTGTTAGCATACTGCCAATGCTACTGCTTCCCATTTAAGGTTCTTTAATATGATTGAGGATACTGTAGCAAAATTACCCATTACCTGCATCCCCAGTTCTAGGGCTGGGGCAGCCCAGTATTCATCCTGAATTTGGTTTAACATTTCCTGAAGATTCACAAGTGTTGGTGTACTGTGTGCAGTAGTGTAAAGTGCAGCAAAAACTGCACTCCAAGTAGCGCGGTTGGTCATTGAGGGAACCAGCCCTAAGCGCAACCACATTGGGAGAATTCAATGTTTGTCTTGGGGTCCCATATGGGGAAATTCTGCTTCCAAGGTGCACATTTTTTGTGCAGACCAAAAGGGAATAGCTTCACGTTTGGTGGGTATTTGACCAATAATTGAATGCACAGTAGCAGGATTAATGCCCACTGTGGCCACGTGTGGTTGCGCTGGAGCAGCCCTTGCTGGGTGGTATTCAAAATCTGCATTACAAATTGTATTAATCATCTATATTTTTCCTCTAAATTAGCATACATCTGCCACTGTCATTGTACCTATAGTAGGATGTGGTGTATAGAGAGCCAATTCTGGCCATGTAGGTCTGTCATTACTTAAAGGACCTAGTCTAACATTTTGTGTAACATGTGGTAGGGCACATTCAAGCCAATTTTGGTGTTCTTGATAAGATAGTTGTATTTCTAATTACCCATACGGCCTGTATTGTGCTGGTGCATTTTCGGGACTGTAGTGATGAAATGCGTGTGTATTCTCATCTGCTGCTGGAAAGGTGACCCAAGAATTAAAAAAATTATCTTCTGTATGCGTCGTGAACCTCAATGACAAATGTAACTGCTGATCCCACATCTGTGAGGCCAATATTTATTAGATGTGTTGTGAGAGGTAGTCTTATGTTCCAACCCTGGATCCTGAACCTGTAGAGCCCTGACCATTTATAGACCCCTTATTCCTACAGGGATAAGATCATCCTTCAACCAGAACCAATGCATATACCAGAAGGCAAGGGTGAATAAAGAATTGGAAGCCCAACAGGAAAAGATAGAGATAACCCAGGGTGAAAAAGAAGAGAGATAAGGTAATCATCTAATGCACCAGACCAACAGTCTGTCTGAAGTAAAGCCAAGCCTGTTTATACCCCCTTATCCCTACCAAGATAGAAACCAACATTCAACCAAAATAGAGCAGATGCCGATTAAAGAGCAATCCCAGCAACTCAGCTGCCATTTGGTAGAGCCTGATGGTGAATGGTGGCACAATCAGACAGCCCAGATCCCTGGAAGTGCTTACCATGATGGCTAATTTCCCATGCTGATTCTCCCTTCTTACCACAGACTTAGCAGTGACTGATGTTTGATGCCTCCTTCCATCGACTGAGTTCATCGGTTGACTTTTGCAGACTTCTTAAGCGCGGGTGCTCATAACAGTTTGCTCAGTAGCGTCAGTTGGAGTGGGGCTCTGCAGCGACTATCTGGCAACTATCTGGGTGATCTCAGTAGTGCTGGTAGTTGGAGCAAGATGCTACAATGATAAATCTGCCTCTTGACTCCTCTTCAGCTTCTTTTTTGCAGACTTTGGTTTGAGTGAGTCTGTGCCACTTCTCTTAGACTATGTTTGCCAGTAAAGCCTCTTGTATAAGAGTGGATGTTCTGGCTCCATGATTCTTGCTGATCCATGATGTTCTGCTTTCTGGCTTCTCAATTTTGGGTTTTAGCAGCCACTCACACTGTGAGCGCAGTCCTGTGGCAGAGTTAGATGAAGTCAACTTCACCTTGTGATGGCTGCAGTGTTGCAGTCTTTGTCTCCAAATGTACCTGCTGCTGCTTGTTTATTTTTAGGGTTCTTATCCAGCTGGATACATTGTTGCCCACTACTCTCCTATGCAGCAGCTCACCTTCTAGACAGCAGAGAATAAAAGTAAAAGTAGTAGTGGCACAGGGTATTAGGACAGCTCAGCTAACACGCCTGGGATTTTTTTTATGCTTCAAACATTGCTCATACTAAGATGCTAGTTCGGGGGCTAAAGAGACGGGACTGACCAGTGGCTGGCAGCTCTTATATTTCACCAACAAGGGGAAGAAGATACTGCTACTCGGCAAGCAGGGTAGCAACCATAGTAATCAAGGCATTCACAGTGGACTTGAGGGATAAAAGCACTACACCAGCCTCAGCAGCTACTCCATATATTGTAGAGAAGGCAGGAGATACCCCAGATGTGATGGAACCCATTGTGGAGACCACAAAAAAGTTGGCAGTAGTTTTGGGCTCCACCCGACTTACAGAGAACCCTGGATTCCTTCATGGCACCACTCCCATCTTCCCCCTCTGCTGCTGCAGCAAGGGCCGCTGCCTCAAGTGATGACTAAGACCCAGGCAATGAGGTGAGTGAAGTTTAAGGCTCTTCCAGCTCTTGAGGAGAACCATTGACTGGCAGTAAGGAGTCTTGGGCTCTAACTGATATTCCTATACCTCAGCAAAATCCAAACTTTGGGAACTGGCCTGGCACGGTGCCCCGCCCCCAAGTTAAAGCGAGGACTGGCAGGCTCACCTGGTTTAAATGGTTCAGCCCCTTCAACCCTTCTGGCATCTCCAGCCTGCGTGTCTTGATGGATTAGGACCTGATGCCAGAAAGGGAAAAGACCAGGAGTCGTTTTCTCCCTTCTCTGACCTGTCCGATAATGACTGGGAGGAGAAGTGGTTACACAATCAGTTTTGGTAGCCAAAATCTATACTAACTGTACTGAGCCCTCAAGTGATTTATAATGCACTCCAATTATTCCTTCATTATATCTCTTCCTTCAAAGAAAGGTGAAGGGTCAGGGAGGCTGCCCATTGCCAACTTGAGGATTTTGTGATAGCCTTCAAGCAAAGATTAATTGATCTGGTCATCTCACTGGAGGAGGCAGATGAATTATCATGAGATTCCAATGGGACAGAACCAATACCTACTAACCCTTCTCCACCGGTACAGGCCCCTCAAAGGTATTTCATACATATTGGATTGATCCACAGTTATTGCCCTATCTGCAGGAGGGAATACCTCTTCTTCATCAGGATCTCATCTGGCAGGGTTGGCACATGATGCCCTCTCCCTAGGAGCTGTCTAACATTTCCTTTTGCAGCAGAGGGAGGAATACAGGAATACAGGAAGGACTTGCTGGCTTTCAAAGCTGCTAACTGAAAACTCAAGCTGTTCTATGCAGACTACTGAAAAACATGGATACCATACAGTACCAGCTTGGGGAAGTGGAATCATCCCAGGCAACTCTCCAAACTGCTCCTGGCGATAGCAATGTGGAGATTGCTCAGTACAACTTGCAGCTCAATACCCTTTGGTCTAGGTTTCAAGACCGGGAGAACAGATCACGCAGAGACAATCTGCAAATCCTAGGTATTCTAGAAGGAATGGAAGGTGAGGACACAAGCGGCTTTGTAGTCCATCTGTTCTGAGAGCTTTTACTACTCTGAATGACTGGGAAATGGACTGCTTCATTCAGAGGGTACTCTGCTTTCCATTTAGACCACCTAGTAAGCTTTTTTTTTGTTGCCCTTAGGCTATCCTCATCTCTATTGGGAACTTTATTCTGCATCATGAGATTCCCTGCACAGCCACCCCTAAGTCACTGGTCAATGCTTGTGACATGGAATTTTTGTTCATTTGGATTTCTGCCACCAGAGAGTTGTGAGATGCTGGCAGCTCCAGGAGCATGTCCTGGCACTCCACAAGCTTGGGGCTTCTGTTTCTCCTATGGGGCCTATCACTTTGCAAATCCGTTTAGAGGGTCAGACTTACTATTCCTATGAGGGCCAAAAAGTGCAGCAACTATTACCTCAGTTTATCATACTACGTACTTATAGGTATATTGAATATGCAGGAGCACATGTACTGGGGCCTGGTTAGCAGAGACCCAGTGTACAGAGTCAAAGATCAAGCAGCATCAGTCCAAAAGAATGCGGATGATCATGCAAAAAAAGCATTTTCCTACAAAGGCCATTTTCTACTTAGTTGCAGACATAAAGGGGCATATTTATACTCTGTTTGCGCCGAATGTGCGTCGTTTTTTTCGACGCAAATTCGGCGCAAAACTAACGCCATATTTATACTTTGGCGTTAGACGCGTCTAGCGCCAAAGTATGGGCAAATAGCGTCATTTTTTTGCGTGAACGCCTTCCTTGCGTTAATGAGATGCAAGGAAGACGTTCCCGTCTAAAAAAATGACGGCGACGCAAATGCGTCGTATTTATACTCCCGGGCAAAAATCACGCCCGTGAGTGGTCGGGTCAAAAAACCCCGCATTTGCGCCACTTTTTAACGCCTGGGTCAGGGTAGGCGTTAAGGGGCCTGTGGGCTCAAAATGAGCCCACAGGTGCCCTCCCCTGCCCCCAGGGACCCCCCCTGCCACCCTTGCCCACCCCAGGAGGACACTCAAGGATGGAGGGACCCATCCCAGGGACATTCAGGTAAGTTCAGGTAAGTATACATTTTTTTTTTTTTTTTTTTTTTGGGTGGCATAGGGGGGCCTTATTTGTGCCCCCCTACATGCCACTATGCCCAATGACCATGCCCAGGGGACATAAGTTCCCTGGGCATGGCCATTGGGCAAGGGGGCATGACTCCTGTCTTTACTAAGACAGGAGTCATGTAAATGGCGTCTGGGCGTCGTTAAAAATGTCGCAAATCGGGTGGAGGCGATTTTTTGCGTCAACCTGACTTGCACCATTTTTAAGACGCCCTAGCGCCACTTTTCCCAACGCCGGCGCTGCCTGGTGTACGTGGTTTTTTTCCATGCACACCAGGCAGCGCCGGTCTGCTTGCGCCGGCTAACGCCATTCAATAAATACGGCGCCCGCATGGCGCTTCAGAATGACGTTAGCCGGCGCAAAATTTTTTGACGCTAAACTGCGTTAGCGCAGTTTAGCGTCAAAAAGTATAAATACGGGCCAAAGTCCATACAAAAGTAGATTTTCTTATAATTATAAAAATGTAACTTCTGCTACTTGAGAGAAATGGATTTAAAATTAGATATGTCTCTCAGCCGACTCCAGGAATGCAGTATAAATTTATAGCTGACAGTTACTGACCCTGCTACCAGCGGACAATGGGTCCTCAGGGCCTAGTAAAGCAACTGTGTTTCCCTTTTAAAAGGGATAAACCATCTGGGAGGTGGACAACAATAGTTCGAAGCACAAATGAAAGCCTTCACATTTCCTCTTTTCATTCAGAGACACCAGCTGGGGCTGGTGGAATATGTTCCCATTCATTCATAATGTCCTCCTAGATCTTGTTGCTACAACCTCAACAAATGAAAAAAACAGGGTTTGCCTCTGTCAGAGAGGGGTGCATCTCCACTATGCAGTAGAGAAGCTAAAGGAGAGCAAGAGCCCCTTCTGATGGAAGAAGGGGATATCTGTATTTGATTTAGGGTCTCTGTTTTCTTTTTTTAAATTAAAGAAAAAGAGAAGGCTACAGAAAACAAGGTGGGTATAGGATTAGAAATTAAATTAGACTGGGTCTAGGAAATTATCCAGTCACTGATAAGGGCACAAGCGAAGACTAGCACCTCACTACCAGCTCTTGAGAGCATTCCTTCTCCTGGGAAAACAATACCAGAAGACTCTGCTGAAAGTAAAGGATTGAAGGTCTCCTGACAGCCTTCTGTACTATCCTTATTGACCCACTCATTATGAAACTTGTGAGAAATTTAAATAGCTGGCCACATCTCACAAAGTGGCACTGAGAAGTCTACACAGCTCTTCTGACTCACAAAGTTTATGTTAAAAAGCTTTTGAAAGTTGTTTGTAAAGTAGGAATTTCTTTAGATGTCTTTGAAATATTGACTTCATTGACTTCCTACTAATTGTAATGCTGAATTCCATTTTACCCTGAGTTTGACTGAGAAAGTTTTATATGTATACACCTTTCACTGGAGAGGGCTTAATACAATAGCTGCTGAAACGTCTCCATGGTTTTTTAGATGCTTGAGGCATTTCACACTTTGACCTACATAACTTTTTTACATAAAAGGTATCTAGGCCCACATTTTGTTATTTTTTCCTGTATCTATGAGATTTTAATGGCACCCACGGTTTGTGGATTCCCTTGGAAGGATTTAAGATAATAGCCAAAGCATAGCAACATTTTGGTTTTGCTGGAAAAATGGGAAAACATGTTTTTTAATAAAGCATTTGTTTTTTCCTAAAATGGCATGATATTGTTTGTGATAAGACCGCCATTTCCCAGCTCTCAGGAATAAGCAGAGCAGTAAAATAAATTCACTTTTTTATCACAGTGTTTGCATTTTTACAACTATTAGACCATTGTCCTATTTTTTTAATATTACTTGTGGTTTGTGATGAAAACAAGTCTGAAACTCAAGGGTGACCCAAGAAAGCTAAGATTCAGTAAGGAATCATTTGTAAAGTTGGTTCATGATTTTTCAAATTACACTAGTCATTGAAATAAAACATAATGAAAATAGGAATGAAAAAATAGCAGTCTGTCACAACAATCTCCTCTACATTTTTTTCCTTGATGGCTGATTTGCAAAATAACAAATATTAGGTCTGTCAGACCTCTATGGTCTCAGGGGTATACATTATTTTGTTATTCTCTGTTGGACCTGGCCCTTTTACAGGGTCATTACCGAAACTTTTTTGCCTTTTTCCTCCTTATTTTTATGACCCTTTTTGGCTGACGTTATGACTCTGAGCTCTTTTTCATTGCTAATCAGTGGTAAAGTGCATGTGCTCTCCCTAATAAACTTAGCATATTTAATTTACCTATAAGTCCCTTGTAAAGTGGTATCCCTATACCAAAGAACTGTAAATTAAATGCTACTAGTGGGCCTGCAGAGCTGCTTGCACCACCCACTGAAGTAGCCTTTCAATCCTTTCTCGGGCCTGCTAGCGCAGGACCGGTGTACACAGTTTTCTGCCACAGGGACCTGGCATCTAAATTTACTTGCCAGGCCCAGAACTCCCCTTTTACTACATGTAAGTCACCCCTAAGGTATGCCCTAGCTAGCCCTAGGGGCAGGGTGCCATGTATGTAGAGGGCAGGTCATGTGCCTAGCAATGTAGCCTGTCCTGGTAGTGACAAATAGCCCATTTGGTTTGTGCTGCTTTCTCATAGAATTGCATTGGAAATGCCCTGCCTTAAGTTTAAGAGGTATTGTCTAATTTATGAGGGGTAGCGTAGGCATGTTTGGTATGGTTGTAATGGTAGTGAGAAATGTTGCTTACTGGTATAGGTGGATATTCTATTATCATTACAGAAATGCCACTTCTAGAAAGTGAGCATTTCTCTGTGCTTATTACTCTGGTGTTTTGCAGCTTGACACCCCATCTTCTAGATGCCACTCAATCAGGATTCAGAAAGAAAAAGAACACTGAAATAGCACTCATTGTGACCACCAATGTTATACAAATCATCCTGGTCCAAGGAGAAACAGTGGGCCTCATTCTGCTCAACCTCTCTGTGTCCTTCGACAATGTCTCTCATAAAACTCTCAACAGAAGACTCCACAAGATTGGCATATAAGGATCCATTTTCAAATAGATCTGCTCCTTCATCACTGGAAGAACCTAATGAGTCAGGCTGCCACCCTTCACCATTCAAATCAGAGACCAAGACATACATGACATTGCTCATCAATATCATCTGATCATGAGACATCACCCTCATTTCCTACGCCGATGACACCAAACTCATCTTCACCCTGACTAACAAAACAACCACCCCACCGCCTTACCAACTTCACCAACTGCATGACAATGGCAGGAGACAGGATGCAAACCAATTGCCTGCATCTCTATTCTGACAAGACGGAAGCACTAGTCTTCAGCAAGAAGACCTCCCCATGGGACTCTACCTGGTTGCTGTCAGAGCTAGTGTTAACACCCACAGACCATGCAAGAAATCTAGGGATCATACTAGACAACAAGCTGAGTATCAAGGCTCAAGTCAATGTAGTGTGCACCTCCTGCTTCAATATCCTACGCATACTGTAAAAAAGCTTAAAATGGTTGCATCAGAACACCATATGGACCTTCAAACAAGTACTCATCACCAGCAGGCTAGACTACAGCAACTCTCTCTACATAGGAATCTCCAAACAACTCCTACACAGACTCCAGACCATCCTGAATACTGCTGCAAGACTGGGGCTCCCCCTTTGTGGCCCTTCTTAAACTTGGCCTGAGGAAATGACTTCATTTCCAGAGTTCGCTGGCTCTTTGACAATCCAGCAACACAAGTGAACTGGGAAGGCTACTTATCCACCTCCTTTCAGATCCGTTAAGGAACCCTTTAATCGCTCTTCTTTCTGCTTGCTCTGGAACCACTCAGAGCAGCCGTCCATCCGTCTCCTGGGATAATGGACATCTTCACATCTGGGGGCCCTTCCTCTATCTTGTTCTACACATACAACATCCTACTGATGCTTCAGGATCTCCCTGGATCGCTCCAATGCCTCCTCTCCCTAGTGGTAGGTTCTCACAAACTCCAGGTTAAAAAAATCAATTCGGGGAAGAGTGAGGAATTATCAATCACCCGGTCCAGTGTGGTCGACGCTGTTCAGGACTAGAACTTCTGCTGGACGCAATCCTGCCTCACATACTTGGGTATCCCTGTTAGTGGAGGGCTAGCACACATGACGAGGGATAACCTCGACCACACTCATGCAGTGAAGGTGTGCACATCTTAATCTTTCCCTTGGGGGTGTGTCCAGGCTGTCAAGATAGTCATCCTCCCACAGTTCAATTACATGCTAGGCAGGCCAGCATTCCACATCTTGCTATATCTCATCTGGGACACTGACAAGTTCATCAAGGAGTTCATCTGAGGTATGGCTAGGCCTTGGCTGTCAATCCATAAGCTGATGTCCCACAGGAAATTCGGGGGTCAGGGATTACCCTCTCTAAAACACTATTGTCTGACTCTCCCCCTGTCCCAACTGGTGTTCTTGCAATGGGTGGTGTTGGACATCTGAAATTCACAATGACAAGGGATAAACATGCAGTATCATTCCTGGATATCACCAATAAAGCTAGTGATGTGAAACTCATGACAACCCAATTTACAAAATTTTATGAAACCCACTGACTGTAATAGTCCCCATAACTTTATTTGTGCTCACCCCAGAGAACTTAGAGAGAATCTGCCAATGGGTCAGTTCCTCCAGATCTGGGGGAATTGTTCCGCAATAGATGATTTCAGGAAGGAAGCCACCATTCTGACAAAGAAGTTGGAGGAGGAAGAATACCTACAGAAAATTATATCAAGAGGTAGAAATTGGGTCCGGAGTGTCCTGAGACAAGCTCTCCTTGATACAAACTCCAAATCTAAATTTGCATCAGGACATGCAAAACTTCTCTTCAAATGAGATCAAGAAGATCATCACCAAAAATTGGAGTATTGTAACATCAAACAAACTGTCCTTTGAAAAACATCTATTTTTTCATAAGGAATAAAAGTATTATCCAGCCAGTTTCAACACTGAGCATCAAGACACACTGTGGGGTCTTACCCCAGTGGTTGGACATTACCTGTGTAGCAATTGCTGGAATTGCGACCTCACAAGACCATCCAAAACTCTAGACTTGGAGCTCAGGACCCTGTGAAAACAAATAACTAATACAAACTGTAATATTGATCCTGTGGCATTTGCCCATGTGGGTTACGATATGTGGGTATGATGTCCCTGAAAATAAAGATCAGAATAACAAGTGTAGGAGTACTGTCCTGTGCAAGAGGTCCTCCACCAGGTTAACAGTCCATTATCTTGAACCACAATGACAATGACTTTATGTGGACCGTGATTGAAAAAATCCAACCCACGAGGACTACTCAAGTCCTATTTAAGAAGGAGCAGAGATAGGTCTACAAACTGCAGTCCAAGCAAGTAGGACTTGATGATGTCGCTTGGCATCAGCTGAACCCCCAGTAAATTTGGGGAGCTCATATTATTTGTTCATAATCCATTAGGAGGAAATTTAGTACCTGACCATGTTAATCTAACAATATATGGTTTAGAGAGTAGAGTATCTGTGTGCCTTGATTTTAGGATAGTTTTGTTTGATTGCTCCTTTTGGTTTGAGACACTCAGGCCCTCATTATGAGTTTGGTGGTCTTAAGACCACCAGACTCGCCATGGCGGTCGGACCACAGCGATCGTGGTGGTCTTACCACAACATTACAACTGCGGCGGAGCTGCCACGGTCCGACCGCCGACACTTCCAGGTTGCCGCCAGTCGAAAGCCTGGCATCTCAGCAGTTATAATTCACC
Source organism: Pleurodeles waltl (assembly GCF_031143425.1). Lineage (NCBI taxonomy): Eukaryota > Metazoa > Chordata > Amphibia > Caudata > Salamandridae > Pleurodeles > Pleurodeles waltl. The sequence goes on along the minus strand of NC_090443.1, from coordinate 763,633,213 downwards.
AGGTTGGTGCTGCATGCAATACCGCCCTGGGGATTAAGATTCCCCAATCCACCAGCCTTTTGGCCGGTTGGACCGGCATGGAAAGGCTGGTGGAAGGTGGGTGTCGGGGCACAGTATTTTACATTATGAAAGTTACCATCCATGAGCTGTTAAAAATAGTATTCAATATAGGGAAGTACTACTCTTTAAGAGGGTGTGTATTATGGAAGAGGAAGTAAGAGATCAATTGACACAAATGAGAAGGAAAATACATTGTAGGGGATAAAGACCCAAGATATTGGATGTGGCTGAAAAGAAGGCGAGTATTGTGATGAGGGAATGATTAGTATATCCCAATAAAAGCACCCAGAAGGAGGACACAGGGATTTGTTTAATCACAACATTTAAGTCCTCATAAGGAGTGGGGCAGTCCAACCACCCTATTACAACTGTGGCAAAGCCACCACGGTCCGACCGCCGACACTGCCAGATTGCCGCCAGTTGACAGCCTTACGGTTTCGGCAGTTGTAATCTGCTAGGGTGCTGGGATTACGATGCCCCAATCCGCCAACCTTTTCATGGTGGTTGGTCTGTCATGGAAAGCCTGGCAGAATGGGGGCACCGAGGGCCCCATGGGGGCCCATGCACTGCCCATGCCTTGGGCATGGGCAGTGCAGGGGCCCCTTTGGACAGCCCTGTTGTGCTTTCCACTGCCCGACTTACGGGCAGTGGAAAGCGCAATGGGTGTTGCTGCACCTGGCGCACCGCCACATTGTTAAGGCCCTATTCACTGCCAACCGTGCAGTGAACTTGTGATAGGGACAGAGGAGTTCTGGCTGCACTGGCAGTCAGGTGGCAGTATGAGTTTGGGGGGTGGCCTCCGCCACTGCCAAGCTCGTAATGAGGGCCTTATCCTCTCCCTGTGTCTCCTATCTCCTATATGCAGTGCCTCCTCCATTTATTGATATGCCTCGATAGGATGAAACTTTCATTCCTGAGGATATACCCCCAAACTAATAGGAATGATAGTTTGTCTGTACAGGGACTTAAATCACCGCATTACGTACCCTGCCCGCCTCCGCACAGTGCATTCTGTTGCACTAAGGTAATTAAGTATATTTATACAAATATCACACCTAATATGTTGCTGTGAGGACTCCCCCTTAGTAAAGACTACATATCCTGTCTTCCCCTTAGGTGACTTCAATTAGAAATGTCACCATCAGAGCGCCGCAGACACACCACCAGTCACAGGTGCAGTGAATTGCAATGAGACACAAGATCGGACATCTCTGGCTCCCCATGTGCATATAACAAGGAATGTTGTACCAAGTAGGTGCTATGGGGGTTCCGGGACTCTTGCTGTAAAGAGTAATTCTGACAACTTGATTTTACCTGACAGATCTTATCTGTCGTGTTCATTCTGTTCGTCCCAGATTCCCCCCTCTGTATTACAATGGTGTATCTTACATGTTTGTTAACTGGCTTTTTCAACCCCATTATAAGTATAGAGTGTGACTACAGGGCAGGACCTTTGCCACATTCTGAGGAGCCTAAGAGGCATGCCTTTTAGGTAAGTGATATATAGATGCCATGGTGATTTCACTGCAACTTACCATTTGTTCAGCCTGTAAAAGTGGGATAATAGCTTCACTCAGTTTAATTATTGCATGAGGTGCAGTGTCCACCTTTTGGTTGTGTTTTTTTATATATGAGGCCTCATGACAGCCCTGTGGAGCCATTGGGTTTTGTGAGTGTGTAACCAACAGGCAGCATAGCTGCCACGCTAATTGTGCTGTATGTCTTATGATGATGTCAGAGCATTTTGTTTTGTGTTTTCAGGTACAATTACCTTATGATGTGGGCTTTCACATCGTGATGGGCAAGTAGCCTCTATATATTAAGCATGCAATAATAGTTCGCATGCCTAGTCTAGCGACACAGTCCATTTTGAATTAATTCCAGGGCAATGGTGATTGTGATGTCCTGATTAATGCCTGGGACCATTTCTGGTAGATAGTGAAGAGCAGAAACGTGTTGACAATTAGGTTTTGAGGATCATAGAGTGATTATTCTTGAAGCACCCCCCACTATGCATATAATTGATTTTATTCCTGCCCACCTGCTTCTATAATATAGAGACACCTTAAAGTGAGTAAGTAATTTTTAACCTTTTTTCACAGTTTCTCAATTTTATTTAAAGTGCTCCCTAGAATATGGTTGAGCCCATCTTGGCTTTTAGGAGCCAGGATGAACCCGATGATGAAGTGAGGGTTATATTATAATAAACATGGTGCTTGTCTGATTTTTCCAACCAGCTATGTGTTAGGTTATTGGTAGACAAATATTTTTTTGTGATAAGACTTTGTTTTGATAAAGCGTATCTGCTTTTTCTATAAGGTCTCTCATTCCTCCCTGGGGATTTGTGTCCCCCTCTTGTTTCTTGGGGACACTCCCTGTGTTAAATGGCCTTCTACAATCTTCTGATACTTCATAAGTATTTGTTGCCACAATCTCAGTGCCTGTGACTCTCCTGGCAGGCAAAGATTGCAGTTAGGGTGTGAGGAGGAGGACAGGATGGTGCTCTTTGCTGGTTTCGACCAAGGAATGCTGGAGTCCTGGAAAAGTTCTGCCGATTTAAGGTGGTGCAGGACTGGTGCTGGACGTCTTCCAAACTAGAACAAGCACTCCTGCCACCCCATTTCCTCTGCTAGCACTGTCCCCAACCCTACTGTGATTCCACTCACATCCTTTATGACTGCCCCACCATTCGTGAAATATGGGCAGAAGTGATGGCTATCCTAGGCAAAACTCTGTCTCTTCCTTCCCCATTGCCTTACCAGACAGTGCTCCTGCATGACCTCATGTGTACCCGCATGAGGCACCACGAACACTAGTTCTTTGTCACTGCTCTCATGGCAATGGTGCTCTGCCTCCTACAATATTTATGCTCCCCTCAAGTACCCTCCCATGCAGAATAGCTCACAACTAAGTTTTGGAGAGGATCCTATTAGAAGAACATTTACTCTCTTGCTGACAAGCTTGAGGTCAATGAGCAGATTTGTGCCTCATGCTTAGTAGGTGACACCTGAGGGAGCAACGCCCTGCTCTGATCAACCCGCCCTATTCCTGGACTTGTCGGTATCCTTTTCCTTTTTTGGATTCCCCCTTTGCCCTTCTGAACCCCCCTTCTTGCTACTCCTTCTCCCCTGTATTCTGATGGTACCTGTGTTCCTTCCCCCTTTTGCACTGTTGTGGTCTCTCCACCTACCCCCATAGCCTCCCCCAACCCTCCTTTCCCTTCCGTAGCTCTGTCACTCCCCCCATCAACTCACTCTTTACTACTCCATTGGCCTTTCGGGTTATTAAAGCATGGGGATCCCCCATCGGCATAACCCCATCCTGAGGCTTTACTTCCACTGTTGAATATGTTGTTTACTCCTTTCATGCTATTGCTTGATAGAGCCTAAATTATGTATCCTCTACCTTCTCTCTTTGTATTTGCTCTGAAAATAAAAATAAAGAATGCAAAGTTAATATATTAAACACATAGGGCCTGATTCACAAAGATAAACATAGACCAAAAGTCTAAGTTTACACCAAAAGTCTAAGTGTAGATTTCAAGTCAAAATGTACATATAGTAAAGTTAGACTTGTGGTCCAAGTTTAGACTTTTGGTCTAAACTTAGACTAAGGGGCATATTTATTCTCTGTTTGTGCCAAATTTGCGTCAAAAATGTTGGCACAAACTTAACACCATATTTATACTTTGACGGCCAACTCAGCGAATATCAAATTTCTGGCGTGTGCGTTATTTTCTGGATGCATGAAACCGCCTTGCGTTAATGACATGCAAGCTAGGCGGTCCCGTCCAAAAATTGACTTAAACACCCGTGCTCCATATTTATCCAACCGTGCAAAAATACTGCACGGCTGGGAGGCGGAGTCAGAAAATGGCGCATAGCCCGATTTGTGTCACAAATTAACGCCTGGGTCAAGGCAGGTGTTAAAATGGGGCAAACACACCAGTGCTTGAGGAATTCACACAGAAGCAACATTAGAGCTCCAAAAGGAAGACATGGAGGTGCTATTCATCCAGCATGCATGAAGACGCAGAGCACAGGACCAACAGCAGCAGCTACCACCACACCAACGGGGACCACCAAAGGCAACGCCGAAGGCAGGAGAGGATATTCCGGTCCAGGATAACCCTTCTCGGCCTCAGGGAACATGACATCATCCAGAGGTACAGACTAAACTGGCAAGCTGCTGCACAACATTGAGCCACAGTTGGCACCCAGCTTGCAGACACCCTGCACCATTACACCAGAGACCAAGCTGCTAGCTGTCCTCCACATGATGGCAAGTGGCTCTTTTCAAACAACTGGTGCCCTGGTTGCTGGGATCTCGCAGCCCTCATTCTCTGCCTTCCTACCCAAGTTACTAGATGCCATCATCTCCCTCACACCCCGCCACATCAGCTTCCCCAACACACTGCAGAAGCAGCAGGAGACTAAACAGGGCTTCTACCAAATCAACGGCTTCCCACACATGCTTGATGCCATTGACTGCACACATGTACGGATTGTGCCACCTGCTGTAATCGAGCATCTATACTGCAACAGGAAGCACACACACTCCATCATTGTGCAGGTCATTGTGGATCACCGGGGATTGATCACCAACATTGTGGCAAAGTATCCTGGGAGTGTACATGACTCATTCATCTTCCACCACTGCACCATCAACCAACACTTCCAGGATGGATGATATGGAAATGTCCTACTTGTTGGTAAGTACAGAAACCTAGTAATATACACACTGCACAGCAACCCTGTAGGACACACAACACATACATCACTACATTGACACATGGCCAGAAAGACACTGAGGTTGTGACACTGCTAGTCATGTTTGATATCCTGACCCAATGGGATACAGACCTATGGACAAAGGATAGATGCAAATAACAACAGATGCCAAGCCAGAGCCACAAGGGACCAATTTAAAACCACACAGTGACAATGACATGGCCTTAACTGGCAGTACAACTTGGAAGATGAATCTTACAATATCACATCAATTACACTTAATCACACACCCTTCCAAGCAATACGTACTGTGTAAGGCGTGGGTAATGTGTTTCATTGCAGGTCAAACACCATGAGACACCTAGCATGATGATGATGATGACTCTAATGAAGGTGACATGGAAGCATTGAGGCAGTACCAACATCTCACATCACTCCTGGGGTGACATTGCCCGCTACCAATAAGCAAGTGGACAGTGCTAAGAACACATATTGAAGTGACACTAATGCAAAATTCACACTGCTACACATATGGATTGAGACAATTACACATATACATAACAGATGTACAGGCACATGGACCTTCTTACACTAAAACCTTCACCCCCACAACCAAGTTAGCCAGCTTACCTGGAGTAGGTTCAGTAGTGTACGTACACGTTTACACATGAGCCAACTCGGTGAGGGCACAAAAATAGGTTTGCCTAGCACTTGTCACACATGGGATACTTGTGCATTGTCAATTGTCAGCACGTCAGTGCTGCCAACATATCGAGATGTGTTGTACATTGTCACCTAGCCAAATCAAAGGGCCTCACTGTTGTTTTTCACATACTATTACATATGTTGAATTGGATGGGATGTTCAGGCCATATAGTGCAACTGTGTTACCACCGCAGTGGAATCAATTCTGTGTGTGGAAGTATCATGTCTCCCCCAGTGAAGACACATGGACACTTCTTTCACATGAGGAGTACACAATGTACTGCAAATGTGCAAAAATACTGCTGATATCCGGTCAATCAGCCAAACACCAGTTTAGATAATTAAACAACCCAATGCTGATAGTACACCCTAGAAATCTAGGATTCCACACAATAACACAAGCACAGATTTGTCGCAGACAACACAAGATAACAGCTGCAATGCAAAGTGATAATCATGGTACAAGCTACATCAAAATATTTTTCACTCATTTTCTCTTTAAGCTGATCAGGGGTATGGGATCCACCCATGGATCATGACCCCACTTGCCAACCCAAGCACAGCATCAGAGCGTGCCTTTAATGGGGCACATTGGAGGACACGCACCATAGTAGAGAGGGCATTTGGCATCCTTAAGTCCCGATTCAGGTGCCTCAACATCACCGGAGGCAACCTCTTATATTCACCTGAAATGGTCTGTAAGATAATTTTGACCTGTGCCATCCTGCACAACATATGTGTAAGGAGGAACATTCCCCTCTATGAACCAGAGCCACAAATGCCTGAAGAGGAGGAAGAGGAGGATGTTGTCCATCAGCATGAGGGGGACCACCCAAACACTGCAGCAGGATTGCGTTGGAGACAACACATTGTACAAAACTTCTTTTAACTCTACTCACCATCACCACTGTCTTACCATATGTCAATAAGCACCTCACTTCATCACTAAATCATGGTCTGGGTAATTATTTATGCATCACATGATCCCTAGGAATCATAATCAGAGTTTAGCCTCATGGAGCATTGCAGATATACAGATTAGGATACTGAAAAAGCCACATCACATTTGATGGGTATGAATGTACACCCAACTTCACACACAGTGGAAATGACCTATATCCTCTCCATTTCACATTTGAAAGGCAATGTCAGAGTAGCACAGCTATGGCACACATCCATGTTGGCAACATGGTTCATTGCAGCATATGGCACACAACTAAGACATCATCAATCATAAGTTAAAAAACTGCTTCATACATGAGGCAGTGGATGTGCTATTGCATTGGTAACAGGAATGTATGACCAGACCCTTGACAGCAGTAAGTGTAACATCATCTATCTCTGCAAGGAGCATGTGTGACAAGAAGTCCATCTATGCTGAAAATGGATAGCACGTGTGCCCCAGGTATGACAAGCATTGTTCACAAGACATTCCCTGCACATGCCATCCCAGGTTATAAGCCTTGCCACAGGCATGTTTTCAGTCTCTCCCCACCCTTCTCTAGAGGGCCCTGTAAATGGACAATTTGTACCATGACAATCCTTCATCTACACACACCCAGACTCACATTCTGACTCCAGTGTGCTTCCCTCTTTAGTATGGCATGCCATAGTCCTAGTTCATCTGTCTGCATGGACTTCAGGTCCAATAATGCACTGCCTGGTAGTTTGTAGGACCTGTAATCGCCTGTCCATTGCTTCCCATGTGAAAGTTGGTCCTTTGAACTGGATTCTCACCTACAGGACTTGTGAGAGACTGAAGCTGCACACACCTGTGAGTACTTCCATGCAGACCAGCCATTTGAACCTGCACTGCCATTGCTGCTGCCTGGAACGGCTTAGAAGCTGCCATTGTATATATATCCTTGTTGTGCATTGCCTTATAAATCACTTGTCTAACACAGGCCTTGAGTTATTGTATAACGGTGCAGCCCACAGCACAAATACAGTTTTTAGTTTCCACAGTGTTGTTCAAGCTTTTCACAGTCAGAGTCTGCTCACTGTGCATTTGCCTTGTTCATGTTAGTTCCTGACAGAGCCTGCATCCTGTTAGCCTGATTGGTTCCTGTCTTTGCGTTACCATAGAGGTTCCCTGTGGCTACATTTGTCTCATAGTTGCTTTCCATGCCCTCTCTTTCCTGCTGGGGTATTGTGTCTGGTAGCTCTACGATGAATCCTCAAATAGATTGTTTAGTGTAATCAGTTTACCTATCATCTCATGGTCTGGGACATGTATTCTAATAGCCTAATCCCGGCCTTATATCTTGTCTGGGTTTCATGTATGCATGAGTGACAAACAGTGACAGTGTACCATGGCTGTATCCATAGATTGGGTATGGTGCCTTCAGCACAACAAACAACGTTTGCTAACGTGCATGAAAGGACAAAATATGTTTGTGCCCTGACGGTCCACACACAGATTCACATTGGCTGCAAACTAATGATGGTGCTGCGTGGTGAGTAGCTGTGAGATTAATCAGCACATAGGCACTGATGTTCCCTGTTGCAGTGGGAATTTCAGAGGCCACCCTGTGTACAAATGTTGTGATGAAACCTGCCGGTTTCTAATTACTGATCTATTAAGTTTGTGAGCACAACAAGTTTGCCCTGTTGTCAGCCTCATAAAACTTCTGCAGTGCCATAGCTGGACTATCTACCATGTGTGTTGTCTATTCCTCTTTGGCTTTCGGTCAATTCTGCTTTGAAGGATACTCTGTTAATGCAGGGAATGGCTCAACAGAGTCATGAATAGACCTGCACGTAACTGTGACAACATGGAGGCCAATGATGACACAGGGTACACATGGCCACACACTGGACACCTTTGTGCATTTAACCACTGGAAATATGTGAACACATGCAGCTTGGTCTGCTGGTCCACCACTGCCACAAGAGAAACATAGGTCATTTATATGACTCAAACTGTGGATTGACATTACATTTTTGGATTGGTTCTCGGACTCTGTGTAACAAACACTGTACCTACATAGCATTTTCAAATGCCTGACTCATGGGTAGTATACAAACAAGTGACCAGGAAGTAGTATTCAACATTCCAGTACATGTGATGGCTTACTCTTGTAACATTGCCATTATCAACCGTCTTCTATCTATCCTGTGCATGGTTTGTCATGGGAGATGTTTTGTCCCAAAAGTCAGGGAAGTTCACACAGTATTAGGTGCTACGTGTATGACAAACACATATCCTGATTAATTTCCACACTGAATAGTATCTGAGGGTTATCTACATTTACGACACATATATACAAGCACATTAATGAAAGCACGTCTTGTGACGTTCACACAGAGGCCCACCAACAATTGAAATAGCCAATTCACACACATAAACACAAAGGCCATGAGTGGATGTATTAAGTTGCATAGCATTGACATCCTCTATTGACTCACCACCTGCTCAAACTCAGTAATACCAACTTTCATCCAAAATGTTTGGGTAGTTAAGAGTGCTCATCCGGTACAACAACATGAGTATTATGGTCTACAGTAGTGGGGTCTGCCACATGTGGCCAAACACTGGAACACACAATGCAGGCGCAGACAGCTTATCGCTGTACAGTTACAGCTTTCATGTACGTTAAAAATGTTAGAAATAACACAAACACAGTTAAAGACAGAAATTTTGACACAAACATGTCAAAAAAGACGCATATGAGTCAAATTTTGCCGCATATGCGTTAAAAAATGACACTCACAGCCATTATACATCCATTGGGCCTGAGCGGTAATTCCTACACTGTACCCCATGTAATTGGTTATCAATGAAAAATATATGGAAGTCTGAATGCGGGCGAATTTTGAAACATTTGTGTCAAAAAGTTTTGATGCACAACCCGTAAGCGTCATAAAAGTTTCACGCATCATAATAAAAACGCACCGCATTTGAGACAGGAAGTGATATAATAGGATATACTGTTTACAGAAATGATACAGTGGGTGTACTTTCACTTTCACTTTGCAGTCTGAGATTTTTTCAGACTGTGTGGCTGTGCTGAGAGTTTTTTTTACTTTTGTCCCTTGTGTGCCATCCTATCTGTCATCTGTTGTTTTAGTAATTGTCTTAGTTGTTCAGTGTAAGTGTGTTTTGGTCATATTTGGGGGCATATTTATACTCCGTTTGCGCCGAATTTGCGTCATTTTTTTCGACGCAAATTCGGCGCAAAACTAACGCCATATTTATACTTTGGCGTTAGACGCGTCTAGCACCAAAGTATGGGCAAATAGCGTCATTTTTTTGCGTGAACGCCTTCCTTGCGTTAATGAGATGCAAGGAAGGCGTTCCCGTCTAAAAAAATGACGGCGACGCAAATGCGTCGTATTTATACTCCCGGGCAAAAATCACGCCCGGGAGTGGTCGGGTCAAAAAACCCCGCATTTGCGCCACTTTTTAACGCCTGGGTCAGGGTAGGCGTTAAGGGGCCTGTGGGCTCAAAATGAGCCCACAGGTGCCCTCCCCTGCCCCCAGGGACCCCCCCTGCCACCCTTGCTCACCCCAGGAGGACACCCAAGGATGGAGGGACCCACCCCAGGGACATTCAGGTAAGTTCAGGTAAGTATAAATTATTATTTTTTTATAAAAAAATTTTGGCATAGGGGGGCCTGATTTGTGCCCCCCTACATGCCACAATGCCCAATGACCATGCCCAGGGGACAGAAGTCCCCTGGGCATGGCCATTGGGCAAGGGGGCATGACTCCTGTCTTTACTAAGACAGGAGTCATGTAAATGGCGTCTGGGCGTTGTTTAAAATGGCGCAAATCGGGTTAAGACGATTTTTTTGCGTCAACCTGACTTGTGCCATTTTTAAGACGCCCTAACGCCATTTTTCCCTACGCCGGCGCTGCCTGGTGTACGTGGTTTTTTTCCACGCACACCAGGAGGATTCAATAACGCCATTCAATAAATACGGCGCCCCCATGGCGCTTCAGAATGGCGTTAGCCGGCGCAGAATTTTTTGACGCTAAACTGCGTTAGCGCAGTTTAGCGTCAAAAAGTATAAATACGGGCCTTGGTGTCTAATTTTGTTTTGTACTGTTGGGAGTGTGTAGTGGGTATTGTTAGTTTGGGGATAGTTGGGCTGTTTGTGGGTTACTTTACTTTCATTTTCCTCCCTCCTTTCCCTGCATTTTCCTCTGTACCCTTTCCTATTACTATTATTTCGGTCATGTTCGGTAGGCCACTTCTGGGGAGAATGGGTGAGAAGGAGCTGGGGGCATTCATTTGGCTGGTGTGCAACTTCCTCTACCTGATGATTGAGGCTGGTGGCAGGGTGATACAGGGGTATCACACGGAGGCGAGGAGGCTCAGGTGGTCCAAGGTGCTGTACCATCTGAGGAGAAATTTCAACACACCGTGCAACGACCACCAACTCAAGCGTCGCTGGGCTGACCTTGTTGCCAGAGAGTAAGAACTGCTGGACCACCTGGATGTGGTGATTGTTGGCCCTGTTGGTGAGTACAATTTAGAGTAATGTGCACATTTAAATGTTCTGTAGTGACAGTAGCAGATTTGTTGATATGCTGCATGCAATATTTTTGGACATGTGGAATGCAAGTTAAACATACAGTGGCCCTGAGTTATACAATATTTGATACACATTACCGTCATTTGTTGACGCGACAGCTGCACAAACTTACAAAACACAACTTGATCTTGTAAATTAGTGCTGCTTTGACGTTAATAGATGATGGTAATGCGGCTCAAACAAATGTTTCATTCATGATCTGTGAGTGTACCGGGAAAGAGATGCATTTCACAAGCTAAAGCGAGGAATTGATGTGGTCCCCAATTATTTTGAATACATGTATGAACTGTACTCCTGGCCATACGTACAAAGTTCTTCCTAACCTCAGGTAATATCTTAGGCTTGTACTTTGACTTTGTTTGTGCCGCAATTAAATTAGAAATGGATGCAAAATAATGCACACAGGTTCATATCTAAATGTTTGGTGCTACTTTCCATAGCTGTGGCGTAAAACATGAAGCAATCGCTACAAATTAAGGAATAAAAATATATCTGGCCCTCTTTTCATTGTTCCTGTGTGTTTTAAATTGCCTTAGGCACAATAGCTGGAACAGAGCTGATGCATTTGCCATCTGTGTTACTTTATAGCCAAGCAATTCCCAAGTTATTGGGTCATCATGGAATACCTGAAGTTGGTGATTGCATGGTCACAATGTATTACTTGCATGATGTTGTGCAAGGGACCCTGACCAATTCCATCATACATATAAAGTCCCCAAATACTTTGCTACTTTATGTTTAAGTTGGTGATTGTATGGTCACAATTTATTACTTGCTTGATGTTGTGCAAGGGACCCCTGACCAATTCCATCATACATATAAAGTCCCCAAATACTTTGCTACTTTACGTTGGATACACCCCTGCTGATCTAGTGCAGCATATGTACTATACCTAACTTCCCAGTATGAAGGCTATCACAGACATGGGTGTATGCTAAGATCAGAAGACCAGCATTCCTGTGACTGCTGCCATTCCCAAGGTGCATAAAAATTGAAACCTACATCATCAAGATTGCCACAGTAGGACATTTGCTAAACCACGTTTCAATAATGGGACAGTGTCAGTTTGCTGTATATCCGCAAATCAGCCAACTTGTCTAATGTAAGATGATGAATGTCGCTAACTGTGAATTCCTATAACCGATATGGGTACAGAGGGCAATGAGTGACACATTTCAGGTGCAATGACTACACCTGTGCCCATGCATTCTGTCACGGATAACCAAAATTTCAATAAATGGCCAATCGATGTTTAGTGTCAGATTGTCATAAAGTAACACACAGGATCCCTGCCATTATGGTGCCATAGGGGGCATGTCTGGCTCAGGGTACACTGTCAATGTAGCATATGTAACCTACACACAACACAGGCCCACATGTAATGGACCATAGAAAGCATAATAATTAATGAGCTAAACTCAACCCACATGAGCATCACACAGTAACTGTTTGTCCCTTGATACACAAGCCACAATACCTGAGTGACTGGTATTGCAGTGCACCAGGAATGTGGCTTTGCATGTCTCTCATAACAACAAATGAATAAATGGAGTATACTCTATAAATGAATCTGCAACCAATTCAGGAATCATGTTTGTCACCACATGATAGTTAGGGACACTGCATGTGACAGGGTCTATACATGTTTGCAGTGGTATGTCTGTTGGAGTGTCATCATGCCTGAGGGGCTGGACTTTCAGATATAATGTCACACACAGTAATTTTTTCTTCAAAATGTTGTACAGTGCACAGACATTGAGCATATTTCACCCTTCATGCTTTACAGGTGGACCTGCCCCCTACGCAATTGGAGAAGGGGCTCGATTTGCGGACGCAAACATATCCAGTAAGTGTTGATATGTTAGTTCTGTGTCGTGTTTGCAGCTGTTGTGTGATTGACTCCTGTGTGTTGGACACATAGCAAGGTATGATGTGCTGGCACATGATCTAATATGTGACTTGACTAGAGTTTGACTTGTTTTTCCATATTTGAGTTGGACAATCAGTGGTGTAGAGTCATATTTTGGGATGTAGTGCAGCCCTGTAGGCATGGCCATGTGAATAGGGTGACATTTGTTGTTAGATTTCTTGTAATGAAAAAGTTGGAGAGAGCCATGTTCATGATTTAGTCAGCAAGTCTTACCCTGAATCACACAGAGTAGGGATGCCAAAGTATTACCCACAGACTTGAGCCTCCCTGTTCACTAATGAACACGTTAGACTGTATGTTTGACTACTTAGCAGCATCTAGCTCCACATGTTGTCCTACGTTTATGTGGCACTTGAGTACAATGTAATAGGTGTGCATGCAGCTCATGCCCAGATGGATGCTTGCATCTATGTGCTTGTTGTAGGACAGGTATTGGTGGTATCAAATGATGTTAACAATTGTCCGCAATTAGAAACATCAATGTGGATGGGATTGTACAATGTTTGTGTCTATCCTAGTTGGACACCCTCCTTACCTGTGGTGGACTGACTAAACCCATGGACAGCTGTCCAAAGCTTCCTGGCTATCCTTGATGTTTGAAAGTATATGTTGCTTGTCCATACCCCTCTGAGGCACAGGCTTAGGGTTATGAAATATGTGTACCTAGGTGTGAGGATCCAAGTTCATTTGTTCCAATCTAGGATACCCACTCATGATTAGCAACTGCATACCATCCTGGCAATTCCATTTACAAATCACAGATCTTGTGGTGCTTGATTGTCATCCAGAAGATAGTCATTAGTTGGCCTGTCACATGTGGAGGGCTTGCAGCATTTGTTATGTGACTAATGGCAGAACAATGATGCTTAGATCATTTAAGTAGGTACCCATCGTTTTGAGAATTGCTGTGCTGTTAGAATGGACATGTGTAGGCTGCGTTGGCATGTTCTTCCTCATGGAGAATCTGTGATCTGTACTGTGATTTGGCCTGTTTAAGCTACATTTGATGAATTTTTTGAATATCATCAGTAGCTGTATCACACAATGATGTAACTAATATTTGGCTTTATCTTTTTTAACAGCAGCCAAAATGGATGCCAATCAGAACCGTGAATTCCAGAGGAGGGCAATGCGTTACCGCCACATTCTGGATGTTGAGTCTGGGTTCCATCACATGGCACGGCGTTATCGCCATGAGAGAGCCACAGGGGTTTGGAGGGCATTTGCCCAAGGGGGCCCATCTGTGTCCACAACAGCCGCCACCACCAGCACCACCACTCCGACCGAAGTGGCACCAAGGATGACAGCCACCACTGCAGGTCTGTCAACATCATCCGCTCCTGGACCACTGACAGCAGCCCCTGCACCTCCCCCTTCAAGCATGGCCCCGGCAACTGCACAACCCTCCACAACTGGCACACAGACCACCCATGCTGCAGTCATTGACAATGTAGAATTTCTTAACATGCAACGTGACATGCAACGGACGTTGCGCAGACTGGACAGGCTGCAGCAGGAGGTGTCCCAGATAACAGGAGAGTGAGTGGGATAAAGAAGATCCTGCGGAGGGCAAACTTGTGACATTGTGACCCTCAGCCATGATTCCCTCCCCTCCCCTCCCTCCTCTTTCCTGGTTCTTATATTTAATGGGTTTAGGGGGCTTAGTGTTAGGTTAGAATAGGCTGTTAATTTAGTTAG